>NW_027555514.1:159136029-159736029 GCF_003287225.1 Phascolarctos cinereus
CACCCATTTTGACTTTATTTTGGTTTTTAAGATTTTTCTTGGTATATATGGTTAAGATTTTGTCTGTGCCTAGTTTCTGCCCTACTCTTTTCCAGTTTTCCCAGCAGTTTTTGTCAAAAGAGCGAGTTCTTATCCCAGAAGCTGGGGTCTTTGGGTTTATCAAACAGTAGATTAGTATAGTCGTTGACTACTGTGTCTTATATACCTAACTTATTCCATTGATCCACCACTCTATTTCTTAGCCAGTCAGTACCAAGTAGTTTTATGATTGTGCTTTATAATACAATTTAAGATCTGGAATGGCTAGGCCACCTTCTCCTGCATTTCTTTTCCTTAGTTCCCTTGATATTCTGGACCTTTTGTTCTTCCAAATGAATCTTGTTATCATTTTTTCTAGCTCTACAAAATAATTTTTTGGTAATTTGATTGGTATGGCACTGAATAAGTAAATTAGCTTAGGTAGGATTATCATTTTCATTATATTAGCTCAGCCTACCCGTGAGCAACTAATGTTTTTCTAATTATTTAGATATGACTTTACTTGTGTGAAAAGTGTTTTGTAAGTGTGTTCATGGAGTTCCTGGGCTTGTTTCGGGAGGTAGACTCCTAAATATTTTATAATGTCTACAGTAACTTTAAATGGAATTTCTCTTTCTATCTCTTGCTGTTGGACTTTGTTGGCAATATAACTATTGCACACTTAATAGACTACAGTATACTGTAAGCATAACTTTTATAGGCACTGAGAAACTAAAAAATTGTGTGACTCGATTTATTGCAATATTCCCTTTCAAGGTATACCAAACCCACAATATCTCCAAGGTATGCTACACACACACACACACACACACACACACACACATACACATATAGAGGCACATACACGTGTGTTTGTCTATGTAATATAATTATTATAATACATACATATGTGTAATAATATATGTGTATATGCATGTATGTGTGTTTGTATAATAGATACCTGCAAAGCAGATATGGGGTAACCTTGGAGAGGAAATATTGAAAGAAGACCTCAGTCAGGTCTTTTCTCAGAGAGTCTTTGTGAGGATAAAAGGAAATGATCTCTATGAAGTACTTGATAAACTTGATGTCATCTGAGAGGCCACCACTGGAAGTGAATAGAGGCCTGATTGTGGAGTCAGGAAGACTTTGGTTTAGGTCCAGCCTCTGACACACACAGGCCATGTGACCAGGCACAAACTACTGAACTTCTCATTGTCTCTAGCAACTCTTTCTAAAGCTGTAACTTACAAAGGAGTTGCTGATCTGTGTTTGTGGAGAGTTTCTAAACCAGAGAGCTCTCCACATGGATGGAATCACAGATTCAGATAGACAGATGGAAGAAAAGAAGGAAAAGATAGCTATTATTATGAAAAAGTTAAATTATGCTAGATAGTATTTAATAAAATATTTCATGCAATACATTTTCAAAAGATTCATATAAAATTTTTTAAAAATAAGCCTTAAAAGAATCAGGTATAAATTTCAAGTTAAGTAGTTTACAAAACTAATTTGTTTCAAAGCTAGGACTAGAATAAAGGTTTCCTGACTTCCAATGCTTTTCTGGTTATACTAAATTAGAAAATGTACTCACTGAAGGGCATATTCTTCAGTGATGCCAGATAAATGAGGCATTGCTATTTGTTTCATTGCATAGCTCAGGTGAAGACACCCCAAAAGAAAAAAAATCATCTTACATAGTTCTAAAGGAATATCCTCTAACTAACAATTTACACCCTTTCTCTTTCAACTCTCTTACCAGCTAACCATAGTCAATTCAACCTCATCTTTTCTTAGCTTCTTGGTGTGACTCCAGCTCATGCATATTTGTACTCTCTACCTTATTAACAATCTCCTGAGCTTATCCTATGTCATTTAGAGTGCAGTGGGACATGTAGAAATCTCAGTTAAAACAATAGCTATTATCTTTTCATCTACCCTGACATTTTGTTAAATGTCCAACAGCCTTCAGGTTGGTCCCTTAAGTTGGATTTTTACTTTGTCTACCAAGTTGAGTCCCAAGGAAGCAAATCTAGTGAAAGTGTGGCTTTGACCTTAGGCTTATCTTTAAAAGAACTGGCAACAACCACAGGATCATAGAATATTAAGCAGCATCCATCAGTGTAATCCTCTTCCCCCCTCCCCACCAAGGACTTAGAATCTTAGATGCTAGCAACACTATTATTACTGCATGTACCTCACTAATACTGTGTCTGCACCCATTCTCCAATGGTTAATACACTCTCACTCCTTCTTACTCTCCATGTTACAATGATAATGACTGCTGAAGGAAAAATCCCTCCTTTTCTTCCAGCTGTTTACTCTGCCTTTCCCATCCACCTCAACCTTACCTCTACAATATCTCATTTCAGATTTGCCCTCTAAAACTCCTGCTCCATAACAAATATCCTTTCATCTTATATTCCTTCCTCACTTGCTCCTTCTATTTTCTGCAACTCTAAGGCCTGGCTCTCTCTGGATGACATTGTATCCCTGACCAACCTTCCTAATACTGGCTACAATTTAACTTATACTGGTCAAGGTAGGGGTATCAGAATACTCCTTGCTCCCCATTGCCACTCCCAGACTCTGCCTCTACCCCAACCAGGCAGCAACTTCTCATTATTTGAGATTCATTGAGTCCAAATTTGTCTCCCAATCCAGATTCCCATTATCTACCAATTCTCATAACATTATCTCTCCTTTCTCAATGAGTTCAGTGCCTGATTCACAGTTTTCCACTGCACTCCAACTCCTGTCTTCATACCAAAGAATTTTTTAACAAACCTGTTGATATTCCCTCAAATACTTTAGCTTTCCATCTCCTTAATCTACTCGACTTCCATGACCTACTCCTTCACTCCTCCTCAACTACATACATGGTCATACCCTTGATCATCATTATAAGTATTCTACTTTCATAGTTAAGAATTGAAATTCCTTCATCCAATCATAATCTTTGATCTTTGTATCTATCCCTATTCCTTATTTCTCTTACCCTGTTCTCACTGTTATCTCCAGTACTTCCTACTCTCAGGACTTTCCCAGGCCATTAGATTGGCCTCCCTTCTCAATCTCGATCCATTGGTGAATCAGTTTAACTCTGTATCATCCTCTACTCTTGAATCCCTTATTCCCATGTTCTATTGCTATCATGCCTTTTCAAACCCCAACCCTATATTATTCCCACCATCTGCCTCCTTTGTTCTTAATCATGTGCTATTGAAAGGAACTAGAGGAAAGTATGAAACCATGCTGAGTTCACTGCAAATTCATATTATCTAATTTCAACTAGGCTTTTGCTGTAGAAAGCAATCTTAATAGTCCTTCTTAATCTATTTCTAAGGTTCTTCACTATGGTGGCTGCTCCAAACCTTTTCTTCTCTCCTCAAGGTTCCCACTGCCCCCTCCTGACCCCACCTTCTCAGCCAACTGAGGCCTGTGATTTATACTTCACACACAGAGACGCACTTGTAGCCATTCACTGAGAGTTTCCACTTCTCACTTTCTCCTCATTGCATATCCCTCTCTATATCTTTTTTCCATCTCTGATGAAGAGGTGACTCTTCTTGCAAATGTAATGCCTTCTCTATACACCCTTGATCCCATCTTTTCTTGTCTTTTCCAGCATATTAGCTACCAGTGTCATTCTCACTGCACTCTAATCTTCATTCTCCCCCTTTATACTGGGTCATTCTTTGCTGCCTAAAAACATGCTTGTCTTCCTCATCCTTGAAAATATTCCTCCCTATATCCTACTATGCCAATTAGCTAATGTCTCTTCTCCTCTTCTCTGATAAATTCCCTGAAAAGCTGTATAACCTTGATGCTTCTATCTTCTAAACTATCTGCGATCTGGCTTCAGACCTTATTATGCAACTGAAACTTGCTGCTCTCTTCCCAAACAATTGATAAGTTGGGAAAGTAAAATGATAAAGATATTACTACCATAAGAATTTCAAGGGTTAAACCTTGTTGAGCTCTTCACTAACAAGTTTAAAGGCCTTTTCATGACTGTATCTCAACATAATTGTTTTCTTTGGTAATCATATGAATTTTATTTTTTACATTTAAAAACATTATTCTGAGAAGGGGTCCATAGGCTTCACTATGCTGCCAAAGGGATCCATAACATAAAAAAGGTTAAGAATCTCTGCTCTAGAATCAAATACAAACTCATCTATCATTTAAAATTCTTTACAACCTGACTAACCCTTCCTAACTTTCCAATTTTATTATGTATTACTCTCTTCCATATACTCTTTGTTGTTGTTTAGTCGTTTTTTAGTTGCGTCCAACTTTTGTGACCCAATTTGGGAATTTCTTGGCAAAGATACAAAAGTGGTTTGCCATTTCCTACTCCAGCTCATTTTATAGATGAGGAAACTGAGGTAAACAGGGTTCAGTGACTTGCCCAGGGTCACGCAGCTAGTAAGTATCTGAGGCTGGCTTTGAACTCAGGAAGAGGAGTTTGTCTAACCCCAGGCCCAGTGCTCTATCCACTGCACTGCCTAGCTGCCCTTCCATGTATTCTACAATCCAGCAATACTGGCTTGCTTGCTACCTGTCACACAAGATCCTCCACTTCTCATCTCTGTGCCTTTCTGATTGATCCCTGGAATACTCTCCTTCCTCTCCTGTGTTTCTTGGAATCTTTGGATTCTTTTAAGATTTGGGTCAAGGCGGGCAGCTAGGTGGCGCAGTGGATAGAGCACCAGCCCTGGAGTCAGGAGGACCTGAGTTCAAATCCAACCGCAGACACTTGACATGAACTAGCTGTGTGACCCTGGGCAAGTCACTTAACTCCATTGCCTAGCAAAAAAAAAAAGAAAAAGAAAAAGAAAAGATTTAGGTCAAGTGCCAGGAGGCATTTCCTGGTCCCTTTACCTGCTAGTGTTTCCCTCTAATGCTTCCTTCCATCTACTCTAGGTATTTTGTAATTACTTACTTTTATACATATTGACTTCCCCATTAGAATGTAAGCTCCTTGAAGACAAAAACTATTTTTATTTTTTCTTTATATCCTAATGCTTAGCCCAGTACTGGACACATTAACAGCACTTAATAAATGCTTGTTGATTAATTGCACCCAGAAGAAATAAAGTTGAACTTCAAAGATATTCCATCATCCAGATTTTTCAGTTCAACAGTTATTAAGACTAAAATAGAGGAGAGTTGGTGCATGATTTTTTTTGTTTGCAGGTGAGTGTGCACTCAGTGGAGCCTGTGAGGCCTAGATACAACAGAATATGGATGGATTCTCTCCCACTCGTGCTAATTTCGGCCTAACAATTAGCACCAATAAAACAGAGGTTCTCCACCAGCCAGCACCACACCATCCATACATGGAACCATCAGTTATAGCAAATGGAGAAATGCTGAATGCTGTGGATAAGTTCACTTACCTTGGCAGTGTACTTTCCGGGGACGTACACATAGATGATGAGGTTGATGCACACATTGCCAGAGCTAGCTCAGTGTTTGGGAGGCTCTGAAAGAAAGTGTGAGAGAGAAGAGGTATTAGGCTGCCTACCAAACTGAAGGTACACAGAGCTGTCACGCTGACCTCATTATTGTAGGCCTGTGAAACCTGGACAGTCTACCAGTGCCATGCCAGGAAATTGAATCACTTCCATTTGAATTGTCTTGGGAAGACTCTGAAGATCACCTGGCGAGATAAGCTATTGGACACCGAGGTCCTTTTTCAAACTGAACAAGTATTCAAACTGTACTGCAGAGAGTGAAACAGATGGGCTGGCCACACTATTTGAATGACAAACATTCATTTTCTTAAAAGACTATTTTACAAAGAACTCACACAAGGCAAATGATCAGAAGAAGCTATACAAGGACACTCTCAAGTTCTCTTTGAAGAACTTTGGAATTGATTGTGAGAAATGAGAGACACTGGCAAAGGACCACTCAGCATGGTGTGCCCATATCAAAGAAGGCACCATGATCTATAAGCAAAGTGGAATTGCATTTGCTCAAAAGAAACGCCACTCCAGATGTTCACATGGACTATTTGTGCCTGACCTGTGGTAGAGTCTTTGGTGCTTATATCGGTCTGATTAGCCACATTCAAACACACTTGACTCCAACACAGTGATGTCATTTTGGTCCCCATCGATTATGAAGGACAGCACCCACCAACCACTACTAACTGCCCACTCTGTGCCAATCACTATACAATAAAGAGAGAATAAAAAGAAATCTAAGACATGGTCCTGGCCTTTAGATGCTTAAAACGTAGCTAGGGAATTGAGGAGATATGCTATGTGCCTGACACTGTGCTCAGCACTTTACAAATGTTATCTAGTTTGATCCTCACAACAGCCTTGAGAAATAGGTTCTATTAATGGTGAGATGTATTTTGTCATACAGTTATATTATCAATACTATAATTAAGATGCATCAGAATAAATTTGATATCTTTTTCTTAAAAAAAAAAGTAGGTTCTGTTATTATCCCCATTTTACAAATAAGGAAACTGAAGCAAACAGAGGTTAAGTGACTTGCCCAAGATCACACAGCTAAGAAATGCCTGAGGCCAGATTTGAACTCAGTCTTCCTGATTCCAGGCTTAGAGCTCTGTCCACTCCACCACTTACCTGCTTCTATATGCATATATACGTTTATATTTATACACGTACATACACACACACACACAAACACAATAATCACTACAAATTAAGTAAGACTATAAAGTAGACAAGTCATTTTAATAGTATTTCAGAGATGAAAGAAAGAGCTAGAAAAGCTTCAGAGTTGAGCTTCACATTCAATTATGGAGGGAGAGAGTTTGAAAAGTGGGAGAGAAAGAAAAAAGGATACTCTGTACATAAGGAACAACTTGAACAAAGGCTCAAAAATAAGATTGGACATGAAATGGGGGGGGAGCAGGGAGCAGGAATGCCAGTATGGATTCAACCATTCGATCTAAATTAGACTTTGTTGTTGTTGTATTAATATTGCTAACTGATATCAGATTTTGTTTTTAACGCACCCCTCTGAACACATGGTCTTTTTCTACATCATTACCTGAGTAGGTATTTATACTCACTCTACCTAGTGGGAGATTCCACGGAGTCCTAGGCTGGTACTATTTGCTTTGTCTGTCATCAGTAAAAAAGGAGTGGTGGTAAGTTTTGTCTTTGTTTTTTGCTAGGGTGAGCGTAGTTTGATTTCTGTTTGTTTTGTTTTTGGGTTGGGAGAGTCCTTACTACTAGATTATTAATTTTTTTAAAAAATTAGTAATAACAATATCCTGTGACAGCTCTTAATTTCAAAGCTCTTTTATATGTCATTTTATTTTAAACTTCTCGTGTGCTGTGAACTAGATAAGATAGCTATTATCATCTCTATTTTACAGAAGAAACTGAGACATAGAGCAGTTAAATAATTCACTCTGGATACCTTTTTTTTTTTTTTGTTCCATGACTGGATAAGTGATAATATGAAAAATTCATTATCTTTTTTCTTCCTAACTAGAGTTATAATTTTTAAAAGCTCAAGAAGAGGTCATATTAACTCCAAATTTTAATGATGAATTACATGTCAATGAAAGAGTTATTCTGGTGTTCATTTTGATTACATAGGAAAAAATGGGGTTTGAACTGAATTCCTAAAACAAAATAATGTACAATGTGAGGGAAAGGATCAGGTAGAAATGATTTTCATAATTCTCTGTGGCTTTGCTTGACAATTTTCATCCTGACAACATAAAGAAAATGGCTAAATAGAATATAATTGTCTAAATGTTTGTTTTTATAATTTCTCACAAATAAGGATTTTTTGACTCAAACCTCCCTATATTCTTTAATAGTAGTATTAAAATAGTTAACCTTTACATAATGTTTTACAGTTGTAATTCACTTCACCTTGCATCATCTCATAATAACCCTGTGAAACAGGTGCTATGAAATAATGAAAAAGCATTTACTAAGTCCTTACTACATGCCAAGCACTGTGTGCTAAGTGCAGGGGATATGAAGAAAAAAACCAGACAATCCTTGCTCTCAATTGGAAGCTCCCATTTTAAAGGTGGAGACTACTCATATAGAAGATTACATCTTCAAGCAGATAAAAAAAGTCCTATGGTTCTTAGGGTGCAGTGAGAAAGCTGATGGTAATGCATCTTCCTTACTGTCATTTACATTGATAAAACCGTATCTATTTCTGGTGCCGAATCAAGGATGATACTAAACACTTTGGTGAGAAGACCTTTTCTTTTCCAGGTCTTCAGTAACTGTGGCTGCCAGCTGGTAGGCTGTATTTCTACAAGGGTTGCTCTTCTCAGTAATAGGTGTGGTGGCCAGGCTGGTAGAAAGGTTGTTGGTATGGGGGGGGGTACTGCAATTCCCGGAGGTTTTGGGCTTTGGGTCCTGTCTGGCAATTTCTCTCCTCTGTTTGAGTTAAGTTAGCTCTCTTGCCCAATGGGTAGCAGTTGTTTGGCCGTTGGGATGGTGGAGAACATGGGCCCCTTTTCCACAGGGTTTACTCCCCTGGATGATTGCTTCAGGAGCCAGGATAACTATTCTTGGGGCTCTTGAGCTTACCTGCCATAGGTGACAGTTGTTCAGTGATTGGTATTGGTGATGGCAAAGATGGTATGCCAATGTTGGCTATAGGAGCTGGGCAAGAAGCAGGACCAGTGGTTAGGAAAAGGAGTTACTGCAATACACAGAACTCTGGGGGTTTGAATCCTGGCCTGTCTGTCTGTATTATCAACCCCATTTTACAGATTTAGAGACTGAGATTCCTAGAAGCCATGTTGCCTCTCTACAGTCACACAGCTAGTAAGCAATGGAGTTGGGACTTGAAACTTAGTCTTCTCTAGCATCAAATTTAGATATTTCCACCATATCATGATACCTCCATTCATTCATTCATTTAAACAGCATTTATTAAGTGCCTACTACATCTTGCCTCTGACACATACTGGCTGTGTGATTCTTGGTAAGTCACTTCAATCCTTTCCAAGCTGTACTCTGGACTTACCCTACCATGCCCCAGAAATCTTCTCCTAGAAGCTCATTCCTGGCCTGGAATTCACACATTGGAAGTACTAGCTATCCTACCCCGGCCTTCCCCATCTGATTTGGGTGGCTCTTCCTAGAAACCTCTGTTTGAGGAGAGCAGGAACTTTCTTCTTGGATTCACATTCTCAGCATTTAGCACAGTATCTTGTATATAGTAGGCACTTAACAAATAAATACTTGTTGACTGACAGCTTCATAGTGCTTCAGGATACTCTCTAAGATTATAAATTGCAGAAGAATTCCTTATTTCTACTTTGTAGAGGATGGTTTTTTGTTTTTCTGTTTGTTTTTCACCAGGAACTACCTGCATCTGTGAAATTGCAGGTCTGGTTTTAAAAAAATATCAGGCCCTTTGCTAGGTACTGAAGATATGGCAAAAATAAAATAATTTTTGCTTTCAAGAAGGTAACATTCTATAAATCCTGTTAACAGGAGGAAAAGGCACGTATACAGATAAGCAAATACAACATATGTACTGAGTAAGGACAAAGTTGATTCAGGATAGGCTTTGATTAGGAGGCGATACTTGAGAGCAGTCTTCAGGAAGCTGGGGATTCTATTAGGTAGAGGCAAAAAGAAAGTGCATTCCAGGCATGGGGACAGGCTTGTACCAAGGTTTAAAGGCAGGAAATGTATTGTCATGAACAGAGACTAGCAATAAGGCTAATTTGGCTGGAATGTAGAGTAAATGAAATAGAATGATGTACAGTTATTTTTTAAATAGTATTTTTTTTTCTAATTACATGTAAATATAGTTTTCAACATTCACTTTTATAAGATTTTGAGTTCCAAATTTTTTGCCCTTCCTCCTGCTCTTCTCCTCTCCCCAAAAAGCAATCTGATACAGGTTATACATGCACAATCATGTAAAACATTTTCACATTAATCATGTTGTGAAAGAAGAAACAGAACAAAAGGAAAAAACACATGATAAAAACCTAAGTGAAAATAATATGCTTCAATTTATATTCAGACTCCATCAGTTCTTTCTCTGGATGTGGATAGCATTTCCATCATGAGTCTTTTGGAACTGTCTTGGATCATTGTATTGCTGAGAAGAGCCAAGTCAATCATAGTCGATTATAGCACAATGCTGCTGTTACTGTGAACAATGTTTTCCTGGTTCTGCTCACTTCACTTTGTCTAAGTTCATGTAAGTCTTTCCAGGTTTTTCTGAAATCATCCTGCTCATCATTTTTTATAGCACTATGGTATTCCATTACATTCACAAACCACAACTTGCTCAGCCATTCCCCAATTGATGGGTATGCCCTCAATTTACAGTTCTTTACTACCACAAAAAGACATGCAATAAGTTTAAAATAAATAACTTATTTATAAAAATGCATTAGGCTCTTTAACTTAAAGTAATATTTTTTTGACTTGTTAAAGTAAGATGGCCTGATGCCCACCAATAAGATAATAAAATATTCCAGAAGAATGGAATTGCCATTCTTATATGTCAGTAATGAGGAGGTGAAGGAGGTAGAGAGGGGAGAACTTCTTCCACTATCATTGAGATTCTATAACTTGGAAGATGAAGTTCTATAAAGTTACCTGACAGCAAAGTTGAATGATTTGCCCAGGGTCACAATTAATAAACATCAGAGGTAAGGTTTGAACCCAGTTTTCCTGACTCCAAGACCAGCTCTCCAACCACTGCGTCATACTGCCTCTCAAACTTGGCCTATACGTTTGGCTCACAAAAATTAGGACTTCGGGTAGTTTTTAAGCTGTTCAATTTAGCTAAGACATGTAGGATAAGGTTGGAGAAAAAGCTTAGTACGAATGTGAGATGATTCTTAGAGTGCTGTTCAAAGCAGATGGCAGGTGAAAGAGTGAGAAAAGGGTTTCTGTTGTTTAATCATAATCAGATATAGAGAGTAAGAGAGCTGCAATGAAATGATCTCAAAGCATATAAGACAAAAAAAAGGACAGCAGTTCTACTCTTTGCAATAGGGAGCCTGGTAGGGGAGAAAGTTAAAGGTTAAAAATAAGGGAGTTCTGGTTTCTTGGCAGTTCTAAAAACTCTCAAATGATTAAGAATATTTACCCTCTCAAGTTAGCTTTTTATTTTGCCCAGTTCTCTTGGCCCTTATAAAGGTGGGCTGCTCCATCTCTAATGAGAATGAGACCCTCTGTTATGTCGCAAGGTGGCTGTTACTGATGTTACTTTGCCCAGTCTAAAAGATTTGGAGATTAAACCTTTTCTCATTTTGTGCTGTTTATATAGCCAAGCTTTCATCAATTAAGGCTTCACTGTGACTTTAACAAACATTATCTTCCCACATACCAGGAACTGTTGGACATTTTGTTTTACATGGTAAAAATATACTTGGAATAATAAAGCAGGAACTTTTCCTGATGTTGCAATTAAAAAAGCTCATTTTTCGTAGAATTGGGCAGGATAAGGCTGTCACTTAGAAACACACACACACACACACACACATACACACACACCCCACACCCCTACCCAGCTGTTTACTGTTATAATACTTTTGACAACAGGATATTTAAGTAGTTGCTCTAAATAGCTGACATGGGAAAATCAGAACATAGCCTGTGCTGAAGCACAATTTAAAGCAATGTAATTGAAAGTAGTTTGGGGAATAAGAGCAATAGGCTGGGAAGCTGTAACCAGAGCATATAGAACCAGGAAGATGAAGACAGAACTCCAAAGAGGTAGATACTCTCAAAAAAACTGACTTTAGTAGCCCAAGAAAAGAGTGAGGTGCTATGTTCCTCATCACTTGTTGCCCAGTCATATCCAATTCTTTGTGACCCCACATGGTGTTTTACTGTCAAAGATACTGGTTTGCTATTTCCTTCTTCAGCGGATTAGGCAAACAGAGGTTAAGTGACTTGCCCAGGTTCACACAGCTAGTGTGTCTGAGGCCACATTTGAATTCAGGTCTTCCTTACTCCAGCCCCAGTGCTCTATTCACCAAGCCATCTAGCTCCTCATCATTAGAGGTATCCAAACAGAGATCAGGATACAGCTGTCTGATAGAGTTGTAGAGCAGATTCCTGAAAGGGTTCTCAGGTTGCACTCTAAATGATCTCTAAGGTCCCTTTGAACAAATATTCAATGACTCTATACTGTTTCAGTTGAAATACAAACTGATTAACATCAATGTTAACTGGCTAAAGTTAATAATAGTTAGAGGTCTGGTTAAAGCTTGACAAAACTAATAGAATACTATTATCTCTAAAGTCACCATCAAAGCCCAGCAATTATTAGCATTTTAAATGTGTGGGTGATATGGTTCTCTAAGCATGGTTAATAAGCAAAACCTTCTTGTTTAGTCAGAGTGAATATTAACCTGACTATTAATGTTATCATTATCTATAGTTTGGACTTTAGCTGTCAACTCAACATGAAAAAGGCTATTGCCTTTTAGCCACACCTGAAAACAATGTCATCAGTGGCATCCTCTTCAAATAAAGACAGTAATATACAATTATCTTTTTAGAGTGGAGAATTTTCCATCAAGAGCTATAGCCTTCATTCTCACTTTTACCCATTAATTATGTGATCTTATGGTTGCATTTATCAAATAATACATAGGCATATAGGTAAAATAAATGCTCTTTAATGTATCAAGCAATGTGTCTCATACTGCTATGTACTTGATGAGTGAGGGTGTGTGAAAAGGTCTACAACCAGTTATTGCTACTATAAGAATTTCAAGTAAAAAACTGTTGATGAAGCAAAGTTTAACATGGCTGTTTCCTCTTAGAAAACATCAGAAAATCAGGAAGAACAAAAAAAGGAAAAAAAATGAACTAAATTTTAAAACATTTAGAGTTCTGTTAGCCCCAAGCATCCAGCAACCAGCATAAGAGAATTAGTTCTGTTAACTTAAATGTAGAGATACTGTATATTGGTTAATAATTTCCAGTGTTAGAATATTTTAATGATTTGGCAATTTTTCTTTCTGGATTTCTGTGCTTTGGTCTAATTATTTCCTTTTGTCAGAGAGGAAGAATCTAAGATAAAATGTTCTTTTGAAACTAGTTTTAATACACAGGAAAACTCTCAGGAAATCCTTTTTCTGCCTCAGGCTTCATGCAAAGAAAAAGACATAAAACTCAGATATTCATATAATTTAGCTTTTGTATATGTGAGCATATTTCTTTAGTATATTAACTCAGTTTGGTTACACAATTACAGTCACTATTTTATGTAGTTCATTTTTTTAAAAATTAAAAGCCTTCAAAACGCATATTGTGAAAATTCAGATTTCAAATATTTTTGGGAAAAGCAAGTATATTTATTTTTTCTAAGAAAATATATTCTGAAATTTTAAAACCATAAAGAATTTGGTTAAATCACAAGGACTTTGAGATGTAGTCTTGTCATGTGGTGCTTACAAAATACTTTGAAGCTGAAAAGTACAGGAGGAGGAAAAATATTCAGCACTGCTGATATTATTGTGACATATGGTATACTTAATGAAGTGATTACATACTTTTAATCATAAAAGCCAATGAAAAGAGGACATTTTGTGAAAGATCAGATCATCGGGCTTCTAGCATATTCTGGTAAGTACCTAGATCATTTCAGTCTTTTCCACTTACTTTAAAACAAATAACGATACTATCATATTCAGTGAACATATTTTTAATCTAGCAGTTCCTCAAGATAGTCTTAGAAAGCATTTTCTTGAAATGGAGGTCTCTCATGGAGGAGATGTGATTGTCTTAATGGGAAACTATGGCAGTAATAAATAAAGAAAGTAATATTAATAACTCATGTAATTTTTTTGGTCAGATGCTCTCTCCTGAAACAAAGATCCCCAGTAGAATTTGGAAGCTTCTCATAAATCTTTCCAGTTCATCTATCATTACCTAGCTGACACCTTGGATCATAGATATCTGCCATTTATGAGAGGGTGGCCATCAGTTTCCCTTATAAGCACTCAAGGTCACATCAGAAAAGAAGTTTTTATTTACACTGTAAAGATCATGGATAGTCAAGATTTTCCTTTCTTCCCAATGGACCTCTATCTTCTCCCATCAACCATATATTCTTCATGACTTACAGTATTACCTTGAGTGGGTTCCCCAGCAAGGGGGAATAACTCATAGTTTACTGGTTTTGTCACTTCTAGAAGATTAGCCCCCTCAAGAGACTTGCTCCATTCCCATGACTTATGGTATGTCCTTGATGCAGTTCCACTGAGGGGCAAGGTCCCAGTTTGCTCTTCTATATTATAGCTCTATACCCTATTGTCCCCCGATCAGTCCCCCTCTAATCATATTGCTCAGTGGCTCCATTATTTCAACTCCTTGCCATGTGGTGTTGTGTAGCTCTGCTACTATTGTTGTGTTCAGCTTTGTTACTCTGGCTTTCTGACACACTAGCCTTCCATTTCCATAAGCGCTATGTTCTTCTCCTCCCACAGTGCAGTTGCTTCTTCTCTCTGGGAGATGGTACTGGCTCTCAAACCACTGGACCAAGGAAGATAGACTAACAATATCACAGCTCTTTTATGCCCATGGCCAGAATGCTTTCAAGTTACTGGAGACTTTATTTATTTATTCATTTTACATGGGGCCGGTCCATTTAAGGGTCTCCTCAAGCATCTGTGGGAATCACTCTCGAAATGTTCTGTTCCACTGCATCATCAATCTTTAATCCTGTCTGAGTTATGGTGAATCTTCCTATAAACACTGTCTCTAGCTTCTGGGTGATAGTGCTCAACATCTTCCACTGAATCATGGGAATTTGATTCTTCCAGTTTGTCTCTGAGTTAGCTGGGCCAGGCAATATATGCTATGATTGCCTTGAGAGGAATTTCCTTAAGAAGCCTTGAGAAAACAAAGTGGAGATGGAGGTATGGCTGATAGTTGTTGCCACTAAGTGCCAGGAAGGTGATGCAACCCTGATGAAACAGTGATGAAAATTCATGTCTCTGCCACACTCACATGTAAAAGGGGTTGATCAAGAAATATCCTTGATCCATCTGATGAAGCTACAGACTACAGTGTGACCTTTGCCTACATTGGCAGTACACTTTTCAGCACTGTCCACATAGATGATAAGGTTAATGCATATATTGCCAGAGATAGCTCAATGTTTGGGAGGCTTTGAAAGAAAGTGTAGGAGAGAAGAGGTATTAGGTGGCCTACCAAACTGAAGGTCTATAGAGCTGTTGTGCTGACTACACTGTTGCATGCCTGAAACCTGGACCATGTTAGAAAACTGAACTGCGTCCACTTTGAACTGTCCCAGGAAAATCCTGAAGATTACCTGGAAAGATAGGGTACTGGACACTGAGGTCCTTTCTAGATCAGAACTACCAAGCATTTAAACTCTGTTGCAGAGAGGGCAACTCCAATGGGCTGGCCATGTAGCCTGAATGCCAAATACATGCTTACCCAAAAGCCTATTTTACAGAGAACTTACACAAGGTAAGCGTTCACATGGTGGTCAGAAGAAGTTGTATAAGGACACTCTCAAGGTATCTCTGAAGAACTTTAGTACTGACTATGAAACATAGGAAATGCTGGTACAGGACCACTCAGCACAGCGTGCCTGCATCAAAGAAGGTGTTGTACTCTACAAGCAAAGCAGAATTGTAGAAGCACAATCCAAGGCAAATCTGTGCAAATCCAGAGCCACTTCCACCTAATATATTCTTACAGACCACTTGTGCTCCATCTGTGGTAGTGCCTTCTGAACTTGTACTGGTCTGATCAGCCAAAGCTTAACACATCATGATGTCATTGGACTTCCTCAAAAAATGAAGAACAAACAACAGAGTGTGACCTTGGTCTGGAATCAGGAATTCACTCACCCACAAGAGTACAGCCATGCTGTTTTGTGCCTTGTTGAGAAGATACAAACCTATTGTCTCTCTCTCTAGAGTATAAACTCCTTGATAATTGGGAAAGCTTCATTTTTGCCTTTGTATACCCAGTACCTGTATTAACACAGTGACTGACTTGCAATAGGTTCTTAATAAATGTTTTTTTGAATGATTGACTATTCCTGATTAGATTTCAGAGATGGAGGCTGTCTCCAAGATGACTGGTCCACTAGGACTCAAAAGGTTGGAATCTTGTTGGAGGAGTTGCCCTTTTCAAAGGGATATCAAAATAAACCTACATAGGCTCTTTTAAAACTCCTTTTTTTCCCCTTCCCATTTCCCTGTTCAACTGACACTGCAGAATGAATCTGCTTCTACTGTATATGTGCACACTGTCATCTCCCAGAACCACTAATGGCTGCTCTGGCATAGAACTATATGGGAATTATTCAGCCCAAGGGAAGAGTTTCTTGTGGAGCACTTTCTCAATGTAAAATATGGCAGCAGCTGGAACATTGGTGGGTGTTTCCTGGAGAAGCACAGGGCAGAGGCAGATATGTTTGGCCACTCAGTTGCAGAAAAGTTTACAGACAATGCTCTTGAATCTCAACCTACTATGCAGAAGAAGGAAATTTTTATTCCTAAGTAGCATGATCCTAGAGGTAGCCTTCTCTCTACAGAAGGTAGGTTTCTTGGTCAATGTCAGCTTTGTGAATTGACTAAAAAGTAGTCTAATATTCAAGAATTTGGAATTAAGCCTTCAGGAAACAAATAAATGTTTGTAGATTCTGTGAGTCTTTTGTACCTTGTGCATTTTCTAAGCTGAGGGTTATCCATATGCACTTGTTTCCTTGACGTTCTGTTACCTGCATTTGTGGAATACTAAAGATGAACTATATCTAAGTGATATTTTGGGATTTTCCTGGGTTAAATTCTAGGCAGAGGCAAAGAGCCCAAACAAGAAAATGAACTTCTTGAGTCATATATGTATATATGTACACATACACACATACAGACATGTATATATGCATATGTCTATTTATACAAACATATGTTCGATTTCTTGTTTGGGCTCTTTGCCTCCACCTAGAGCTTAATTCATAAATATATATGATACATATGTATATATGCACATATAGATACACACATACATGTGTCTATTATATATATTATACATGCCCTACAAAGAAAGGCATAAAGGTACCTTTTTAATATCATAAAAAGCATCTATCTAAAACTAAAAGCTAGTATCATATTCAATGGGGATATATTACAACCTTTTCCAATAAATACAGGAACAAAACAAGGATATCCATTCTCCCCTCTATTATTTGATATAGTTCTGGAAATGGTAACCACAAGAGAAAGAAAAAGAAAGGTGAAAAGAAGACAAAACTTTTACTTGTTATTCTTGGAAAATCCTAGGAAATCAGAAAAAATACTAAATAAGACAATAGCTTCAGCAAAATTGCAGTCTACAAAATCCTCAAAAATCAATACCATTTCTATATTATAATAATAACAGAAAACAAGAAGCAATAATGGAAAGGGAAATCCCATTCCAAGTAACTACAAAATGCATAAAATATCTGGGGATCAACTTATCAAAGCAAACAAAAATATATAGATTCAATTATAAAATGCTGTTTAAAGAAATAAAGGACAACTTAAATAGTTGGAGGAATATTCAGTGCTTTTAGCTAGGCTGTGCCAAAATAAATAAAATGACAATTCTATCAAAGTTAATTTACATTTTTAGTGTTATACCAAACAAATTACCAAGGTGGTATTTTTGGAATTTGGTAAAATAATAACAAAATTCATTTGGAAAAAACAAAAAGTCTAGAATATCAAGAGAAATGATGAAAAGAGGTAGAGACAAAAGGTAAATATCACTTCCTGATCTCAGATTATACTATAAAGCAGCAATCATCAAAACCATCTGGTGTTGCTTAAAAAATAGAGATAGATCGACAGAACAGAATAGACAAGGCTGAATTATAGACAACAGAACTCAATAATCCAGTGTTTGAGAAAGTGGAAAACATAAATTACCTGGGAAAAATTTGATATTTGGTAAAAATTGCTGGGAAAACTGGAAAGCAGTCTGGCAGAAATATTTTGATCAATAACATGTCATATTTCAAAATATACTCCATTTTTAGATGAATGAAAATATTTATTATCAAATATATTTTCTTGTAATCTGGGAGTCACATTTTTTACATTTATTCATCACACATTTGCTGCAAATAGTTTGTTGTTTTATTTTTTGCGAATGTAGCCTAATCTGTGATCCTATTCTGGTATTTTGTAATGTCACAGTATGATACCTTTTGTTCGGAGATCTTCAAGACTGCCACTTGGACAATCTCTTTTTTAAAAAACATTTAAAAAACTTTGAGCTCTAAATTCTCTCCCTTCCTCCAGCCCCTCCCACATTCACTGAGAAGGCAAACAATACGATGTCAATTACACATGTGAAGTCATGTAAAACATATTTCCACCTTACCTATGTTGCAAAAAAAAAAAACCCCACACAAAACAAGAAAAGTAAAGAAACTGGAAAAGTGTGCTTCAGTCTATACTCAGAAGTTCTCTCTCTGGAGGTAGACAGTATTTTTCACCATGAGTACTTTGGAATTGTCACAGTTCATTGTACTGTTCAGAGTATCTAAGTCTTTCACAGTTGATTGTTACAATATTGTTGCTGCTATATACAATATCCTTTGGTTCTGCTCATGTTCACTTTTCTGTGCATCAGTTCATAAAGGCTTTTCCCAAATTTTTCTGAAACCATCTTCTTGTAATTTCTTATAATACAATAGTATTCTATCATAATCACACAACTTATTCAGCCATTCCCAAATTGATGGGAATCCCCTCCATTACTATTACTTTGCCACCACAAAAAGAGATGTTATAAATATTTTGTACATATAGGTTCTTTTCTTTTGTCTTTGCTATCTCTGGGATAAAGACTTAGTAGTGGTAATTGTTAGGTCAAAGGGTACACACAGTTGTATAGCCTTTTGGGTATAGTTCCAAACTGTTCTCCAGAATGGTTAGACCAGTTCACAACTCTACCATTAGCTTATCAGTATCCCAATTTTCCCTCGTCCCCTCCAGCATTAGTCAGTACCTCAGGATTATTTTAATTTACATTTCTCTAATTATTAGTGACTCAGAGTATATTTTTATGACTATTAATAGCTGTGACCCTTTCTACTTCTTATTTGATCACAAAATCTTCCCTTATTTGTATATCTATGCTTCCATAATTTGCTTATATCACCCTTTATTTCTAAACCTCATACCACTTTTGATCTTATCTTGGTATAGAGCATGAGATATTGGTCTATACCTAGTTTCTGGTAGACTACTTTCCAGTTTTCCCAGCAGTTTTTGTCAAATACTGAGTTCTTGCCCCAAAAGCTTGATCTTTGGGTTTATCAAACACTAAATTACTATGGTCATTTACTTCTGTATATTATATACCTAATCTATTCCACTGATCAACTACTCTATTTATTAGATGGTTTTGATGATTACTGCTTTGTAATATAATTTGAAATATGTTAGGCCACCTTTCTTCACTTTTTTTTTTTATCAATTCCCTTGATATTGACCTTTTTTATGAGATGAATTTAATAAAATGACAATTCTACCTAAATTAACTTATGACATACCATAAAACTACCACAAATACTTCATAAAGCTAGAAAAAAATAACAAAATTAATCTGCAGATGTTATAAAATACTTGGGAGTCTACTTGCCAAGACACATACACAGGAACTATATGAACAGAATTATAAGACACTTTTTGCATAGATCTATACAACTGGAGAAATAGTAATTGTTCATAGGTAGACTCCCAAGTACATTATAACATTGGCAGCTATTTTAAATGGAATTTCTCTTTATATCTCTTCCTGCTGGATTTTCTTGGTAATATATAGATGTACTGATGTTTGTGTGGATTTATTTTATACCCTGTAACTTTGCTAGAGTTGTTAATTGTTTCAACTAGTTAAATTGATTCTATAGGGTTGTCTAAGTATACCATCATATCTTCTATAAAGTGGTAGTTTTGTTTCCTGCTTGCCCATTTTTATTCCTTTAATTACTTTTTATTCTCCTATTGCTATAGACAACATTTCTAGTATGATATTGAATAGTAATGATGATAATGGACATCCTTGCTTCATCCTGGATCTTACTAGGAAGGCTGCTAGTTCATCACCATTACAGATAATACTTGCTCTTGGTTTTAGATAGATGCTACTTAGTATTTTAAGAAAAGATCCATTTATTTCTATGTTTTCTAGTGTTTTTAATAGGGATGAGTAATGTATTTTGTCAAAAGCCTTTTCTGCATATATTGATAAAATCATGTTTTTTTTATTCACAATAAACTCTAAGCAGCACTTCTTAAACTATGGGTCATGACACCATATGGGGTCTCCCCCCACAGTTTAAGAAGCGCTGATAGGGGTACTGAATGGAAAAAGTTTAAGAAGCCAGGCTCTAAAGGGATATATGTAACCTTAATATTAAAGATCATACTATAAAAAACTTAGAAGAGAAACAAATCCTATATCTCTCACAGCTATGGGTAGGAGAGGTATTCTTAACCAAACAAGAGATAGAGGCAATTAAATTGGATAAATTGGATAAGTTTAATTATAGGAAACTGAAAAGCTTCTGCATAGGCAAAATCAACACAGCTAGGATAAGAAGGAAAGTGGTCAAATGGGAAGAAAATCTTTGTATGAAAATTCTCTGAAAAGGAGTTAGTGTCCAATGAATAAATATATTTATAAAGCTAACAGCCATTCCCCAATAGATATAGTCAAAGGATATGAATGAATGGTTCTCAAAGAATTGCAGTGTTCACAATTACATGAAAAAATACTGCAAATCACTAATAATAAGAGAAATGCAAAAAAACCCAAACAAAATCAAACCTTGAGGTTTTACCTCATGCCCTGAAAGTTGGCAAAAATGACAAAAAATGGTAATAGTTAATGTTGGAGGGACTGTAGAACTATGGGCTCACTAATACATTATCAGTAGAGCTGTTAAATGGACAACTGTTTTGGAAAGCAATGACAGTCCCCTGTATTCTCCAAAATGTTTATTGTAGCACTTTTTTTTGTGATAGCAAAGAATTAGTAACAAAGTGCACGCCCACCAATCAGGGAATGGCTAAACAAATTGTGGTACATGAATATGTAACAGAATGTTGTAAGAAATAATGCGTATGAGGAACACAGAGAAGTGTGGAAAGATCTATGTGAAGTGATGCAGAGTGAAGAAAGCAGAGCCAAGAAAACAATATATACAGTAACTACAATGAACAACTACACAACAAAAAAAAATCAGAAGTGAATGTAACAAAATTATAAAGCTCAAGTATGACTTGAATGAAAAGATTTGAGTGAACCCTCCCATTACCCCCTTCATAGAGGTGGAAGTTCCACAGATGTTACACATTACATGTTTTTTGGACTTTTTCAATGTATCAATATGTTGTATTGATTTTCTTCTCTAAAAAATTCTCTTTGCTATACAGGATGGCTCTACAGTGGGAGAGAAGAGGGAAGGATAGCTGTGAACTATTGTGAAACAAGAAAAAGAAGACACCAATAAAAACTTATTTTAAAAACATGAGGGGATTGTACTAGATGATTTCTAAGGTCCAGTCCAGCTTTATGATTCTATTCTATGATTTCCTAAAACAAAAATCCTAAACCAAGTGAATGCACTAGAGCAAGTGTCTTTAATTTACTTGCCCAGGTGTTCCTTGGGTATCCTTAGAATTGTAGTCATCCGTTTGACTATATCCTAAATCTCTTGCCCTATTGTCTCCCCAAAGTGCATATTAAATTATCATTGCAAAAGGGTTGATAGTTCTAGATATGTTCTTCCCTTTGTACTTTGACTTCAGGATGCCACCCTGGACACATGCACGACTTTCTCCTTTATAACTTTATGCTCAATTTGTCTTGCCTGAAGAAGCCAAGGTTATTTCAGCCCTACCCCTACCTCCCACTGGTTCTGTTTTATCCTCTGGATTTAAGCTCAGAGCCATAACCCTCTATTTTAAAAGAATTTTGATACTTGTTGAATATTTGTATGAATGATTTATTATTTTTTATTACCATCTAATGCTAATCCTGGACAATCTAGCTGAGCTCTGGATAATTTTTAATCCAGAAGCATTCTAGATTGCAATTCAAATTAGATTACTAGCTATGCCCTAAATTATACATTCCACTTCATGCTTCTATGTATTCCCATAAGTGGTTCCCCATCTCTTCATCTCTGCTTTTTAGAGTCCTTATGTCCTTCAACGCTTAGCTCAGGTGGCAACTCCTCTATGAAACTTGCCTTGAACCCTCAGTTGTGGGTGCTTTCTTCCTCCTCAAATTACCCTGTATAATGTTTTTTTGTGTACTTGTAGTACACCCTCCCCCCAATAAGATGCCAGTTCCTCGAAGTCAAGGAGTCTCTTGTTTTTAAATCTCCGGTGCCTAGTTCATCTGTGGTGGCCTCAAAGGACTCACAGTATTATTTTAGCTTAGACAAGGTAGGAATTAGACCAGTGAGTGGGTGAGGAAATTCATCTGCCAACTCATATCTGCAACTATTGGGCAACTTGCAGCTTTAGGGAATTGTTTGAGGGCACTTGAGATGTCAAATGACTTCTCCAAGGCCACTAGTATGTGTCAAATGGGGAAGTAAATTCAGGTCTTGTCTCTCCCCCCCGTTTTCTCTCCACTCTACTGTCTTTTACCATTTATTTGCATTACCTGTTGCAAAGGTAGTAAGGTTTATTCCAAAAAGTTATCAGGCAAAATTTGTCCCTGCGGGTATATCAATCTGGGTTTCCCTGAAGATCTTCCTATGGACCTATCTAATATCAGTAGGGAATCTGTCCCTTTGTCCTTGTGGAATCCAGTCTTTAAGCTTCTGTTGTACAGGACACTAAAACCCTGCTAAAATGCAAGGTTAGGAAGAGAAGGTTCACTTTTGGTTTAGCGGGAAAGTAAAAATCACTATCCACTTCGGGCATTCTGAACGAGACTGAGCTGCTTACTCGAAAACTTTTCAGATTTCTCAGCATAGCCCAATCAGACAGAGTCCACGTGAACAGTCTGTGCAGGCTAAGATTTCAGGTCTAGAAAGAGTTCATCTTTTGGTTGTTGATATTTTTGGCTTTTTTTTTTGAAGTCCATAAATGCCACCTTGAATAATCATTTTCTTCCTCATCATGACCCAAGCCGCTCTATCCTGAAAAGTTTACTAATTAAGAGACCAAGACGCAATCATTGGGTGTCAAGGGAATGCCTTTTTGCTTTTTCATGTCTAAAATAGATGGCAAAGATCAAGATGAATAAATCTAATAAATCCTTCCCCTCCCTCCCCGCAGCCTAAGCAGTATTTGGTTTTGCATTCCCGGAATAGTTGTAAGCACTGCCGTAGGCGCTGGCAAGTGCTGCTTCGTATGTTACTGGTTACTCTGAAACAGATCGGGGTTGCTCTGGTGCCAGCTGTGATTCAGGTAGATTATAATCTTGAAGTCTTTTGAGGGCTGGGCTGATAAACAAGTGTTGGAGAAGTCTGAAACCTTAAAAGTAAGCGTGCGTGGGGGTTGGGGTGCGGGGGAGGAGAGGGAAAGAGGTCGTTAAGGTAACTTTCCTACAGGGCATGGAAATTTCAATCTTCAGTCACCCTCAGACACCGAAAGTGGGGCAGAATCAGGAATTCTCAGGTGGAAGGGATGGACTGCCCGGATTAGTTGGAGCTTCCGAGCACAGTCTCTTTCCTTTTCTGCCTTTCTCTGGGTCCTAGGCGGGGAGGTTTTGGGGACCCCCTTCTCCCATC
The DNA here is from genome assembly GCF_003287225.1 of Phascolarctos cinereus. NCBI lineage: Eukaryota > Metazoa > Chordata > Mammalia > Diprotodontia > Phascolarctidae > Phascolarctos > Phascolarctos cinereus. Next base: position 159,159,796 of record NW_027555514.1, read on the forward strand.
TTGGGTTCGTTCTTTTGCATGAAAAGCAGAAGACGTTGGACGTGGTCACGAGGAAGTATGGCTTTTAAGAGAAAACTTAGCCGCCTCTTCAGCTCTGGTCTCTGCCAGACCCGGGGAAGGTGTGACTCAGTTGTCACGTTCTTTTCCTCCTGGCTCATATCTCACTAAGCACCCTCCCGTCGGGTGCAGCCTATCTTTCGGAGACACCACCCCTCTTTTGGGAAAAAAAAAAATTAAAAAACCCACCCACTTCCACACACACACCCCTCCCCAACCCCCACGTGGGCACCAAACTTTCTCCCAACTCCTTCCTGGTCTCTGCACGTCAGTCCCTCTGAGACGGAGCGCGGAAAGGCTGTCGGAGCCAGAAGCGGGGCCGAGGAGCACCCGCGTGTGCGTGCGGAGTCGGGGCGGGTCTGTGACTCACAGCTGCGCCCCTCCCCCGGCCCGCCCCACCGCTTAATTCCGACGCTCGGGGCCGCCGGGTGTGAAAGAGCAGCTGGAGCGTGGAGCGCGGAGCGCGAGCCTTGCCCGAGAGCCCCGCCGTCGCGCCGGCCCCCGCCCCCCGCCGCCAGCCGCGCGCGCCCCGCCGCCCCTCCCCCTCCCCCTCTCGCCGCGCGCCAGGACCCGCGAGGCAGCGACAGCAACGGCCGCCGCCGCCGCTGGGAGGAGCTCGGGCTCGCCGCCGCCGCTGCCGCCGCCGCCGCCGCGAGCCTCCTTTGTGAGACCCCGGCCGAGGGAGGGAGGGAGGTAGGTTCCCCGCTCGGGCTCGCTCCTTCACTTGACACACAAAGACCTGGGGCAGCCGGAGGGTATGCGCCCCGCCGCGGGGCCACCCTGCCCGCCGACTCCTCCTTCCCCTTCCCGCGGAGACCGGACGGACGCGTGAAGGAGGGAATGGAGGGATGAGGACGGGCTTCGAGGGGCGGCTTCAGCCGGCGGGCTGCGAGGTGGTCCCCTTCCCTGCCTTCCCCCGAGGCGCCGAGGGCGATCGAGGGGTCTCAGAAGGCCCCAAGCGCCGCGCTCCCCGGGGCTTGTCAGGGGGAAAGTTTACCGGGGCATCCCCACGTAGTGAAGGAGAGCGGCGGGGGGGGGGGCGGCTTGGCCACGGAGGGATGCTGCCGCGGAGCAGAAAGGAGAGGGAGGCAGTCCAGGGAGGGGGAGACGGGGGGAGGAAGTCCCTCTGTCGGTGCCGTGGGTTTATTGTTGTCTTCTCGGCTCTGAACATGGAGTGGACGCGGTCTGAGGCGGTCGGCATCGCGCTCAGCCATGTGCTTCCCCCACCCCCCAGCCCTCCGCCCGATGTGGAGCCCTCACGGGGGGCAGGATCCCTTCAGCTTCCAGCGCCGGACCTCGCGGGGCGTGCGAAGCATGGGATAGGTCCTGGGCTTTGAAGGCAGAACGCAAACATTTTGGCGAACAAAGAAGGCTGGGAGAGTCGTCTTCCCACCTGGGTTTTTAGGGGGAGGGTGGCTTTGTTTCCCAACAAGTCATCTTACAATAACTTTGGTCAGTTTCGGACTGCCTGCCCTCATCCCCGCTGTACGCAGGACATGCAGGTGATCGCTAGGGAGACGGGAGAAGTCCGAAGTCCTGATGGCAGCATTTCAGCAAACCCGGTGTGGTGTCTCTTGGTGGGGATCGTGTTCGTCAAGTCACCAGGAAATGGTTTTGATCTTAGTAGTGAACCTTAGATCCATTAATCAGGTATTTTTAACGCATAGCCTAATTGTAGAAATGAGAGATCTTGTTGAGAGTTGAAATGGACAGCAGATGTGGCTCTCTTGCCATACACCTAACAAATAATCGCCTAACTTGCTTCAGGTCTAGAAGTAGTGCAGTTACTTGGTTTAGTTGTGGTTGAAAAATTATTGTCATCTTTCTAGAATAGGAAATGTGGGTATAATGAAAAGGATACAGAATTATTAAATGAGCAAAATGACTACCTATTTTGAGTTTTGCCAAGTTTACCTTCATCAAGAGCAAGTGCAAATCACTTATATTAATTTTCTCCTCACCAGTAGTGTCAGTAAAGTTCTGCTATATGGCACATAGCCGTATTATATGCCCAGGACATATGTATGTGTAATGTATTTGTTATGGTATTTTGCTTGAATTGCAGTTTAGTGGACTGTGTGATAGACTTAAGGAATCAAAACAAACTTCTTGTCTTCTCCCTTAATAGTCAGTCTGAAACTTGACACATGGTGACCAGCGGTTTTCTATCAGTGGGGTTACTTTCAGACCCAAAATGTCATTATGTTCATGTTGTTCTAAAGTACTGCATGTTGTTTTCACACAGCCTGGCAAATAGCCAGTCATTTGCCCAACATTAACAAGGACGGTGAGAGATAATGCCGCTGTAATTTAATTATCACTAGTTCCTCAGAGGGGGGAAAATGTATTGTGCTCTTTTTTGTTTTTGGTATCCTTTAAAAATGAATAAGTTACTCATGTGAAGAACTGCAGTGGAAGAGACAAAAGTGGCTGATAGAGTAGGTAGGAGTGTGAAGGATGGTGCTTGTGTTGTGGCACACATGTTTTTGAGATTTAACAGTGGTTCCATAAAGCGGAATTCAAATGAAAATCAAATAGGAAAACAAAACCGTCAGAATTCTTGAGCCTCGTTTTCAACCTGTTTTTGGAGGTGTGGGTCATGTCTAAGCTTTTAGAGTGGTGAGATGATTTCCTTTTGATTTTCTTTTCTTCAGGTCATCTTTCTCTGCTGGGGCCATGCTTGATCCTTCTCTTTTTGATAGGATGGCAGCTTCATCCTGGCTTATTAGACTGGAAAATGTTCTAAGGGAAGTAACAGAAGTTGCATTCTTTGAATGATTAAAACTAGATTGAAGTAAATTTGAGAGATGCTGCGGACAGTCTGTCCTGGCCTCCAGGGAGAGTCAGGGGGTTGAGAACGGATGACTTTCTGTTTTTTAAACAATGGAAGCTAGAGGTGAAAAGGACTTCATAATTTTTCTTTGAGTAGTGGCAAGAGGCAGAGAAATATAACTTTACAATTAGAGAATAAGTGTGTGGTATCCTGGCTTCTGCTCCTCTGTACTGGGCCCCGAGCTCATGTTGTTCTCAGATGGTACTTTATTCAGGCTGTGAAAACTTTACATAATACTGAAGCAAAAGGCCTTCCTTAGCTCTGGGGAAGGAAGAAGAGGTACACCCAGCAGGCAAGCAAGTGTGAAATAGTTGTGGAGAGCTGCAGGTCACCTGATGGGGCCCCCTGTTCTAGTTCACTTCCTTTTCCTTTCTTATTTCCCCTCTCCCTAATCTTGACTTATTTTTGTTTATCTCCTTTGAATAAATCTTTTTTCTCCTTTCTGTAGTCCAGAGGACATGCTTCTTTTTGTAAACTTTGATTTACCTTTGCCTCTTAAGGGTTGTATGAGTAAGAGCCAGGACGGGGAACCTTCGAGGTCCCCTGTTTTAGCCTCATTATACAGATGAAGAAATTGAAACCCAGACATTTGTCCAAGATCACATAGCTAGATAGTAAGTAGCAGAGCTGGGATATGGATCCAGGTCTTCTTGATTCCATATTTAGGCTTTTATACACCCAGCCTGGGGCAGCCTACTGGGTGGGGTGGGAGAGTAGGGAATGGAAGCAATAACTTATACTTCCCCTTATCTTGGAGAAAGGCACACTGGTAGGAAAAGGGATGATAAAATCAGCTTTCCTTTTTGTTTGCCTGGTGCAAGGTGCTGTTCTGCCACAGTGAATATAGGTAAGGGACTCTGTTGATAATATTTGCATTAGCTACCTACAGGTTTAGGAGGTTCACAAACTCATGTAGAGGACCTTAGAGATCATTCAGACCAAACTCTTATTGTACAGGAAAGGAAACTAAAGCTCAGAGAGGAGTTAAGTGACTTGGCTAAGGTCATAAAGTTATTAGCAGAGTCTGGGATTCAAAGAACAGTGTCCATTATATAAATAATTATTTAATAATAATAAATGATACTTATATAGTGCCTACTCTGTGCCAGGCAATGTGCTAAGCACTTTACACATAATCTATGTACTGTTATTATCCTCATTTTACAGATGAGGAAAGTGGGGCAATCAGAGGTTAAGTGACTTGCCCAGGGTCACAGAACTAGTAAATATCTGAGGCCTTGTTTGAGCTTGGGTCTTCCTGATCCTAGGCCAGACCCTTTGGGCCACCTGGCTAATCCTAATTTCATTTATGAGCTATGTTTTTTTCCCCCTGTGTATCCAGGACACCTGAATGAGAATGATATTTATTATAGTTAATGATGTATATTTAAATGTTTCTGAATGCGTAGTGGAGAAAATACCATGTGAAAGACGCTGTTCAGGTGGGTGATCATCTGCTGATGGGGGTGTTAGGTGTAGGATGATTTTAAATTACATCTACAGTGATGAAGTTTATAACCTTAAGCTGGTGTTGGACTGTTGTGGTTACTTTACTTGATCAAGCCCTGCTTTAGTGCCCTGTGAACTGCCTGCCTCACCTAGTCTCTCCATACTTTCTATGCATTGCAAGACATTGGTCCTAGGTCCCCAACAGTCAGAACTGATCTAGGAGAAGTCAGGCCTGATATCTAGGTGAGGGCTAGTGTTATTCTGGATGTATGTGTGGGGAGGGCATAGCTTAGTCCTGTACTCAGACCTAATATATAGTTGAATGGAAACTAAGAGTTGTTAGAGAGGAATTAGCAAAGAACAGAGAAAAGGTAATCTTTTTGAAAGCATGGAAGGTAGCTTTGTCTTACTCATTTTTATGTATTGCATAGTACTCACTTTGGACATAATAGATGCTCAATATACCATAAGTGCTCAACAGATCTTTGTTGAATAAATATTTTGAAACTAGATATTTTTTAAATTCAGAAGAGAAAGGAGGGAAAGGTAGGGGAGACACATGGAGGAGTGGAGACCAGTTTCACTTCACATGTGTTTTTAGCAGGATTGTTCCAAAGGCTTTGTTAAGAAAACAAAAACAAACCTTGTGTGTAGTAGTGTACAGCAATATCTAACCGTCCAATACTATCCATGAAATGGATAATTTAAGGTTTGGGGAGATAATTAGGAAGTAGTAACATTTGATAAAAGCATATGGATTTTAGACTTATCTACTGTGAAAGAGGGAACTTTGTATTTAATGTGGTCACCTTATTTGAAGTCAGGGTCTGGTTTGGAATTGTCTGGGCATCATTAATTATATTTCTGGTTCTGCTATTGAGTCATGATGGGCCCTTGGATATGTCATTTTACTATTCTTTAGTTTCACCTCTGTCTCTAAATAAGGAAATGTGAAGATATAGAATTCTTATAGTGATTGTGAGACTTAATTAACTGAAGTGCACTGTTTTGAGATCATCTCAACTCCTTAGACAAAGTAAGATATTGAAGTATGGTTTTATCTCCCTCAGTCTTTTTTTTCCTGTTGGTCTTTTTTAACAGGCACAGTTACTGACCCATGCATTTTTTCTTGTGTATGAATTCTGGATTCCCATTTGTCCTTATCGTTTATCAGGTACTTGAGTCTTTTCTGGTGTGTTAGGAGAATCTATCTTTCATTCTACATACAAGCATGACTCATGAGATGGAGGATAGGATAGGAATGTCCCATTGGATGCAAGAGTACAGTAAGGAGACGAGATTGTCACGTCTCCTAGTCCATGCCATCTTACTTCCCAGTTTCTAATAACTAAATCCCTGCTTATACCATGACGCCAACATCATTTATACCTGCTCTTTCTTTACTAACTTGTTTTCTTTTGTGACAGGCCCCCAGAATCTGTTCTTGTCAGAATTAGCTGAATGATTAGTATATCATCTGGACCTTGGTTTCCTCATCTCTACATAAGTGAACTGTAAAATAACCATTCTATTTACCTCCCCCTACTTTGATGTTTCATCGTGTCTTGAAGGTGATGACCATGGAGTGTCAGCCTTTCTTACCCAGCTAGTACACAGGCCCAGGGTGGGATGCATCATCTTTCTGCCTTTTGGTGACCTGCTTGTGTAATTTAGAGAAACTTATCACATGGTTGATCTCAGAGTGATTAACTTTTCAGCTATAATAGCTCTAGAAGTTCTGCTGGGTGTAGAGGGGTTGTAGTCTAAGTTTATGGAAAGAAATATTTGCCAAATAAGTCAATCAGCAGATATTTAAAAGTGTGTGCTATGTGCCAGTGATTGGTCTAAGCCCTAGGGATACAAAGAAAAAGCAAAAATAGTTCCTACCTTCCAGTATGTTAGATTCTGATGTTGGAGAGGTACATGTAAGATACATGCAGAGTAGAAGGAGTAATCTGAGAAAGCAAGGAGGGTACCAGCTCCTTGATTAAAGTGAAGTATAGGCTGTCTCAAAAATCAAGACTTTTGGGACAACCTTTATAAATATCTACTTAATATAGTTGTAGGAGCAGATAAGAGAATAAATGTTGATTAGAGAATAAATGTCCATAAGAGAATAAGTGTTGTCCTTATGCAAATGTATAAGAAATGCTAAATGTTGTGCATAGGGCTCTAATCCTACCCCTATCAGTTCAAGTTAGATGTTGAGATATAATGAGGCACTCCTGAGTCATTGAACAAAGGAAGTTTATTTAGTGTGTTCAAACACAGTAAGTGTATTTAGCAAGGATCCTTAACTTCTCTGGACTCAGTCCTGGCAGCCAGATGAGTTCTGGTCATCAGGGTATGGTTACTTAATGATCTTAGGTAACTACCAGACTTGACAAGTTGGAGAGGCACTAACTAGATGGGGTTAGGACCATTTATGCCCCCAGTCTAGGGGAGCTGGGTTGCATTCGGGGAAGGAAGCTGTGTCAGGGAAGCTGGGGCCAATGAAGTTGAATGGAAAGAAGTTGGGAGTACTGGGCTGAGAAAATTCTGGCACACTAGATAACAGTAGAAAATACCTTTGCTTTTCAATAATTATCTTTTACCCATAGAAAGACAAGAAAAGGTGTCCTACATTGCTGGCATTAACCCCCACTGAAATAAGTAGTCTTCTTGTAAATATAATATAAAGATACTCAAATCTACTTGATTGTTTGGCCCTTTTATGCTATTGGAATCACTGATGGGACAGTACTCTTAAGTGGGAAATCGTAATTTGTGATCCAAAGGGAGGAAAAGTATATGTGTGTATCACACATTTTAATTCTAGAGTTAACTAAATAGAAATTACAGTGTAGTCTTAGAGTGATCTATTTATGTAGCATTCTTGTAGGAACTCTGTTGAAACCAAGTTGCCCTTAATTAAAAACATACAGCTACATAATTAGTCAAGGCTTGCTTTTAAAAAAAAACCTGATTATTTGTTTATTTATTTATTGGAAACATCAGCTTAGTAGGAAATGACACCATCCAACAAGATAGTCAGCTTTTTACTATTCATATATGGACATTAACCATACATCATCCTTTGTCCCTACATATGCATAGTATCTTCAATTTAAAAAAAAATACCAATTTCTGTCAATTCTTTTGGCTCTTCATGAAGAGACCCAAATGCTTCTGGTCAGCTTCTGTTACTGGCTTTAACTAGATACATCTCTTTATTGAGCTAAAGAGAACATTAGAGCTGGGAATGAACTTGAAGATCATCTAGTCCAGTTCCTTTATTTTGCAAAGAAGTTCACTGGAGATTGCAAATGTTTGTTTTTGAAAGAAACAGTATTTGGTAATAGTCTAATACAGAGGGTACTGAACTAGTAGTTGAGGCTTGGGTTCTCCTCCTGGTCCTGTCACTGAATCATGTGGTCTTGGGCAAATCATTTAAGATTCCAAATTTCCTTATTACAAAACGGGGGTAGTGGTGGTGAACGAGTTACATAAGGATTTTTCAAGTTCCAGATGCATGATTCCACCTCAGTTGTAGCATCTTTAAGCAGAACACCCTGTCAAGAGTTAATTCTAGTTTTGTCCTTGGTAAGTTATGAGTGTGATGACCACATGACACAGATTTTCCAGGCCAGACCTAATTTCAAGAAAAAAAAAGTGTCCTTTTAAAAATGAGGCCTTACAAAAGGAATATCCTTGCTTAACCCATGTGTCCTGATTTTTTTTTTAATTCAGAAAATAGGGACACTTTTAGAGTTAAGAGGAATTTGTAAGTTCAGGGGGATTAAAGCTACAGACTCAACCCTATTTAAATCTAAACTCTGGCTCATTCTTGGTAAAGTCATTGACTTTTAGTACTTGTCTATGCCTCAGTTTCCTTAATTTCTAAAATGACTATAAAAATGTTGATTAATCTTTTCAAAGAGAACAAATTTTTAAATGTTGGCTTAGTCCTAGGTTTTGGTTTGAAATCACAAACAAAATAAATGTTCCGTCATTTCAGTGGTAACTGACTCTTTTTGGGGTTTTCTTGGCAAAGATGACTCTCGTGGTTTGCCATTTCCTTCTCCAGCTCATTTTACAGATGAGGAGACTGAGGCAAATAAGGTTAAGTGACTAAATGAGGTTAAGTGACTTGCCCAGGTTCACACAGTTAGTAAGTATCTGAAGCCAGACATGAACACAGGGAGATAAGTTTTCTTGACTCCAGGACTGGTTCTTTATCGACTGCCCCACCCTGCTTTTGAGTAACTTATATTCTAAGAGAAGACAAAATTATGTGATGCCAACTTTTAAATTAAAGGTGATTTAGTCAGTGCATCTGGTAGGTTGTCCATTTTGGTAGCCACTGAGATACAGTGCCTTATTCTGTAACTTTTATTTTTCTGTAGCTAAGTTGAAGATACACGGCGCAATTCAACGTTATCAGTTAATCAAAAAACATTAAGCAGCTACTATGTGCTGTATGTGTAGGCAGAATGATGAAATATGCCATGTTTGTCAAGGATGCTCAAAGCTTCTTCTTTCTCTCTCCTTTTACTTTCCAGAAGCGAAAGAAAACATATATGTAAGTGTATTCTAGAACATTCAGAAAGGCAGCATTGGGCATAATGGAAAAAACCCTGGCCTTGAAGTCTGAAGCAGCTAGGCGATGCTGTGAGTAAGAGTGGTAGACTTGGAGTCAGGAAGACCTCAGTTCAGATATTGCCTTAGATACTTATTAGATATGTAAGCTAAGCTTACTTAATGAGTCACTTAACCTCTCCTAGCCTTAGTTTCCTCATCTGTAAAATGGGGGTAATAGCATCTACTTCCCACTGTTTTTTTTTTGAGGATTTACGTGCTACGTAAATGCTAGCTCTTATTATTATTAATTATTATGGAGGTTTGAGTTTGAATTCTTTTTCATCCATTAGTCAAGTTTTGTTCTCTTGAACAAGTCACAGGACCAGTCAGGACCTCGGGTTCTTCATCTGTGAAATTGGAATTGGCTTTACCTGCCTCATAGGATTATTGTGAGGAAAGCTCTTTCCACTGTACTCTGCTGTCTAGGTGGCCCATTTCACTTTTAAAAAGCTATCTAAAAAAGTTTGAATGAATGCTTTCCTCTGTAGCAACCAAAAATTTTGAATTGGAAAGACATGTTACCCTCATGACTTATTTTGGGGGCAGAGGTGAGAAATTATGCTCTCAGAGCTCAGAGGCTAGTATGGCACAAGTTTGGGCTAGTTCTGTTACACTAAAAGGTTTTAACAACAACTAGGTGACAGGACCCTGCTTGACTTTAGGTAAATGTGAAGTACTTATCAATAGAAAAGACTGGCTGCTAGGTGGTGATTTTTTTCTGCTGCTGATGATCCATGAAACAGAAAAAAACCTCTATTGAATGTATAGCACCAAGATATTTGAAGTCATCACTAATGACTTTTAATTTTCAAGGTTTAGAAAGCAGGAACCTCCCCAATCTGATTTTGCAAATCTACCTTTCTTGCCCTCCTCTTTCCCTTTCCCCTAAATGACATCAGGAAGTAACCTTGAAGGTGCAAAAAGAAGTCCTTTAATCTAAGGAGGAATAGAGTCGCGATGGTATGTGGTTATCAGGAAGGTTGGAGGGCTAATCACAGCAGTAATGCTTTGGGGGGGCAGTGTAGTATTTATGGGCTAATTATATATATATTATGTGTGTACATATATTATATATATGTATATAGGCTTAGGGACTTTTTTTTCTTATTTAAAGAGACACACTCTCAGAGGTCAATAATTTAGTATTGTTGTATAGAGCCCTTCCCTACAACATCCCTGACAAGGGATATGGTCACTACTTGTCACTTAGCTTCTTATGAAGGATTTATTATCTTGGGAAGTCTGGGCCTGTTGACTTGAGTGTATTATGGGCAACTTGGTGCTGTTTAGCTATCTCTTTTAATTATCTTAGTTTTAACACCTTTGTAGGCCATTTTTTATTACAACCTTCCTGGTCTAGGATCCAGTTGGTAGAGTTATGTGTGCTTCCCTTTCCTTCTGCCTACCAGAGTCACTGCTTTTGTGAGGTCCTGGTAGAGAAACTGAATAGGTGTTAATTAGCATTGAATGGGCCGGAGCCCTGAACTTCAATCCCAGAACTAACTCTTCCAGTATAACCACGACTTCTCTGTATTTTTGTGCATTCTTCAGGCTTTTATTGTTAAACTTTACTTTAGCACAGATACTTTAACGACGTAACAAACAAGTTGCTTTTAAGCTTCCAGTCTGCAGTTATTTATAAGCTTCTTGTTTTTCTGTACTTTAAAATTTGAGATATATGATGATTGAAATACTAAGGCTTTCTCCTCTTTTTTGTGCTAAAAACAAAATAACTGGCAAATACGATTTAGAACATGTTGCCTACATATGCTTCACTGGGGACTATAACACATAATAGAATGATTTCAAATATTTCCTATTTATAGTCTCACTTGTTGGACTCTTCCTATTTCATTCATCAAAATTATAAAGAAAAAATACACTTTTTTTTAAAGTGCAGATAAAATAGTTGAATTATATCTGAGCTTGGTGTCTGGCACATAGTAATTGACTTATTGATTCAAAAGTGACAACTATTTTATTCAAATACCCTAGAATTCTTCTAAAGGGTACCATTTTAGTCTTATAACTGTTGAGATTTTTTTTTTAATTGTAAATAGAATCTTGATACTAGAAGCAAGCCTTGGAACTCATCTAACAAAGTGCCCTTTTTTGGTTAATATAGTTCTATTCCACATGTTTCTTCTAGCTATCACAAAAAACCCTGAATTTTCATAGAAAGAACAATGAAACACTAATGATCTGTTCTAAAAAATATTTTTATTATATGTGGACCGCTCCACTTTTGTCAATATATCCCTAACACCGTGTTTAACATATAAATGCTTATTGATTGATCGAATGTCCATACTTTGGTTTAAAAATTAATACATGAGACTAACCTGTTTGTGTGCCTGAGAGAGACCGTCATTAACCAAGCAGAACCATTCTTTTACGGTTAATCAGATTTCTGGCATCATAACTATATTCGTCCTGTTCCATCGCTTCTGAAGGGCACTTACCATATGACTATTACTCATTATTACATGTGTTCAGTAAGTTTCCAAATGTACATTTGTAGTAAACATTGACTCCTCCTTTGGAAGTGAATAAGTTTGGGTACTTTTTCTACATCTATATAGATATGCTTGTATGTACTCTCCATTGTAATTCTTGCTTGTGTTTTCCCAAGAATTTGAATTGTTTTTCAAAGCTGTTTCACATAGTATTGTTGTTACCATATAAATTGTTCTAATGTGCTTACCTTACTCTGCATCAGTTTATTCACGTTGGTTTCTCCAAAACCATTCCTTTCATCATTTCTTTGGGTTGCAGTATCACATCATGTTTATATACCATAATTTGTTCATCCATACCCCAATTTTGATGGATACTCCCTTTGTATCTAGTTCTTTGCAGCTACCAGAAGAGCTACTATGAAAATGTTTTCTACATGGGAGTCTTTTTTTCTTTCTCTGCTCTCTTTGTCATATAGGCTTAGAAGCGATACCGTTAGGTCAAATGGTCAGTGAAGTTTAGTGTTTGGGGGCAGGGGTAGTTTCAAACTGCTTCCCAGTGGGTCATTGTGATGCTCCTTTAACAATTTTCATTTTTAATCCTCTTCTTTTAACTTTAAGCATACTTCAATGGATCTGTGGTTTCATCAGTATGGGTATTACCTACATTTCTACCAATCTCAACCCATCTATACTTTCTTATTCTATGATGGTTCTTGTTCATGTTTTCTTATAGGTCTTCCATGTTAGTGGAAACAATTCTAGATTTGGAGTCAGAGGACATGGATTTGAATCTCAAAGCTACCACTTACCTGTATGACCTTAGACAACATATTTAACCTCTCTTAGGCACAGTTTCTTTGTCTTTAAAATGAATGGCTTGTAGGGGCAGCCAGGTGGCACAGTGGATAGAGCACCAGCCCTGGATTCAGGAGGACCTGAGTTAAAATTTGGCCTCGGACACATGACACTTACTAGTTGTGTGACCCTGGGCAACTTACTTAACCCTATTGCCTAGCAAAAAAGGAATGAGTTGGATTAGGTAACATAAGGTCCTTTTCTAGTTCTAACTCTATTCTTTTCTTATCTTTTTATGGCTACCATTTCACATCTTAGGTTGTACCTTGAGCTCATACATGGCCCACTGCTACAAAGACCTACACTGATACCCCAATTTGAGTCTGGAATTGATTCCTGAATTCTTGAAGGCTCTTTCAGTAGAACTCAAGTCCCAGCACAGTCTACCTAGTTGAAAAGACTTTTCCAATATCGTCTCAGTATCAGATTGAGCCAGCTATCCATGGATAAACCAAGCTAAGTATGGAGAGGCCACCAATTGGTAGGCTATTAGATGGTGAATTCTTTGGGCATGGAATCCTATGAAAAGAATATACATTTCTTTTTGAAAATGTTATTTCATGGACAGATAGGCAGGAGAAAGGGAAAAGAAGAAGGTGATGTGAAGTAGAAATAGCATTGTAATCTCTATCTTTGCTAAAGTCCTGAACAGCATAGATTAAAATTAATGTAATAATACTGTTTTACCTGGGAAAAAAAATAATTCCTCAGATTTTTGTGGGGCAAGTATTGCCAGAATTTGTTATAACAAGGGCATTCTTTTTTTTTTCATTTTTAATGACGCAAAATCCCCTAAAGCCTTACTGTGAGGAGTAGCACGGGAAAAACAATGCTTTAATGGGTTAAAACCTCTGTCTTGTGGTGTTTTAGGTTATTGCTCTAATGGTTATAAAAACTGAGTTGTTTCTGCTGTTAGAAGCATACATTATTTCTCTTACCTCCCCCCAGTAAGTGTAATGAAAATGCCAAAGAAGCATAGACAAAAATATTCTATCCCTGGTAATATCCTTGACTGGAGGGGAAGTGAAGCTTAGACTCTTGACTTGACCCACTATGCCTTTGAAAACATTCTATGAATGAAAATAAGTAAGCACTGTTGCAGTAATCTGTCAGCCATGAGAAAGACATATCATGGAGTAGTGAATAGAATGAGTACTTTTCTTGGAATTGAGGTTCATACTCACCTCCAAACCATAGCTTTGTGACCATGAGTAAGTCATCTATAACCTTTCAGTGTTCAGGCAGCTCTCTACTCTAGAAACTGACTAGTTTCTCACACCAATAAAATCACAGGGCTACTAAACTAAAATTGCTCCCATTTGCCTGAGTTTACCTTTTCTCTCATTTTATTCTCATTTCCATGGAATAAGAGCAAAAAGAAATGTGACTACTTCTTGTTCTTTCTCGTGGTTCTGAGTCAAGTGTGATGAGATATGAAGATCCAAGCTAGTGTGTTTGTCAGTGTTCTAGGGTCAGATGGAAGTAATCTGCTTAGAAGTAATACTTTGAAATAATCTAGTTGAACCCACTCTTTTCCAGATGAGGCAGCTCATCTGGAGCTGGAGGCAGCTGAGACCCAGAGATATTAAATGATTTCCTCAGGATCATCCTAGAGTAAGTAGCAGTGTCAGGATATGAATTCGGCTCCTGTGACTCTTCTCTGTGCCTTGCTGCCTGCTTCCTGATGATAGAGTGAGCCTCTTTTTCATTAAATGCTGCTCAGCTTGTCCTTTGTCAGTAACTATTTCAGACTTAGTTTGTTAGTATCAAGGGTTTTCCGGAGTAGTCAGAAATTCCTATTTTAACAGTTGTCATTCAGTTTGGTTTTTCCACCTGTTGTTGTATCTCCATAGCCCTTAAGGTATCAACAAAACCCAGCTCTCCAGGAGTCCTTTAAAAAAAAAAAAGAAAAAAGTAGTTTACAGACACAGCTTTCCCCAGCCTTTGGTTCTGCTTGTTATGTCTTTGTCTCCTCTGCCCCTGGCACATAGTAGGTACTTAAATAAATGCTTTTAGAGTTAAATGAATGACTCAGGGTACTCTGAATATGAAAATAGTGCCTTGGTATTATTGAAATTCTAGGAGTGGTTCTCTATGTATTTTTAAGGTTAAGGTTTTTTCCTTTGTTTATTTCTGTAACAAACTGTCTCTCCTCCCCCTTTTAGGCCACTGTAGTAAGTAAAGTGCAGGTTGCTGGGCTTGCGTTATATATCTCCTTCCTGCTTTCCCAGCCTGTGCTCTAGCATTTGAGTGGAACAGTCTTTTTACTGTGATTATTTCAGTTACTCCTTTAAAGAAAAAAAAACCAACCCAGCAAAATTGAGAGCTACTGAATGAAAGTTCAGAAAAGAACCTAATTTAGCATACTCACAGCTATTCAGTAATATTTAGTACTGCTATTCCAAAAAGCCTGTCTGAGAATTGGATTTTAATTTGTGTTGTCTATTAAAATTTATTGACACTTTTTTAAAAGTAATTTTTCCAACATACCCATTATCAACAGGCATTCCTTAATACCCCATAGAAATCAACCTTTGTAACAAAAAAAGTTAAGTAAACCTGATCAACAAAGTGACTATATCTGCTAGTATGCATAGCATTCTATATCCATAGTCAGCAGTCTCCCTATTAAGAAAAGGAAAGTGTGTTTTGACTGTCCTCACATATTAAAATTAGTCATTGCATTTAGTTTAAGTTCAGATGTCTTTCATTGTTATTTTAAATTACATTCTTGTAGTTAGCAAGTACATTATTCTCCTGGTTCTTCTGACTGCAGTTTGCATCAGTTCCTATGTCTTCTCTGAATTTTTTGAGTTTTTTTTAACTATACAGTTATATTCTTATTATATTTTTTTTCAGCCAGTCAGCAATTGGTGGGTAATGTTACACATGTTGTTTCCAATTTTTTGCTATAAAAAATGTGCTACGGTGAATATTTAGGAATAGATAGGACTTTTCTTTTTGTCTAACTCCCTGGGGATATAGTGCCAGTAGAGGAATCACTTCATAAAAGCGTATGAACAGTTAGTGATTTTTATTGAATAATTCCAAATTTGTTTTCCATAAACAGTTGGGCCAATGAATGCAGAACTCCACAAACAGTATATTTGTGGGCCTGTTTTCCCCATAAAACTTCTACAATATTTAGTCAATCAGTAAGCACTTATTAAGTGTCTACTGTGTGCCAGGTACTGGGAATACAAAGCAAAAATAATTTCCCCCCTCAAGAAACTTAGATTCTTTTGGGGAATTCATATGAATATGTAGGTATAAAACATAAATAGAAGGCAGTTTTTTTGGGTGAGAAAACACTATTAATGTTGAATATTTACATTTTTTATCCTGGGTGAGCTGAAACATCAGAGTTGTTTTTAACTTGTGCTTCTCTAATCAGTGATTTGGGGTATTCATTTGATTTTTTATATCATTCATTTTGAATTTAAATACAGAAAGACACAAAAAAGAACATTTCCATGTACACAGCACAACACAAAAAGAGGATTCAATATAAAACCATGAATTTCTATTCCACACTATTTACTTTTTTTTTTAAGGCAATTGGGGTTAAGTGACTTGCCCAGGGTCACACAGCTAGTAAGTGTCAAGTGTTTTGTCTGAGACTGGATTTGAACTCAGGTCTTCCTGACTTCAGGGTGGGTGCTCTGTCTGCTTTGCCACCTAGCTGCCCTGACTATTTGCTTTTTTTAAACTATGTAATAAATACTACACATTGTTTTCAAAGCACCCCAATTTTCTATGCCTCCTAAATTTTCTTTTACTTTTTGCTGTGCACTTTTTTCCTGCCTCCCTCCCCACACTACCCTAAAGAAGGCTACCATTAGACACACACAAATATATATATATTTATGTAAAATCATACTGTGCATACTAATGTTTACCAGTCCTTTCTCTACACGTGGATGGCATCTTCCTTCATAGGTCCTTTGTTGATTTAAGTATTTACAGTTGATTTAAGTATTTATAATACTCAAAATGACTTAATCATTCAAAATTGTTATTAGAGCAATGTTGCTGTTACTATGTACAGTGTTCTCTTGGTTCTGCTTATTTCACTCTTCATTATTTCATGTAAATCTTCCTATCTTTTTCTAAAATCAGCCAGCTCATCATTTCTTATAGCACAATAGTATTCCATCACAATCATATACAACTTGTTTAGCTATTCCCCAATTGATGGGCATACCCTTAATTTCCAGTTTTTTTTTGCCACTACAAAGAGAGCTGCTATAAATATTTTAGAACATATAAGTTCTTTTCCTTTTTCCCTTATCACCTTGGGGAATAGACCTAATAATGGTATTGCTGGGTCAAAGGGTATATACAGTTGCATAACTTTCTGGGGATAATTCCAGATTGCATTCCAAAATAGTTGGATCAGTTCACAGTTCCACCAACAATGTTTTAGTGTCCCAGTTTTTCTACATCCCTTCCAGCATTTGTCACTTTCCCCTTATATCATTTTAGCCAATCTGATAGGTGTAAGATGATATGTCAAAGTTGTTTTAATTTGCATTTCTCTAATCAATAGTGATTTAGAGCATGTTTTCACATTGCTGTACATAGTTTTGATTTCTTCATTTAAAAAACTGCCTATTTGTATCTTTTGATCATTTATCAGTTGGGGAACAACTCATTTTCTTATAAATTTGACAAAGTTTTTATATATTTGAGCTATGATACCTTTATCTGAGAAATTGTCTATAAATTTTTTCCCAATTTTAAAGTTTTTATGCTTTGATATATGGTTGGTTTTATAAAGGTACTACATACTGCTGAGAAAAAGGTATTCATTCCTATTTCTGTTTAATTCTCTCCGTGTGTGTGTGTGAGAGTGTGTGAGAGTGTGTGTGAGAGAGAGAGAGAGAGAGAGAGAGAGAGAGAGAGATAGCTAGCTTACTTGAGATTCTATTCACCTCCTTAACTTTTATTTACTTGTGGTTGGATTTATCTGATTCTGAGAGGGGAATATTCATTTGATTGTTGATTGCGTTTTTTTTCTTTGGATAACCCTTCATATCCTTTGATAATAATAGCTAGCATTTACATAGCATTTTTAAGGTTGGCAAAGCATTTTACAAATATTCTCATTTTATCCTCATAACCCTGGGAGACTTTTTGCTCTTATAACCCTGATTTTACAGAAGAGGAAACTGAGGTTGAGATTAGGTGACCTGTACATGGTCACCCAACTAGTAATTGTCTGAGGTTGGATTTAAACTAAAGTATTCCTGATTCCAGGTTCTTCTTTGTATCCATCGTGCAACCTGGCTTTGACCATTTATCTGCTGGGAACTTTAGTCTAGCATTTTTGTTACATCAGTCTATGTCTTAGATACCAGACATTTATTGGGGCTATTTGATACAAAAGTTTTTTTTCCCCTTCTCATTTGAGAGCTTCTATTATAGTTGCATTAATTTTGTATCATCAAGATTGTCTGTCTTGTCATCATCTGTTCCCCATATTTGGTTTCAAACTGTCATGAATGTGATCAGTTAACTTTTATGCTATTTATCCTATTGAAGCTTATTGTGGTAAATGATGGAAGATGATTATGTGTTTAAGAAGCAATTTTTTTCAATTAGATAAATAGATAACAGCTTGATTTAGGCTTCACTTTTTAGTAAAAGTTTTTCCAAATGTGTGCATTCAGTTTTCCAGTAGGAAAAGAGGGGATATGTGGGTGCTTCTCCATTAAAGCCTGTCATAGTTGAGAAGTGAATTATGTTAACATTTCTTCACTTGCATTTGAATATAAACCTTCCATATTTTCTAGAGCAGGGTTTCTTAAGCTTTTTCCACTTGTAACCCCTTTTCGAATTTCTACAGCATTGGCGATGCAAAATGCTTTGTATTCACAACCAAGGCTGCAATGAAGTTTCTTGATGCAACACAGCAAGCGCTGTCAGAAACACCTAAGATTCATTATGTGTTTGATTTTGAATTTTTGGTTGTTGCACATTCAGAAACCTTTTACTGTCGTCAAATTTCTCACACCTCTATATGGGGTTGCAACCCACGGTTTAAGAAGTGCTGTAGAGAATCTGGGTTTAAAAGAGATAATTTAGTTAGTAGTGGTGCACAAATCACAATATTACAAAGACTGGCACTTGTCTTACTTATGATCTCAGTGATTTATTAGGCACACAGAATGCCCATATTTTTTTTCCTAATAACTCCCAACTCTTCTCTAAACTAGCAGACCATATTCCCTGTGTGTCTTTCTGATGACTAAGAGGAATTTTTGGCTAAATAAATGAAGTTCCTTTTGACTGAAGGTGCCTCTTTCACAATGGCCAGTAGATACTGCCTACCCAGTGGCAAATATAGGCTAAATGATTTGTACCATTATCTGCTTTATGGATGGATTGAATATGAATCACTATCTTAAAGAAACATATTTTTCATCCCTTTGAAAGCTTGGGTTTTATGAAGTCATATGGAGTAGTGTTATTTCAGTGTTACTTAAGTCTTTACTTATAGAAAGGTGGCAAGGTGGTTAGAATGCTTGGCCTCGAGTCTGGAAGAACTGAGTTTAAATCTAATCTTAGAAACTTAAGCAACTGTGTCATTTGTTTGCCTTAGTTTCCTCAACTGTAAAATGGGGATAATAACAGCATCTGTCTCCCAGGGTTGTTGTGAGGATCAAATGAGATAATATTTGTAAAGCTCTTAGCACAGTGCCTGGAACATACTACATGCTATGTAAATGTTTATACCCTTCCTTTCTTCCTACTGAAGTAACTTTCCCGTTTGTGTCACTTAGGTCCACAACCTTCGACTCCCTCTTAACTCTTTCCTTTTCTTCCATTTCTAGTCCCTTGTCAAACCTTGTCAGTTTTCCTCCAAAACACCTCTTATATCGGGTCCTATTTCACTACTCACATAGCTGTCTTCCTATTTAAGAGCTCTTCACCTAGACGATTTCCAGAGCCTCTGAATTGTTTAATTCTGCTTCCTGGTTTTTACATCTCCAGTCAGTCTTCCACATAGCTGCCCAAATCGTCATCCTGTAGTCTGATTCTGGCCCCATCATTGCCTTAGTCCAAACCCTTCAGGGATTTTTTGTTGCCTGTAGGGAAAAATAAAAACTTCTCATCTTGGAATTTAAAGCTTCTTACAATCTGACTCCAATTCACTTTTCCAGATTTATTTCTTGTGGCTTCTTTTTACCCACTCTGTGATGGAGCCTGTCTGGTCTACTTGCTGTTCCCCGATCTTAGTATCTCATCTCTACCTTGAAGCCTTTGCCCAGATTGGTCTTTAGTGCCCCCAGTGGACTTTTTCCTCATTTGTACCATGTAGAACCTACAGCTTCCCTCTAGAACACTCTCAGCTGTCAGCTAGGTGGTGCAGCAGATGAGAGTATTGCACTTGGAATCAGAAGATCTGAGTTTGAATCTCAGTTCAGACACTTAGTAGTTTTGTGATCTGCAGGTCAGTTTATTTCTCTGTTACCCAATTGTTTCATCTGTGAAATGAGAGAGTTACACTTGAAGGGCTCTAACGACTCTTTCAGCTCTGCATTATGATCCTGTGACCAACTATAACAAAGCCTTTCCTGATTCCCTGAGTTATTAATGTTTTCTCCCTCCTTAAATTACTTTGTATTAACTGGTCACATCCCAAGGGCAGAGAATGTTTTAAATTTTTGTTTTTGTATATCGTAGAGCCTACTACATAGTAGATGCTTCGTAAGTGCTTGTTGAATTCAATCTAGATACGAGATTTGGACTTATAATAGCGGAAAAACCCTCATGCAGTCAAGAAAATTTGAGATGTACTTCTAATCTGAAATCTTCACAGAGATTGGGAGTGGTGGAAAGAAATCAAGATGACCTAAGGACATTGTTCATTCAGCTGTTGTTTTTAGAGCTTTCCCACTTACCTGGCATTGTTGGGGATGCATAATATAACTACCCCAGACACTTACATAGCACTCTCAGGGCAGAAAAGGATTTTTGCATACATTATCTCTTTTAAAAATATATTGGAAGTGTAAGACATGGGCCCTGCCTTCAAGGAGCTTACTACACTGTATATGGAAAGACAAAAAATTAAATAGCAATACCAGCAGGAATTGGAGTCATAAGGCAACAATATATATCTTCCATTTTGATGTTTAACAGGTAGACTATCTCAAAACTGAGATTAGTTCTGAGTAGCTTGTTTTGAAACATCTCAGACATTTAGAGGAGATCCCATCTTGTTGAAAGCTTTGTAGCTCTCTTATGGAGGTACATGAGTCTCAATGCTGCCATGTTTGGGATTAAGAGATTTAAGAGCCCCATGAGGCACTATTTAAACCTCTTAAAGAGGTTTAGGGCAAAAATCGACTGAGAAGGATGAAAAGGAAAGGTCAAAGTCAGTTCCTTTTGGCATATTTCTAATAGTACTTAAAATAAAACTTAATTTAAATCTGTTGACCTGCTGCCCCAGTGGAAAAATAGTTTTACTAAAAAACATAAAAAAGGAGTCAGTAAAAAACTGGTGGCCTCAGACACCTATACACAAATACATAAAGGTATGGTTGCAAGCAAAGTGAACTATACTAGGTCCTCACATGAATAAACAGATTTATCCTTTTAGGTATCAGTGAAACATATAGCCATATGAGATCCATGACTTGAATTTGATTCTGGAAGGTTGAGCCATATTCAAAAGAGAAAGAAAGTTAAAAGGAAGCATGGAATAAAAGAAGGTATGCTGATCTGATGAAATCCAGAAACCAGTGGGGGGAATCATGATGATTAATATTTGTGTAAAGATAAATGGAAGCAGAAACAGAAACTATATTGCAGCTGAAATGTATTTCAAACCACCTAGTCAAAAAGAGGAAATAGATGTGTTTGGGAAACAGATCAAAAGTCAAGCATAGCAATTTAATATAGTAGTGGACAGGGTATTTCAGTTACCTAAACATTTTTTGGAGCCTTCCCTCTCTATCAAAGGAAGGACAACTAATCATTTCTTGACTTGTTAGTAAGAATTTCGTTCTTTGAAAGGCAGAGGAACCAACAAGGGGAAGTTATATTATGGTTCTTATTCTCACCAACAAAGAAGAACTGGTTACCAGGTAAAATGACTAAACAGACAAATAAGTGACCTTTGAGATTCTTTGACTACAAAGGTTGGGGGAGCTGGGCTGTACAATCAACAGCAAAAACAACAACAAAAAAACCTCTGTCTTATTAAGTGTGGAATGTTTATCTTTAGTGACTGTCATGAAAAGTCCAAATAAAAATTTTCAGCCAGTTACAATATCAAGCCAACTCTGTCTTCTGCATTAGAGGCTGTGTGTTTAACTACTGGGAAATGTTAGAAAATTGCTCTTCCTTTTCATTCCCAAAGTTTTTAGAAATTTTTTGTTCACTTTTTGGGAGGTGGAGGGGAGAAGGGAGAGGAATACAGTTTTACTTGTGATATAGCTTGGGTTAGTTTTTTTTATAATGTGAGTTTAAATAGAATTAGGTTTGGGGACTGTGTACTTACTTAACCTGCTAATACTTTGGCATTTTGGTAGATCTCTGATTTCCTTTGTATTTGTACTGCATGATGCAGTATTCATCTTTGACTCATTTGAAAGCTGACGGTTTCATAGACCGAGAGAGAGTAAATTATGATAGCTCTTCTTTAAGTATTTGAAGCAGCATTCCACCCCTAGATTGAAATAATTTTGTGTAGTTATGAGTCCATGCCAGATTGCTCAAAGAGAAGGTTGGTGGGTACGTTAAATGGCCATCTAGGAATAAGTTAACTCATGGTGCTCTTGAAGAACAGCCCTGAAGTTCTTTAGTGGGGAATTACTAGACTCTAGCGGTAGGCCTGGTTGTGCCCCTGCCAAAGAAGGCAATGCCTTTCAGTATCTGTGTGTGCTACTGGACAGCCCAAGGTCTAATTGGATAGTATAAGAAAAGTTCAGAAATAAGTAAGAGAAAAGGCAGGGAGAAATGTTGAAAAAAGAAACACATGAGGTAGAGTAGTGATATGGTAACATTGACAGTTTCACTTATTGACACCTATGTAGCAGGCTGCCTATTTATTGCTATTTGTAGTTCTTGATTCTCTAAAGAAATCAGAAAGGCCACTGACTGTTCATTATTTGGTATTATTATTATTATAATTATATAACATGTTTTGCTTTTTTGATTACATGCAATGAACTCTGGATATTTCATATGTAAATTACTCTCTTACCTACATGACTGAGATCCTTTCTGAATTTATTATCCTATAATTTAGTATATTGTATAACACTTAAGAAAGTCAGAGCCCAGGAGGAATTTGAATAGTAGATATTTTATTAGTTATCAAGACTTTTAAAATACATATTCAAAGTGGTGATAGAATAATTATTTGGATATATCTGTGAGCTCATATATAACCTACCATGCTTTCTTAGCCTTTCTTAGATTCTTGTTCATACCTTCCTAGCACTCCGCCATAGAAGATCTGCTCAACATTGTGGAAAACTTCCTCTAATATTTGTAATATATTTGTTAATACCAGTACAGTGCTTAGGCTCTCATCTGCTTCACTTTCATTAAATGACTGACTCACCTCCTTTTCACATGTCATTAATAATATATTTTTGTACCATTTAACTCACGCAACTTATTTTTGATAATATACTGCAGTGTTTTAAAACATACCATGCATTGAATCCTTTTGATTACTTGCAATTTTAATTCTTAGATTGTGGTGATCCACAGGTCATAGCCACATGGCTTCACCGGCAGAATATTGGTATTAAAAAGATAATGGTGGCAGGGAGCACATGGGCTTAATTGGAAGTGTAGCACAATTTTCTAAATGCAACATTCTTTGCCCTCCCTGTCCCCACCTTAGGTCTGGGCCTTGCTCATTTTCCATCTCTGGTGCTGATCCTAGGCATATTTATTGATGGACTCAATCACACTTCATAATCTGGACAAGAAATAATGTTGCTGTAGAAAAGTGAAGTTAGTAGTTGCCTCAAAAGTTAACTTGTGGATAAGCTATATATAGTTAGTCAGTAAATATTTATTAAGCACCTTCCGTGTTCTAGGCACTATGCTAAACACTGGGGATACAAAAAGAGAGAAAAGATAGCCCCTACCCTCAAGGAGCTCACAATCTAATCAACAAACAGATATGTACAAATAAGCTATATATGGGATAAATAGGCTATAATTAAAAGGTGGAAGGCACTAGAATTAGGGAAAGACTTCATGTAGAAGATAGATTTTTAATTGGGACTGGAAGGAAGCCAGGGAATCTGGTAGGCAGAGATGAAAAGGGAGAGCATTCCAGGAAGTAGAGACAGCTAGAGAATATGCCCAGAGCTGAGAGGTGGATGGTCTTGTTCATAGAATAACCAGGAGGCTAGTATCATATCAGTGAATAAGAGTATGTGTCAAGACAGGAAGTTGTAAGAAGACTGGAAAGGCAGGAGGGGGCTGGGTTTTGAAGGAATTTAAGCACCAAACAGATAATTTTGTATTTGGTCCTGGAGGAGGTGATAGATAGATCTGGGCATTTAGGAAATCAGTTTGATGACTAAATGGAGGATACATTGCAGTAAGGAGAGACTTGAGGTAGGAGTCTATAACTCTGAATGGTGGCAGTGTCAGAAGGGAGAAAGGGCAAGTTCAGAAGATCTTGCAGAAGTCAAATTGACAGGCCTTGGCAATGAATTGGATATGTTGGATGGGAAGTGATGAGTCAAGGATGACACCTAGGTTTTGAGCTTGAGGAATTGGGAGGATAGTGTTGTCCTCTACAGTAGTAGGGACATTTATATGGTGGTGCATTAAAGTTTGGAAGCACTTTACATGAATTCTTGTATTTGAGCCTTACAGAAACACTTTGAAGTCAGTGTATACACTGGCACTATTATCCTCATTTTGTAGATGAGCAAACTGAGAGTCTGAGATTAAATGACTAGACTATAATGTGACTACGAAGCTAGTAAGTGGCAGAGGTGGAATTCAGACCTAAGTCTTCCTTTTTCCCAGTCTAGCATTCTATTAACTATTTAAGATTATGGAATGATGCTGTTTAAGGAAGTGTTTTCAGACCTAAAGTTACAGATTTTAGAACTGGACAGGACCTTAGAGATCACCAATGAGGAAACTGAGGTCCAGAGCATTGTGATTTCTTTTCCAAGGTCATAAAGGGTAGTAAATGTTAGTATTGAAATTCAGGTAAGAGTACAGTTTTCACTGTACCATATTGTCTTATAATCAGTCAGTCAACAAGCATTTATTAAGTGCCAGGCACTGTGATAAGCACCACGGCTACAAAGAGGGGGAAATAAAACCTCGGTTCCTATTCTCCAGGGACTCATTCTAGTGGGGGAGATAACATGCAAAAATGTGCATATAAGATATATAAATGTATAAATATATATATGTAGATGGAAGGCAATCTTGGAGGGAGGACACTGACAGTAAGGGGGGCTCAGTAAAGGCTTCTTCCAGAAGGTGTGATTTTTAGATTCAGAATTCAAAAGGCATCCAAAAATTTTTTTTCTTCTATCCATTTGCCTTCTCCTAAAATTACTTTTTTCCCCTTTAATATGTTTCTTTATGAACTTGTGTAACAAGACAAGTTATGACCAGCCCCAGTTTCCACATCTATTTTGCTTCACATTGTTATTGGAGGACCCCCAAACTGAGTGTGTGTCCTGTTTCCTCCCTCCGCTACCCCATTTCAGCTTAGACATAGTACAAGTATACCTTTTTCTGAGATAGTTGAATGCAAAATAAACATCCTGCTTGTCCAGGAAGTAACTGAATTTACATGTAAGCATCAATCATTGAGCTAGGCCCAGTGGAAAAAGATGGGTTGAGGCCGGATCAAGAGAGTAATCACATTGAGCTCAATTTGGTTTCTGGCATTTAGTCAGGCTGATCAGTATCCAGGAAATAAAGGTTAATCATTTTGAGAAACCTATACTTAAGCAGAGACTAGAATTGCCTAATCATTTCCTGTTTGCCATGATTTTCCCAGTCTATTAGTATTTCATTCCTCATTCTTGAAGGAAACCATTTTTTGTTTTGTCTGGGAAGTGCCAATGAAAAGGCTGGGGCATCAGGGACTTTTTAAAAAAAGCATGTGCATATAGACACACATACAAAAGATGCAGTTACATATAAAACAGAGGTAAAGGCCCTGGACCAGCTCTTTCCATGCTAATTGGGATCTATAATTTCCATTTACTCTTCAATCCATTGACACTGGCTTCCTGGCTGTTTTACAAACAAGACCTCCATCTCTCAGCTCCATCATCTTCTCTGAAGGTCAGCCATGGCTGGAATGCTCTCCCTCTTCATCTTTGTTGCTGGCTTTCCTCACTTCCTTTAACCTGTAATCTTAAGGGCATGGTTCAAAACTGGTCTCAGAGATAAATAAATGGTATTTTAATGCCTTTAAAACTCAAATATTAATTAAAGGGAGAGATTGCATTAAGTCCAAACCTAATAGGCAAGTTACTTAACCTCTTGTTGCTTCAGTTTCTAAATTTATAAGAAGAGTCTAATAATATATGTACCACCTATCTCAGAAGGTAGAGTGGTATGTGAATATTAAAGGACTACAGAAGTTGAATGTAGTATTATTATTATTATTATTATTATTATTATTATTATTATTATTATTATTATTATAGACATAGAATCTTATAGCTGAAAGAGAACTTACAGGCTTCCAGTTCTGCCTGCTACCCCCTACAGTGTCCTTGGCAGGTAAACATTCCAAACTACTTGAATGCTTCCAGAAACTGAAAACTTAACTGCTTTGTGATAGGTTTTTGTTTTGGATATGTTCCTTATAGAGCCAGTATCTGTCTTCTCTGTTAAATTCTACCCACTGACCTGTTTGTTCTCTGTACCTTCCTCCTCGTCTTTTTCCTGTAGGCTAAATATCCTACTTCTTTTGATCCTCATAGGACATGGTTTTTAAATCTCTCATCATCCTAATTGCTTTCTAGTTTGTCATACTTCCTCTTAAAGGGTCACTGTACTCTAGATTTATATGACCAACAAAGAGTATACTGAACAGATAATAGTTTCCTGGACACTCATTTTTTTTTTAATTTTGTTCGTTTTAGTCCCTCCTTTTCCTGTAGCCTCCTGTGCCTGTTGTTGAGTTGTTTCAGTCATGTCCAGCTCTTTATGACCCCATTTGGGGTTTTCTTGGAAAAGATACTGGAGTGTTTTGCCATTTTCTTCTCCAACTCATTTTACAGGTGAGGAAACTGAGGCAAACAGGATTAAGTGATTTGCCCAGGGTCATATAACTAGTAAGTGGCTCAGGCCAAATTTGAACTCAGGTTTTCTTGAGGGCTTACACTTTACTCACTGTGCCACCTAGCTGCTCCTGTGCCTGGCATCTTTTTAAAATAAATTTTTTATTGATTTCCTTCAGTTTACAGCTTCTGGCTGTAAGCTTTTTTTTTCAAGATATCTTAAAAAATCCAGCCTTTTGGTGTGTATGCATTTTCTCTTGAAAACAATATAATTATTCAGAAAACAATACATTGGGTAGTGCTTATCTGCTGTGGTGAATTTCTTTGATTTGCTGTTTATTTCAAAATTCATTACCATTTAATTTGAGCTTTCTACTCTGTTAATTTCTCAGCAGAGAACACTTATTGAATTCTTTTTCTTTTATGGCTGCTGTTCAGAGGCGATAGATATGGCAGAGTAGGAGCATTGGAGAAAGTTAAGTGTTTGGACTTAGCTGTTAGTCTAGAAATATTTTGTAATCTTACTATCATCCTCTTAAAGTAACCATTAAAATAGAAAATATTTGACAGAAGTTGTGTTAAGTTATTTTTAGGAGATACTTGGATGCTACTATGTAAATGAATTAAAGGAAAATTCAGTTGACTTCCCTCCCTACTTGAGATTTATGTAAGGAGTACCTAGCAACAGTTGGTAGGGAGAAGAAGCTTCAGCTGTCAAGGAATAGGGGCCAGTGGAGAAGTGTTCTGAGCCAATTAGAGATCCTTCCAACCTATACAGAGTTCCTGACTGAATGTGACTGATTTGGTTTTAGAGGCAGATGTTGGAGAGATATATGATGTCCTGCTCATTTTTAAAGTTTGTGTATGTATAATGTATTTCATACATCTTTACCATAAGAATCCAATTCTCAGACATCTACTTAAATACAAGAATACAAGAATTAAAATCCTGTGTGCAAAAGTTAGCCTTGATTAGCACTGGCTCATTGAACAGAATCAGTGATGTCTAGCCCACAGTTGGCTAGTGATTGGCAGCAGAGGGATGTGTAAGTGATAGTGAAATTCACACACACACCTCTGACTCCATCTGGGATTTGAGGTAGAGATGATAGTCACACACCTTCAAGAATTCAGAGAATTTAAAGTGAACAGAGAAAGACTGAATTTTTTCTCTTTGCCCAGGTATTAAGGAATAATTTAAGTTTGTTGGACTCTTGTGATAGTAAATATTAACAGCTCACCTTTATAGAGTGCTTTACAATTTACCCAAGTGCTTTCATCACAATAACTCTTTAAGATAGGTTGTTTTAAGTATTATTATTTCTATTTTGCAGATGAGGAAACAGGGTTTCAGTAGATGAAATGACTTGCCCACATAACTGTTAAGTGTGGGAGCCAGAACCAAAACCTAGGTCTTCAGACTCCCAAGCCTTTGTTAAAAATATGCTTATTCACATGTATTGAACTCTGTTTTATAAACAAAATTTAAAAACCAATTCAAAAGCTATTTTTGATGAATTATGGGGTTTTTTTGTCTTTACTAAAAGAGGAATCAGATCCTAAGTATATAAGCCAGTTCTTCATGTTAATTTTATACTGAGATCAGTGCAGCATAATTTGCTGAATGAATTCAGGTGAGATGGGACTGAGTAACAAGAACAGATGAATAAATTCAAAAGGTTCATTGTATGTGTGTGCTTTTTCTTTTTTACTGTCAGATTTTCATTTGGAAGAGAAGGCAAGTGTAGAAAATGTGGACCAAACAAATAGTATTATTTATAAACTTTTCCCCCATGAAACATTAGTTAATCCATGCTTATTTGGTTGCCTTAGTTTTCTTTTAGCTCCATTAATGGAGAGGAGAAGCAAAGAATCCCAGTGATAGGTTGTTTCTGATTTTTTAGGGGGTAAAGGGGGAATGCAGTGATTTGGACTAGTGCGTTATTTTTAACCAACATGTAAGCTGATTGAAGAAATAAATATACTTTTTGTCTGTAATAACTCTCCCTAACACTTATTTTTCATGCTCTTTTTTATTTGGTGAGAACATAACATAAAGTTTGACTCTAACTTACTTGGCCTTTAAATTATAGAATCATAGAATTTTAAATTTTAAATAACATTAAGTAGCATTTTATGGCTAGTTGTACACTTTTATCAGAACAACCCTGTGACCTAGTATTTAGTTCCATTTTGTGCATGAGTCAAAATTACCTCCCCGCTATTGCAGTCTTATTAATGTTTTACCTGGGATCACAACCTAACTTTCTTAACTTCTAATAGAGTGTTATTTCTACTATACCACACTTTTCCTTGAAGAAACAAAACATAGCCTCTTTAATAAAGTGTTTCTGATGCTCTGAGCCCTAAATTTCATTATTCTTAAAAAAAATACACTTCTTAAAATACTACTGTTCAGGAAGATACTTTTAGAGAGCTGGAAGAGACACAAAAAAGTAAGAAATCAGAGTTGTGTTGTAGAAGTGTAAATGGTGGGCCTTCTGGCCATTCCGGGACTGAAAATACCTATTATGTATTACACGCTGTCACACCACTTAATAAGGGAGTTGGTCTATAAGTGACAAATGTTTGCTTTAGTGAATAGATTTAAATTAACTTGTACTAAGAGTATTTACACTCAGAGTAGCTGGTCATTTGTGAAGAACTAAAATCCTACAGCTCACTCTCAGAAATAGCATTTTCTATTGGCTCAGGCAATCAGTAACTGGTACTAGAGTTTGTACAGTCTGTTTTTCATTGTTTGCCTTCATTTCTTTGCCATGTGAGGTCATTCGGCTGTCCACAAAGACAGGTATGTGCAGGCATAACTCTTTTCTAAAAGTTGCTACTGGTTCTCCTTTTTATTTTGGGCACTAATTTGGCTTCCTGAAAAGGTAAGTTTTGTTTAGTTTTTCTCTTGCCATAGGGAAAAAAAAATATCCTCTGCCTTCTTATCTCTGGACTTTTTGAGTGTGGCCATGGATTTGGAGACTGGAGAGTTAGTGTTCTAGGAGGTTAACATTTGGATTTTATATTTGTTTCCATCTAAACACAAGATTAGATGGAAATATGAATGAAAAATTCTTTTTTTCTTGTCCAGAAATTTTTTCTTGCCAAAAAAGGTTTTTGTTTTTGTTTTTTCTTCCCCAAATACTTTTTATTTTACCAGTTAGAGCAGGAACTGGACTTGAGCCTAGGAAAATATGTACCCACTAGAATTTTCCTATAGTTTTTTGTAGATAAAATATTTTGATAGAAGAAGTATGAATTCTTAAGTTGTAGATTTTAAAAAGAAGACCCTAGGAAACTCAGAAATTTTTACCATATATGCTGTGGGGATACTGAACATCTTTTATTTTTGTGGAAAAATGGCATAAAACAATAGTAACCGTCTCCTTACCGCTCCAGCGCTCCCGCTTCCTTCCCAGAGAACTCAAACTTTTTACTTGCTACTTTACATTCACTTCCATCTAAGTTACCTTCCTCATCTTTCTCTTCATTTCCTCCCCCTGTGTTCTTGTGTTCAGCTTATTAAAATGAATGCAAAAATAAACATCTGTTATGTACAAGCCATTGTGACAGTAGACCTGGGGAATTCAAATCCAAAATTAAGTTGTGAGTTTTCTTTCCTTATAAAGTTGTTAGCATCACCAAAATAAAGTCTTAAATGCAAACTGTAGAGCTGATCTATTATTAAACGACTGTCTGGTCTACATATTAGTTTTTTAAGATAAAGTAGTTGAAAGCTTTTAAAATTATAATTCTCCAAGTCCCCATTCCTTCTCTTTAATTTTTCCCTTATATTTGCTGAAGTCTGTGCTGAAATACCATTTCAAAAAAGCTTTGTAAATGTAATTTGTTTCTTAATATTTTTTGGCTGTGATCAGAGAAAGTTTTTTCTCCCCGTGGGGTGCTTTCCACAGGTAAAGACTGAAGCCATGTGTTTTCAGGCACAGTCAGAGTACTTAGGAACTCATATTTTGTTACTATTTTCCTTTATCTGGGGGTTCCTATGTTGATTTTTGCAGTAGCTTGTGAAGATATCGTTCCTGGGCTTTTTTGAATCCTTCCTTTAGCTTCATGGAATGCCTGTGCTTTCTTGGTACCAGTCCAGGGTACCCTGTTTTGATCTCAAGGATTTCTGTCTACTAATTTCTAAACTTTTCCTCATCTCTAATCCCTGGCTCAAAAATGTTGAGCCTCCTTGAGTTTAGAAACTTGATGTAGCCGATCACATATTCTCTTTTCGTCTAGCACCTGAACTGGATATCCAGTTCTAGCACCCTCTTTCTTCTCTATCACATCCAAACCAACTTGAGTTTAAGCAAGGATATTTATTTACAAGGGGAGAGAGGATATAAATTCAGATAACCAAGCAGGGTACATTAAATAGACATACATGTAAAAGATTACTCAGCCAAACTGGATGGCATCCAGCTTTTGAGTCTGTCCTGTCTCTTTGAACTTTTTGTGGACAAATATAAATTTTTTTAGCCTGGGTACCGTGTCAAAGCATGTTCCTATATATCCCTTCTTCCAACTCTTCTCCCCCTGCCTACCTAAAATAGAACTTGGCTACATTTAAGATTGTCCATATAGGTGCTCTCCACCTGGACTAAGCTCTTTTTTTTTTCTTTACAAGCCAAAGATCATTTTCAGCCAATCAGGAAATCTGATTGCTGCAAAACATTTGGTGACCCACCCTCAATCTTTTTATATAATTGTTAAATAACTCCTCTTTTCTTACAAGAAGGAAAGGAGAAAAAAGCACTCATTAAATAAATTGCAGGTTCGCTTTTTGCCCAGATAAAAGAATAAAACAACCTACTGCTCTTCACCAAGAAAATTCATGAAAAACAATTCCTTCTTGACTATAGTTAATGTTTTTCTTTGATAAATGGATTTGCAGTATCCCCATTTAGAAAATATGGATTGTTTTTCTCAAAATAGGGTGCTGATTTACTTTATGTTCAGTTGTATAAAAATTTTTATTTATATGAAGTTAAATTTTCAGTGTTTCATAACTCTTTTTTAGCTTAATATTTAACCTAAAGTCTTACCAAGAAACCTTATCTTTTTTGAGTAGCTAATGAAATAGTTTTTTATTAAATTAGTAGAAACTTCATTCATTAGGTTGAGGTTTGTTTTTATAGTCCTCGTGTACTTTTACGGGTGGACAGCTTGGGTTCTCTTTAGATTTTGAGGCTCCAAGTCTTGCAGGCCCACTGGGGTACTGCAGCCTCTGCTATTGGCTTTGCTTCCTTTCCTTGGAATCTTCCCCCAAATTCATGTAGGAACTGGGAGAACAGCTTTGTAATAGACCTGAGTCCTAGCTCTTCTTGTTAGAATGGTTGGTTTATGGGGCCATAAATTGAAGGATTGAGAAGGAAAGAAAAGCACGTGTGAAAGGAATGAAGCTAGGCATTCCCTGTACGTTATTGGAGAAAAAGGAGTTTATACCTCTACCACAAAGATTAAGAAATCATTAATGGCATATTTCCTAGATCGCTGATCATTATGGAAGGGCTTAGAACCCTTTTGTGTCTCTTCCATTACCTGCCTCCCTTTCCTCAGTTTAGGGAAGGAGGAAGAGGGGAAGTCTCTGAGGTGAGAAGGTTGGACAGACTTCTTTCCTTTACAGGTCTTTCCCACCTTCCATTAGGATTAATTGTTTATATGAAATAATAGACCCTGTGGGTGAGTTCCCTTGGCCAACCTTAGAGCTTATTATCACCAGATGGTATAGTCTTTGCAACATCCTTCCTTCCTCCCTACCCTAACTCCCGTGGAAAAGGATTGAATTTTTTCCTTTGACATTTACTAGGAAATTTATTTTCACATTGCTTGCTGCTTACTTGAGGTTACATCAGTAAATCTATGAGGATTTCCTGGATTTATTTTGTAAGAAATGAAAACTGACTTTGTAATGTATATATATTTATTTTCAACCATTTTCAGTGTTAATACTATGTGTCTGTAATTCTGTTTATTAATAGAGGGGTATATAGTTCCTTAATAGTGCATTGAGAATAACTTTTGAATTAGAGATGTTAATAACAGAATAATATTAAATAAAACAATGTATAGTAAATAGAAAAACAATAAATAAACAACAATCACAAATCCAATTCCTGTCCTAATGAATAGTGCATGGTGGGAAATCAAGATAGCAGCAAGGAACCATTTGAAGAGATTTGATGAGGACAAAATGAGGGGAGGTGAGGTGAATAGGAGGCTAGATCTCTTTTTCAAGCCATAAGATTTCTTTAAGTTGTTGAGGAAATTTAATTTAGTAAGCATTTATTAAGCACTTTGTGCATTTATTAAGCTGGATAAGACATTATGTAGTATAGTGGACAAATGGTTAGACAGTCACAATGACTGACTTCACATCCACTTTTTGACACTTGCTGTGTAACCATAGGCAAATCATTTAGCCTCTCATTGTTCTAGGAAATCCTCTAAGAATCTATAGTCAATTACTAATTACACAGATTGCAGAATTAGAGTTGAAAGGGATTTCTGATGATTAAGTCTGTATCTGTGGAGATGGAGATATAAGGTGGTATAAAGGTGTTTTCTAGGAATTACAGTTTTCCTTGAGGGGGAGAAATATGCAGGCCAGTACTCCAGGAAGGATCTGTGATTTTAATCAGGGAGAATTCTTTCCATCAAAGCAGATAAGACCTAAAACTAGTAGGATTAATAAAGGCTTCCTATTGGAGGTGGCCCATGAAATAAGACCCGAAAAAAACTAAGGATTCTAAGGAGTTAAAATAAGGAATGTATATATTCCATGCATGAGAGAGTTTTAGAGACCACCAAGTTTGAGGAACAGCTAGGTTGTCTGGAACTTAGAGTAGATGAAAGTAATCTAAAATATTTGAAAATCAAGCCTAGAGCCAGACTGTGAACTAGTTGTTTGTATTTTATTGTAAAAGAAATGAAGTTTTTTAAGCCAGGGAGTGACATAATTGAACCTGTGCTTTTGAATAATTATTTTGGGCATTAGTATAGAATATTATTTGGAGAGGGGGAAGAATGAAATGGAAACAAAGATACCACTTAGGAAGGTATTTCAGTAGGGATGGGAAGGGATGAGGTTCTGAATTAGAGTGATGGCCCAAAGTAGAGAGAAGGGGATGAAAAAATGCAGCTGTGAGAGATGTGAGGGTAGAATTGACAAGACTTGCCAAATGAATGAATATGGAGAGGGTGAAGGAGACGGGAAGGTCAATGATAGATCTGTCAGCCTACGTGACTGGAAGGATGATAGTATCTTCAACAGATACAAGATACTGGGACTATTTAGTCCAGAGAAGAGAGAATTTGTGGGAAGGTGAACATAACTGTACTAAAATATTTTTAAAGGTATG
Source organism: Phascolarctos cinereus (assembly GCF_003287225.1). Classification (NCBI taxonomy): domain Eukaryota; kingdom Metazoa; phylum Chordata; class Mammalia; order Diprotodontia; family Phascolarctidae; genus Phascolarctos; species Phascolarctos cinereus. The sequence goes on from NW_027555514.1 coordinate 159,193,694, forward strand.
CCACATAGAAGGAAGGATTATACTTTATTGTGTGGCTCCAGAGGACAACCCTGAAATGAACTTGAAATGGATGGAAGCTGCAGCGAAACAGATTTTTACTTTTAATATATGGAAGAACTTTAATATCAAGGCTGTTGGAAAACTCTTGAGGAAAGTGTTCCCTGGAGCTATTCAAGCAGTGACTCCTTGATGACTTGTTGGAGATGATAGTAGGGAATCATTGAATCAGATAGAGCTCAAAAGTACTTTCCAACTCTTCAAATTAGCTAAGCCACTGATTCCATGTACTGACAGCCACCAGTTTAAGTATACATCCTTAATACATGAATAAGTGTATCACTGAGCAGCTCCAAGATTCCCTTTTCTCTGTTTTACTTAAGAGTTTTTCCCTTCTCTTTCCTTTATCTTCCCCTTTATCTTTGCAGACGCTGCTACTGTCTGGGGTCCTTTTCCCCCCGTAAGTCCAAGTTCCTTCATCTTACCTTATCCCAGTGACAGTTGGTAAGGATAGAATGGATGAAAGCAGAGGGAAAAAGGAAAAAAAAAACCTGATAAATGTTAGCTGCACTGGTTGCTGATTTTGCCAATATTGTGAGTATTGCCTGTTTCTCTTTTAGAATTCCAGGGCAGCAGTTGAAAGACATGACCTTAGAGGATGCTGAAATGTGTAGGCAGCTCTCACGTGTGAAAATTAGCTCTCTAATTTTCCTTAGGGTTAGTAAGGTTTGTTTACTGATGTCCACTGGGCTGTCGTGATCATAAGACAAAGCCATTACGTGGCAGTATTTATATATAATTCATTCTGTCTGCCTAGATATAAATCCAAATCTGGTCTCCTTGAAAATGTAGGATTCTGTTATATGCTCTTATTATTTTTTGTGGCCCTTTTTCTTTTTCTGTTTTCAGTGAGGAACTCCCTCAGTCAGTATCTGCTCCAAAATTTAGCTTCTTGGAGAGTTTCCTGGGCACTGAGAAATTACATGACCTGTTGGAGTCACATATTTAGTATGTATTAGAGGTGGGACTTTAAACCTAAGTCTTCTAGACTTAGATGGTTCTCTGTTTACTGTGTCATACTGCTTCTTGTTATGTTCCTTATAATAGTTGATTAAATGTGGCTTCAGGAGATACAAAGCATCTTTAAAGCAAGAAATAAGTTTGCAAAAAATAAAAAAAGGTTAACTATCTTATTCTGACATTTTGATATTATTTATATTCAGTATTTCCTGAGAAAAATAAGAGCTCAGGGAAACTTAATACTAGTGTCTAATACTATGGCTTTGGCTAATGTGTGAAATCAGTGGTCCATATATTCTGTATAATAATGATCTGCTAATATTTTGAATCTGCCTCTAGTTTACTAAGCCACAGAAAATCCCTTGCTTTGTTATGTAGCCTGAGACATCTATCTAATTGGGTATTTAAAATGGTACTTTTATTTAAAAGATCATCCAGTTCTCTGACTGTCACTTGAGGAATATTTCATTTTTTTTCTTTCTAAAAAAAATGCCTTCTGGATTCTACTGGGTTTTAGAAAGGGCTGTTCACTCTTGGCATTTCTATTACTCTTTGGCTTTGTGAATCAGAAATGCTGAGTATATGCTCTTATGTAGAGACTAAGGAAAAGCCTGTTTTCTTTTCATCGTATTCATTTGCAAGGTAGGCTTGACTTTGATTTCAAATCATAAAGGGCTCCTTGCTATTCTTTGAACAAGACATTCCGTCTCCCAACTCTGGGCATTTCCATTGGCTGGTCCTCATACATGGAATGCCCTCCCTGACCCTCTCCACCTCCTAGCTTCCCTGCCATCCTGCAGGTCCCAACTGAAATTCCATCTTTTACAGAAAGCTTTTCCAATTCCATATCAGTTCTAGTACTTTCTTTCTGTTGATTAATTCCTGTTTATCATGTATGTTTGCACAGAGTTGTTTGCTTGGTGTCTCCTCCATTAGATTGTTAACTCTTTGAGGGTAGGAACTGTTTTTTTTTTCTTTGTAGGCTCAGCACTTTAGCACAGTGCCTAGCATATAATAGGCACTTAATAAATGCTTATTTCCTTCCTTCTGAAAAAGTCCAGAAACATGTATGTGCAACATCTCTGAACCTCCTACATCCTGAGAAGAGATAGTTTGAGAGTATCCTCTCATATCTCTTCTTTGACCCATGCTTATTCTTTATAACTTTGTAATGTTTAGTTTTTATTTTGTGGGTGTGCATATCATTGTTCTTTCCATTTGCACTGTTACAGTCATTGTATATGTTGGTTTTTTTCTTCGTTTTGTCTCAGCTTACTGCGCTTCACATCAGTTCTTGTAGAACTTTTTTCTTACAGCATGGTAATATTCCATAGCATTCATATACCACTATTTGTTTAGGCATTCTCCAATCTATGTGCATCTACTTTGTTTCCAGTTCCTTATAATCACAAAAAAATGCTGATATAAATATTTTGATGTATATGGGAAGTTTCTTCCTGTCAATGGACTGTGTAGGGTATAAGCCCATTAAGGGAATCTCTGGTTTTAGGTCACTTCATTTGCATGATTCCAAAGTGCTTTCCAGAATGGTTGTACCATGTGGTTGACAATACTTCGCAATTCTTCTGCGACAGAGAACTGTTTTGTTCATATCTTTTGACCACTTATTATTGAGAAATGGTTATTTGTCACATGCACATATTTATGTTAATCGTTTATATCTGGGAAACCAATCCCTTATCAGAGAAATTTGACAAAGTTTTTTTTTTCTTCCCATTCAACTGCTTCCCTTCTTATTTTAGGTGCACTGTTTTTGTTTGTGCAGGAGCTTTTCACTTTCAGGTAATCAGATTTATCTATTATATCTTTTGTTATTTCTTCTATCCCTTGTTTGGTTAGGAATACATCTCCTGCCCATAGCTGTGTGAAGTGCATGATCTCCTCTTCTAATTTTTTTTTACAGTAATAACTTTTAATATGAATTTAGAATGTAATGTAGAATATGTCTAAGCCTAATTTCTTACAGACTGTTTTCCAGTTTTCCTACTAGTTTTTATCAAATGGTCAGTGCCTTTCTTAGTAACTTGTTTTCTGATGAACTCTGGGTTATTGAATTCTACTGTTTCTGATTTTCCCCAGGGTAGCCTCTTCTACTTATCTACCTTTCTGTTTTTTAATCTGTTATTTGTAATTTTGGGGATATTTCATCTGTTTTTTTTAATTTATAGATTATTTTTACTAGATGGTTTTGATTACTGTTGCTTTATGATATAGTTTAAGGTCTGGAAGTACTAATCTCCCTTCTCTTTCTCTTTTCATAATTTCTCTTGATATTCTAGATTTTTTTGTTTTTTCTGAATGTGTTTTGTTATTATTTTATCAAGTTCTATAAACTTTGATAATTTAGTAAATCTTAAAAGTATAAATTAATTTAGATATTATCATTATTTTTACTATGTTGGTATGGCCCAACCATAAGCACAGGATATTCCTCCAGCTATTTAAATTCTTTATTTCTTTAAAGAGCACTTTGTAATTGAATTCACAGAAGTCTTTTGTGTGCTTTAATAGATATATTCCTGGATATTTATGCATTTTGTAGTCATTTGGAATGAGATTTCCCTTTCTATTTAATTTCTTTGTTATTATTATATAGAAATGCAGATTTTTGAGAGTTAATTTTATAGCTTCCAACTTGACTGAAACTATTGATTGTCTTGATGTCTTGATTAGTATAGTGATTCCTAGGATTTTCTACGTGTATCATCAGCAAATAGAGATAATTTTATTTCTTTATCTTTATTTTCTTTTCTCTTATATATAATACATAATAAATAGTATGCTACTATATAATAATATATTAGCAATTGACATATAATAATAAAAAATAATATATAATAAAATAAATAAAATATATTTCTTTTCTTTTCTCTAATTACTGTTGCTAGCATTTCCATAACTATAGCAGGTAATAGTGGAGAAAGTGAGTATCCTTGCTTTACTCTTGAATTTTTTTAGAAAAAGTTCTACTGTGTCCCTGTTGCACATGATGCTTGCTTTTGGTTTTAGGTGGATACTTTTTATGATATTAAGTAAAGGTCCTATGCCTGTACTCTATAAGATTTTAAAAATTTGTGTTAGCATAAATGAGTGTTGTACTTTGTCAAAGGCTTTTTCTGCATCTGTAGGAATAATCATGTGGTTTTGGGTGTTGCCTGTTTCAGTGAAGCTTAAATGAGGTAAGTTCACAGGCTACTGAAGTTTTATCTCTATATCTTGGATAAATTTCTTTTGAAAAAATAGATTTTTATTGCTATTTTTTATTTTCACATTGCCTAGATTTCCCCTTTCCTTCCAGGAAACAAGCCATTATAACAGAGAATTAAAAAGAAAAGAAAAAATAGAAAAATAACAGAACAAAACATTCAGTAAAACCAATCAGTACATCAAAAAAAAAAAACTTACATTATATGCTGTAGTCCTCTTTTGTAAACTTCATAGCCTCTGTGAAGGAATATATGGAAATAGGAAGGTTTCTTCTCATCTTTTCATTGAAGATAAGCTTGTTATTTATAATTTCACAACATTCATTTTTTATTTTTTAGTGGTACTGGTGGTAGTGGTTCTTTCCATTTACCTTACTGTAGTCATTGTATGTATTATTTTCCTGGCTTTGCTTCCTTTATTTTTCATCAGTGTACATAGCAAGGTTCATCACTACAAAATCATTTTTTTCCAGTCTTCGACACTCTAGACTTCATGTTGTCTTTTCCAAAAGAAGTGTTTTTCTTCATAGCACTATCCACTGTTTGTCATTTTTAAAAACTGGTTTTCTAGCCACTTTTCCCACTTTAAGAAGCCTACAAAGAGAGGTAGAGAAATTAATAACAACCCTTTCAGCTGTCAGGTTGCTAGTTCCTTCTGAAGGGCTTTCCTGTTTTTTTTTTTTCACTGAAAATAAATTAAGCTATTTTGCAGCACTGGATTGTCCATTCTTAGTGATTTTATTTGTTCAGTTATACTTTATTCTGCTCTTTGGTGTGACTGATGTTTTTTTTTTTTTTGCAGACTCAATTAAATACTGCTTAAAATACTTGGCTTCCCCACATCAACAGCTGCAGTATCTCTTTTTAAAAAATTTTTTTAAACTGTATTTTATTTATTAATTTATTTGATTTATTAACAATCACTTCCATATGTTTTTGAGTTTAAAATTTTTCTCCCCCTTCTTCCCCACCACCCTCCCCAAGATGGCGCACAATCTGATATAAGCTATACATTTACATATACATAGTTTCACATTAGTGAAGTTGTAAGTAAAAATTAAAACCAATAGGAGGAACCATCAGAAAGAGGAAACAAAACTCAACAGAAGAGAAAAAAAAAGATAGCGATTCAACTTTTTCAGTTATGATTACTATGACTTTTTCTCCATCCTTTTTCCCCCCTATTTATGCTTTTCTTTCTCCTCTGTCGCTTCCCCCCTCACCAGTACTTTGCTTTTGACCACTGCTTCCTTCAGTCTCTCCTCCCTTCTATTATCCCTCCCTTCTTCCCCTTCGCCCCCACCACTTCCTCCCTCCCTCCTATCCCCCTTCCCTTTTCTTTCCCATTTTCCCTCCAACGGCCCATAGTGCAAGTTAGATTTTCATACCTAACTGATTATGTTATTCCCTTCTTGAGCCAAATCTGATGAGAGCAAGGTTCAAACAATGCTCACCCCCTCCCTTCTTTCCCTCTGCTTTAATAGGATTTTCTGTCTTTTCCTGTAATGTAATTTACCCTTGTCTGCCTCCTCCTTTCTCAGTACATTTTCTAAGATCAGACTAATCCACTTACTTGGATCCATTTAACCCACTTGATTAGATTTTTTTTTATCATTACATCAAAGTCAACTAATATCCACCCTATTTATGTATACTCCTTTAACATGGTGTAATAATAATAATAATACAGTTCTCAAGAGTTGCAAGTGTCATCTTCCCTTGTAGGGATGTAAACAGTCCACCCTTATTAACAATATTTTGTATCTTTCTGTCCCATTTACCTTTTTATGTCTTTCTTGAATCTTGTACTTGAAGATCAAATTTTTTGTTGAGCTCTGGTCTTTTTATGAGGAAGGTTTGGAAGTCCCCTATTTCATTGAATATCCATCTCCTCCCTTGAAAAATCATGCTCATTTTTGCTGGGTAGTTGATCCTTGGCTGCAATCCAAGCTCCTTTGCCTTATAGAATATCATGTTCCATGCCCTGTGATCTTTTAATGTAGAAGCTACAAGGTCCTGTGTAATCCTGACTGTGGTTCCATGATATTTAAATTGTTTCTTTCTGGATGCTTGCAGCACTTTCTCTTTCATCTGGTAATTTTAGAATTTTGCTATTATATTCCTTGGTGTTGTCAATTTGGGATCTCTTTCAGGTGGTGAGCAGTTTATTTTACCTTCTGGTTCTGGGACTTCCAGGCAGTTTTCCTTTATGATTTCCTGAAAGATACTGTCCAGGCTCTTTTTTTCATCGTGATTTTCAGGTAGTCCAATGATTTTTAAATTGTCTCTCCTGGATCGATTTTCCAGGTCGGTTGTTTTACCGATGAGGTATTTTATGTTTTCATCCATTTTTTCATTTTTTTGTTTCTGTTTGACTGATTCTTGCTCTCTCATAGAGTCATTACTTTCCATTTGTCCAATTCTAGTTTTTAAAAGATTGTTTTCTTCTGTTAGTTTTTTACTTCCTTCTTCAATTGGCCAATTGTATTTTTAAGGGATTTGTTTTCTTCAGTGTACTTTTTTTCCAGTTTTCCAGTTGTGTTTTTTAGGGACTCTTCTACTTCTCTTGTTAGACTTATAAAATCCTTCTTGAGCGCTTCTAAGAAGGCTTTTTGGGCTTCAGATCAATTCATATTCCCTTTTGATGTTGCAGATGTGGGTTTGTTGACAGTGTTGTCGTCTTCAAAATTTCTGCCTTGATCTCCACTCTTCTCATAGTATGAATCTATGGTACGTTTCTTTTTACTCATGGTTTCTTTATTCCCTGGCCTTTAAAGAGATTGAGCTCTCCTGCTGGGGAACAGAGGGCACTGACCCAAGCTTCTTGGATTGGGAGCCTAGGTCTTGGTCACTGGCTTTGTGTGCTGGGGCCTCTTAGGTTGGCAATTGGAGGCTGTAGGGTTTTAGCAGCTTACCTCATGTTGGGCTGGAATCAGCAAGGCTGGAACTTTCAGGCAGTTCTAGGTTGCCTGCTTTTCCTTTCCTTTAGCTCAGTCTGGTTTCCTCTAGTCAAAGTCAGAATGACAATCAGTGGAAGAATATGTATGCCTATCACTGTCACAAAATGGAGCCATATCAAAATAATTGCTTCTCTCTAGTAATTTGCACAGCACTGTATTATTTATCCTCATTTTACAGATGCGGGTTCTGAGGCTCAAAAGTGGGATTTAAACCCAAGTCTGATTTAAATATCCGTCCATGCTTTTCCAGTTTGCCTCTATATTGTCACTTTCTTGTCTTTCCTCTTGTCTGTTATAATCAAATTCAAACCCTTTTGTCCGTTTGTCTAAATATAGTATCACCTTACCTATGCAACTTAATTTCCCACTTTTCCCCAATATAGATGACCTCTACTTGGCTTTCAGCTCTAAATCTAAAATCTAGCCAGACCAAAATTTAGTCAGGCCTATGATTACTGACCTACATATTAGCTTATAGCCACTAAGCCTTTGCTAACATTGTATTCCCTTTCTTGGAATGCCCTCCCTACTCCTTTTTCACATATTCAAATTTTATTCTTCCTTAAAAGTCCAGTTCAAGCCCTTTCTTTTCCATGAAACTGTTTCTAGCTTCTCTAGGTGACGAATTTATCCTTTCCACGAAATCATTGATTTTTTTTTTTAGTGAGGCAGTTGGGGTTAAGTGACTTGCCCAGGGTCACACAGCTAGGAAGTATTATGTGTCTGAGGCAGGATTTGAACTCAGGTCCTCCTGACTCCAGGGCCAGTGCTCTATCCACTGCGCCACCTAGCTGCCCCTGAAATCATTGATTTTTGAATGATTTCATGTGTGTTATTTTCATCTCCCAAAAGAGATTATGTTTTATGAGGGTGGGAAGGATGATCTCCAGTTTGTTGGGTATCTGTTGTTAGTAGAGTGGTATAAGAAATGAGGCGGTAGGATTTAGAGTTAGGAGAAACTTGGGTTCATTCACATCATACCTTTGATATTTACTTGTCAGATTGGGCACATTTCTAATCTCTTTGAGCTTCCATATTTTCATATGTAAAATGGGAATAATAATACCTGTACTACTTATTTCATAGGGTTGCTATGAAGGTCAAATGAGATGTATAAAAAGCTCTTTGTGGTTAAGCCTTATATAACTATCAGTTATGATCGTAATAGGCACTCAATAAATACTTGTGAGGAGGGGTGGCATATGGTAAAAGAAAATTGTTATCTCTGGATAGAGGAGAGTCTAGCAGAAGGTCTCAGAGTCTTAGTCATGACATTACTATTGGGCCATTGATTTAGCATTATAGTGCCTTGCATTTTTTTCTTGAAAAATATGAAGTTTAGATATTTAAACCATAGCACAACAAGTGAGAAAATGATAGAAATGCTACCTGCCATTTTATTGAATATTTAAGAGTATTGAATTGAATTTGGTTGCTTCACAGTGCAAGAGAGAGTTAACAGATGTAGATGGCTTTCAAAGGAGATCTACAACACAGAAATGGAGAGAGGAAAATTTATAAACACAGAAACAAAATTTATGAGTTTAAAAGAGCTGGGATTATTCAGTTTGGAAAAAGGGAAGGATAAGGAGTGACTTAGTAATGACATTTAAATAAAAAGCTCTTAAACAGGAAGTAATGCCAGCTTTCCTTTTGTTTCTGCTCAGGACAAAACAAGGAGGGATATGAGCTAGAAGGACTTAGGTTAGATCAACATTTATTAAAATAATTTAGCCGTGGGAATTTGGTACTTAGAAACCGCCTATAAGTATACTAGTTCAAGGTCCTCAAGTTAGAGGATGGATAATAGAATACTTACTCTACAAAAGGGAGATTGGTAGACTTTTTGGTAAAATGTGGGAAATTAAGTTTATACTTGTATTGAAAAATTACTGCATGTAACATGTATTTTCAATTTAATATGATGGAGAGGAAAATTAGCATTGAAATGTTCTCTTGTTACACTTATTCCTTGAAATATAGAATACAAAAAATTCACTTAATATAGTTTGGGAAGTACTGTACTAGATGTTATAAGCAGGAGTTTTGCATAGATAGGAAAGGATGTTTATGTTATTGGATGGTATGCGTGTTTGTGTAAACATCTTTGGCAGTCTTTAAAAAAATAAATGTGAATTTTATGGGATGGTTTTTACTCATTGCTGGTGAGGAGGTGTCAGAAATGGAGAAAACAGTAAGGGAATGATTAGGTGAAGAGGATGGACTAAATGGCCTATCATAGTCACTTTCAGTTTTTATTTTCCAGTAATTACTCTGTGAAAGAGCACCAGGTATGGATTTTTGTGGTCATAATCAAGCATTTATAGAAAATCTGAATATAAATAAGACTGTCTTCAGCATTAAGAATAAAGGCAGTTTCCTCTTCCTCACTCATTTATACTCATTTACCAGATCCTATGAATTCTGCCTCTGTGATATCTTATGTACCTACCCCGCTTCTGTTTCTTCTTCTGCCTTAATTCAGGCACTCATCTCTTCTAATTGCAGTAGCGTACCGATTACTCTTTTACCTCCAGCATTTCCCTTCTGTGAATTCATTCTTCAACTATTGCCTGAATAATTTTCCTAATGTAATGCTTTAATCATGTCACTTCTTTTAAAAAACCTCAGAGGTTGTCACAGCCCTCTGTGATGCTGATGCATTATGTTTATGGACTAAGATGAGAAACAAAAATCCATACCATCTTGAGGCTAGCAATGGAAAGGTGACAAAGAATATCAAAGAACATGATCCATTGTATATTGCTAACCTTAAAATCAGCATTACTATTTAGTAGGTTTCCCAGTACTCCTTTGAGAAAGGGATGGACTAGGCAGTCTAATTTTAAACTCATAGTTGCCCGTAGGAAGTTGAAAAGTGAAGGTACGTGATTTTTCATGAATTCTCCCTAGGGAAAGTCCAGTGGAATGCAGGCGAAACCACATTATAGGCATCTCTTTTTACAACATCCTCTCTTTCAGGAGTCATAGTTCTCTTAATCTGAGTTCATTCTAGTCTTTTTATTCTAGCTGCAAGCATTTGTAATTCATTAAAAAAATTGTTTAGGACTTAGAACACTTTTTGAGTTTAAAATCATATTTTTCTTCTTTTTTGGGACTTGAAGGGAACTGCACACATCCTGGATAACTAAGCCTCAGAAATAGTGTTCACCCAGCACTAGGGCTCTACTGGTAGGGCATTATACCAATTTAATCCTAGTAATTGAGATGTGAACTACAATGATTAAGGAAATAATTTAATTCTTGATGATTGGGGAAAAAACTAATTTATGTCTGTCAACTTCCTTTTTTCCTCTAAAAGGACACATTTATGGCCAGTGAGTATTCTTACATTTTATTCCATTCTATCTAATCTGTAATCCAGTGACACTCTGGACTCCATGACTTTTCGCTGGTTGCCCCACCCAACCCCTCACTGCCAGTTCCTAGCTTCTGAGATTGCTTCCCATTTACACTGTCTTTTTGTATATAACATATTTGTTTTCGTGTTGTCTCCCCCATTAGAATCTAAGCTTTTTAAGAGTAGGGACCATGTTTTTGCCTTCTTTTGTATCCTTAATACTTAGCGCAATAAGCAGTTAATAAAACATCATTGACTGTTGACTTAACAATCTAAAATATTTTGTTTGTAGCTATAGCAGAACATGCTTTATAGGATAAATTCATAGGGAAGGGAAGATGCTGACTATGCTCATAATTTCATGATTGATTTTATTAAAAGTAACAAATGTAATATTAAGGCTTCTTACCTTTAGTTAATAGTATTTAATCTAATAGTTGAATAATTAGTTTTTCTTTTCTTCTCCCCTGCCCCCCAAAGCCTGGCTAAGAAACCTCATGTTTCTTTAAAATATTAAGTAATTGGGGCAGCTAGGTGGCACAGTGGATATCAGGAGGAGCTGAGTTCAAATCCAGCCTCAGACACTTGATACTCACTAGCTGTGTGACCCTGGGCTAGTCACTTAGCCCCCAACTGCCATGCCAAAAAAAATATTGAATAATGTTGTATACTACTGTCCTTTTTTTCTGACCATGATTTAGAAGGTTAACATTTGTGCCATCACTGCTTACAGATGACTTTTCTTTTTCCAACCAAGAATAGAAGGTGATATCTCCTTTCTTGCAACTCAGATATTAGTGATTTTCAAATCTAGGTTTTGAAAGTAGAATTCAGACTTTGAGAGTTAGAAGGTACTCCAGAGGCAATGTGGTTTGATCTTTTTGGGGGGATCTCCCAATATCTCTGACAAATTACCACCTAGCCTTCACTTACACATTTAAAGTAAGAGGACGCCCACTTTTGGACAGTTCCCAGTTGTTAGGAAATTTTCTTTATTGTTGTAATACATAATGGGCCTTGGAGTCAGGAAGACCTGGGTTCTAGTAGCCCTTTTAATACTTAGAGGCTTTATGATTTCTAATGCTTATTGACCGTGTGACTGTGGCCAAGTCACTTATCCTTTTAGTTCCTCACAAGCAACTCTATTAAGATTGTACTTTCTACCCTGGGATTTCCATAGACTAATGAAAATCAGGTTTTGATTTGCCAAAAAATTGTAACTTACAACCATTATGGTGATGGTTAATATATTTACAAAACTAAAATGGAGAGCTCCCTGTTACTTCAGAAATAGATTGTTGACAAATGGGAATAGTGTGGAATGGTAGGAAGCAGTGAATGAGGATCCCGCTAGCATGGGGGTTCAACTCTTTAATGTTAGTCTCTTTGTTTCTAATTGTAAAGTGTATAAGTTGGACAAGGTAAACCACGAGGTGGTTTTTATTAGCTGTGAAATTCAATGATCCAAATAAAGTGTCATTTGTATTAATCTAGCCACTGGTGGCTATGGTATTCAAAACTATCATAGTAACTTAATATGCTTAACTTAAAAACAGAACAAACACGATTTTCTGGGTTCATTGATTTTATTTTTTAAGTTATATGTCTTGACAATTTTAGTTAATTTCAGCCTTTATAATGAATTTTTTTATTTAGTTGATGTATTTTAGTGACCTCAACACATATCAACAACCTCCATCTATTTGCAAAACGTTCTTTAATATCAAAGAAAATGGGTCTTGCATAGTTTTTAAAATTTACTATGCGGAAATGGAAAGGCAGAGAAAATGTAACCAACTCCATCTTGAAAATTTTGTTGAAATTTATGTGAACGTGTCATTTCCCATTTCCAGAATTGATTTTAATACAATCAGTTACAAAGAAGCTTATTCCCTTAGGTAAAATTCCTTCATTATCTGAAGCGCTAACACAAAACATTTCTGAACTTTTCCCTAAGTGATGGCTGGCTGATACAGTACCCTCTTAAACTATCTTTCCCTGTATCTTTCTTCTGTGTCATATTAATAATCCAATGAAAGGACTTTGGTGGTAAATAACTATTACTCTAATAATAGTGCTCTAGCTGTCATCCCCTGTCTAGGCTCAGATTTTAACATCTCTTGTTAGTCAGCTGAGTTGTCTTAATGTTAGAATGACCTCTGCAAAGATGAAGAGGGAAGACAGAGTTAAGGTACCTGCTACCGCCATGACACTCCTTGCTTCTGTCCTTCCTTCTTCCAATGCCACACTCACCATCGAGAAAAGGAAACAGCATGGAAAGAGTACTGGCTCTGGATGCAGACGACTTTCATTTAAATACTGTCTTGGATATGTAAAATGCTTTTAAATATTTAAAATATTCTATAAATATATTGGCTGCTATTATTATTATTACTTCTATTTTTGTGAACTTTGGGAAAGTCACAACTTCTCTGGGCCTCAAATTTTACTCTGTAAAATTAGGGAGATTGACCTAGTTAAGCTTCTGAGTTTCTCTGAGCTCTACATCCATGTTCCCGTCCATTCAGTATGAATAGGGATGGCTGTAAGGCAAGACTGAGAGGATGAAAAAACTTGTCTATCACCATTCTATACTTAATTCCCAGTTACCACCTATCTCTTTATCATCCCAAGAATTATCAGAACTAAACGAAGCTAAATTTTGGCAGCTTAGGAATGTAGCCCAGCTTTGGAGTTGAATTCCCTGTAATGTTTGACCTAACATTATACACACCTGTACTATACAGGCAGCTTGGTGGAGGACCAGGCCTGATCAAGTCAGGAAGACTCATCTTTCTGAGTTCAGATGTGACATATCCTAGTTGTTCAGCTCTGGTCAAGTCACTTGGTTGTGTTTGCCTCAGTTCCTCATCTGTAAAATGAACTGGAAATGACAAACCGCTCCAGTATCTTTGCTAAGAAAACCCCAAATGGGGTCATCAAGAGTCAGACATAACTGAAAAATGACTGAGCAACAACAAATATAGAATGCTGTAATGAACTTGGCCTACTCTGAGAAGTCAGTCATATTAGTCAGTGCCTAAAACATTTATTAATCACCCTTTGGCCCTGTGCTAAATGCTGGGTATACAAAGAAAAGCAAAAGACGAATATGAGTTTTGAAGGAGCTTGCACTCTAATGAGGGAGACAACATGAGAACAGCTATCAGGTACAAGCAAGATATATACACAGGTTAAATTAGAGATGATCATTAAAAGTAGGAAAGGGTAGAACATTGCTTTGAGGGCAAATGCTGTCTCTTATCCAAAACCTAATACACGCTGGCGGATTTGAGGATCAATTGTACTTTAAATAAATTACAGAGGTCCATATGTGGTTTTTATAACCCTGATAGTCATCTTTGTGGCAATCAGTTGGATAGGGAAAGTCAGGAGGGGTGATATCTAGGAAAATAGAAATTAGCAACACAAATGACAGTGATGATACAAAAATTAATTCTGTTTGGCAGTATCAATCTCTGTCAAAAATTATCAGAGATATCAAAGGGAAGAAAAAAGTAATTTTAATTTTGTTTCTTATGCTCAACTGAAAAGTGGTCATTGGTAAACAGGAAAGAAATGGGAAAATGATTGATTTGGCTGTTTATAATCAACACACAAAGCATCTAGAACTTATCTCCTGGAATTTTGTTTTGCTGTTTGATTTTTTTAATTTTTGCACACACGTACAGTATTTTTGAATTTTGGTCCCAGGGAGCTTAGATAATGCTTAGTTTTTATGTTTTAGTAATTTTTCTTTAGAAAATAAACTAATGATTGTTTAAAATTTTTGATTCTCTACCTTTTCATTTGTGAATAGGGAAGCCGTTTATTCCCATTTATTCTAACTTAAAAGTTAGAAAAGTAAGGGAAAAAAGAATATAGTAAAATCTTCTCTCTGCCCCTCACCCCACCTCTCAGGGGTCAGAGTTTACAGAAAGAGTCTGACAGAAATGACTGTCTTATGTGACTGGGCAAATTATTCTTATGTTTCCAACAAACAAATGAAGTATTAGCTATGTACTGGGTGCTGTGGATAGAAAGATGAAATAAGGCAGAGGCCTAATCCTCAAGGAGCTTACATTTCATTGGGTTGAAAAGTCAGTTTAAACAAGCTAATGCAAAGCAGAATGTGATTATAGTAAACTAGAGGTCTGAATTGTTAAGAAAAATCTTTACTTTAAGTGGGGGAATTGTAGGAGGTGATAGAGGAGAGAGTGGAGAACCTGGATCAGGGAAGGATTCTTCATGTGAAAGGGGTAGAACCTAGGTCTTGAAAAGGGGAGAGATTTCAGTAGTTAGGGTCTCATTGTTGGGAAAACATGAGTTGTCAAACAACAGGTGCAGCAGAGTACAGCCATATTATCTTTTAGGTTTCTTCTCTTTCTTATCTTGATAGTTTTAAAAGATCTTCCATAACTCTGGCTGAATGAATTCAGTTTTTCTTCACAGTTCCACAAGGAATGTCTGTGCTCTATGAGAAGAAAGCTTTTGATGGAGGATATCTTTTTTTGTTAGCCATATTTTGATCACCACCTAAGTGAATTAGTGTGTCCAATTTGGGGTTTTATGGTTGTGGTGGTCTTTGTGATGATTGTTTTTGTGAGACTTGGGGCAGGAAATTACTCAGTCCTATAATCATCATTGAAATTTCCCACATTTAATTAGAATTTTATTGTTTTCCTGGAGATTTCACTTTTCTCTAGGCCATTATAATTTTGTTAAGTCTTTTAAAGTTAGAATTGTGTTGCATAGTAGAGACAGAGAACTTGTGTATGGTGGAAATGGGTTGGAAGGATGAGACCAATGGAAATTTTTGCTGTGTTGTTAAATGTCTGCTTTAATCTGTTATGAAGGAATTAAAACCTCAGGGGCTTTGCAAGAATTTGGTAAGCTGTGGGAGTTATTTTGACTGTGTTTTAAGTTTAGGTGGGTAACTGAACAGAGTAAACAAAAACTATCTAATTAAGAAAAAAGCAAAACAAAAAACAAACAATTTGAAGGGAGTTTGACTTAGCTAATAATATACAGTTAGCTGGATTAGGATTTTTAGGAAACCAAATGTGTCTTTAGAAGGTAGAAATTAGCTTCTTGGCTTTAACTACCACTGAAACTTGACTCATTTAAATTAATTACGGGGTGGGAAAAGAGTAATTTTATTGAGAGCATTCCTACTCTACTTGGCATTGTGAAGGAGCAAATTGTAAATGTATATAGAAGGATGTTTGAATATGCATATTTAACTCCTTTAGATAAATTAGTTATGTATTGACAACTGTATCCAGTCTGATAATCACAAGGTGTACAGTATTAGCATATTTGTTTCTCATTATCATCTTAGTTTTTAATATCTGGTTTTACTTCTTGAAATAGTAACTTTTGTGGGTAGTGAACAAAATTTATGTAAAGTACCTTGCAAACCTTAATATACTAGATAAATGTGAGCTGTTCATATTTTTTGTTTTCCCTTAGGGCCTACCCGATGTGCCTGGTACACATAGTAGGCAGTATTTGCTGAATGAATTAATCTTACCCTTTTGTTTTTCTTGGCCTGTTTGTTACTATTTAACAAGAACTGCATCAGAAGTCTGTAATAGTAAAACTATTTTCAACCCTGAAACTAAAGGCCTAAAGGTAAAACTTTTTTTACTTAAAACATTGTTAGACTAGACATGTTTTCTTTTTTTTTTAAACATATTTTCACATTGGTCATGCTGGAAAGAAGAATTATAACCAATAGGAGGAACCAGAAGAAAGAAGAAACAAAACAAAACAAAAGGGGAAAAAAAGAGCAAATAGTAGGCTTCTATCTGCATTCAGATTCCATAGTTCTTTCTCTGGATGTAGCTTGTATTTTCCATCGTGAGACTTTTGAAGATGTCTAGATCCTTGCATTGCTGAGAAGAGCCAAGTCTATCAAAGTTAGTCATTGCACATTGTGTGTATTACTGTGTACAGTGTTCTTCTGGTTCTGCTCACTTCACTCAGCATCAGTCCATACGAGTCTTTTCAGGTTTTCCTGAAGTCCACTTGCTCATCATTTCTTATAGCATAGTAGTATTCCATTATATTCATGTACCACAACTTGTTCAGCCATTCCCCAATTAATGGGCATCCCTTCAATTTTTAATTCTTTGCCACCACAGAAAGAGCTGCTATAAATATTTTTGTATATGTGGGTCCTTTTAGACATGATTTATTTAAAAAGTGCAAGAGAAATGGCCTACATAATACTATAGAAATTTCTTGTTAGAGAAGTCTTTTACAATTGCTCTTCCAGAAAGGATTAACAATTTCCTTTATAGCCTATTGTAAGGGAAGGACATATTGACACACCATCTGTCCTGCCTGGTCTTTTCCACAGTTAATGAAAGTAACAGGCCCCCCTACTCCTCTGCCTTATATAATGTGTGTCTTAAAAATAAATAACATTTATAGCAGTCAAAAAAGATCAGAACCTTTATTTGAAAAGAGCCGAGTGACCCATTAATGCTGTTGAGAAGTTACTGGATACAGTTAAAGTACAAAGTTCTTGAGCAATGAGTTCTGTTGCAAGAAAAACAGACTAAATTTCGGTATCTCAGAGAGAACACAAAGTTCTTTAAATCCTACGTAGAACTGGCCTTGGTTAGTTTATCAAAAGCTCCTGAGATCTCTTCCAACTCTTAAATTCAGTGTTTCTTCTGCCCTTGGCCTTGCTGTACTTAACATTTGGTACAGCTCTGGAGTACTTTGACTCAGCTGATGCTCTAGGACAATGAGGAAATCCTTAGATTTGGTTCATGTGTCATTGGGTATTAAAAGTCTTGGGTTAGGATGGGTGCAGTGATTACTGGCTTGCCTCTAGGTGCTTCACGACTCTCATCTATCATTTAGTTATTCTGGTTTAGAAGCTTTGAGTTAATAAATATGAGTATATGTGCATAACACATGTCTGTCTATCTTTATCTCTATGTGCTAATCCTAAAGCTGTAATAATTTTATTTTTCACCCCAGTCTTTCTCCATTTACTGTTTTAGAAACTCTTTTCTTTTCAGAGTCTTTTAAGTTGTTGGAACTGCTTCTTATTCTCTCTCCAGCGACTCTTAGATTGTAATGGTGCCTGACATCCATGCTTCAAACAATACATATTTTTGAGTGACTGATAGTCACAGTAGTTGTGATAATCTTAGATTTTCCTTAAAATTGATCTTGTTGAGCTCTTATAAATTAAAATTTGGGTATGACCTAACCTCCCGAAAGTGTGAACAAAGGCCAGTCATAATGATTTTTACATTTAAAAAATTTGTTTTTTAAATCTTGGGTTATGTGTTTCTATTATCATTCCAAGTTGGTCATCTCCTGGTATTTGTAAAGTTCTTTGCTAGAACTTTTTGATTCTTCTGATTCTGCTCTTTCTTGAAATCTTCAAATTGTCTTTGGTCTATGAAAAAGCAAAATAGGCCCAGGATTCCATTTTCTCTTATTCTTCAGGCTCCACTTTGACACAGTTTCTGTTTTAGGTGAGGAGTATGAAGGAGAATGAAATAGCTATTTATGGTAAATTATTTGGTGGCTAGCGTTTCTTGTTTTTGTTTTGCTTTAAATATGCAAGTCAGCCTGTGGGAAAAGAGAGAGAAGGCCCTACCAGCCTTCTAAGGGAATTGGATTGATGGGCAGAGTGCATGCAGAGATTAAAGAGGAAATGTAAATGAAATTTAGTTCTTAAGTCTCTTTGTTGAGGATGTAACTATACATAAACAAGGATAGTGTTTGAAATTTGTCAAAACTTTCTATTTAAATAGAGGTACTCATTATGGATGGAAAAGTTAAGTATAAATGCATGCCAGCAATCTAGCATTAATGATACCATAGACTTATTGTACCTTATTACAGAACCTCAGAGACCTGCACAGGAAGTTATTACTGTTCTGGTTACCACTTTACTGCTTTGGAATTAAAGAGCAGATGGGCTAAGAGACAACCCGTGCTAGTACAAAGAGCCATTCGTGGTTACAGGTCAACACCAGGACCTCCACACTGCCCTTCAAACTCCAACCATTAGGTCAAAGGCAGTTGCATTTATTTCATTTGTAGGAGGATGCACTTCCCATTAAAATGGAGAAATTTTCCTCTGTTTTGGAAGATGGTGTAGCTAGAACAAAATTGCTCATTTTGACTTTACTTCTTTCAGTCACGTGGTTCTTTTTGGTTTTGGTTTCTCTTCCTTGATTTGAGAGTCAGTGATGCGATTTACTACTTGTTATCTACAGAAGGCCCAAAGGAACACCAACTACGGCAGGTTGGAAAATAGATTTTAATTGAAAGCACCTAGGCTGTATAAATAACTAAGCCCTAGAGTGTAGCTAGATGCAGACAGATCTCAAAAGACTGATGAGAAGTGCTTGATTGTTTAAATCCTCGCATATTTATCTTTCTCCTTCAAAATTGAGCTAAAAATCAAATGAGACTAATTTTTTTTCTTTAAAAGTCATTATTCATACAATCATTAAACTCGGGAAGCTCCAATTCACAAACATGTTATATTTTAAGTTGATTGTATATATTGGTGTTTTGAAATTATGATATATTTTTCACACACACAGTGTTAGAAATGATAGTTAGGTTCTTAACCTATCTTCACCCCCATGCTTATTTAATTGATAATGTAGCTGAAGTTCTGTGTATTTGCTAAGAAAAATACTATCATAAGTAGAAGGGATCTTGGAAATTATCTGATTCAACCCTTTTATTTTACAGAAGGAAAAATTTAAGCCTGAGGGTGTTAAGTGACTTGCCAAAGGTCACACAGCGACTAAATGATTATAATCTAGATTTCTTGATTATAGCCCAGGGATCTTTCTGCTATGCCATACAATACTGGTAATAAAAGCAAAACAATAACAAAATTAAGTTAATTTTTTTCATTTATTTTGAATAAATACTGATATTTGAAGATGAATAGGTTTAATTGGAAGATATTGAGGAGATAGGAAATTTGTAGAAATTCTGAAGGGGCTCGAATATTTTTAGAATTTTAAGCTGAGTCCCCATTTCCCTCAAACAGCCCCTTTTTGGCAGAAGTATATTAGTAGTATTAATCATATTTTAATCAACTATGAGTAAGGGTTTTGATTTCCAGATGGAATTGAGAGAAACTCTCCTGAGCTAATTGGGTAAGAGTTAGAAAAGAAATGGGAAAGAGAAAGGGAATTAAGGGAAGTTTTATCTGTACTTATGACAAAAACATTACTAGCTATGAATGATTCAAAAAGGAAAAGAATCTTTGCTTGTTTATTGTGACCCTCCTAAGGGAGCCAAAAGCCCTTGGTTAATGTATCTGAAAGTGTGCAGCTACCCACTTTTTTATATAGTGTGGTAGCAAATTGGTGTTCATAATTAAAAAGGTATCTCAGTTACTCTCATGGGAAATTTTTATTCCATTTAAGAGATTTGAGTAAGACAACCATAGGTATTTTTGTGGTCTCTGTTGTCAAAATTCAGATGATAGGTAAGACTGCCCGTGTAAAGAATAGCTGAGGTGAAAATGTGATGAGTTACACAGATAGGTAGAGGCCGTTTGTTTTTTTTTTCCTCTATATTAAGGAACACAAAAATCAGGTCATCTGTAACCTTTAAAAAAAAGTGGAGCAAAATGTGAGACCTCTCTAGAAAGAGAGGATGCTCAATCTTGTCTGTGATTGGAAGGAGGATACAGAAATATTCCCCTTCCTGTCTTCTTAACTGGTGTGTTGTCACACATAAGCCTAGTGTATAAAGGATAGTCTGTACCCACCCTCACATTACTTAAAAACATTTTAGAACGATAGTTATATCATTCTCCTGTTCTTCTTTACAGTAGTTTCCTCATACCTTTTATTCTAAGTCAAAATAAATCCTCGGGGGAAAATGCTTACGATGTAAGGATAAAAAGTAATAGTTTGAGTCAATTCATGTTTTGTGGAGGTTTTTTTCTAAAATCCTCCTGCCTCCCAGCTGTATTTGTTGTCACAATATAGTTTGTTGCAACAGTGTGGCTTAGCTTTATTAAACAAGGTTTTCATTGATTACCTAAATCTTTGTCCTAAGAGTTACATCACTGTTTTTAAAGCAGAATGAAAGATAGGACAAAGACAGTAGCAAGTATGACCAGATACTTGAGTGATTTTTTGTTGTTGTTGTTGTTGTTGTTATTTTGTTTTGGTCTTCTTATAAACTCTAATTCATGCCTTGTAAAATCAGCATCTAGTTCTAGCTGCTTCTGGGCTGGAGTTCAAAGCCTCACCTGAGAAATTTGACACTAGTTAATTAGTTGCTTAGTAAACAGTCTGTTCACTGTACTGTTTTAGATTCTGTACCTCAACAAACTAAATGTATGACCCAGTTCACAAGTACTTGTGATTTAAGTAGTACATAGATAAGACAAACAAAGGCTTCCCCCCTCCCCCAAAAAAAGTTAAGAGAGTAAGGGAGAAGGAAAAGTTGACCCATTTTTCAGGTTAGTTTGGATTATTCTGGACTTTAATAGTAGAAGTAGGTAAGGAAAAGAGAAAAGATGAAGGTTTAAAGTGTCTAAATCACTGACTGGATGGAGATATGGGAGTAATAAGGGCATATACAGTTCCAAGAATTTTAGAACTGAAAGTGATTTAAGAGATTATCTAATTCAATTCAGTCATTTTACAGATAAGGAAACTGAGGTAGAGAGTGATTATGTGGCTTATCTAAGAGATGCTATGTGCATCTCTTAGTGCAAAGAACAGAGGGCATGAAATCTAAACATCTGGATTTGAGGCCAGCCTGCAATTCTTAATCCTTTTCTGATTGTAGGCAAGTATTTTTACCCCTCTAAATCTGTCTTTTCCAACTTTAAAATGAACTTTAAACTTTAAAATAATGTTTCTGTTATTATTAAACATCATAGTATAGTGTAGCAGTTCTCCATGAGACCTTTTCACGGAGTCCCCGATGTCAAAACTGTTTTAATAAAAATACCAAGACATTGTTTGCCTGTTGAAAGACGACCCCAGAGTCTAGCTGTCTTCTGTTAAATCAGAACTTGAAGAGATTTGCAAAAAAGTAAGACAGTGCCATCCCTCTAGCTAATTTTTAAAAATAGTTATTTTTTCATAAAAATATGTAGATATACTATGTAATGTGTTTATTATTTTTAAATGAATAAATTTAAAATGTATCCATTTTAATTTAAAATACTGTAAAACATTGATAGATATAACCCACATCAACAAAAGCTCTTTGGGGTACCCAAGAATTTTTAAGAGTGTAAAGGGATCCTGAGACCAAACAGTTTGAGAACTTTGGGCAAAATGCATTGACTGCTACAGTCTAGAAGACCTTGGTTCAAAACCTTCCTTTGAGACTAGCTGTGTGACATTGTAGTCATCATTTTAACTCTAATGCCTCAGACAACTCTCTAGGATTGACCTGCTAAGTCATAGTTTGCAGTCCCTTTTGGTTCATAAACTTCTGAAACTAAGAGTTCTCTCCACTCAGAAAATCATACTTGCACTATCTGCCTCATTGGGTGATTGTGAAAAATGTAATTTATACATTTTAAAGTGTTATATACATGTAAGTAACTATTATTTCTATCCAGTTCCTACCTCACTGCCCCTTGTGGCCCTGAAGTGTCCTTGGATTCTTAAAAACTATGTCCCAGGTTAAAAATGACTGGGTTGAATTAGATAATCTCTTAAATAACTTTCAGTTCTAAAATTCTTGGCACTCGATATACTCTTATTACTTCCACATCTCCATCCAGTCAATGGTTTTGGTCCTTCCATGCTATAATAGTTTCAAGTATGGACCTACCAGTGGGCTCTAGAGGCTTCTTACCTTTCTGTGGGCCACTGGGCAGTGGGTTTTTTTTTCACCCCACAGCAGCTCAGGGTAACCATAGCAAGCTAAGTGCAGAATTGAGACTAGAATGTAAGACTTTTCTCTTTATTGTTTTTTGTTTGTTTTTCCTTTTAATAGTATTTTATTTTTTTTCCAATTACATGTAACAATAAGTTTTTTACATTTTTGTAAGATTTTGAGTTCCAAATTTTTCTCCCTCCTTTTCTCCCCTTCCCAAGACAGCAAGCAATCTGATATAGGTTATATATGTAAATCATATTAAACATATTTCCACATTAGTCATGTCGTGAAAGAAGAATCAGAACAAAAAGGAAAAATCACCAGAAAGAAAAAACAAAAAGTGAAAATAGTATGCTTCGATCTGCATTCATACTCCATAGTTCTTTCTCTGAGTGTGGTTAGCATTTTCCATCATGACTCTTTTGGAATTGTCTTTATCATTGTATTGCTGAGAAGAGCTAAGTCAGTCATAGCTGATGATCACACAGTGTTGCTGTTACTGTATACAATGGCCTCCTGGTTCTGCTTACTTCACTTGGCATCAGTTCATGTAAGTCTTTCCACGTTTTTTCTGAAATCTGCCTGCTTATCATTTCTTATATCACAATAATATTCCATTACATTTATATATCACAACTTATTTGGCCATTCGCCAATTAATGGGTATCCTCTCAATTTCCAATTCTTTGCCACCACAAAAAGAACTGCTATAAATATTTTTGTACATGTGGGTCCTTTTCCCTTTTTTATGCTCTCTTTGGGATGCAGACGTAGTAGTGGTGTTGCTGGATCAAACAGTATGCACAGTTCTATAGCCCTTTGGGCATAGTTCCAAATTGCTTTCCAAAATGGTTGGATCACTTGGGCTCTTCTCTTTGAGTCCAATGAGTTTCCTACATTATATTGCCTCTTAAAATAGAGGTGAATTTTCAGGTAGGAAAATTGTAGGTGTTCTAAAACCATGGTTTTTTGAAATACACCAAACATTTCTTATCTTACTCACTCAGAAGGCAGAATCTACCTTTTCATGTATTTCCCTAGATTCTAGTTTCTAAGGGCATTTAATCATTGTGTCTTAACAGTGTTAAAGCTAAGGGCTGTGGCTCTGTTAAAACACACTGCTAGTTTTCTAATTTAAATAACATTATTCTTTTTCATTTTGTTCTGTTCTCTGCATCCCATTCACCTGCTTGGTTTGCTTTAGGTTTGTGACAAAGTATGGGTCCATGAATTACTGTAATAGCACTCCCATACCACAGCCACTCCTTTTTCTAGAACTAGTAAGGCAATGAAATGTTGCTGGCATTCAAAGAAGGAAAAACTCCTCTAACCCCAGAGCCTGTTGTGCTTTATATCTCAACTTTCCTGAAATGGTTTCTTGATAGCAATCCTATGACTCTTTAATTCAAATAGTTTGTAAAAGATTTTTCATCTGTATTCTGAGGACCCCTAGGGTTTCATGGAGGTATTTAAAACTTCAGGTTTTAGGTATATTTGTAAAATGAATGCATATATCTTATATGTGTATGTATATTTTATATTATATGTAATGTAATATTTATGTACAGATATTTATTTCTTAAACCAATAACTTTTTCTTCTAACAGTTATAGTCCTCTGTGCTCTCTAGGGGCATACTTGTTAACAAGTGTAACCAAGGAATACTTGGTAATGAGAAATGTTATAATCCTTGTAACTTCTCATCCTTAGAGATGAAACAGATCTCCCTGGCCCTTACGACTCAGCACATTTTATTGTAATCTCACAACTTTTGTCCCCTGACATTTCCATCCAAATATTTATTTTCTCCTCCTCTTCTCCCAGTCTCCATTCCAGATTGGTTTATTGTTACAAAGTGACATAAATTGTGTTTTTATCATTTATCTTCTGTGTAACACATAGGATCACAGCTTTCCATCTAGAAGGGATTTCAAAGCATATAGTCCCATCTCCTTATTTTATAGATAAAGAAACTAAGATCATGCAGCTTAGGAACAGTTCAGAGTCACATAGCAGCTAAGTAGAATTCAAATATGCTTCCTTTGACTACAGAGCCAGTGGTTTTTCTACTATATCATAGAAGATTAAATCTCTTTCAGATTTATTACAGTTCTGTGATTTTAAAAAATATAATAGCTGAATTAAATTAGTTAATACCTAAAAGTTTTTGAAAACCCCTGTGTTTGACCATTATGCTGAAGTTGATGAGTTTGGTCCCTTTGGGGGGGTAGTTTACTTGGTTTTGTTCTGCAGTTATTCAGACTGTTTGTCTAACACCAAGTTCATTGTCTAGACGAAATCTGTGTCCATTAGGTCACAAAGAGAACTTGGTAAGGGTTTCATGGATTAGGGCAAATGTAACATCATTGCTAGAAAAACTTCTCAAAATATGTGTCTTACAGATATGTTAAAGAAACATTACTCCTTAGGAAAAGTGGAGTGAACCAAGAGTGGTAGCTTCATTCATTTTCTTATCTTAAATAAGTCTGGCATTCTGAGATGGCTTTCACATTATTTTTTTTTATATTTCTTTTTCCCAATTACATGTAAAAACAGTTTTTCATATCTGTTTTTTAAAATTTTTAGTTACAAATTTATTCTTACTCTTCTTTCCCCCCTCACTGAGAAGGCAAGCAATTTGAAATAAATTATGCACGTGCAGTCATGCAAAACACATTCTTAGTTATGTTGAGAAAGAAAACACAGACTGAAACCAAAAAAAAAAAGAAAAAGAAAGTTTTTTTTTTAAAGTATGCTTTGATGTGCATTCAGATTCCATTAGTTCTTTTTCTGGAGGTGGGTAGCATTTTTTATCATAAGTCATTGTGTTGCTGAGAATAGCTAAGTCATGCACAGTTGATCATCATCCACTATTGCTGATACTATGTACAATGCTTTGCTGTACAATGCTTTCCTGGTTCTGCTCAATTCACTTTGCGGTTGATGTAAGACTTTGCAGGTTTTTCTGAGAGCATCCTGCTTGTCATTTCTTGTAGTACAATAGTATTCTATCACAATTATATATTACTGCTTGTTCAGCCATTCCCCAATTGGTGGGCATCCCTTCAATTTCCAATTCTTTGCCACTGTCAAAAGAGCTGCTATAAATCCTTTTTCTTTTTTGTTTTTAACTCTGGGATACAGATCAAGTATTGATATTGCTAGATCAAAGGGTATATATGGTTTTATAACCCTTTGGTCATAGTTCCAAATTGCTCTCCAGAATGGTTGGATCAGTTCACAACTCCACCAACACTGCATTAGTGTCTTGATTTTCCCACATCCTCTCCAGTATTTGTCATTTTCCTTTTTTGTCATGTTAGCCAATCTGATAGGTATGAGATGGTTACTTCAGAGTTTTAATTTTCATTTCTCTAATCAGTAGTGATTTAGACGTTTTTTCATGACTATGGATAGCTTTGATTACTTAATCTGAAAACTGCCAATTCATGTCCTTTAACCATTTATCAATTGGGAAATGGCTCTTATTTTTATAAATTTGACTCAGTTCTTTATGTTTGAGAATTGAGGCTTTTATCAGATAAACTTGCTATAAAATTTTTCAGTTATGATTACTGTAGATTCCTCCATCCTGTTTCCCCCTCTGTTTATCTTTCTCCTTTCATTCTGTCCATCCTCAAAAGTGTTTTGCTTCTATCAGCCCCCCCCCCTTTCCTCTTATCCCTCTCCCCTCCTACTTCTTTGTGGGATAAGATAGATTTGTGTACCCAACTGAGTATGTGTTATTCCCATTTTTAGCCAATTCAGATGAGAGTAAGGTCACTGCTCTCTTGGCCTGTGCCCTGTTCTGTGAGTGACCATGAGCACTCTTTTCCCTCCTGGAACTGTGACCAGGGTCCCTACTCCCCTGCGGCTGGGAGCTCTGTTGTGCTAGTGCTACTCTTTGCCTTGGAGCTGTGACCCAGATCATTTGTCCAATGGAACAGAATTCTGCTTCCAGTGCCATCAGAGAGACACTTGTAATCACCTCTGTGAGCCGAGAGCTCCAAAAACTGCTGCTTTAGTTGCCCCTCAGGCCTGATGCTGGCTTGCTGAGATGCTACCAGTGTATTGTCTGCAGTGGACTGCACTCTGCTCTCACTCTGTTACACAGATCTCTCGCTGACTGTCTAAGTTGTCTTGGGCTGGAAAATTGTTTCACCCTGTCCTTTTGTGGGTTCTACTGCTCCAAAATTCATTTTGAGACATTATTTAAAAGTTGTTTGGAGGGGAATTTGAAAGAGCTCAGGTGAGTCCCTGCTTTTTCTCTGCCATCTTGGTCTGGCTTCCCATTTCTAAAGAAAAGGAACCAGTGGGTGCCTCTGTTCATCATCTTCAATTAATAGTTATAAAAGTGGATTATTTAAAAATATTGTTTTACAAAGCACTTCAAGTTCCACCAGACTTGAAAGGCTTTGAGTGTTAGTTCCAATAATGGACTTTTGTCTAAATGCCAACCAAGCTGTTTCAAGAGGCTGGGGAAGCTTATATCCAGAGTAACACTTGAAGACCATTTACCAAGTAAAAAAAAAAATTTACTGGACTTGAAAACAAGGGGTCTGTGTTAAAATTCTGTCCTTTGTACTAATTCCATGTATGACCTTGATCAAGCCTCGGTTTCCTCATCCATAAAATAAGGGGGTTGGTCTAGATGACTGATAAAAGTCCTTTTCTAACTCTAAATCCATAATGTTAGGTTCTTATTCAGCTGTTAGAGTTTTTGTTTTTTTGTTTTTGTTTTTTTAATCCCCTCCTCCACATCCCTATCATGATAGTAGTTAGTTTCTTCAGAGAAGTTAAACTATATTCATGCACAGAACCTTTCCACTTTGGTAAAACCTATCAGAACATGATCTCTAAGAAGACAAGGTCACCTACATTGCATAATAAAACCTCTATATAGGACTTTGCTTAGGCATATGCAAAATAATATTTTAAAATACAATAGAAAAACTTAGTATTTAAACTGAATCCAGCCATGGGTGCTTCATCGATTCAGTTCACCAAATACTGAAGTGCCTGTTTTAGGCAAAGCACACTCAGGTACTGGGAATACAAAGATGAAGATAAAATTAGCTATAACCCTAAGGAGCACATATTATGCTGAGGATACAGTGGGAAGGTGGGGGACTGGATGACATTTTGGATGCACTAAACTATAAGGAAGAACTATATAATAGTATACTTTTTTTTTACACCAGGTGACAATTTGACATGCTTCTAGATTGTGAATTCTTTATCAGCAAGTCAGCCTTATGATAGTGTCTTATATCAGTAAACATATGTTGAATGTCCATCATTTGTTAATTACATTAACAAGAGTGCTCTTGATTGTCAGATTTCATTATGTAGCTTGAATTTATGTTGAGAAGGAAAAAAAAAACACCTTACATAGAATTCCTAAATTAAGATTTATCAAAAATAACTTGATAAATATAGTTTATCTAAATCTATAGCAATTTTAAGTTTAATCAATTTGAAGTAATCTGTTAATAAAACAGAATTTCAGTCTCTTGGGATTTTGTTTAGACTAAATTCTGTATATTAATGGATCACGAATTACTTAATGAGAATATTTGTGCCAGACTTTGTGTCTTTGCATTTATTTCTTAACCAGACAAGAAGACTGGTTTATATTACTGCTTATGAAAAGAAAGAGAAGAGCCCTCAGAGAGTGTGAGATAAGACCCCACATAGATAGAAAACAACTAGAGAACAAAGAGAAAACACTTACTGACCCTTCAGTTTCCTTTATAACAGTTTTGGCCACATCTACCTCAGGCATCTTAAAGAGATCAGGATACTGAACTTGAGTATCCATGATTTTCCTTCTCTGCCTCATCCATCAGCCCATTTTCCTCTGGGGAGTTTTGGCGGAACTGTGACTCATAATTTTCCCACCTCTATCTTTTAAAAAATCTTTTCCTCTCCCTTTTCCTTTTCTTGTTGGAGACTCTGATTTGGAGCATGAGGTTTATCTCTGTTCTTAAAAGTTTATCTTTCTATTTTTAATCTTTTATTTCATCTTTTAAATGAGCAAATATGATAAAAGCTGTTAACCACACACATTGTTATTGAAGAAATAAAACTGCATTAAGTGGGAAGAAAGATGCCAAATGGCTGTATTTTTGCTGGAGGTGGCTCTGTGACTGGGGCTCAGAATTTAAAAGGAAGTTTATTATTGCTTTTATTTTATTAAACAACCTCCCAGGACAAAGGGAATGCTTCTACTGGGATTTCTCTTAGGCAACTGAATCAGTGGTGGCTGGGCTGGCATTAGGGTTGACATCTGACACATTTTCCTAGGCTTAGTTTGAGAGGAAAGCCTTTCCCAGAGGGGAATGACTGACAGCCTTGATCTGCCTACTAACCGCAATGCCATTGTTGGACCCATGTAAAGTTGATTTTCTAAATTGTCCCAAGCCTCCTGAAGGTGTCCTAGTTATTGACAAAATCAAGGAGGAAGTTAGTCTTGGTTAACAGATTCTGAGTGAATACCTGCTCTGTGTGTATGTGTGTAGGGGGTAGGAGTGGGGAGAGATCTACAGAGAGAGAATGAACTCAAGGCCCCTGCCTTTAGCCTTGATGGGTTTACAGTATTACTGAGGATACTGGACCTATCCATGTGAAAAGCAAAGTATTTGGTATTGTTATTTGTCAAATGAGTGATATAGACAAGAAATGCTATTAAAGACAACAGTTCAAATAAAGGTCAATTCAAATAAACTGTAAGTTGGGGTTGTCAAGTAAAACATCATGGAGAATGGAGAATTTGAGTAAGAGGCACAGAATTTTGGTATACAGAAAGGAAAACAGCAAGGCATTTGGCCATAGCAATCCATTACTTGTAAAATGATAATTTAAATTGCATCTCTTTGCCTGTTGGGTGCATATCTTGCCTACCCCTCGTTCCAGTTCTGCTTCTAGGCTTGAGTAATCCTGGAAGAATGATAATACCATTGACAGAAGTCAGTAGTGGAAGCCAGTTTGAGGGAATCGATGAAGCTTAGTTTTAGGGTTTTTTTTTTTAAATTTAAGGCAGTTGCAGCTTTGTTAAAGCATTCATATGGATAAAAAGACCGCATGATACAGTGGCAAGGGTACTACTGGCTCTGTAGTCAGGGGACATCTGCAAAATAAGGAAGTTGTACTTAAACGGCCTCTTTGAAGTCTCTTCCAGCTAAAAATCTATGATCCTGTGTTATTTGATGCTGTGAAAAGGGAATAAGATCACTGAGAGAGAGTGAAGAGAAAAGAGAACAGAAAGCCATCAGCTAAACTGTGGGGAAACCCCCATGTTTAAGGTTTAGAAAGAAGAGAAGTCACTAAAGGAAACAAAAATGAGAGAGATAGGAAGAGAAAATGAATATGAAGCCACGGGAGGAGGAAGTTTCAAATAGGAAAGTTTGGTCTAGGGTGGGGAATCTGTG
Organism: Phascolarctos cinereus; assembly: GCF_003287225.1. Taxonomy (NCBI): domain Eukaryota; kingdom Metazoa; phylum Chordata; class Mammalia; order Diprotodontia; family Phascolarctidae; genus Phascolarctos; species Phascolarctos cinereus. The sequence goes on from NW_027555514.1 coordinate 159,223,548, forward strand.
GCCCTGAGGACACTTTGGGGCCTCAAGTGCAGCTCTTTGACTGAATCCGAACTATCTTTATGAATTCCCCTTGCCTATAATGATAGAAATATCCCAACTGGGTTTTGACTCAGCAAATGAGAAGCTTGCTTATTTGATTTATGTATGTATTCTGTGCTTGATGCAGTATTGCCTACTTGACTGTTTATTTTTAACAGAAATTAGATCTATTGCCATGAGTTTTGTGATCCAGCCTAGAGAGGAACAAGGTAAGACCTTTTCTCTAAAAGAACATCTGGCCCCACCCTGCTGAACTGAGGAAAAAGTTCTGAGTCACATATAACTAAGTCTAGGAAGAATGAGGACTGACCTGGATGGCAGTACTCAGAAAGGACCAAAATTTCCATGACTGTGCTCAGGTGTAAGTTTCCTCTACTTAAGTGGATTCAGGCCCTTTCCTGGGAAAGGGCTCTAAATTCTTTGAGTTTATTATTTTAAAATCACTCTAAGCTTTTCTCATTCAGGTAATTATAAACTGGGATAACATAGGCTAATTAGCAGATATGGCCTGGTTTGATTTGTAGGTCTCTGTTTTGCCCATTTTATACAAAGGTGTATTACAAAGTCAGAACCTCTTTGCCCACAGGCACCACATTGAGGCTGGCTGCTCAAGCTGTCCTTCTTATTTGCTTTTTGGGTTTGTATTCATTTGCGTTTGATCTAGGTCTGTGAGCCTCATTTGCTATAGGTATGAGACAAGTTTTACCAGGAAGTCCTGGGCTTGTAGGAGTGTCAGGTCTAAGTGCAGAAATGTGTTCTGCTTATTTTAGTAAAAAAAAAAATTGAATTAGCCATCAGACAGGAAATTAATACTTGTCTGAGGGCATTAATACTTGTCTCATCAACCTACTCTTGTCAATTGGTAATCCCATAACAGATTCGGAAAGCTGTTGAGTAACTTGTGGACTAAATAAATATGTCCATGTTCATATTTTTTTCAAGCTTATGTAGATGCTATTGTGATTTAATAAAATACAAATTAATTTTTTAAAGAAAGTACAATTTAGGGTACTGAAGTTTATGTGGTGAAGTGGAAAGACCATTGGATTTGGAGGACCAAAGACTAGTCTGGCTTTTTGACCTTGGGCAAGTCAGTACCTCTCTGGGGCCCACTTCAAACATTTGTTAAAATAAAGCTGTTATTAGATGTCTTCTAAGCCTTCTTCCAATAAAGTTCTATAAGATTATAATTAAATTGATCTAGTTCTTTTATTTATTTTTTTTTGTAAACCCTATTCCATCATTCCCTAGTGCTTCCCCCCTTCTTTGTTTTTAATTTTACTTCTTCATTCCTTCCAGATTATCTTGGACACTCAGCTTAGACAGTGAGAGCTTGATGATTTATATTTGATTTTGCTGTTTTGTTACTTTAAAAAAACTCTGGTTTTTAGAAATTTTTTAAAAATAGCATGGCGCCTTGGGGAGGGACAGTAAACTCTTCTTAAAAAAATATTGTGACTTTGAGGTGGGAAGGAAAAGGAGTTTGAATGTACTATGTTTGTTGGCTTCATTTGCCAGTTTCCATGACTTCTCCTCATCATTGTCATTGGATATTCCATGTATGGGCATGCCTTTTTAATAAAAAAAAATTTAAAACATGTAGGTAGAATATTAATTAGAAGAGTAGAGAGGCTTCAGCCTAAATACCAAATGAGGTAACAGTAAAACTGCATAATATACAGGACAGTGACAATTTCAGAAAACTAAGCTATTGCTATTGGCCCCTTAAGGCTACCTTTCTATTCTTTCTAAAATACTCCTCCCAGACTTCTAAATCAGGTCTTGTCCTCACTTGCTTCTGATGAACTCTTTTCCACTGTTGGATTGGCATTATAATTCCCTAGGTAAGGAGCTTGGGGAAGTGAAGATGAATTGTAAGACTTGATCATGTCTTAAGCATGGAGAGTTTAAGCATGTTAATAATCCAGCAAAGTTATGTGAAATGTGTTTCATAGATTGTTTTATAAAACTGTCTTATTAGTTAAGGTGTCATTGGAAGATCCAGGCCAAGAACCTAGGCTAGGTTCTTTGTCACCACTAAATATTTATTGACCATGTTCTGTTAGGTGTTGTACAACTGTGCTTTAGTAGTACAGAAGAAACATATACTCTCAGAAATTTTAATTTTTTTCATCTTGCCTGTCTATCCTGTCTGTCCCTCTTCTCCCCTTTCTCTCTCTCTTTTAATATATAGATATATACAAATTAGATATAAGGTAATGGTAGAGGACAGAGGAAGGTATCACAAGAAAGACTTCATTTAGAAGACAACACGTGGACTAAACCTTGAAAGAGTTTAGGGATTCTAGAGTTGGAGTTGAGAATAGAGTATATCCTAGGCATATACAGATAGAGTATAAAAGATCTAGCCTTTATTTTATTTTTAAGAGAATATTTAAAAATTTTTCCCCCAATTTTTAAACATTTTTATTTAAAGTTTTGAGTTCCAAATTGTATCCTTCACTTCCCTCCCCTCTCCCTGAGACAGAAGGAAATCAGATATAGGTCATATGTGTTCAATTTTGTAAAACATTTCCATATTGGTCATTTTTTGTACGGATTTATCATTTATTAGATTATTATGGTGATTTGCTATAATGTAATTTGTACCTAATCCATTCTACTGATCCACTACTCTATTTGATAATTACCACTTTATAATCTAGTTTGAGATCTGGCACAGCTAGACCACCTTCTTTCACATTTTTTTCATTGACTCTCTTGATATCCTTGAGCTTTTGTTCTTCCAGATGAATTTTGTTGTTATTTTTCCTAGCTCTATAAAATAATTTTTGATAGTTTCGTATGGCACCAAATAAATAGATTAATTTTGGTAGAATTGTCATTTTTATTATATTGGCTTGGCCTACCATGAGTGATTAATATTTTTCCAACAATTTTTTTATTTTCAAAAATATATTTTGATGCCTTTTGTCTTTAAATCAAAGTCATTTTAAACCCTTCCTTGACATAAAGAAAGATAATTATGCAAAAATATGCACTGATTGAACCTGACAATGTGGTATATACAGTGTTTTGCCTACTAGACCTCCTCCTCTCTTGAGGGAAAGAATTCTGTGAAACCTTCATTGGTTTTTCTATTATTCAGAGTTTTATTAACTTTCTAGTAGTGCTCTACTGAAGAGTTCCACTTCTGTTTATAATCTTGTAGATGTTCTCTATATTGTTCTCTTTGTTCTTATTTTGTTCTGTATAATTTTGTATAGATTTTCCCATGTTTCTCAGAATTCCTCATTTCTTACTGCCCAGTAATATTCCATTCCATTCATAGTCCATATTTTTTAAGCCATTCCTTAGTTGGTGGACACCCATTTTGGTTTGTTGTTGTTGTTGCTACCCAAAGAGTGCTGCCATGAGTAATTTGGTGTATATTAGACCATTGTTCCTGTCTGACTTCTTTGGTGTATATACCTAGTAGTGAGATCACGGGGTCAGTGTAATCACTTTCTTGCTTAATTCTCAGTTAAGATCCAGACTAGCTAGACTATTTCACAGTTCCCCTAACAGTTCATTGGAAGCCCTGTCGACCTATCTACAGGAACTTTTTGACATGGTACTGACATGGTCAGATCTGTGCTTTAGAAATGCCATTTTGGCAGCTATGGAGAAGATAGATAGAAGAAGGAGAAAGTTGAAGCAGGGAAACTAATTAATAGGCTATCACAGGATTCCGTGATATACTGTGTGAGTTGAGGGGAAAAGGAGATAGATACAAGGTCCACTGGGAAATGTTGGTGATGTAAGACTGGCTCTCAGGAGAGAAAGCAGGGCAGGATATGTGGGTGTCACCATAGGAAGCTGTGTGGAAAGTCCTGGACCAGGTGGGGAACCTGTGGCCCTCTAGGTCCTCAAATGTGACCCTTTGACTGAATCCAAATTTCACAGAACAAACCCCCTTAATAAAAGGATTTGTTCTGTAAAACTTTCAAGGCCTCAGGTTCCCACTCCTGGGACTATGGAGTCTGGAGTGACCTGGGTTCTAATTCTATTTCTGGCATTTATGATTATAGAGACTTGGTTTCTCTGAACTTAGTTTCCTAATCTATTAAGTGGGGATAATGACAACCTGTAGGATCAGAGAAAGAGTTGTATATGTATTATATATATATATGTATATGTATGTATGTATGTATATATGTATATATGTATCATATGCCAGGAGTCCAGAGTAAGTACTGTGGAAGTTCAAGGAAGAGAAAGGTACATTGCAGTACTTTGCAGTTAGGGTATAGGAAAGAATCAGGGAAGGTTTGATTAACTATTTCATTAATGGTATCTGAAGAGTCTAGCAAGGAATTAATCTGTTACTTATCAAGCATTTATTAAGTGCCTACTATGTCCACATAATGGGAGGCAGCATGTACAAGAGTAATATCTACTGGATCAGTCCTATTCATTCTTGATAAACCAAGGGCAAGAGTTATTGATTGCATCTTTCAAACTGAATATGTTATTTAACTTTTTATGAGACCTGTATAGAGTGAGGAACTTCCTCTATCAATCAAATCTGTACCTCTTCTGCAGTTTATCTTCTTGGTTGTCTGGAGTACTGTGATATTTGTGCTAGATCAGGCAGCCAATTTTTGTTGGAGGTGGGAAGTTAACTTGGGCATTTCTGATTCCAAGGCTAGCGTTCTATCACCTTTTCCATTCTGCTTCTCAGAAGATTTTATTAAGTATATGAAATAATTCAGTTCCACAAACATCTATTGAATACATACTATGTATAAGGCATTGTGCTAGGCAATAGGGATATAAAGACAAAAAAATTAAACACGGCCCTCAGGGAGCTTAAATCCACTGTGAATACACAACATATAACACAAATAAACACAAAATATATAGAATGTAATACAGTAATAATCTCCTGTAATTTCAAGTGAAGTGCGAAAGGAGAAAGGTGAAAGACTGACTTGATGATACTTTAGGTAAGGGGTAGAAGTGAGGACCTGGGTGTGCATTCCAGATAAGTACAAGGAGGCTCAGAGATAGAATGTACTGTTATGTGAACAGCCATCAGGTTAGTTATGCTGGAACAGAGAACAACTATTCTTCCCACACACAGAGACACTCAAACCAGTTGAAGGACTCTCTGATATCTGGTAAGAGGAGTTCTGGCAACTCTTATAGTCCTAAATATTAGTCCTAAAAAATGATAACTAAATGTGTTAACTGACAACTGAAAGGTTAAAGGTAGGAAGAATATGCAAGCATCAGGAACATAGCTAATATGTAATCTTAAAGTTGGATCAGATGTAATTTCTTTCCATGTAACTTTGATAGGGTTTTCATATGATTTACACAGGAAAGAGCCCCTAAAGATCCTTGACCCCTGGAGTTCTTAACCGTTTTTTGTGTCGTGGTCTCCTTTGGTAAGTCTTTTCAATCCTATGGGCCCCTTCTCAGAATGTTTTTAATACATAAACTAAAGTACATAGAATTACAAATGAAACCAATTCTATTGAAATACATTTATCAAAAAATATATATTCTTAAGTTTATGGACCCCACCTAGGCTAAGCTGCTGCTTTAGTACAACTGCCTTATTTTACAAACATGCATGGAGAGGAAGTAATTTTCCCAAGGATACATAGCTAGTTAAGTGGTAGAAGTGGGATTTGAACCTTGGTTTTCTGACTACAGCTCTCATGTTCTTTCTGTTATAATGTGCTGCAGCAGCAGTAATTCCAGAAACATCTCTTGATTTCCAAAATATATTTGTTCCTTTTATAAAACATCTCTGAGTTGTATAATGTTTTCCTATAATGCAAATTGACTAATACGGTTTAGGGAACAGGTTGAGAAATTATACTACCACTATTCTTAAGTAGGGAGGTATGCTTAACTGTACAGCTAGTGCCACCAACTGGCCAATGACATAGCATCTAAGCTACCTCTCTCTTTAACTGGCTTATGTCCAGCAGTCAGGACTGTGCCTTCTATTTATTATAAGGGTTTCTTCCTTTATTTTCATCCCTTGAACTTTAAATTTGTGACGCATCTGCAAAGATACATATTGTGGGGAGGTAGTAAATGCCTTTGATATTTTCCCAAGCATGTCAGTCTTTGGCATTTACACAGAAGTTTATTTGCCAAGTGCTTTGCATTTATTTCTGTTAGATGTTATTTCTATGTAAATAGAGATTTGGAGAGCCTCTGAGGGACTTGCCTGGAAGCAACAATGGAGCCAAGAAAAAAACAGAATGAATGGTTTGTGCATGCTTAAAGCTTGCTTTTTGTACTCCTGTCCTTATACTGTATATGTAGGATCACACCCTCCTTCTGGTAAGGGAAGGGAGAGCAATACTTGGTTTTAAGCGTGGTTCTGTGGATCATAGTCCAGTGCCCATGAGTCAGGAAATGATGGCAGTTGCAGCGTCCATAGTAGTGTTTTTTAGTCTCAGACTAGTTCTCTGAATTTCTAGTTCTGCCTTACAGGATTAAAAAGTCAAATAGGACTCATGGATATTAGGGCCAGAAGACTGTCAGAGGAAATAATTTCAGTTTAACATGTCAGTACCTACTGTGTGCAGAGAGTACTGTGCTGCTCCCAGTAGATGGGAGAGAAGTGCCAGGGTTATCTGCCTTCCTGGAGCTTCCGTGTTTGAACAGAGATATTAGAGAAACACTATTTCCTTCCTTCTTCATAGGATCATAGATTAGAACTGGAAAGTTTATCTAGTCCATTTCTTTTGTTTTACATACACATAAAAAATCCCCCCAAATCTAGAGAGGTGTGATTTGTCCTTTATTCATAGGCATCTTTAAGCAGCTTGGAAGAAGCTAGTGCTAGATTACCCACCGTACATAGGAAGTATCATAAATCTAAAGTAGGAAGAAACCTCGGAGATCATGTAATCCAACTTCATTTTACAAATAATGAAATTCACATCTAGTGACTTGTCCTAGGTAAAGGTCAGAGGAGGACTGGAATCGAGGTCCTCTGATTCTAGACTCTTTCTGTTGTGAGGGAAATGATGATAGGATCTGGAGGATTTCCCTTCTTCTTCAATGTTTATATGCCTAGGGTTTGAAAACTTAGTTATGTAACTAATGTATATACAGGGATAGTACTGCTAGTGTTTTTTCTTTTAGAGCCTCTTAAAATTGGACACCACAGTGTGGACCGAGTTTCTTTGAAAGAATGCTGTGGAATTACTTGTAACTAACCACAAGCCCTTCAGTTCAGAAATCTAAAAATACGGAGTTTTTACAAAAAGATCTTGTGATTGGTTAGAGTAGATGTTGAACATGTTGGGCCTGTTCAAACTATTAAGTTTCCTGAGAGTGTTAAAAAGTGATTCAAACATTAGTACTGTGCAGTAATCATTTCTAAGTCTAGGCAGATGGGAGAATTATGATTTCCTGCTGAATCTGATTTTAAATCTCGTGATTTTTACATTTTCATTGTAATACAAATGAAACAGTAAATACTTAGCTTTTATGGCCCTGTCCAGCTGAGGTCTTGATTGGTGTGAAATGAAGTATTTGTTTCCTTAATGTAGTTGAGGAAATTCATCACCACGAATTATTTTCTCTGTAAAGTAAAGAACACAAAAATAATCCAGTAGCAGGAGCTGGAGGTGGAGCGGGAATGCACCTTTTGAAAATGAATACCAGAAGCAAAGAAACAGTTCTTAAAAATAGGATTTCCTTATCCTCCAGGAAATAGAAGTTGAAGATTTGCCTTTAGTGATTGAATAAACTGAGTCTGATGACAGCCTTTTCCTTGAAGCTCTTAAGAGATTTTCAGTAAGATTAGAAATCAGCCCTAAGTTTTGGATTTTATGACTGAAGATTTGGCATATAAAGTATGTAGCAGATTTGGACAATCTGAACACATTTTGGCTAATTTTCCTTCGTACTCCCAATAAAATAATATAAGATAAATATAAAATAAAATAAACTGCTCAATTAAAAACATTTTTCTTGCATATCATGAAATTACTTGCCTCTGACAAAATACTCTTTCTTGTTTTCCCTTTTCAAACCCCTTTCACCCTATTCTCTCTTTTGCTATCTTTCTCACTAGATACTTAGTTGAAGAAACCTAATTTCTCTCTTTGTATTTTATAAATTAAAGTTTTAGGTTTATTTTGTAGCTACTGCATATCAAGTATTTTTCAAGATCATAGAGGAAATTAGTAATTTAGTACTAGAAAACAAGTCTTCTGCATCCCAGACTGGAGTTGGTAATTCATGATACATTACCACCAGCTTATAGTTATTTAAGGCAGAGTTTATATTTGTGAAAGGATTTTTACAAAGCAACCACATTTGCATGCAGAAAAAAGATGGAGGTGGGACATTTTCACAGCTTTTTTGTAATGAATATTTAAGGAGAAAAATGGCCTTGACATAAAGAAGGGAAATGTTGTAATGCTGTAACTCCTTAAGCAATGTAGTGACAGAAGGGAATGACTGCAGGGGAGCAGAAGTCTGTGACTTCTTAAGTTATATGGCACTCACAACTCAGATAACTCATTTCCAGCAAATGTAGATTGCCTGTATGACCCCCCCCCCAAAAAAAAAGTTCATTTCAGTAACCATCGAGAACTGTATGTGAGAATGATGATGGATGTAAGACAGTGCCATGAAGCACCCACGTAACCATGGAGAGACCTGTGTGGCATGGGGAGTACTTGGCTGGAGTCTAGTGGGCGTGCCTTGAATCCTTATCCAGTTCCTGCTTGTAATACTTAATGCTTTGTGACTAATGGCAACTCACTTAGCGTTCTCCTATGTAAAATAGGGATAATACCTGACTGGGTTGTTGTGAGGAGCCAATAAGATGATGTATCTAAAGAGCTCAGCTGTTCTTATAATACATAATAATAGCATATTTATACTGCTACATTAACAAGAGATAGCTGTATGACAGTCTGACATACATCAATCAGTAAGAGAATTATGATTCAGATCCTGAGTAGTTGTGCATTTGTTTACTTTTTATCTCCTATTATCAGACTGAATCTGGAACACCATCTGCTTGGCTGTCTTGCCTACATCCTCCTTTATTTGAGTAGAAGAAACCCAGCCTTTTTTGGAATTATATTATGTGTCCTTTGAAATGATTAACCAGATTGTAACTGCTGTTATTTTTTATGATAATAGAATATAGAATAAATGTGCTTATGATATATTTTAACTGCTAATGAAGATGGTGCTTTTGGTATGTTATGGTGAGAACAGGATCATTTTATTTTGAGGCAACACATACAAGCAGGGATGATTGTGATTAATTCTTGTTCAAGGTTTGCAAATAGTCGAAAGTTTTGGTATAGTGGGCTTTCTAAAAAGACAGTGTTTGCATCTAAGATAGGTTGTGTTTAAGATATTTGGTATATAATTTTAGTGAGTTCTCAGTGTTGCTTGATTGAATTTGGTGTTATTATAGCTAATACCTCAATAGTTTTAAACGTGTGATCTTTTCACATATAAATATATTTTTAAAAAATTACCTTGCATACTTTATATGAAGATTTATGTACACTTTGTTTTCACAACTTTTTAGTGTTTTCTAACAGTCCAGTTCAGTCTTGCTTTAAATCTTATATTGGTCGCAGTGCATAATCTGGGAATTATTTTCCCTAATTTTGTAGGAAATTGTGAAACAGTGTTTTAATAACTTTGTTTTTGATAACTTCCTTGGGAGATTTTAAAACACCATATAACTGATTTCTGGGGTTTGGAAATTACTTTGCATCTGAGAAAACTGATGAGTTAAATTAGATTAAGTCCCTTAGTTCAGTATTTCTCATCCAAAGTATCAACAGTGCATGGTGTATTGTGAAAATCTGATTGATGTAACTTTCTTGCAGTCCCAGCTACATCTCTTCTCAGAGAAGAGCTGCCTTTTCTATGGTTTCATCACCATGTGTGGGAGCATACTGCTGTTGTCATGAACAGGAATACAAAACGTGACATGCTTTGTCAAATTTAGAATTGTAGGGGTTATGCTGTGGAAGTACTAACCCAGTGAATTGATTGGGACAAAAAGGAGAACAGAGTCTGACTTCTATCAAGAACTCTGTTTATCATTCTGCTGACCTCCTGACAAAGGTGATGGATTTAGGATGTAGGCTCTGACATATTTTTTGGACATGGTCATTGCATCTATATATTTTGCTTGACTGTGCATATTAGTTGTAAGGATTTTGCTTTTTTTTTCTCTCAAGCACAGGGGAGGGAGAAAAAATACTCTTTTGAAAAAATGTATTTTAAAAAGAAAAGTATGACCATAAACTACGAATCATTAAAGGACACTCAGTTTCTTTGACAATATCTTTGTTTAAATAAAATGTTCCACTGTAAACTTAAAAATTTTTTAATTTTGATGTTTTTAAAAAAACATTTTGTTTGTGTTGGATATGGCCATACCATTATAAGGGTCATCCTATCTTCATTTTACAAATGAAAAAGTTGAGCTATTGTGAGGTTATCAAAAACCTAAATGTATAAGCCAGTATATTTGCTCTTGGAGGTATATTTCCTTAAAGGTATTTGTTGCTCATTGCTTCTCAGACATTGAAGTATTTTGAATGGTGGTGGTTGTTGTTTGGCCTTCGTACTGGATGAGGACCATGACATCAGGGAAGTGATGCCATGACATGCAAGTGAATTGGATTTAAGTGAAGGAGGCCTGTGCAAAGTCACCAGCCTCACTTTTTCCTATTGAAGTGGCCAGAGAACCAAGGGAGTTATATTCCCCTTAGCCTGTTAGAGACAGATAGCCTGCATTATGTTAGCAGTTTTATCACAGTGCATTAAGTTTTCCTTGGGGAGGGGTGGGATGTTGAAAATCAAAGAATCTGATAGAAGGGGACCTGAGTGGTCATATCTAGACCATGGATGGATGAAGTATTGAGAAACTTTTTCTCAGATCTCCTCTGGGAGTACCAGAATTGCATCAGCCTCCATGAGCATTTCATCAGTTTAAAGAACTTGCTTCTTCCACCACACAGTACAGCATCCCATCTTTGTCTTATTAGATAAATCATAGAGTTGGCTGAAGCTTGTACAGGTTAAAGTAACTTGCCCAGGAACACTCAGCTTATGTCTGTGGTGGGATTTGAACCTATGTCATTTCTCTTCAGACGAGAAGTGGTGTAGTGTTAAAGTGCTGGCTTCAGAACCTTGAAAGACTTGGATCCAAGTCCAGTCTCTGACACTTAACCTTTCAGATGGCCTTCAGGTAGCTTGTTTGATACCTGCTTTAGGTAGGTAAAAAAGGTAGAGGCATGATAATGGCTATAACCAGGAGCTCCAACGTGTGATGGAGTCATCTGTCCTGAAACTTTAATCAAAGCATACAACTCTTCTTCTCGAGACCTTTCAGGCATCAAGCAGTAATTAGCACATCTTTTTTCCACCCCTTCCCCTATATCTTGTAAAGCAAAAAAAAAAATTATAAATGGAAGAATGGCCTTAATTTGTTCATATATGTTAATATGACATTTTGTACATCCCTGTTTGCATGAAAATCTGTGAAAAATAGACTGATTACAACTGTTTTTCTTTCTGTTACAGATACTACAATTGAGGATCCTGAACTAAAAGATTCCACTGTCCTTCCAAAAAGTATCATGGCTGAACCTGACTACATAGAGGATGACAATCCTGAATTAATCAAGCCTCAGAAATTAATCAATCCTGTCAAAATTTCCCGGAACCATCAAGATCTTCACAGAGAACTTCTGATGAATCAGAAAAGGTGAGTTGATCTCCTGACCTATGGGAGTGTGAGAGTATGTGAGAGGGGGAGAGAGAGAGAGAGAGAGAGAGAGAGAGAGAGAGAGAGAGAGAGAGTGTGTGTGTGTGTGTGTGTGTGTGTGTGTGTGTGTGTGTGTGTGTGTGTGTTTTCCCAGTTCTTTGTTTGGGTAAATTAAGATGCTAGGTATCTGGGTTAAAGTCCTGCTTCTGCTGTTCTTTGTAGTCTCTGGGAGCTTTCTGCCAAAGCTCTAAAGTCCCAGTTCATTCCTCCTGTGGTCAGAGTTAACTCAAACTGTCCCTCATCTGCTCCTGACTCACCACATTGGATTTAATGGTAAATTCTATGCGCTCAAGTTAAAAGGTATCAAAGGAACATGAATATACATTTATGTACATTTTTATACATACACAATATAAAATTTCATCCTATTGTAATCTTCAACGTTCTTACAAACACTCTCCTTATCTTGTAACACCTCTCTCTGAAATCATACTTGTAATCTGTTTTACAGGTGCTATCACTGTCACTGATCAGTTATTCTAGGATCCTCTTCTGACCTTGAAGATTTTAAATGTTAGGAGAAAAGGTTTTAATTGGGGAATCCTAAAGGGTGAAGGAGAGACATATAAGCCTCATAAAGATGTGTAAAAACTCAAATAGGGAGCTTCTTTTAGAGATGTGAGGTACTTTCCCACCACAAAAAAAGTTATGAATTCCTATTCTATATTTTGTAGGAGGTTAAGAAATAGGCATATAAATCTATTGCCCAAGATTTTTGAGCTCTGTAGGTGGGTGGTAGTGGGGTTTGTTTGTTAAAGAACTGTTAATTTTACATTTAAGAAAGTTGTTATAAAATGTTATAAAATGCAATATAGACCCATAATTTATGCCAGTTTAGGAAAATAAGTATTTTTAAGCTGTTTAAATATGAGCTATTTATGGGCCACATTTTTCTTTTTTCTTTCTTTTCTTTTTTGGCCATAAATGACTTGAGGTGGTTTGTTTGGTTTTTTGTTTTATTTTGTTGTTAATTTCTCAGATGCTTAACATAGTGCTTTGCACAGCAAGTGTGTCTTGGTCCGACTCAGGCCAGTCTCCTAGTGCTTTGATAAAAGAATAAAATGAGACACTCCTAAGCTTTCAATAGTTATTAACAAAAGAAGATTTACTTAGGCATTATAGGCGATAGATATTCTACAAGGACAGACATTGAGGACACTTCATCTGATTTAACCCTTGCCTGATTGGGCCTGCCTTGCCTTCATGATATACCAGTCAAACTTTGCTGATTCCTTCACACCCCTTTTCCCTCTCCCTCCCCCTCTTCGCCTTTGTATTCAGGAGATAGCCAAAAAAATCTGGAGGAAATGGCTCACAGCTTTTTAAGGGAAAACTAGAGTGAAAACTAGCCTGTATGGGAGGATGAGTTACCACAAGATGTTTAATAAGTGTTTTTCGGATTGGTGTATTTTGTATTGTCTAATGCTGATATGCTTTTGTATTTTGAGAGAAGATACTATGAGGTAGATGTAACATATGCTTTATGAATTATATAGAGCTATACACATATAGACTTGTTTAGTCATAAATCATACAGAGAAATTACAGATATCTGACTAGTACTAAAGAATAGTGATCTAGGTTTACCTATAGAGGAATTTCCAGTGGGGTGTTCAGGGCTCTGTTCTTGGACCTCTGGGTTCTTCCATGAACTGCAAGATCAATATGAGCGAGCAAATGTGACAAGGCAGTTAAAACACTAATGTGACCAGAGACTACATTAAAAGGAACATAATATCAGAGTGAAGGAAGTGGTAGTCCTGTTTATATTGCTGTGGTCAGACTACATCTAGAGCATTACATCCAGCTCTGGGTACCATATTTTAGGAAGGACTGTTGACAGATTGAAGCAAAACTAGATTAGGGCAGTAGTGAAAGGATTAAAAATCATGCCAGAGGACAATTTTTTTTTATCTTGTACCTTCTAGTAAAACATTATTTCTATTTTCACCTGATCAATAAAAAGTGAGCATGTGTCCCATGTCTGTGCATATTTACTTATTTATAAATTTCATATTTGTACTCAAGTACTACTATATGAATTGTATATGTTTTCAAACTTCCACAAAAATAGAAGTTAAGAAAGGAAGAGATAAAGATGAATGAATGAAGTTTGTTTTTGAAGCAATAGAAACCCACAGGTGTTTACCAAGTAGGGCAGTAATGTCATCAGAGCTTTGCTTGGGGAATGTCACTTTGGCATCTGTGTACAGGCCAGATTAGAATGGGGAAAGACTTGCAGCAGGGAGGCCAAGTAGAAGGCTTTTGGAAAAGTCCAGGTGAGAGTTGATAAGGGCCTGATCTAGGGTAGTGGCTGTGTGAGGGGAAAAGGGGGCAAATGTGAGAGATGTGGAGGTAGAACTGTTAAGTTCTGGCAGCTGTTGGATATGTGGATGTGAGATGAGGGGGAAATGAGGAGTTAAAGGTGATCTGGGAAACTGGAAAAGTGACGACACCCCGAATAGTAATAGGGAAGTTTTGAAAATGGGTGATTTGGGGGAGGAAAGATGATGTAATCATAACTGAGGTCCATATTATAAGCCTTCCATGCCTGTCATTCTTTATGAATCTCTCTGTCTCACCCAAAATGAGAAGGGGAAAGGTGGGGCTCTTATTCACCAGTCTCGACTCCAGATCATACCCTCCAAGGTGTGGCCACTGCAGCCCTGAAGGGATGGGGGGGAAGGATGAAAATTCTCCCAGTGCTCTCTGTGCAGTAACTTCCCTAAGTTATAACTTTTCTAAGGGGCTGATTTTAAGTTCAGAAGGCCCCAGGGGAAGTTGACATAGCAGAGGGAAGGGCTAAGTGCTAGGTTATAAAGGTAGTGGTTCTGGTAGAGAGAAGTTCCATTATTGGCTGTTGATTAGTTATAATACTGAAGGCACGATGTGATAGTCCCACCCTCTCTTTGATTAATCACACATACACTGGGGCCAAGCCATGGTTCCCAAGATACTTTTAAATATGTGATAGTGCATTTAATGGCACAAACCATATTCATCAGGGCTTTCCTAGTTAATCTGCATCAGAGCCCCATTCCATTCTTCTCTTGAGAATGCCATCTCGAGGGACCTCCCCTCTGGAGATCATTGCTGTAGAGGAATCAGAGGATGCTTAACCTGGAGAAGAGAAAACTTGACAGGGGGTGGGATGGGGGAGGGCAGTGAAGATTAGGACGTAGTATTTCTGTCTCAAAATATCTGAAGGGTCTTTATGTAGAAGAAGGGTTAGAATTGTTTTGCTGGATTTTATAGGGCAAATCTAGAATGAAAGAGAGATTGAGATTGTGAATCAGTATATCAAAACTTTTTGACAATTAGAGTCCAAAGATGTAAACTTCTGCCTTCTAAGACTAAGACAAGGAGTTTCCCAATCACTGTAGGTCTTAAAATAGAGACTGAATGATTATTTTTCAGGGAGGTTGTAGAAGGAATGCATGATTTGGCTAGAAATTGAACTAGGTGACCTATGAGGACCCTCACAACTGCAAAATTCTTTGATTTTTAATCAAATCAAATTTGTATGTTTAAGTTCTATTAAGTTCTTGTAGCTGAATGCCTGATATTCAGTAGTGGAGATATTGATTTGAAGTGGTAGTAAACTCCTCTTGCATATAACCTTTTCCAACTGAAGAAGAGGTTTTGAATGCCATTAAGCTCCTCTCCTGTGACAGAGTGCCTGGTTCTGGTACTATTCCAAATGAGATTTACAAGGTGGGGGTTCCACTGCTGACTGAAATTTTCCAGGTTATATGGCAAGAGGTTATCCCCTCAGGAGTTCAAGGATGCCTCTGTTGTCCATCTCTATAGGTAAAGGAAATAGACTGTCCTGTGACAATCTTGGGGTGGTGCAGGGGTGGGGTCTCTTTCTTAGTCATTGCTGGTAAGATTCTTGCCAGAGTTGTCCTTAATAGGCAGATCCTTCACTTGGAAGATAGGCATCTACCTACAAGCTAGTGTGGTTTCAGAACGGGCTGAGGAACAATCAATAGGTATTTGCTGCCCAGTGACTACAGGAGAAATTCCAGGAGCAGAACAGAGGTCTAAACACAACGTTCCTCAATCTGACCAATGCCTATGATACTGTCCGTCATGAGGGCTTGTAAAAAATTATGTAAAAATTTGGTTGTCCAGAGAAGTTGATAGGTATTGTATGTCAATTTCATAACAAAGTGCTTGCCTTGGTTCTGGATAGTGGATGATGCTCTTACACTTTCCCAATCAACAGTATATTAAAGCAAGGCTGTGTGCTTGCTCCTGTGTTCTCAGCAATATTGTCAGACACCTTTAGTGAGGATGAACACGACATCAAGGTCAGCTACCACACAAATGGGAAGTTAATTTAACTTGAAAAGGCTACAAGCCAAGGCTAGAATGGAGGGAGAGTTGGTGAATGCTTTTTTGTTCACAGATTATTGTGGACTCAGTGCATCCTGTGAAGCTGAGATACAACAAAGTACAGATCGATTCTCTGCCACTTGTGCTAATTTTGGCCTAACAGTTAACACCAAGAAAACAAGATTCTCTACTAGCCATTGCTACACCATCCATACGTGGAACCATCAATTACAGTAAATGGAGAAATTTTGAATACTGTGCCCGAGTTCACTTATCTTGGCAGTGTACTTTCCAGGAATGTACACATAGATGATGAGGTTGACACATACATTGCCAGAGCTAGCTCAGTGTTTGGGAGGCTCCAAAGGAAGGTGTGGGAAAGAAGATGTATTAGACTGCCTGCCAAACTGAAAGTCTACAGAGCCATTGTGCTGATCTCATTGTTGTATGCCTGTGAAACCTGGACAATATACCAGTGCCATGCCAGGAAACTGAATTGCTTCCATTTGAATTGTCTAAGAAGATTCTGAAGATCACCTGGCAAGGTAAGGCACCAGACACTGAGGTCCTTTCTCAAACTGATTTGCCAAGCATTCAGACTCTGCTGAGAATACAACTCAGATGGATTGGCCACATTGTTTGAATGACAAACTTTCATTTGCTTAAAATACTATTTTATGGAGACCTCACCCCAGACAAGTGCTCACATAAAGGTCAGAAGAAGCTATACAAGGACATTCTTGAGGTCTCTCTGAAGAATTTTGGAATAGAATGTGTGACATGGGAGATGCTGGCAAAGGATGCTCAGCATGGCATGCCTGCCTCAAAGAAGGAGCTGTGCTCTATGAGTGAAACAGAATAGCAATAGCTCAAAAGAAGGGCGAGATGCAAATTTAAAAGCATCTTCTGAGCTCGTATTGGTATGATCAGCCACAGTCAGACACACTGTAACTTGACTCCAACATAGTGATGTCATTTTGATTCTCTTCCAGAACAAAGGACCACAATCAAGCAACCAACCTACATGCTTACCTGAAAACTATTCAGATTAATGGAATATACTTTTTAAAACAGTTAAACAACTCAAACTTATAATCTTTAAATGCACAATGGTGTGTTTAATGGCACAAACCACATGTTTCAGGGCTTTCCTAGACCCATCTGAGCCATTCTCTTCTTCAGAATTACATTGAGTGGAATCCCTTTTGAACATAAATATGTTCCATTTCCTTCTGACTTAGACTCAGAAGTTTTAGAAGAAATAATAATTTATATTTATGCAATACTTTAAGGTTTGAAAAGCACTTTATATCCATTTTTTCATTTGTAACAAAACAAGCCTATGAGGTAGTAACTATAGGTCTTATTATCCTTGTTTTACAGATAAGGAAACAAAGTCTGGGTGGTGCTGAGTGAATTGTTTAGGATCACATATGTAGCAGTTGTCTGAGGTGGGACTTAACTTGAAAATCTGAGATTTGGATTCAGCTACCAGAATTATTTGTCTTTAAAAACTGCAAGAAATATATCAGTTTCTAAAAAGTCTAAAAGGATTGTGGAGGCAATCTTACTAATTCTTAGGTTTCTCTTGCTAGTAGCCGTAGCTTACATTGAAAAGAAAAAAAAATCACTTAAAATTGACATAAATCAGGGCAAAAACAAAATAATAATGAAGATGATGATGATAGCTAACATTTGTATAGTGCTTACTGTGTGCCAGGTACTATGCTAAGCACATTACAATTAGTATCTCATTTGATCATTATAATAACCCTTGAATGTGGGTGCTATTATTATCCCTATTTTGTAGATAGGGAAGCTGCCATAGAGGTTAAGTAACTAGTCCAGAATCACATAATTAGTGCCTGTCTGAGGCCAGATTTGAATTCAGGTCTTCTTGACTCCAGGCCCAGTGCTCTATCCACTGTGCCCCCTAGATATCTTTGAAAAACCAAACACAAGTGGACGCAGCCAGTATTCTTTGGGAGAGGTATCAAATTGTCAGCTATCTTCCAAATGTACTTAGAGCCCAGCTGCTTACAATTATGAATGCACACAGAAAACTATACAAATGCAAGTTTACTCCTAGGTGCATGCACCTTTTGTATAATAAGCATAATCTCTAAAACTTGCTCTTGCATCTGCCTCTTCCTTCTCACCTTTGCTTCTGTCTCTGGTGACTCTTGAAACTCCTGCTTCTCAAAACTGTTGAAAGGATGCAAATATTTCCCCATTCCTTATATGTTATCATCTGGTAGTTCCTAATAGGGTTTTTTTGTGGGGGTTTTTTGCCTAGGTCTGACTGATGCCAATTTGGCTGAAAGTCATAGAATTATAGGATTTAGTGCTGGAAGAGACCAAGGAGATAAGATAATTCAGTCCAGGGTACTCATTTTATAGATAAGAAAACAGACCCAGAGAGAGGGAGTGACATTACTAGTAATTTATTTCAGAGTCTTGACCCATTCAGCCAAAGTGGTTCCTCTTGTATAAAAATTACTTGGTAGTCCTTGTTTTCATTATTTTGTGGAGTTTTCAGGTTCTTCATCTGAGTAAGAAGGGTGTTTCTCCCCAGTCTTCAAAACTCAAATGCTTTCTAGAAGCTATGTTCCTTAAGGTAGTTATTAATAAACTCAGATATCATAGCATCTGCTGATAGTGAGCAGTCTCAATTTTATGTGTATTATTAAATTCAGGCAAGTCATGTTTGATGTTAAAGGTATACTAGTTTGTTGTGTCTTCTAAGTCCTAGCCAAGTTTTGGATCAATTCTTTGAATTTTTGATCTGGTTGCAGTTTAATGTGGGTCAGGAGACTGTGTTCTTCATCTGGTTCATAATGGCAGACAGAATGTTTTCAGTGGAATACTAGATAGGCAGGTTTCCAGAGGCTTCCTCTCCCAAACAACACTGACTGTGTCCGTTTGTGTTAGGTTTTTCAGAGACTTCTAGGGGGCACAATGGATAGAGCATTGGGCCTGGAGTTGGGAAGACCTGAGTTCAAATGTAGCTTCAGACATGCACTAACTGTATGACTCTGGACTAGTCACTTAACTTCTGTTGGCGGCAGTTTCCTTATCTACAAAATAGAGATAATAATAGCACCCACATTGTAAGGTTATTATGAGGATCAAATGAGATAATATCCAGAGATGTGTGTGTGTGTGTGTGTGTGTGTGTGTGTGTGTGTGTGTGTATAAAATTGAGGGTTCAGTATTTAACTGACTCTGAAAAACTTGTATCTGGCTAGTTTTTTTTTCCATTTTGGAAAAGTATTCACATTTTTTAGCAGAGGAAAAAAACTAGGGAGAATGATTTGACTTAGCACATGTAGATTGTTCATCCACTTGTTTAATATTCTGGAGACATTTTTTCCTATGAGTGAACTGAATGGCATGTATAAAAGTGATATGACATATATTTGGCCATCTGTACTTTGAAAAAGCATTTTCTAGTATGTAATGGGTAAATTCTTGTTGTCTTTAAGTATATATATCATGATCAACTATGAATGACTTAGCTGTTCTCCGCAATACAGTGATCCAAGGCCACTCTGAAGGACTTATGAAAAAATGCTATCTATCCTCAGAGAAAGAACTGATGGAGTCTGAATACAGATTGAAGCATACTTTTTTTTTAACTTTATTTTTCTTGTTTTTTTTATAACATGACTAATATGGAAATATGTTTTGTGTGACTACATGTGTGTAACCTGTATCAAATTGCTTGCCTTCTCAGTGAGGGGATGGGAACAGAGGGAGAGAATTTGGAACTCAAAATTTTAAAAATGGATGTTAAAACTTCTGTTTATATATAATTGGGGAAAATAAAATACTAAATAAATAGCAAAAAGTACATATATATATATATCATCATCATCATAGTTATCATCTTTTAGAACTGGGAGGGAGCAAGCTCTAATTTTCACACTGGTACATATATATATATATATATATATATACATATATATATATATATATATACATATATATATATATATATACACATATACACACACACACACACACACACACACACACACACACACACACACACACACATATATATATATACACCTGAAAAAGGTTTCATAGATATTTTATATCAAAAGCAGGAAATAATGTCTAACTTGATGGGTAAAAATTGATAAGCAGTACAGGACGGAAGCATTTACTCTTGTATCCGTGCAGATTATATGTCAGAACTTAAGGGGTTATTATGCCAATTTATTAATGTGGCTATTTCCTCTGTTTCTGTTGATTATCCATTTATCTATTCATTCATGCCTTTTGAGATTCATGCCCATATTGTCCTAAAGGATTTTTTACCCAGTGTGGAGTCCATACAAACTGGAACAACCATACCATTTTGCACAGTTGCAAATCAAATCAGCAAAGTCAAAGATTAAGAAATCTCCATGAAAGAACTGAACATCTTTTAATATCTTAAGCCTAGAAGAAGTCAGACTGGGGCAAGAGTATTGGGAACTGAATGTTTTTCACAGTCAGAAATCAGGGTACTTTGGGTTAGTATTAAAGTTCTGTATCATCAATAGTCACCCTATTCTTCTTTTGAAGGAGCTGAGAATTGGTCCAAACTTTTAACAAAATCAATATGGAGTTAGGCAATAAGAATTTTTTTAATTGTAATATCCTTTGTCCAAGTGATCATACTACTTAAGAATTATAGACAGGACAGCACTGTTTTTCCCCCCATAGCAAAAACCTTGAAACAAACTAGGTTTCTAGAATTTGGGACATGATTAAACAAATTAAAGTAAGTAACAATTTGGATCCTGAAAAATAATTAAAATGAAGAATTTGAAGAAATATGGGAAGATACACAAAAAGTGATGTATAAATAAAGCAGAACCAAAAGAAATCAGTATTGATTGTAGTGAGACAACAATCACAGCAATAAATGGCTTGTAGACACAAAAGGATAAGTTTAGCATTGTGTTAAAGTCAGTAATACATGTATTAAGAGCTAGAATTATCAGAAAATAATCAAAAGTTTAGAGACAAAATATACAAACATTCAGTGTTTTGTTTCTTTTCCATGCTCATTTTCCCTTGCTTATGCTCTTATTTATATATTTGAATTACCTGTATTTGTTGATGGAAGTTAAAAGAAAATTTACATTAATTTATACTGTTAATAAAATTTACCATACTATTTATTAAAGTATGCAACTGCCGAAGTGCCTTTCCATATATTTGATGGTGACTTTTGAAAGACACTTCCTTGCCTGTAGCCTATGTGCTCTGTCGTCTATTCTATCTTGGTTATTTTCTTTCTGCCTTGAATTATTCAAGGACCATGGAAGAGTTGCCTTCAGGAAGAAGGCATGAAGCTATTTAATTTTCTGAAATGAATATACTGGCACCACAATTTCCAGCATCTAGAATCACACTGAAATTTTTTTTTAACATTTTCAGTTGTTTCTGAAGCAACTGGTATAGCTATTTGTTTTCCTGTGTTGGCTCCTTTCATACTTGGATAATAGCACTACTAATGATTGCACATTTATTTATTTATTAAAACATTTTTTCCCCTTCATTTTAATTGTCAAAAACATTGCTTTCCCTTCCCCCCACCCAGCAACCCATACCCTTGTTAAAGTAATCTAAGAAGGGTGGATTTTCCTTCATTTTGCCAAGGCCATAGTTATAAACTCATAGGCTCTCTGATTTCCAGAATCAAAATGCAGATCTTTAGACTTTTCCTCTGCATGAACAGAAAATTAAAAGCAATTCATTATAATGAAATATTAATTAAAATCTTACAACTTTTAGTATGTTTCAGATATTGTATGAACACCATTTTTCTGAGCATTTTGTTAATATTTTATGTTACTGTTGCTATTACATAAAAGCTTTAAGCAGAAGTTGAATACTACATAATATTTAACCTGTTCATATATGGAGGAGAATGTCAGCTTTGTGGATCCCTGGGTCTATTTAATGGATAAATTTGATAATTGTAGAAGTACATTAGGCTAGTAGAATAGGAAAATGAACCCTAAATTTTAAATAATGCAGGCAGTTAAATTCCTTAACCCTAAAAATTTGAAGTAGTTAGTAATATCACTAATTATATTACTATATTATTAATTATAAATCCAGTCATTAAGTTGGGGTACTTACTAAAATAATTTGGTAGTCATTTCCTAAATTTTAAAAATAATGATATTACTATACTTTGATCTGTCAGCACTTTGATCTATAAAATGTAGGCAGCCTACATTGAGGTAACTAAGCTATAAACAAATTTAATGCATGAAACTATGATTCCTTTACTTTTTTCCTTTTTTTAGATGAGCAAGATACTGTGGACATGTGATTGAAATGTATTTCAGTTATCAAGACTAAATGTATTGTTTGATGCCCATACCAGGATCACTCCATTTTTGTTACTTGATTTTTAATAAACTACCCTTCATCCTTGGAATTTTACACTAGCTTATAAATTGATGATGCTACATATTAGCAATGCTTAGAAATACTACAGGAGGCTTTTCCTGATTTCTAATACCCTATCCCACCCAAGTTATGTGTCTATCTCCTAAAATTACTTTCTACAACTTAGTTGTAGTGTTTAATGTTGAAGGTAAACTGTTTCATTTTTGTCTTTCTGTGCCTGAGACAGCGCCTTGTGTACAGGTATTTAATATGTTTTGTTCACTTGAATTAAATCGAAGACTGAAAAGGAGTACAGGGAGTAAACTTGGGGTTTCAGTGAGTCACAGGGAGATGTGTCCATTTCATATAGGAAGAAAATGAGTGATAAATGAACTGTATTCTTTGATAGTGGATTTCTGTTTCTAATTTTGTCTTAATGATTATGTACATTCCTTTCCTGCCTGAATTTTTATGGATTTTCTTGATTTTTGAGGGTATTTGTATTTTTAAGCTTCTACCAGGGGTGGGAAACCTGTGGCCTCAAGGCCACACATGGCCCTTTGGTCCTCAAGTGCAGCACTTTGACTGAATCCAAACTCCACAGAACAAGTCCCCTTAATAAAAAGATTTGTTCTGTAAAACTTGGACTCAGTCAAAAGGCCTCACCCAAGGACCTAGAGAGCCATATGTGGCCTCGAGGCCACAGGTTCCTCACCTCTGTAAAACAATTAAGATAACCTACTTCCCCCAATAAGAAAATGATTGCTTAACTTCTATACTAAAGCTTAGAGGTTTGAGACTGACCAGTCCTGGTTTGTTTGTTTTTTTCCTACCAGATGCCCCTGAATTTTTCTTTCATTTTATTTCTACTCATGTCATTTAATATTTTCTAAGGCTTTGTAGTATGGTGGAAAAATAGAGGATTTAGTGTCAGAGGTTTCTGGATTTGAATCTTGGCTGTGCTACACTCACTAGTTGTGTTACTTTGGACAAAATTCTTTGCTCATCTACAAAATGAAGGCGTTTTTATCATCACTGAAGCTGCTTCCAGCTCTAAATCCCTGTTCCTATGAAAAGCGCACACAAGGAACAGATAGATCTAAGACTCAACTCCCTGCTCTGGCACTGCTTAGATGTATGACTTTAGGCAAATCATTTAATTTCACTGATCTTTTGTTTCCTCATTTGGGAAAGGAAGGAAGTGAGTTACACTAGGTCCTCTGAACCTTTTTTGTGCCATGGACCCCCTTGGCAAGGTTGGGAAGACTGTGGGCCCCTTCTCCAAATGTTTGTAAATGGATAAAATTAAATAGAATTACAAAAGAAGCCAGTCATTATATTGAAATTCATTTATCTAATTACTTTTAGAGTTCATTGACCAGAGGTTAAGAACTTTTGCAGTAAATAATATCTAAGTTCTGTCTGGCTCTGAGTTGGTTTTGTGCAGTCATATGGGAGAGGTGCTGATCCTTCCTAGGCTTCCACCTTGTGAATCAATTTTGCTGAGCTAAGGAAAGGTATTATTAGTTAGCGGGTGAGCACCATAGATTTTAGAGCTGGAAGGAGCTCAAAAGACAATCTAATCTAGAGTGAAGATTTTTTTTTTTGGCAGTTAGGGTTAAGTGACTTGCCCAGGGTCACATAGCTAGTAAGTGTCAAGTATTTGGTCTGAGGCCGGATTTGAATTCAGGTCTTCCTGACTTCAGGGCTGGTGCTCTATCCACTGCACCACCTAGCTGCCCCCTAGACCAGAGATTCTTAAACTGGTGTCTGTGAACCATCAAGGAGGTTCACGAATAGATTTCAAGTAGTCTTTCGATTTGGTTGGGGGAACTGTTAAATTTTTATCTAAACATAATTAGTTTCCTTTGTAATTCTCTGTATTTATGAATTTTAAAACATTTTTTCTGAGAAGGGGTACATAGGCTTCACCAGACTGCTGAGGTCTGTCCATGACACAAAAAACATTCAGCACTCTGATCTAAACCAAGTAATTCTTTTTGCAAATGAAGAAGCTGAAGCCTGGAGGAATGAAGTGATTGTCCAAGGTCAAGGTCACACAAGAAGTGAATGGCAGAGATAGGACTTGACCCATGTCTTCTGGTTATTCAACAATTGGGCTGAAATGTCAGGCTTTCTCACCACCGTACTGCTCTGGCACTGCTATGGATGGCTTTGTTTAATTGTGGATCTTTTAAAAACAAAACAATAGTGTTCTTGTTAAACTAGAAATGTATTTGCTTTTGAAGGGGTCTTGCACCTCAGAATAAACCAGAGCTACAGAAAGTGATGGAGAAGAGAAAACGAGACCAAGTGATAAAGCAGCAGAAGGAAGAGGAAGCCCAAAAAAAGAAATCTGATTTGGAGATAGAACTACTGAAACGGCAGCAAAAGTTGGAGCAGGTGAGTGGGCAGTGGTGGGATGCAAGTATTGTCTGCTTGGTGAGACAGAAGAAAGTTGGAGCTCAGCTGACAAACATACAAGAGCTCTGGAATAGAAGAAATATGTTCAGTTAAGGAAATGGGTAGAGTAAAACTCAGTGAAGTAAAGGAAAGGCATATGATGTGGGGACAAGAATATGGAGTCAGAGAATCAGAGTGTGGGGGAAGTCATCAAAGGTATTCTTAGAAAACACCAGAAGCAAGAGGGTGACTGTGACAAAGGTACAAGAGAAGACTCTTTTGGAAATTGTTTCTGAATTTGCCATTAGTATGGGAAGTACAGCTCACAAGTCAAGGCTCAGTCTTCTCAGTTTTTTTTAAGACCAAGTTACCAATCTTTGTTGGTGGGGTGAGTTTCCTTGTTTGCAGTTCCCCAACACTAAAGAATCACAGGTTCCAAATAAAAATATCACCAATGACAATATAAACATACAAGTGCTTTGGCTTCGGACAAAATAACATACATCTACAGACTGTATATATAAATACATCTACAGTTTTTGCTTTACTGTAAATTTGTATTATGCAAATTTGACCTTACATAAAGAATTCTGAAAGAAATCCGCATTCCCAAAATACACCTAATGTTAACTTCACAGTACTATGTTCTCTCTCTATTCCTGCCACAAGCTTGGTTCTCTGCTTCTCCCACCCCTCCACCAAAAAGCAAAAACAAACCTCCAAGAATGAATATTGCTGCCACTGGGTGGGGGCTTGGCATGAGACCTCCAGAGCTGAGAGAAGAGAGCTTTGCTCCATCCACCCACCCTCATGTCTGACTTCCATTTGTCTGAGCTTGGGTACTGAGTATCTGTCCCTAGCTCCTGTGTGTTGCCCATCCTCTCCTGTCTTTGTCCTTGTCTGGCTCACAGGTATCTGCCCCCCTGCATGTTTTTCTTGTTGGTTCTGGCCAGGCCCCTATGTGACTGACCCTGACCTCTGTGTGTTCCTCTTCTTTCTCTCACTTCTCTGTTCCCAATCCCCATGTGTTCTTGCTTGGCCCCCTTCTTACCTCCCTCCCATTTCCCACATCCCGCTGGAGTCCCTACAAATCACTTTAGCCTGCAGAATGATCCACTTGCAAAGACTCTCTATAGTACTTTTTATTTGTTAAACATTTGCCCTCGTAAATTATATTGGAAGAGAGAAAGCAATTACTTTTTACAAATGAAGACACTACAGGCTCAGAGAGAAGTTAAATGGTTTGACCAGGGAAATGAGATCAATAAGTGGCAGAACCAGAGGTGGGCCAGTCTTCTGGCCTCCAAGACAGGTCTAGGACTCTTTCCCCTACATCTCTCTTTGCCTGTTTGGTTTTTTTTGTGGTTGTTGTTGTTCTGGGAAGGAGGAGTGAATGAGGAAATCTTTTTTTTTTGGCAAAAAAACGGAATTTCAAACAATTTGTTCATAGATAATTCTCTCTTGTTTTGCTTTTTAAATCTAGCAGTTTGAGGGAGAATGTGTGTGTGTGTTCATCTGGATGTGCATACACATATTAGTATTACTGGTCAGTAGTATTACTTGATCTCTAAAATGGGGTCATAGTGTTTTCTTTTCATCTTGGTAAAGTAGAGGATAGTGGGAGAAAAGTTGGAGTTTGATGGGTGGTGGTTAGTGACTGCTGGAAAGGGATGAGTGTTCTGAAAAACTTGTTGCTCTAAATATCTTATTTTTTTCTGTTTGTGACTCTCATTTAAGCTTGAGCTTGAGAAACAGAAGATTCAAGAGGAGCAGGAAAATGCCCCAGAATTTGTGAAGGTGAAAGGAAACCTTAGAAGAACAGGCCAAGAAATGGCGGAAGTCCAGGATTCTTAGGCATACACTGTGCAAAAACTTGCTGGATTCTAGCCCCTTGCTGCACAGAGGACATTCCTGTAGGATCATCTCCAGTGCTGCTTCCTCTTGAGCCAGTAGTAGCATGGAGAGACATCTGTTTTTGAGAAAAAGCCAGCCCGCAGAAGTTTTACTTTTTAAAAGGGGTTATTTTGTTTATCATTTTTTCCTTGAATCTGGGGGGATAAATTGACTATGATAGCTGCAGTTCAGATTCGCCAAATGAAATATGTTGACCAGCAGATAAGCAGCTTATTGTTGGTATAACAGACTTGTCTTCAGAGACTCAAAAGAAAGAACGAGGACACTGGAGTATCTTAAGTGTTGCACTACTTGGTTTCTTCCAACCTAACTGTAGTGGGGACATAGTACTTTTATTTTTTCTTCTTTTAAAAAATATTATTTTTCTAACTCTTGGTTATCTTTTAAAGAATTTAGCTTACACAAAAATGTGCTTAATCTGTTACTTTTCGTAACTGTGATTCTGGTTTGGAAAGCCTGAAAATCTTAGCATGGGTTAAATCTTAACACCTAAGTGTGGAAAAAAATGTTCATACAGGTTGTATCTTAGTTGGCTTGATATTACAGAATTAGGAAGTGGTGAAGAAGTTATAAAATCTGAACTCTGAATCCACTTTTAGGAAATACATACATTTTCCTCTTTTCAGTCATTTCTGTTTTTGAGCAGCAGTATATTATTTGGTTAACATTCCAACCCAAAGAAGGGCATTTCACATTTTCTCTGATGGTTTGATGGCATAGTTGTCCCTCTCAGTATTTTCCTTTTTTGTTTTTTCCAGTTCATTTATTTAGGCAAAATGTTGGGAGTCTATAGATCCAAGTTCAGTGTTATAAGTAGAGGTCAAGATCCTTTAATTACTTTGGTCTTCTCTTAGCCACATGGGGAGAATCCTAAGTGGGAGCTCTGTAGCAAGATATTTTAGCTTAATGTGATGCAAGTATGAACTGGTCTCAAGGAGACTTACTTTAGAAGATTTTCTTGCATTTGTACATTTTGAATGTTAGAAACGAAGCTTTGGAAAATTTTTGATTAATGATCACATATGCCTTTACTGTTTTTTTTTTTCCTGTGAAGGCAGCATATTACCACTGTCTCAGTGATAATGACTACTAAATTCCCTCTCAGGAAAAGCCAACGTTAGGGGAGAGACTTGCTAAGATTCCTCTTGCTAGCCAGAGCACTATTGAGAAGTAAATTCCCAATTATAAATAATAGCTAAATATTTATGCAAATGTATTTTCTATCTTGCATGTGCAGGAGTGCCTCCCATTTTGGATGAAATTTGGGATATAGGAAAATTGGGAAAAGTGTAGCTTCAATATTGTTCTCTGTGTAGGATATAGAGCCAGTGACTATTTTTGCCTAACTTTATATAAAGTTCAACCTCGAAGCCATCTGAAGGCCTTGAAAACTATAATGGCAATTGGCATCATTGGGGGATTTTGTAGGACCAGATTTCAAATCCTCAAGTGAGCAGCATAGCACAAATACATAAAGTTACAACGTAAAGATAGAGAACACATTATAGGAAATTATATTTGAAATAGATTATCCAGTTCATCAGTGAGGATTATTGCTACAGAATACAAATGTGATTATCAGGCAGAAATGCTGTTTTATCCTATTAGTTTTGTCTTTGTAAAATGAAATGGTGATGGCTGAGATTTTCCTCCTATTTCTCTACTCCTTTTGAGAAGAAGTATGGTGATAGATCATCTCAAAAGTACATTTCCAATTTCATATTGACTAGGATTTCTTCCTTTTGTGTGTTGGGTTGATGGAGTGATTTATAATACCAGGATTTAGAATAAGTCCACAACTCTTTTACTCAGCAAGATCTTAGATCTTTAGAGTCCTACATTTGTGGTAAATCGTCCGTTTGACAGATATCTTGAGCTATTCAAATTGAAGAGATACCTATCTGCTTTGCTTGCTCAGCACAGTCCTTTAAAAGGATCATACTATCCCTCATCTTCCCATCGTAGTCTGCTTGAAGCTTATTCTTCTCTGGTGGTGGGGAGGAGTAACAGTGGATTGGTATTTTCCTCCCAAATTCACTAGCTGAGTGTGCTGAGTGGTTTTCAGCCTAGCAGACAAAATGCTTCAAAACAGTCTTGTAAATATAGTGTGAAAGTAAGGTTTGTTGTTACAAAACAAGTAGAATATATAGTTAGAGTTCATTTTAGGATCCTGATAGGCCCAGCCTATAAATCTGAGTTAAAACATGGCAAGCAAAATCTCCCTTAAAATAAAAAAGCTATACAACTTGGTTAGAATTTGTAGAAGTCTTCTGAACAGTTCTGTTTATTGAGCCACTTTCTAATTTTGCAATGGTCCAATGTTTTATTTTAACTGTCTTTCTGTCCTTTTATTTGAAAATTTTGTTGTCTCCCACTTTGATAGCATGGTAACAAATTCGTGTTGCTTTCCTTATGAGCTACACTATGACTTTATTCTTCTATTCTAAAAAACTTTGACTTGTTTGAGTGTATATAATATATATAAAGGGAGCCTTAATGGGTTTGTTTTCACAATTTCATAATTTAATATTTTTTGTATTTGCTCTTATATAATTGTTTTTAACTGAAAGTATTACAGAAATGAGGGTGGAATTCTTAGAACCAAAGTTATGCTTAATAAAAATCTACTACATGCTTGAACTATACAACTGTGTCTGTCATATAGAAAAAGATGGCTTGAACTTACAAGGTAATTCTGTTCAGGTTGTGAATTAAGTAAAGCACCGAGCCTGATGTCAGGAAAACTGATCTTCCTGAGTTCAAATCTGGCCTCAGACACTTACTAGCTGTGAGACCGTGGGCAGACCACTATTTGTCTCAGTTTCCATCAAATGAGCTGGAGGAGGAAATGGCAAGCCCCACCAGTATCTTTGCCAAGAAAACCCCAAATGGGGTCATGAAGAGCCAGACACAACTGAAAATGAGTGGACAACAACAACATTGTTCATGTTTGCTTCCACCACCTCCAGTTCTTTACCTTCTCCCTGCTCTCAAATTAGGCATTTAGGCTGAGCTGTTGTTCCATTCCTTCAGGTCCTTTCTAGGTGACTGATGAGCTATATTGCATCATGCTAGGATGTTAATAGGTATTAATGTCTTAGTAGATAGCCCTTCTCACATAATAGATTTATTTATTAATAGGAGCCTTCAGTTTTTTCACCCAGGGTATTGAGGATTTCAGTTATTTGGGCAGGACAATAAAAGTGCTTTTGAGGATTGGGGTTGAGGGGATAGGAAAGATCTTTTAATGTCTCTGAAGTCACTGTGAAGACACCTGCATTATCTGCCTTGCCATTAGGTCTTGTTTATTGCCACAGGATTATTATGAAAATCAAGGGAAATATACGTGTGAAATACTTTGTAAGCTATAGCACTTTTCACAAATCTAAGGTGATGTGACTGCAAGTAAGAGACTGCTTATGTCTTTTTTCAGGAATATCCCAGTTTCATTCATAGGACAGGATGTAGCTGTAGTTTTCTGGGGTGGGGATAACGTCTACACACTTGGCAAATTAACCTTTGAATCAGTTACATTTTAGTGCCTTAAAATGTAAAAATTTCATAATTCTGAAATGGTAAAATTTTAAAAATTTGATCTGAAAGGTGTTTTAGAAAGTTTCCAAGGATTTCTTTCCATTGACAAACCTCCTTAAAACATTTAACGTGACTTGATGGAGATGAGTCTAAGGACATAGGAATGAAGAATTTAGAATCCAGTATGTACCCTCTGTTACAGTCAAGTTGGATAATTAGTAGTTCCCCTGAAACCAAACGGCCATCGTTCTTGCCTCTGCATATCCTTGCAATCTTTCACAACTTCCAGTGGAAAGAGCCTTGGCTCTGGCATCAGAGGATGAGGGTTCCAGTCCTACCTCTGATGCTGACTTATGTTACCTTGGGCAGCCAATCAATAAACATCAAGTGCCTGCTATGTCCTAGCTACTGGGCTAAGGGCGAGTCACTTTACCTTTCTGGGCCTCAGTTTCCTCATTTGAAACTAAGGAAGTCGGGCCAAGGCATCTTTGAGGTCCTCCTAGCTTTGATCTCTGCTTTTCAGAATCCTTTTCCCTCAAGGCTCAATCAGGTGCCACCTCATCCATGAAGCTAGTTGCTCTGAAAGTGTATTCTCTCTTCTCCCAGATGAAAGTATTCTTACCTCCACTCAAATTTCCGTAGAGCAATTTGGATTTCACATGGGGTCATAGATGCAGAGCTGGAAGGGACTTCAGAGGCCATTGAATACAACTCCCTCCTTTTACATCTCGTCCACAGAGGGTAAGTGACTTCCCCAGGGCCACACGGTACATGTGAGGCAAGATTCAAACCCAGGTCTTCCAATGCTAGTAGTCTAATGCCCTATCTACTATGCCAGATGGAAACACAGGGCCTATCACACTTCCAAGTGGGGCGGAACCAGATTTAAGATGTAATTGGGAAATATTTAACTAAATAATTAAAAACAACATAAAGTAATTCCACATTTAAGCTTAGTCAGCATGTGGGCTGCAGGGATCCTTGTACACGGATTAGCAGCTTTGTCCTTTATATCTTCTGTCTCCTTCCAGCTCCTGTCTCCTTCTATTCCAGGACCTTTTAGCTTGTATTTAGGAATATGCTGGTAAATATTTAGAAACTGGCTCTCCAGAAAAAAAAAAAATGCCTTGGACACACTTTAAATTTTATCTGCATTGTTCACATTTTTTCCATCCCTTTTTTTAGGATTAGAAAATCAATAAAACAAGCCCTTATTTGTGTTATTTGCTGATTTGAGGTGTAAATGTTCACACTGAATATTTAACAATCCCGAATATATCATTTCTCTTTGCAGAATATAAGTTCCTTCTGGATGGAGACTGGCATTTTTTTTTTTTACTCTTCTACCCTCAGCAGGAAGCACAGTGCCTTGTACATTTTGAATAGCTGTCAGAATTATTATCTCTTCCTTTTCCAGACCACCTAATGTGTGAAATACCTTCAGACCTGTGGTCTGAGCACAAGCTGCAGCTCTCAGTAGTGTACAAAAGGGGTGCAGCCCATGGGGATCCAGAGTTCACAAACATCCTTCAGTCTCAGGAAAACAACTTTTCCCCTTTCGTTTTTTTTTTCCCATCCCCATGGGAAATTGTGGGTTTGATGCTTGCTAGGATTTTTCCCACAATTATTTTTATTGGTTGGCATCTAGGTGTATAGGAATGCCAGGAAGTGGTAAATATGTAATGAATTACTGCTTTTCTACAGCACTTATGATAAGCTTTGGAATTAGTCCCAGAATATTTAATGAACTCATTTCTCACAAATTTCCACTCTTGGGTGATGTAGAAACTCTAGTGTAACACAATAGGATAATTTACCAACCTTTTTCTTGTGATTACAAATGTCACCTTGTTACAATTAAAATGAACTCTCTTTTCATCATCTTTTAAATTCAAAGATTCAGTCAAACCTCAGAGCAGGGGAGGGAGGGGATAGGAAAAGTTCCTTGGTGGCTACAAGGACTCTGAATAGGAACTAGGAAAAAATAGTGATTACTGGTCATTAAGAAGAAAATTTACCCTCTCTCCTTTCTTCTTTTAAGATAATTAGAATATAACAAAATCACTCCCAGGTCTCCTATGTTATTTAAACTCTCTTGGAAGAGAGAGGTACAGGTAAATCAGAGGTAGAGAAAATAAATACTTTTTAATTGAAAAAAATTAAAAAGGCTAAAATAAACCAACTTTTGTACATTCGCCTTTAGAATATTATGTCTAGAGGCAGCCAGACAGCATAGTGGATAGAGAACTGGACCTGGAGTCAGGAAGAACTGAGTTGAAATATGGCCTCAGACACTTAAAAGCTGTGTGACCCTGGGCAAGTCCCTTTACTGCTGTCTGCTTCAGTTTCCCCCTCTGTAAAATGAGAATAACATTAGCATACATATTCATCCATTTTTGAAGAGGACATCTCCATTTGCACGTGAATTAGGTTTAAGTGAGGCGGAATTGCAGCCTTTATCTTTCAAAGCCACTGAAGTTCAGTGGCAGGACAAAAGACCAGGGTAATGACCCAGGATGCAGTAGATTTTGGCATCTTCAATGTCTGACCAAGATCTACGTGCTTCACAATGGGGCTTCAGCCACCTTCATGGCCTTTCATGGCAAATTGTTCTCATTTCCCCCACCCCGTTCTGCCCAGGAAAGTCTTCAGATGTTTGGGGGTAGACACCCCCCTAACTCACAGGTTTGAGGCCTGTCGGTTAGCCTCAGCCTAGTTTAGCCCATCTGCTGAGATGGTTTTACCAGTGTGGATGCTGCACATGCTACAGCTTGGCTGTAGCACCAAAGAGACTGACTAATGTAATGATTGTTCACATCAAAAACCATCACAGGCATAATAAGCATATGAAATACCACCTCTGTACCTCATTCCAGGTGTGCAAAGCAGGGATGGGTTAGTAGCACGACAAACAGCACCTACCTCCTTGGGTTGTTATCAGGATCAAATGAGATATTTGTGAAGAGCTTTGCTTGCTAGCTGTTATTATTTTTGGACTGGGCTGATCCTGAAAATTGTTTTGCTTGACTGAATTTTTTTTTTAACAAGGGTTTTGTTTTTCTTATTTCAATGGGGGTCACAAAATGGGAAGGAGAGAAAATAAATGCTTGTTAATTGAAAAAAAATACAAATGACTGTTATTTACACAGAAGCTTGTGCTCAGCTGCATCAACACTGGACAACTCAAGCTATTTATTGAGGTTTGTGTTAAGAGACAATTAATATGCTCACCTGAAAAGTATTCTGGGTAACTTGCTTATAGAAATGGGTATTGAGCTTCCAGGATGACTCCAACTCTTAAATTCAGTCTACAAGTCCCAGGCAACAGTTGCACATTCTATCTTCCTGATGCTAAGATGAAAAAGGAGCAAAGTTACATGATTAGGAAAAACTACTGTTGGCTAATGAAGAGTGCTTGCTTTATCATACACTGAGTGGGAAATTGTTTTATCGGACCACTTTACAGAGAGTCAACAGTCATAGAATTCAGAGTTGGAAGAGATCTCAGAGATCCTATTTAGAAATGAAGACACTTAAATCAAGTAATTTGTCCAGGATCACCCAACTCAGCTGGGATTTGAACCTAGGTTACTTAACTCCAAATCTAGCTGCTTTTTTCCCCCTAATGCCACATTTCTAAGTGGAACAGTAAATAACTGGCTTTGGCAACGGGCTCAATTGCTTAATTATCTTAAATTTAGATGTGGGAGACTAATCCTATATATTTTGTTTCAGCTCTCTAACTTCTTCAGTGCATTTTCATACCATTTTTTCTTTCCTTCTTCCCAAAGAACAAGAAGTTCATACAGACCAGTCAAGTCAACCAGCCAGTGCTTACCAAACCCCTCTTATGTACTGGCCTTGAATAAAAGACTGGCAACTAGGACTCGGTGATAAAACAGGAAACAGATAACAAAGGGTAAATGGCCGTAAGTGCTAAGTGCCCAATGAGTAAGTCCCTGACAGTAAATGCTATCATAATAGATTAAAAGAGGCAAAATAAACACATTGAACTGCATAAATATTTAGTGAGGGAGGTAGCTGGAATGAATGGCTCAAATGAGGTTTTCAATAATATTTCATTTAGCTGTGCTTTTTAAAGCAAGGCAAAACACTATGCAAACCCAGGTCCCATGAGTACCACAAACAGAAGGAATGCCCCCCCCCCCCCCGCCCCAATTAATGATTTTATTACTGCTCCTTCATCATCTTGGATTACTAGGTAACCTCTGTTTGTTTGTGAATTTCCACTCCCAGCTGTACTCGTTTGGGTTTATCAGTGAACCTTTGTTCTCTCCTACAGGTGTCCAGTCTAAAGCTCTGGTATATTTTGCCGGTCATATAGTTGCTTGACAGGCATTGTGGTGTAGGCTAGAGGTATCAAACTCTCAGCCAGAGGGAGGCCAGAGCCAGATTAAAATGTAACTGGGAAATGTTTAACAAAATATATGATGCAACATACTGTGGTTTTTAAAGTCAGTTTGCAGCAGGCAAGAATCCTTTCTATCTGAGTTTCATACCACTGATGTAGGTGATTAGAAGAAGGCTGCCCTGGGAGATAGGATAACCTGGGTTCAAGTGCTGCCTTTGACTAACAGTAACTGTGTGTGACCCTGGGCAAGTCACTTAATTACTTGGCAATCCTCCAAGATTATGACTAGTTGCTGATCTGTATTGGTAGGGAGAGTTTCCTATACTGATAAAATTTCAGGCTATAAAAATGTATATATTTACATTGTTAACTGCCTAAGTGAATGGCAGACTCTATCCTTTAGAGCATGCAATAATGGGTCCAGGTAATGGAACTGAGAATTTTGATTGGTGCCCAATTGGTATTTCCTATACTTCCCAAGATCCATTGCTGCCACTGATTGGTTGAATGGCCACTTACCCATTTTTCTCCATTGAGAATATTGGAAGTTTACCTGGGTTCTGACCTTTAGATCTCTCTAGATTGCACTCTCATCCTCTGATATAGTCAATGCTCTAATTCCCTGCATTTGATTTACACCTGTGATTTAGTTTGGAAGGGGAAAGACCTATTTCAAAGGTAAAGGTAATGACTTATACAAATTTGTAATGGCAATTTCTCCTCAGCACCACCTTATTTATAACCTTCAAGCATTTCAGATGAACTTTTGTCAATGGAAAGAAAATGGATTATCTCCATTTATCAAAAGCAGAGATTATCATGATCTCCTTTTTGTGATATCATGCCACCAAATGGTAGCCATTCTGGATATTTTGCATGGTCTTTCTATGAGCCTATATCTTGAACAGTTTATATCTAGACCAAGGGTCAACAACCTATGACATGCAAGCTAAAGGTGTCAAGAGGACTGATTTTTGAGGGGTATGCAATGATGTTTGTATAAAAGAATATATGCATTTATGTATGTTGGAAATCCAGGCCCACTGCCCTTCCTTTCCTGCCTGACCTTTCCTCCAAGCCATTACACTTAGGTTGCTATGCTGCTAGTAACCCAATTCTTGGTGTCTCCAGTCATTTCTTCTGCCAGTGGGTTCTGTCAGGCAATTTACCCAAGTGAGTCTCTGGTTCAGATTCCTGAGTACTGTGTTTAAAGAACCTGTTAGTCTGAGAGGTCATAAATTAGTGAAAATTAGCAGGCCACTTTTGAGAGGTTGACTTAAGTGATCTGGGCTGTTCATTGGCTGTGGCTTAGCTGTGGAATTAAGCATCAAACAATGGCAGCTGCTGTTTGCTGGGTTCAAATACTGCCTCTGATACATCCTGAACAAGTCACAACTTTCTCAGGCCTCTAGGCAACTGAAAATTGAGCTTCAGAAAAAAGTGCTAACCTGAACTGGTAGAGAAAATTCAGGAATTCCTGACACTGATTAAATCACAGGTCCAGTCTTTTTTTTTTTAAGCTCAGGTGACTGAAACAATGAAACAATCTTATTTTAAAGTATTACTGCTGAAGTGTTTGCAAATTTGAAGCCTTTCACGGAATTTAGAATCAAAACATATTAGAACTGAAAGAATCCTTAGAGAGCATGTCCAGCTTATAATTGAAGACACAGAAGATACAGAAGAATTGAAGATACAGAATTCACCCCATCCTCTTCTCATTTTGTATATAAAGAAATAGAGGTAATGTGGCATCATAACCCCTGGGAGTGGAGCTTGATGCTATCCAGATACCCTCTGAAAAATAGACATTCTAGATTGTACTTGGAATTTGGGGGACTGGTGAATTCCATAAGGAATTCCACTGACTAATTTCTGCCTACTGATAAATCCTCTTCCCCTACTATCAAATGCTATTCTAGTGTTACTTCCCATCATATTAGTTCCCCCATACCTGTCTTCTAACATTACTGGCCTAGATACAAGCTGCATACTCCTGCTGCCTCTTCATGAACATTTATCTTGATTCAAATTAACCCTGCCTCTCCCCAGGTCCATTCCAATAATGTCCAATCACATCTGGTCCATTCCATTGAGTACTTTGTAACAGCCTCCCTCCAACCTTTCTCCAATACTCCTTCCATCCCTTTGTTCCAGAAATATTAGTTGTTTTCAGTTTTTAAAATTAATAATGTATCTGTAGATCATAGGATCATAAGATTAGAACTAGAAGGAAATTCAAAGGCTATCTAGTTCAATCCTCTCATTTTACAAATGAGAAAACTGAGGCCCAGAGAGGTTACATGAGTTGTTTTCCAAGGATAGAGGGAAGAACTGAAGTAGTCCTTAGCCTTCAAAGTCAGTGCTCTTTCCTCTGTCTTACATAACCTTATTCTCTGGGTCAATCTGCAGTCCTTGCCCAAGATATTTGAACCAATGGCCTATTTCAATGGAGGGAGGGACATCAAAAACTAGTCCTCACTTTCTCATGTTTATGAAATCTTTATGTGTATCCTTGATGAAAATATGAGAAGAAAATTAGTAACCCTTTGCAAAGTATTTTCAACAGCAGACTAACATCATTACATTGAAAAAAAATTAGCCTTAAAGCATAGAAAATATAAGCTCTTGTGTTGTTTATTAGTTATCATTTATAAGAAAACATTTGACGTGTTACAGAGAAAAATGAACCCTGAAAGCTTCACACAAAATATGTCCTGTGCATATGATCAAATAACACAAAATCGCATGATATAATCACAGATATAACTTTGTTCAATGCTTCTGTGGTAAGTAATATCCAGTGAGGTCTAGACCAGGAATATAAAAGTGATTCTATTTTTTTCTCATCATTTGATGTCTTGTCCTCTGTGGAATATCTTGAAAATCAGCTATTCGATATTGGTGCAGAAGTTCTATCTGTTGGCCACTAACTCTACCAAATGGATCCAGGACCTTTAGAATGCACAGGGGCACCTCCAAACTTGGACACACCTATCTCAGGATAAATGTACCTTCTCCTACTCAGGAAAGGAAAAAAATGGAAAAGGGGTCAGGTTCACTTAATTGAGTGCCCCCTGTTCTAGTTGCAGAGGAAATTTAAAGGTGGGACATGATAGCTTATCATCAAATATCTGAAGAACTGTCAAGTAGAAGAGATATTAGGATTGTTTTGTTTGGCCCCAAAGGGCAGGGCTAGGGCCAATGAGTAGACATCACAGAGAGGCAGATTTGGTTTAATAAAAGAAAAATCTTTTTAATAATGAATGGTGTCTGAAAGTGGAATAGGCTGCACTAGAGAAAGGATGAGTCTGCTGTCACACTTAATAAAAGAATTTGTTCTGTTAGTTTGGATTCAGTCAAAGGGTGGTTTTGAGGTCCTAGAGGGCCACATATGGTCTCTACCCTGCAGGATCAAACCCCTGCACTAGAGGTTTATAAGTATAGACCAAATGTTGGTGGGGAGGTTGTATATGGACTAGGTGACACAGTGGATTGGGCCTAGAATCAGGAAGACGTGAATTTAAAATCTCACCTCTGACACTTATTACTGTGTGAGCTTTAGAAAGTCACTTAACTTTTGTCTGCCTCAGTTTCTTTAATAGGGCAATAGTATCAGTACCTACCTTCCAGGGTTGTTGTGAGGATTAAATGAGATAATATCTGTAAAAGCACTTAGCACTATGCCTGGAACACAGCAGGTACTTAATGCTTGTTTCCTTTCCTTCCCCTGGATATTGGTTGGGCTAGATGACCGAAAATCCCTTTCCACTCTAATCCTATGTCTTCATGTGGCACAGACCCAGAGCATGCAGTGTTTCATGGGGTGGGCAGCCTGTGGGCATCAGAAGGAACAGGGAAAGGTTAGTGAAGGGAGCTGAAAAACAGAGGAGGGTACAAAATGAGATAGTAGTTGACCACTGAAGACAAAATATTTCACAAATCTGAGGCCTTACTGAAGTCTAATGCCAGGTAGGTATGGAACAAGGACATTTACTGCTCTACTTGAAGCCTAGTAGAAATCTTCAGGATGCCCCTCTCCCCTGTTCATAGGGAGAATGTGCATAATGAACAAAGAAGTCTTGCACCTAAAAGGCTAATTCAACTTACAAAAGCTGTCCATTTACAAGCAAATATAACAAACAACTACAATATCTCTTAACAATATAAGGTAGATGAGAATAAAATTCAGCAAGTTAAGTTTTTATACTACTAAAATAGCTGAACAGCATCTATTTTAGTTCATTGGGAATATATATGTATGTATGTATATATGTATGTGTATGTGTGTATATAGATATTTTCCCTTTCAAAAACTGTTAACTTTTTTTGAAATAATACTTAATGCTGCCATCTGGTACCTGTGGACATATATATTATATATGTGCATATATATATTTAATGTTGCTATATAGCCAGAGTGCCTTGTTTCCTTATCATCTCAAGATTCTGAAGAATTTCAGGTCCTTGGTGTGAGTCAGGTCACCTACCTATGCCATGACCAGTAATGCAGCTAAAGTCAGATCTTTC
Organism: Phascolarctos cinereus; assembly: GCF_003287225.1. Classification (NCBI taxonomy): domain Eukaryota; kingdom Metazoa; phylum Chordata; class Mammalia; order Diprotodontia; family Phascolarctidae; genus Phascolarctos; species Phascolarctos cinereus. The sequence continues at coordinate 159,262,871 of NW_027555514.1, forward strand.
CAGATCAGTTTCTGCAGCTGACTTTACATGGAAATAAGTAGTTTTAGATAGACGGTTTATCTAGGTTCTTTAAAAAAAAATCTGTATGTAGCCTTCTATATACCTCGGGGTGTAGGAGATAAAGTCAAAATAGTTTTAAAAAAATGCTTCTTCCCTCCTCTGGCCCCCACCTTTGGAATGTGGGCTTTGCTGGCCTGGTCCAGCCTCACCTTTTCTCAGTTCCTACTCTGTGGTCACTGTCCTTGACTCTACTGTAGCAAAGAGCTTTTTCTGCATGTACATGCATGGCATGTGGGGAGAAAGGGAAGAAGAAGGAAGGAGTGAGTGAGGCCAGCAGCCTCAAGTTGTCCCAGATAGCAAAATAGTGTTGACTAACTTTTAATCTAGGGCAAAGGAAAAAAACAACACCTCAGATTCAGTTTATTTTCTGTCTTTTGGGATGATCTTCTGAAATCAATAAATAAAAACTATAAGATTCTCTATCAGTTTGTCTTTGCTTCCTTCCAGGGAAAAGTCTAGCACTTTCAGGGACAAGGGCTCAAACTCTCTGGTCTTATGAATATCCCTTCTTTCCAATATCCTCCCTTTTCTGTAGCTCATCTCTTCACAGATGAGATCAGCATCAGTAGGATTTTTCTAGCCACCAAAGAAATTCAGACTACTTAAAAAGAAATTAGAAAAGTAACTTTTCAAAACAAAATACCCTTTGAAATCAGCTTCTGTCCCATTTTGGCAGAGAAGAAGGGAAGAAAAAGGGAACCCTTGCCTCAAAGTCAGCTAACTCTTCTCACAAATAGAAAATCCGCAACCATTTTCACATTCTGGTGACTGACAGCAGAGACAGCAGCAGCCCCTGGAGCTCTGGCTGCTATGAGATAGTGTCCCTCAAACCTCAGGCAGTGGGCTCTCAGGCTAGCACACCTCAATGGTCAGCTCCCCAATTATGTCTCCCTCTTAATCCACCTGCCATCCCATTTCCTAACTGGAAACTGCTGCCCCAGCTTCAGTATTTGGTAAGAAAAAAAAAAAGCAAAACAAAACAAACAAAAATACACTGTAGGCACAGTGGAAGAATACCATGCTTGTGCTCCTCAGGAAGAGAAATCTATGAGGTTCACTTCTGACCTTCAGAACTTCAACTCTCATCATGCCATCTCCCTATCAGATACTACTAGTTTTAAATGGTGAAGTATTTCTCCTTTTTATATCAATGCCAAAGATTAAAATTCTTCTTGACTTTCTCTTCTTGTAACAAAGACATATGGGGAACTTCTCCTATCTCATACCAGGAGACAATTTCACAAGGAACCCTTGTGCATGAGCAGTCCTGCTCCTACTTAAAGAATTAAGAGAAGTGCTAATTAGGCAAGTGATCCATCATTGGGACCAGGAGTCCATTGCTTCTTGTTCTGGCTCTGCCTAAACTAACGATCAATGCCTTTCAGTGTCTGTTTCCTCATCTGCAAAAAGGATGGTTGGATTTGGTCTCTAAACATCCCTTCTGGCTCAGACATACTATGATTCCAGTCTTGCCTCCGTGGTCTAATTGCTTCAGCTGAGGAAGTTACTTAATTGATTCTATTAATCAATTTCCTTGGCTATAAAGTGAGTGGAGCTGTCCAACTTCGTAAGAATATTATGAGCGATCTAAAGAAATATTAATGTAAAGTGCTAAGGGAAATGAAAACTAATAAAAATCCAACAAAGAGCAAATGAATGAAGATGCTACATGTGTTGCCCAGGAACAACCACTGAAAAAGGTTCTCTTGAGCCCCCTAGTGGTTATTTGTTGATTCTCTCTTTTTTTGTTTGCAGAGTAAACTGGGGTATTGAAAGACTTAATGGCGTCAGTAGAATATGTATTGCTCCGAGAAAGGGTTCAGGGGTGGAAAACCTGCGATCTGGAGGACACATGTGGCCTTCTAGGTCCTTAAGTGCTGCCTTTTGACTGAGTCCAAGTTTTGCAGAATAAATCTTTTTATTAGGGGGAATTTGTTCAGTGAAGTTTGGACTCAGTCAAAAGGCTGCACTTGAGGACCTGGAGGGGCACACGTGGCCTTGAGGCCACCCTTGGTAGGTGGTTTAGCTCAAGAGGGTTGCTTGGAAAATGTCAGATCAACACAGTGATCTCCAAACTTTTTTGATTGTGTGTGCATATCAATAAAAAGCTATTAAAAAAGCCCAATCATATATGTTTATAAATTATCTCTATATGTACAGTACACATATGTACACACATGTGTGTATATGTACATGTTTGTGTGCATACTTATGTACATATATGCATGCATGCATCTTCTTTCTATCTATCTATCTATCTATCTAATAGTGCAACTCAGTCTGTCCAACCCAAAACAAAAATGGGGGTAGAGGTGGGTTAAAGGGAAGTGGAATTGGGGTGTTCAGAAGTGAATATTCCTCACTGAAGTTTTAGCTGAACCTGCTTGATCACACATCATAGTAATGGTCCCCCAGTAAGGCCCAACCCTGCTGCTTTTCTCCCTCACCCCTCACCTGCTTTCATTTTTAATTTTAAGGCTGCTGGGGTCCCAGAAATTGCTATTGCATGCAGTCAGTTCTGCTGTAACATTAGGACGTGAATCTCTTCCAAAGCGATTGATATATCAGGGGATATTTTGAGCTTATCTTGAATTTCGGATTCCCTTCTGCTCCATTTCTTCTGAGAGAAACAGTGAGAATGAAGAAAACTGCACCACTTCACAGTAACTTACAAGCTGCAACCCTTCAACTCCCACTTCCATGAGCAAACCTCGGCTCTTTTTCAAGGTAAAGTGCCATGTTTATTCTATGTCTTCTGGGCCAGTAGGTGCTGTGGAGAGGAGTTAGTCTGCCCTCCCCCCCCCCCCCCCCCCCCCGGCCTCAGGTGGAAGGCCCAGAGTTGGTGCAGGCCCAATTTGCCTGAGCAGCCCGGGGCAAACTCAAGCCGCAGCCTCAGCCACTACACTGATGTATCTTTTATATATGTATTCTACATATATAAAACTGTGCTACCATTTTTATTGGGTTCCTATCTTTTTTTTTATGTGTTCCTCAAAAACTTTTGAGTGTAAGGCCTCTAACTCCATTTTCCCCACAAGCCCTGTGGTTTTATTGCCCAATTTTGCAGAGCTTGGGGCTTTTGGGGAATGCATAAATGGTGGTACAGCTGATGTTTCTGTCCCTACCTGTGCCTTTTTGGATCCATAGCCTGGGTCTAGAAAGTAAGCCAACTTGACTCTATAGTTCTAATTATATCCATGGAAAGAGAAATTAGGTAGATGGCTAAACCTGAGATAGAACTGAATATATTATTTATGTATAAAGTAATGTCAATTAGTTATATTATAATGTAATTTTATATAATTATATTAGTCACACTAATTAATTATAGATTATATGGATTAATTAGCGGGAAAATAATTTTTTTTTAAATGAAGGTGGGCATAATTGGGGTTACATTTAGGGTTACTTGAGCCCAGGAAGTGGCATAAAATGAATCAAGCTACAAAATAGATAATTAGAAAAGGAAATAGGCTTGTCATATATTGAGGGTGAGGAACTAAAATTGCATATGAATAGCATGGGAGCTATACAGGTACCCAGAGAAAGTTAAAGAGTCTCTAGGGAGGTCTCCAGTTCATCAGGTACAATGTCATTTTCCCTAGGAGAATGTAAGGTCTTTGAGAGCCTAGCCTATTTGTATCTGGTGTAACCTTTGGTCACTAGGTTAGATTCATTTCTGTTGGGGCAGATTTTTAACCTAAGTCTGTAGTAATTCTGCTCTCAGAAGTATAGTTATGAAATGGCTTGTAATGATGCTCCTAATTAGAGAACAAAAAACTCTCTGACAATAGGCTGTGCAATTGGGATCTCAGCCCTGAGCTGAGCCCTGCACCCTCATGCAGCCAAGCAGGAAATGTAAGGACAGAGTCAACCAGAGGTGTTGAGAAATAATGTGAAATCTGTCCAATGTAGTCTTTAAAAGAATATATATATTACACATATGTATATGTACGAATGCATATATGTGTGTGTGTATGTGTGTGTATATATATATGTATACATATACATATTCCAAGTAGAAATGTATGCTGAGATAAGGCAGAGGCAGAAGGTTTGCCACTTCTTTATGTTTGTTTTCTTTCAGCCCCCCAACTACTATAGCCAGTGCCTGAGGTAAATCAATCAATCAATTGGATCAATAAAAAAAAAGCACTTATCTATTTGGGGGCATCTTTCATGCTCTCCCATAGAGGGCCCGTAATTACTACATGTGTGCAAACATGTGCTTGTGTGAATCCCTGTCATCTCTCCTTTCTTCTTCCTCTCATCCTCTCTTCTTCCTCCTCTATTCCTCCTCCTTCAGTCCTCTCCAGTCCTCTCCTCTAGAGAGCTCCTCCAAATTTCCTCCTATACAGGGAAAAAGCTCCACTCCAGGGCTGATCTCAGGTTAGCTTCCTCTTTTCCCAAGCTGAGAAAAAATAAATACAACTCTCAGGGTCTTTGTGAGGGCTGTTACATATATAATAGTTGTTGGATAACCGTTTGTTGAATTGAATAAAATTGGGCTGATCGTCTTGGAGGCTGATAGATAGGAAAACATGGAGAAGAACCATACCAGAGAAGGTGTGGATGTGTTGGAAGGGGCTCCCGAATTGATGAGATCATTAATCTGGTGAAGCATTCAGGAGGTTTAGAACCATCCCTAATAATCACATTGTCTGTAGGTAGAAATTTCATAGTCATTCATGAAATCCTTCAAACAGTAAGAGAATGTATGTGAGGGGAGGAAGCCTGGTACAAGAGGGAAGCCACTTAAATGATGTCAAAGGATTTAACTTAGGTTTGTTTTGCATGTGGTTAAACATATATATAGTGAAGAAACTCAGGAATCACCCTCCTTAGACAAATGGAAATGAAAAGCCCTGTTAACCTTTTGTCCTGGGAACCACATTTCTCAGGATTCCTAAAAGGCTTCATGGCTCAAAACACACATCAGCCCGTTGTGTGGGGATCAACTCAGTCATCGATGCTCAGCATGAAACAAATCATACTCTGATTGAATCAGTGAACAAAACCTCCCAGGCCTTCCAGGGAGTATATTTTCCCCACCTTTGTTGTTGTTTTGATTTGGAAAGACATGAGGCTGTCATGACAGCATCTTTTGGCACATTCACACATTTGGAATAGACGTTGGATTAAAAAATACCACAACAAATTGGGAAATCATCAATCATCCTTTGGGTATATGCCAATCAAATGTCCTGAATCCACCTGAAAAGAAGCTTTAAACAGCCACTGAGTAAAAGAGAATATGCATGTTGTCTGGGGGAGGACCTCACATATTAAGATGCAGCCTTGTAACTGTGAGACGATAGGATTAAACCAGCCCCAACCCCTGAAATTGACCATAGCTCATTTTACCATGTGAGTGTGTATCCTTCAAATAAGTCACACTGAGTGACCTGAGTACAAATCCTGCCTCAGGTACTTACTTAGCTGTGTGACCCCAGGCAAGTCACATAACTTCTATCTGCCTCAGTTTCCTCTTCTGTAAAGTGACAGCAATAACAGCAGCTACCTCCCAGGGCTGTTATGAGGATACAGTTAGATAATGTTTGTAAAGTGCTTTGTACGTCCTAAATGTAAATGCTATATAAATGATATTATTTTACTGTTATTATTCATATTCTTATTCGAGTAATGCTGGAATGTTTCTCCTCTTTTGGAACTGCTTTCTGAATCATATGGAGAGCACAGTCAGTGTATAATAACATCTCATTAAGAGAGTATTACTTAGTTTGATCACCTACTATGTTTATCAGGCTTCACTTAAAATGACTTTTAGTTGTTTCTAAAACTGAAATCCATTGTTGGTGTGTCTGGAGGAAGACAATCAGGATGATGAAGGGGTAAGAAACATATTACATGAGGATCAATTAAATGAACTGGGTATAGTTAGCCTCAAGGGAAAAAAAAAGCTTAGGAAGCATATAATAGCTATTGTCAAGTGGTTTAAATGCTTTCTGGTGAAAGAGGATTAGAATTACAAAAGGAGATAGTTCCTGTCTAGAATATTAGAATAATTAGAATTATTCTGTCTGACCCCAGAAGTCAGAACCAAGATCAGCGGGCATACTCACAGGAAAGTAGATTTTGGGTCAAAATAAGGATTTTGGCTCTGTATATGCAACTTGCCTACCTCTTGGTGCACCTTATATGAGTTTTTTTTTTAATTTTAAGAAATAAACAACTGATTAACTAATTACTTGAATGAGGACAATCAATAATTTATATTATATCTTACTATATTTTGCATATTATTATATATCTTTATAATTACTATATGATATATCATTATGCCTTATTATATTTATATAATATTATATCTTATATGTTATTGTATATCATATATTATTTATTTATTTCTGTATATGTTCTTTCCCCTAGGCAAATCTAAGCTGATTGAGGGCAGGAGCTATTTTCACTTTTATTTTTGTATCCCTAGCATAGCGCCTAACACACAGCAGCACTTAAAAAATGATTGTTGAATTGAATTAAATTGAATCTTCTAAAAAGCCCTCACACCTTAACTTACTCTCCTCACTCTTCAGACTTCTCTTCCTTTTCACTAGCATCTTTCCCACCTGGAAAAAATCTCTATTCTGAGGCCCTCTTCTTATGATTGTATTGTCAGCTGGATAAAACCAGCCTCTAACCTGTTGATGGTCAGAGCTGACCAAAGCAGGCTAGAAACAGGGGAGTCAGGAATCAAACAAAAGTTTAATTTCCATGTGAGGGAAATAGCTTGCAAACAAGAAGGCAGATTAGACACATATGCCGGGGCACCACCCCTAGTTGGGGGACCCAAGGCAGTGTGGGGAGATCTCAATGCTTACACCATTGGCTACACAGTGAGCTGTAGCCTTGGCAATGAGAGGTAATAGCAACAATATGACAAGTTTAATTCATAGCAGGACTTCATGACTGGAACATGGATACAGTGTACCTGTCCAGGCTCAGAGAACACCTGGTGGTGGTCAAAGCAATACAATAATTATATGAAACGATTCTGAGATTTTGCTGTGGCTGAGATCATCCAGAGGGTGAGCACAAAAAGATTGTGCCAATAGGTCACAGCTTGGTTGCTGGGCTTTAGCTCTAGAAAACAAGGTGTCTCCTAATATCTTGACAGTATATACACATATGTGTGTCACACACACATACAACAGAGTAAATACGAGGTAAGGCTTTATGCCGAAAGTGCCACTTGAAATTAACATTGACACTAGGAATTCCAAGAGGTGGAGATGAGGAGGGAATACATTGCAGGCTTGGGAGACAGCCAGTGAAAAGGAGATGTTATGTCCAGTTTGGAGAATAGCAAGGAAGCTTGTTGAGCTGAAAAAAGAAAAAGAGTGCATGGAGAGAGTACTATGAAATTAATCTGGAAAGACAAGTCAGAGCCATTTCAAACAGCTTTACACTTCAGAAGAACTGTATATTCTCCTAGAGGCAATAGGGAGCCACTGAAGCTTAATGAGCAGAAGAGTGGCAAATCAGGTCTGCTTTAGGAATATCAATATGGCAGCTGTGTGGAGGAGAGACTGGAGTCAGGGAAAGAAAAACAGCAAGTATAGAAACCAAGGTTTGTAGGGGAGTATGTTCAAGAAGATCACAGGAGATAGAGTGGAGACACACTAAGATTGGAAAGCAGGGTAACATATAAGCTTCAGGAAATAAAAGTAATATGACATTTGCATGCTGGACCAAAGGTCTCTGTAGGTCCCTATGATGTTAAAAATTAGGAGAAGAGTACAACAGGAAATAAGTTAAGTAGCTGAAATTAACATTAAGTCAAAATATAAATAGGACTAGATCTACTGTTAATTTTCCAATTATTAAAACAATAGAACATCATTTTCACATTGTCAGATAGTATAGAAAACAGAGAGTTAGGACTCTTCTTTCCTTCTTTCGTCTCCCCCTCCCTACCTCTCTCCATTCCTTTTTTCTTTCCTTCTTCCATCTTTTCCTCTCTCCTTTCCTTCCTTCCTTCCTTCCTTCCTTCCTTCCTTCCTTCCTTCCTTCCTTCCTTCCTTCCTTCCTTCCTTCCTTCTTTCCTTCCTTCCTTCCTTCCTTCCTTCCTTCCTTCCTTCCTTCCTTCCTTCCTTCCTTCCTTCCTTCCTTCCTTCCTTCCTTCCTTCCTTCCTTCCTTCCATCCTCAGGACTAACAGTGTCCATTAGAGAGGATGATCTTACTGGTCGATAATAAAATTAATTAATCCAACCCATCAACAAGCATTTATTAGTTATTATATGTTGCATAGCATGCAAGGCTCTGGGGATACCAATGCAAAATGAAAACAATCCTTGCCCACAAGAACCTTACATTCTAACAGGGAGGCAATGTGCACATATAATAAGTGTCTGTGGTGGGATCTTTGTCTATTTGGTAGTTATAGCTTTTATAGTGAAGAAGATGTAGGCTATCTTAGCTTAATGACAATATCCCTTTATATCATTCATTTTACAAGTTCATATTTTTATAGTATTTTAAGATTTATGAAATACTTTTCTCATAACAATCCAATGAGGTAAGTAGTGTATTATCATCTCCACCGTATAGACGAGATAATTGAGGCCAGGCAGATGAAAGGACTTGCCCATTGTAACTCAGCTAATATTTGTTAGGGTCAGGACTGAAACCTAGATCTTCTGACTTCAAGACCAGTGCATTCCACAGTACATTTTTCTAAAGTTTAGATTTGGTGAATATTAAGCATTCATTAATCTTATGTAGGATAGATTCTCTTTACTTGGGAGAAAAAGTATACTGCACTGTTGATAGAAAGTATCTCTCTCTTCTGTCTCCTAATGTAGGGAATTCAAGAGCTATGGATCAGCAATTTGTCCATAACCTAGAGTCTTAAAGAGCTTCCTGGAGAATTGAAAGATTAAGTGACTTGCCCTGGGTCACAAGCCAGTATGAGTGAGGGGCAGAACTTGAACCCAAGGCCAGTCCTCTACTCACCCAGCTATTATTTATTAATAAATCCACATTCCATTGAAAAATCCATTTGAAGACATGCAAGCCAGTTAGTTCTCTTAAGGCTTAATACACCTTAGGTGATCAGATATTATGCTTTTTGAATCTGGAAATTTTTGAATCTGAATGGCTGCCATTTACAGATGTAACTCACTCAAAATTCCTGAGTCATAGATATTCTTAGCAGCCCAGGCTTCTACATGAGTACCACTTGCAAGATCTTTACTTTTGTTTGTTTATGAGCGTATAGCTGCCATATAGCAAAAGGGTCATCATTACAGGTGAAGTGAAAATAGTTATTCTCAATGACTGCATACGATCAGTTCTGCTCCCCTTACTGACATCACTTTGTTAAAAGCTCATTTACTTTTTACCATTCAGGTATCCTCTGGTGTGATTTATAGAAGGCTATGAATGAAAATAGCTTTACAGTAGCAAAAGACTTATTTAAAACATGCTTTGGATTTCTCATTCCCACCAAAGAAGAAAGTGACCATTAGAAGTGATAGCATTTCTAGGGCTGTATCCCAAAGAGATCATAAAAATGGAAAAAAGGACTCACGTACAAAAATATTTATAGCAGCTCTTTTTGTGGTGGCAAAGAATTGGAAATTGAGTAGATGCCCATCAATTGGGGCTGAACAAGTTGTGGTACATAAATGTAATGGAATACTATTGTGCTATTAGAAATGAGGAGCAGGCAAACTTCAGAAAAACCTGGAAAGTCTTGTATGGACTGAAGCTGAGTGAAGCGAGCAGAACCAGGAGAACACTGTACACAGTAACAGCCATGTTGTGTGATGACTAACTTTGATAGGCTTAGCCCTTCTCAGCAATGCAAAGATCTAAGACATCTCTAAAAGTTCATGATGGAAAATGCTATCCACATTCAAAGAAAGAGTCTGAATGCAGATTGAAGCATCCTATTTGCTATTTTTTTCTTCTATTTCATTTTGTTTCCTCTTTCTAATGGTTCCTCCTATTGGTTCTAATTTTTCCTTATAACATCACTAATGTGAAAATATGTTTAATAGGAATGTATATGTATAGCCTATATTAGATTGCCCGCCATCTTGGGGAGGGAGGGGGACAAAAATTTAAAACTCAAAAGCTTATGGAAGTGATTGTTGATAAATCAAGATAAATTAATAAAAAAGAAATAGCACATAAATTACCAACATAAAGAGCAGATACCTTGGTTAGAATGAGAGGCCACATAGTATAGTAGAATGAACATAGCAATTTGGAGCTCAAAGACCTGGTTTCAAATCTTGGCTTTGTTACATGTTACCTAGGGGACTTTGGGCAAGTTATTTAACCTCTTTGTGCCTCATTTTCTTACGTACAATGAAAGGGTTGGATTCAATATCTCTAAAGTCCGTTTCAGCTCCAAATCTTTTATCCTGTTATAACCGAGGAGTATCCATAGAGAATCACAGACTGTCAGAGCTGGAAGGGATCATAGAATCATTCTCTAACACCAGTACCCTAATCACAGACCTAGGGTTGAAAGGGACAAAGGGCATTTCATCCAACTCCTTCACTTAACAGCTGAGGAAACGAAGTCCCCGAGAGGTTACATGGCTTTGCCCAAGATCACATTCGTGGTAAACACAAGAGGTGGGGTTTGAACTCATGTCTTCTTGGTCCAGGTAGCTAGGTGGTATGGTAGATAGAGTGCTGGGCCTGAAGTCAGGAAGACATGACTTCAAATTCAAAATCAAATGTTCAAATTCAGCCTCAGACACTTACTAGCTGTGTGACCCTGGGCAAGGCACTTAATCATGTTTGCTTCAATTTCCTCATCTGTAAAATGAGCTGGAGAAGGAAAGGCAAGTCACTACAGTATCTTTGCCAAGGAAACCCCAAATGGGATCACGAAGAATTGGACACGACTGAAATGACTGAACAACAGCAACTTCTTGGTCCAATTCCTTTACTTTACAGATTAGTCCAAAGAGGTAAATCAACTCAACAAGCATCACATAGCCATCAAGTGGCAAAGAAAAGACTTCAAACCCAGATCTTCTGACTCTAAGTTCAATATTACTCAAGGAATCAGCAACCTCTTTACCCTTCAGTGTGACAACCCTGTGGTTACCACTGGGAGGGCTAAAGCACAGACATAGGATAAAAAGGACAAGAGGGGAAAAAAACCAGGAGAAATAATGAGAGGGGAAAACAGAAAAATTTCATTTGGCAAAAAATGGTAGAGTGTTACTAACAATCACGTCAGATTTCACCCAATGATACCAGTATTATTGGGGATCTGTCCCCTTGTCTTCTGATTAGACCCCTGAGCCATTAATGGCAAGAATTTCTTCTCTCAGTTCAACTTAGCTCAAGTTAATTCAACAAACATTTGTTGAGTATCTACTTTGTGCAAGGATTTTCATTGACTTCTGCTTGCCCCTTGAGCAAATTATTTGCCTCTCCAACTATAAAAATGAGGGGAAGAGCAGAAACAAAGAAGCAGAAGAGAATAGCTTTGTAATGGATGGAATCAGTGGAAGGCCTCATCACCCCAGTCTACTAGACAGGCGCACTTATTATGCAGCTGAGCATGTGCTCTGGCCTCTTCCCGTGGGCACCATGTTCCTTGATAAAGGACACAAGAAACCAATGGCTTCTATTTAATTCTTGAGTATCTTTATACTTGGCATTATGTCAAAGAAGGTTGGCAACTGAGCCAATAGAATGGGCAGAGGTCCCCGGTAGTTTAGGTCTGATATTAGAATGAAATGAGACATCTCATCTTATGTGTCATTTATAATAATGGACACAAGATAGATGCTCAATAAATACTCTTTGCTTAATTATAGCTTTTCTAAATCTTTTCTATTAGGTTATGCATTTTTATTTACCTTTCCAAAAGTAGTTAAGTCCCAGAAGAAGCACAGGACCTATCCCCTTTTTTAATACAGAATTTGAAGTTCCAGTTTCCTGAGTCTAGCAGAGTTAAAAGATACATAGTAGGTGTTTAAGAAATGTCGAATGGAATCGAAGAGTATAGTAAAAAGAATATTCATTAATAGGTCATTACTATGAGGCAGAAAAGTAGCTTAACACTAGAGGTCCCTCTCTTCATAGGATCACATTCATGTGTCTTTCAGAATTCAGTCAGCTCCAGTTTGGAATAAGATATATGAAGCAGTAGAGAAGAAATTCACAGTCATAAATTCTTTCTAGGCTGCAAATAAAATTTAATGCTAAGGGCCTGAGCCCTTAGCTTTGCCTAGAGAGGAGGATGGGGCATTAGCCACAAAAAAATACTAATTCATTAGTATTACATGAAAATACATATAAATGTGCATATATGTGTGTGTTTAAGATATATATATATCTATATGTATGTTCTATATGGATATATATTAAATATATCTATATGATATACATATATTTATCTTCCTGCTATTTCTTTCCCTTACCCCCTTCCCACCTTAACACCCTGCCCCCTCACATCTAAGGTTCAATATAGTTATTTCTGAATCATGGTTTTCCAACTGTCCCTTAGATACCTCATACTATTTGTCCTATGGTATAGTATAGGCTTCTTAGTTTCCCTGGATTCCTTAAAATTCAACTTTTTACAAGAGGCCTCTTCTAATCCCCATACCCTTCTCTTTTCAGATAACTATCATATACTCTGTATATATGTATACTCAGATTTTTACATGTTTTCTTCTTCATTAGATTGCATGTTCCTTGAGAGCAGGGAATTTTTGGCCTGTCTTTGTGATTTCTTCTTCTCCTTTCTTTCTTTGTATCTCCAGTTTTTACCACACTGCCTAGCATATAGTAAATGCCTAATAAATGCAGTCTTTGAATCACTTCATCTCAATGGGCCTTCAGTTTCCCATCTGCATGGTAAGAGCATTTGTGCCATCATTTGAAAAACCCTTGTTCTGAGTGCTGAGCTGTGAAGTCCACCTTTTATGTGTTACTTTCCAAGCCACTGTAAGTCCTTGTTGCGGCTCCCAGGACCACCTGTATACTATGAAATGCTTTACTGGTTCAAACATAGACCATACTTTTCCCTCTAAGCCTACAATTTTTGTGATTTTTAGTCTATGCTTATATATTTTTCCTTCAATGGAAACTTTTTAAAATCAAGAACAGCAAAATTATTCAAAGTACAATTTATAATTTCCAATCTTATTATTAGTAAAGGAAGAAAAAACAGAAGGGAGAAGAAAAGGTAAAGAGAAGAGACAGAAGAGACAGAGAGGAAGTAGGAGAGAAAAAGGAAAGCGAAAGCTATGGGAAGAATGAAATATAGCTAAAAGAAAAGGGGAAAGTGAGAAAGAGACAGAAAGAAATAGATAAAAGAAATAAAGATGCTAATTAGGTTCAGAGGTGAATATGTTGTCAAATGAAATTGCTTTTGGTTCACTTGTGCTGGTCACTAGAGTTAAGTACTGCATTTAATTACTAAAATTAGGATGAGCTTTTTAGCAATTGACCACTGTTCTGAGTTCTTTACTGCTCTCATGCAACCATCAAGCAGCTCTGCATTAACTAGCAAAATTATCTCCCTCCCACACCACGAAAAAAATTATTCATTAAACAATAGTCAGAGCAATATCACCATATAGAACTGGATGAAATTAAGCAGAAAGAAGGATCAGGCTTCCTGGTTGTGAGTTTAGTTACTCTTGGACCAAGGAGCATTAAGTGGAGAGACAGTCAGTAGGCAGTCCATGAGGGGCTTAGTTAAGATCTGGCTCCTGATCAAAAGGTTTGAGCTTTATCAGTCAATAGGAGAAAAAGAAAGAGAGGAATTATAACAGCCTATGACTTTGGAGCATCACTCTGATCTCCTTAAGAAGTAAATGCTATGTGTGGAAACAATTCTTACTGTGAAGATCTTTCTTTTCCTGGCTTAGGAAAATGTCCCTAGAGAGTTACGAATTCACACTCATGTTGTTTGTGGAGGTGGCACACTGTCCACATTTTTCCAACTGACAGCCCACAGTTTATCTGCTCATCAACATTATTGGGACATCTGTTGCAAAGGCTGAAATTCCATGTAAGCTTATGTCAGTTTACTACTCAAGTTATGTCTGTGACTCCAGTTCAACTGAAATTCACACACACTTCGTAAGCTTCTTTCTGTGAAAGGTGGGGGTTAAATTAGATAGCTTCCAGACTTAGATCTATGGATTGATGATCTTATGATCCTTCTGGGCTTGACCTGGGGCAGATACAGATTTGGTCAAGACAAATTCCCAACTCTCACTGAGTTTGCAGGAGGATAAGGTATATAATGCTGCTAATTATAAAAAACAGATATAGATATGTACATCAGAGGTACAAAACAAAGTACTTTGTAAAAGGCATGTGGGGGCAGCTAGGTGGTGCAGTAGATAGAACTCTGGGACTGGAGTCAAGAAGACCGGACTTCAAATCTGGCCTCAGACACTAGCTGTGTGATGCTGGGCAAATCACTTAATCCTGTTTACCTCAGTCTCCTCATCTGTAAAATGAACGAGAGAAGGAAATGGCAAATCACTCCAGTATCTTGGCCAAGAAAACCCCAAATGGGGTCACAGAGAGTAGGACATGACTGACATGACTGAACAACAGAAAAGGGCACGTATGGGAGAAAGTTGTCACTGAAAATCTAGAAAGGTTCGTGTTTGAATTGAACTTTACAGGAAATTCCAAAGGGGAAGAGGTATTGAGAATATTCCAGGGACTTTAATGTTGTTTCCTACTTGACTGTGGATGGTGGCAGGACCAGCCCTTGGGCATGACAGCGGAATATTGGCAGTGGCTCCTTCCTTCCATGTTCTTCAATATTGCTAGTGCCATCCTGAGACTCACCTAGAGCTTTAATGCAGTTTTAATGGCTGGGTGCTAGTTACTGGGTTGGCATGGTAGAAGTTGCAAACTTAGCTGGAAAAGGCTATAGAGGCTGAAGAAGCTCTAAACCTAGGTATCTGGATGTCATAAATGACTGACTGGCACAAGAAAAGTATAGGAAAGAATAGGGGTTGAGATCCTCATAGACTGTGCCTAGTTGTACTTACTGGGGCAAGCTTTAGGGGTGGGAGAGGGTAGACCCTCTCTCCTGGTCACTACCCACTCCTCACTTCATTCCCTAACCCTCACAAGGGTGGAAGAGGAAGTTAGCAATGGCCTCAAGCATAAGGGAAGCCCCAGCTCTTTCTTTTCTCCTGCTTTCAATAATAATAGATGGGTAGGCTCTTTTTAATAATAAAAGTTAGTGGCTCTGAATTAATATTTTAAAAGTTCTGTTTGTTGGGAGAATTATATAACTATTCAATCAAGTAGGCTGCTGCTGCTTGGTAGCCCCTAGGGAGAGTCTTGTGACCTCCCCTAACCAGATCTTAAGGATTCTAGTTAATATACTTTGCACAATATAAGAACCCTGAGGGCTCAGCTATCCTTCCCCCTCTCTCCATCCCACTCTAATCACAAGGAGCTACATGCCTTCATACAGTTTAAAATCATTTATATAAATAAGAATCAGTCTTATAAAGTAGATGGTTAAGGGGGAGATGGTGAGGGAAGAGGCAGGGAAGGCAACTGGGAGACGGTTTTCTTTTAACTCTAAAGTAGACAGAAGGAGTAGGAGAGGTGAAAAAAATGATGATGCCCCCTCAGAAAAAGTGCACTACTACTTAGGCTCCAATTTGTGATAGCATGGAAAACACTGGCTTCTGGGGGTAGGACAGGGAGAGGAGAAGGATCCCAGTCTTGCTGGACCCCATTCATTAGCTCTTTATATGCTCCACATTCTCTGGGCTCCCCCTTTTCTCTTGCAGTGTGACTCTCACCCCAAATCCCTTTCCACTCAAACTCCTAACTCTCTCTCTTTCTCTCAGATCTCATTTCATGTTCCCTTCAGTGTTCCCCAAGCTGGAGAAATGGCAGGAATGGGTAGGAAGCTACATTCCCCTTGGGGGCTCTGTGATTACAATCTAGCCTGCAGTCTACATTCATTCATAAGGATACTGGTATTGAATCCAGAGCAAGGATACTTGTTTATACTCCCTGCTGCTAGTTCTGGTTCTGGTCTTGTTCTAATCAGTACTGAGTCATTTCTGGTTCAGGTGAGCACCAAGACTTCTATGCACGGAGGCAGCCTCTACAATCATGACCAGTACAATCCTGTAGGGTATGGTAAGAGAATCTCCAAGTCACTGTGTCCCTTGGGGGCTTTATATGTTTTGGGAACTACCAATTGCAGTATTGCCAGTGCAAAGCCTTCAGTTATAGATGAAACAAAGGAACTTTTATGCTTTAGCTGCCTATGTGGGAGGGGGCTACAGTTCCTCACTACCTCTTAACTCTCAGGGTTTTGAATGCTATCTGCTCCATAGGTAAGGGACTTCTGTGAATTTTATTTGCATGGCAGCCTGGGAACATTTCCATTAGAATCCCATCTATACCCTTGGACTTACTCCTCCCTAGTAATATATTTAGGCCTGGCCATAGACTATCAGAGGCTGTGAGTGTTTATCTTCAGCCTCATAAAGATTCAGTAGAGGTACTGACCTCATACTGCCTGCAGAGGCAAGAGAGAGGTAAATGGAATTTAGCTGACCTCACTCAGCTACAAGTTAGTTCTGAGGCCCTTTTATTGAGAAGATTGAATCTGAAAGTCTAACCCCTGGGTGTATGGCCCTTTTGTGAGTCAGACTGGTGAAATTGTGAGTTGATTAATAGCTAAAAATGTATTGAAGAGCCCTAAGGCGTGACCATCTCACTCACCACATGGCATAGTGAAAAGAACATTGGAACTCAGTTTGTATCTTACCTCAGACATAGTAGCTGTGTGAGCCTGGGCAAACCACTTAATTTTTCAGAACCTTAGTTTCCTCATCTGTAAAATGGGAATAGTTATTGTGATTGTGAAGACTAAATGAGATAACATATATAAAGTGCTTTGCAAACTTTAAAGTACAAAACAAAGCAAGAAAAAGAAAGAAAGAAAGAGAAGAAAAGATGACCTATTAGTAGTAATATAGCATGTGTGTTCTGGCTGACTTTCCCAGAGCCAGGCTGCTACATCTACCCTCTCAGGATTTTTTTTTTTGGGGGGGAGTAGGTAGGAGGGAATTGACTAACCCTCAGGGAATGTCTCTTCTCTACTGACTTTAGCTTGAACTCCTACTGGCTATGTTCCCCCCATTGTTAAGGGGCCAGTGACCAGCAGTTCAGTTCCATTGAACCACTGAACATCAATTGGCATTTACAAAGGGATATTTACTTTAAAGATATGGCAAGGACAAATTTACAAACATTTCCCTCCAGTATCTCCAGGGCATAGTCTCCCCTATTTTATCTTGGTCTCTAGGGGAGTAGGTGTAAATCTTTGCTCAGTTCCTACATATCATTGGTCCTACCAAGTTCACCAAAGGTGGTATCAGTTATGGATGCTTTAATTAAACATCCCTTGGACAGGGGAAAGTCCTACTGAAGATTTCTTCTTGCTTTTTGAGGCATTGGTATTAGGCAGGCTGTAACACCTCTTTTGGGCTCTGACTCTTAGATTACTTGCTCAACCTTTTGAAACTTCCAAGGTTGGAGGCTTCTTTCTCCAACAGAGGATGCCATGAGCCAAGGAATCACTGAAACCTCTCAGAGTAAATGAAGTAAAAAGCAAGTAGCTAAAGCTGATCTCTAGAGCCAATCAGAAAGCTTAATATTCATCACGTGGTTAACCGAATGGAACCAGTTATGGCATACATACTCTACTTTCTCTCCAAGGCACTTCCTTCACATGCCACTAAGAATCTTCTGGAAGCAAGTTCCTTATTATCCTCCATGTGGAGAGAGACAAGCAAGCTGTTAGAGTTTGCACATGTGTTAAGAACTCTATTAAAATATACTAATGGTATTTTCTTGATGCAACAGTGACCAAAACCAGTAGTGAGAGCAGAACTTCAGCAGATGATAGCTATGGGGAAAGAATGTATTAGCAGAACATCAGATGTTCACATCTTTGTGGGAGCGGATAAAGGGTAGAGCAATAGCAGTGAGGAAATTTCTGGACCATTTCAAGAAGCTACAAAAAATGTAGTTGAGAAAAAGGAGGGCACAGTTGGCACCTAGGAGATGGAGTCATGAAAATTCAAGTGGCAGAAATCTTCCAGTTTTGATGGCAAAGCATATGGCCTACATGGCTGACTTTTTCCTCATCTCAGAGTGTGAGTTTTCCAGGAATTTATTCTGAGAAAGTCCTAAACTCTTCCCTACAATGTATGAGTTTCTGGGAGACTGACTTATTAGAGCATTGGGAGAGTAAAGGGGTGGTCTACTGAGAACAATTCTCTTGTTTGATTTTTCCTTGTTATTTGCTTTTTAAAAAAACCTATCCACCAGCCCTGAAGTCAGGAGGACCTGAGTTCAAATCCGGCACTTGACACTTACTAGCTGTGTGACCCTGGGCAAGTCACTTAGCCCCAGTTGCCTAAAAATAAAATAAAATAAAATAAAATAAAATAAAATAAAATAAAATAAAATAAAGGGTCAGCTGGTGCAGTGGATAGAGCACCAGCCCTGAAGTCAGGAGGACCTGAGTTCAAATCTGACCTCAGACCAAACACTTGACACTTACAAACTATGTGACCCTGGGCCAGTCACTTAAGCCCAATTGCCTAAAAATAAAAAAATTAAAAATTAAATTAAATTGAAAAATCCTATCCAGATTACTTGCTTTGCTATTTTATGTTTCCTGCCTAGACTACTAGATAGGAACTTTAACTATGTATTGGCCTTATACTGAACCCAATCATTTATAAGGATTCCAGAGTGAGTGGAAAATATATATACTTTCAGTTGCAACATCACCATACATTTAAAAGAAGTAAATGTGTCTTGGATGTACTAGTAAAGAATATGATCCTGAGCATAATTAGTCCATTTCCTTACCAGTCATAGTGATAAGAACTGATTGTTGTTTTTTGTTGTTGTTTAGTCATTTTTCAGTTATGTCTGACTCTTCCTGACCCCTTTTGGGTTTTCTTGGCAAAGATTTCCTTCTATAGTTCATTTTATAGATGAGGAAATTGAGGCAGAGTTAAGTGACTTATCCAAGGTCACACAACTACTAAGTGTCTGAGGCCAAATTTAAATTTAGGAAGAGAAGTCTTCCTGACTCTAGGCCTGGCACTTACACACTGTGCAACCTAGCTGCTAAGAACTGGTTCTAAACATCTAAATCAGGAAATTTCTTTGTTATTTCCTATTTCTTTTCCTCTTTACATTATTATTTTCCCATCCCACTGGCGCCACCTCCAGTGATCCTGATCTATATCTTCCCACTGGAACCAGATGGCTCTGGAGGAGAAAATGAGGCTGGTGACTGCACAGCCCTCCCTCACTTAATTCCAATTCACTTGCAAGTCACAGAGTCACCTTCCTGATGCCATGGTCCTCTTCAAGAATGAAGGACAAACAACAGCCCCTCCCTGCCCCTCACTTCCTTTTCCAAACTTGCCTAGGACATGAATTACTATAGGGCTCCTAGGGACTTACAGGAGGAAAGACAGGTGAATAGATTCTTTGGTCTACTTTCCCGACCACTTCATAGCAAATGCTTTCTATATGCGCATGGTTTTTGTAGTAACCCAGCAATTATCCCTGAGAAATGAAAAACAGTCCATGCACAAAGCTTAAACATTGTCACAAGACTTATTGAAAGAGTCCATATAACCATTCAGGTGTCTAGTGAAGAATCAAAGGCTGAAGGCACAGGGATTATAAGTTTCTTCCAGGTGCTTCCAGAAGAAAGAATATATCTTGTTCCAGGATTGTAAATAGAAATCCATGCTTCACTATATTTCCACATTAGTGCCAGGTTCATGATCATTTCATGATATGTAGTTCATGAGATATAGCAATACAAAAGCAATTTCCTCCCTTTACCTTTATATACAGAATAAGTCTCATCTCTGATGTATATTGGTTATGCTTTGGGATCTTGGAACATTACAACCACTTGAGGAGCTGAAGGAGGGAGAAAAGGAAATAAGGGGAAAAAGTCTGGCTCACCTCATGGCTGACAGTAAATTTAATATCCACTAATAGAGATGACCATTTTTTTCATGGCCTTGGGATGGAGTCTGGGAGACATTTCTTATCTGTATAGTCCCAGAGCTGAAGATAACAAATAGTAATAAAGAAAAGAACAAATATGTCATTTTTGTCCGGGGAGTAGGCATAATACAGTGGAAAAACACTAGCTCTAGAGCATATATTCCTGGGTTCACATCCTGCCTCTGATGCCTAATGAGTGATATTCGGTCACTTAACCTCCCTGCGCCTCAGTTTCTTTTTCTGTAGAAAGAGGGGGTTGGTCTGGATTGCCACAGAGGTTACTTCTAGCTCTAGCTCTGTGTTATTCCATGATTAAGTCTGTCCATAGCTTGAATTTGTGAACTCAAGTCTCCTGAGCCAGTTCCAAACTTTAATACATTCCATATAGGTACGATAAACAGGTTAACTTTCACTCAGTTTTTTATTCAACATTTCACATATTGGAGTGTTTTTTATCTTTGAGATGAATCAGCAGGCAAGGAGACTAGAAGGTGCTTCCTTGCAGGACACTACTCCTGTTCCAGTAATTGAGCTTGCAACCTCAGAGTCAACTTCATCACCTTATTTTCTGTCCCCTCCCCTACTTGACTCCCCATCTCTAATCAGTTGCCAAGACTTATTGGTTCTTCTTTCACATCTTACACCTGGTTTCTTCTCTCCATTCACATAACTACTACCTCAGTTTAAGCCCAGGCTATTGTGATAACCTTCTAGGCTGGTTTCCCTTTTCCTTTTCTCTCTTCTCTATTAAATTATCCACACTCTTGCTAAAATGATCTTTTTAAACACAGACTGTTTAAACCATGTCACTGTCGTGCTCAGGTATCTTCAGTGGCTCCAGCTTGTCTCTACTATAAAATACAAACTCCTCTGGTCTGGGTCCCCCTGATCTCCAAATAACAACAGCTAACATTTATATAGTGCTTAGAAATGCATCTGGTCAGTAGGTCATCAAGGTATAGAACTAAAAGGTAAAATAAAAATTGAAAAACCCACCCATTACCACTTGAAAGTAACCCCAAAATAAAAACTCACAGGAACATTATAGCTAAGTTTCAAAACTCCCAGATCAAGGGGAGAATGTTACAAGCAACTAGAAAGAAACACCTTAAATATTGTGAAGGTATAGTTAGGATAACACAAGATTTAGCAACTTCTACTTTAAAAGACTGAAAGGCATGGAATATAATATTCTGAAAAGCAAAGGAGCTGGGTTTCTAACCTACCCAGAATAACCTACCCAGCAAAGCTGAGTATAATCCTGCCAGGGAAAAAAATATTTAATCAACTAAAGGACTTTCAGGTATTCTTGAGGAAAAGACCAGAACTGAACAGAAAATGTGATTTACAAGAACCAGGAGAAACATAAGAAGGTAAATGTGAAAAACTAATTATAAGTGATTTCATAAATTTTGTAACTCTTGAGAATGTTATCATTACTAGGGTTGTTTGAAAGAGTATAAATAGATAGAAGGCTTGGGGTTAAGTTGATTGTGATGGGATGAGCCTAAAAAATAAAACTGGGTAGGAAGAGGTAAAATGGAATAAATTATCTCATACAAAAGAGGCATGAATGGAAGAAGTGGTATAGTGGAGGAGAGGATAGGGTGGAGGGCCAGTAGCAATTGGGTTAAAGAGGGAATAACATATACATTTAGAAGGGTATAAAAGTGCTCTTAACTTATAGAGAAATAGAAGGGCAAGGGGATAGGATACTGGAGGGACTCTTAGAAGTGTGTGTAGATTAAGAACTAGGAGGGCAAAGGGATAAGATAAGGGAGGTATTTTATAGAAGGGTATGCAGATTAGAGAGGCAATGGTCAGAAGTAAGTTAAATTTCTGACTAGGGATAGAGTAAAAAGAAAGAAAGAGAAGGAAAAACAGAGAGGAAAAATAGGATGGAGGGAAATACACAACTAATGATTATAACTTTGAATATAAATGGGATGAACTCACTCATAAAATAGAAATGGGTAGCAGAATAGATCAAAAATCAGAATCCAACAATTTACAAAAAGCACATTTTAAAATGAGAGATGTACATGCAGTAAGAATAAAGGGCTGGAGCAGAATTGATTATTCTTCAGCTGGTTTAAAAAAAATAGGGGTAGCAATTGTGGATCTCAGACAAAGTTAAAGCTAAAGTAGAGTTAATAAAAAGAGATAAGCAGGGCAATAACATTATGTTAAAAGGTACCATAGATAATGAAATAATATCAATACTAAACATACATAGACCAAATGCTACAGGTTTCAAATTTTTAAAGGAAAAAGTAAATTAATCACAACTGAAATATATGGCAAAATTATAATAGTGGGGGACTTCAACCTTCCACTCTCAGAACTAGATAAATCTAACAAAAATAATAAGAAAGAAGTCAAAGAGATGAATAGAATCTTAGATAAGCTAGATATGATAGATATCTGGAGAGAATTGAATGGGAATAGAAAGGAATACCCACTTTTCTTAGTGGTACAAGGTATCTTTACAAAAATTGACCATATGTTAGAACATAAAAACTTTATAGAGAAATTCAGAAATATTAAATGAACTAATTTCAGATCACAATGCAATAAAAATTACATTTAATAAAAGACTATGGAAACAGATTAAAAATTAATTGAAGACTAAATAATCTAACCTTAAACAGTTAGAGTATTAAAGAACAAGTCATAGAAACAATGAGTAATTTTTTAAAAAAGAGAATACTAATGAGACAATATAACAAAATTTATGGGATGTAGCAAAAGCACTAATCATAAGAAAATTTATATCTCTAAATGCCTACATCACAAAATAAAGAAAGAACAGATCAATGAATTGGGTATACAATTTAAAAAAAACAGAAAAAGAACAAATTTAAAATCCCCAATTAAACACCAAATTGGAAGTTCTAAAAATTAAAGGAGAGACTAATAAAATTAAATGTAAGAAGACCATTGAATTAATAAATAGAACTAGAGTTGTTTTTATGAAAAAAACTAATAAAATAGATATATGATTAGTTAATATGATTTTTAAAGAGAGAGAAGAAAACTACTAGTTTCAAATTACTAGTGTAAAAATTACCAGTATCAAATTTCTAGTTACTTGTATCAAAAATACTAGTATAAAAATACATTACTAGTATCAAATATAAAAAGAGTGAATACACCATTAATGGGGATGAAATTAAAGCAATTATCAGGAGTTATTTTGTCCAGTTATATGCCAATAAATTTAAAATTTAAGTGAAATGGAACAATACTTACAAAAACATAAACTGTCCAGATTAACATCAGAGGAGAAAGAATATCCAAATAAACCTATTTTAGAGGAAAAAAACTGAACAGGCTATAAATGAGCCTCCTAAGAGAAAAATATGGATATACAAGTGAATTCTAGCAAACATTTAAAGATCAACTAGTTCCAATGTTAAATAATTTGGAATAATAGGCACATGCCTTTTATGAAACAAATATGGTGCTGATACCTAAATCATGAAGAGTAAAAAAGAAAAGTAGAGAAAGAAAACTATAGACCAATTTCACTAATGAATATTGATGCAAAAATCCTAAGTAAAATACTAGCTAGGAGACTACGACAATATATCACAATGATTATACACTATAACCAAGTGAGATTTATGCCAGAAATGCAGGGAACTATATGAACAGAGTTATAAAATGCTATTCTATACAAATAAAGTCAGATTTAAATAATTGGAGAACTATTAATTGTTCCTAGGTGGGCTGAGCCAAACTTAAATTAATCTATATATTCAGTGCCATCCCAATTAAATTGCCAAAAAATATTTTCTTGCTTAGAAAAAAATAATAAAATTCATTTGGAAGAACAAAAGATTTAGAATATCCAAAGAATTAATAAAAAAAGAAAAGGAAGGAGGTTTAGCACTACCAGATCTTAAGCTATGCTATAGGTAGTAATTATCACAACTAAAAGTACTGGCTAAGAAATAGAATTATGCATCAGTAGAATAGAGTAGGACAGTAGTAAATGATTATAGTAATCTTGTGTTTGATAAATGTAAAGATTTAAGCTTTCAGGATAAAAATTCACTATTTGGTAAAAAAATAAAATTGTGGGAAAACTGGAAAACAGTCTGGCAGGTAAGTATAGACCAGTATCTTATACTATTTACCAAGATAAGGACAAAATAGATACATGACCTAGACATAAAGAGAGATATCATAAGTAAATTAGAAGAACATGGAATGTATGACCTATCAGATTTGTGGATAGGAGAAGAATTTATGAATAAATAAGAGATAGAACATTGTGAGACGTAAAATGGTTAATTTTGATTACATTAAATTTAAAAGGTTTTGTACAAATAAAACCAACGTTGCCAAGATTAGAAGGACAGCAGAAAATTGAGGAAAAATTCATAGACAATTTCTCAGATAAAGGCCTCATATCTCAAATACATGGAGAACTTTGTCAAATTTATAAGAATGAGTCATTCTCCAATTGATAAGTGTTCAAAAGATATGAACAGATAGTTTTTGGAGGAAGAAATCAAAGCTACATAAAGTCATATGAAAAAAATGTTCTAAATCATCATTAGAAAAAATTAAATTAAAACAACTTTGAGATACAGCCATCAGATGAGCTAAAATGATAGAAGAAAAAAATGACAAATGTTGGAGGGAAAAATGACAAATGTTGGATGGGATGTGAAACCTACTGGGACACTAATAACTGTTGGTGGAACAGTGAATTGATCTAACCATTTTGGAGAGCAATCTGGAATTATGCCCAAAGAGTTACAAAGGTGTATACTGCCATGTATACCCTTTGACTCAGCAATACCACTGTTAGGTCTATTTCCCAAAGGGGTCAGGGAAAAAGTAAAAGAATTTATATGTTCTAAAATATTTATAGCAGTTTTCTTTGTGGTGGCAAAGAACTGGAAATTGAGGGGATGCCCATCATTTGGGGATTGTCTAAACAAATTGTAGTATATAATCGTGATGGAATACTACTGTGCTTCAAGAAATGATAAGCAGGTTGATTTTAGGAAAGCATAGAAAGGCTTGCATGAAATAATGAAGAGTGAAATGAGCGAACTGAGAGGACATTTTATACACTAACAGCAATATTGTTCAAAAAGTAAATATGAATGACTAAGCTATTTTGGGTTACATGAATATTCAAATCCACTACAAAGGACCTGTGAAGGAAGATACTATCCACTTCTAGAGAAAGAACTGATATATGGAACTAAATATTGTATGGTTTCACATATATATCTGTGTCAAATATTGGCCTTCTCCAGTGTGGGGTTGGGAAGGGGAAAGGAAATAGCTTGGAACTGAAATGGAACCCTGAGACTCCAGAGTCCTAAGTTCTTTCTATTTTTGACTCTTTGACCAATTACCTGTGTGCTATTTGGCAAGACACTAAACCTTATGGGTCTTCAGTTTCCTCATGTATAAAATAAGATAATTTCCAAATTCCCCTCTACCTTGAAAACTGTATATCTTATCTTTATATTCTCTGGGAGAATAGCTGCAGATGTCTTTCAGGCTTTATAAGTGGCAAATGCTTAAGAAGAGAAGTAGATGCCAAGATTAAACAACCGTAAGTTACTAGTGACCAGGAAACTTAGAAAGTAAATGAAATTCAAAATAAGACTGTGGCATTTTGAGATGGGCAGCATCCACCTTTTCAACTCTGCAGTGATTTGACTTTTCTTATCCTCTGCTACTAAACTCTGCAATACACGAAGTACCTGGAGGTGTACAGATTCTGAAGTGAAATCCAATTAACCTTTAGCCATGTTTTATCTGAGAAACTGAGAAGCCTGTTTGTTTTATCCAATTCTGCATGTGTCACACTGTTAATGGAATATAGCACATTGAAGGACCTAATGATAATAATCACATTTTTATAGTCTGGCAATTAACTCATCCATTTTTTACAACAGTCTTAGAGGCTGCTGTCAAATTTTGGAGTTCTCAACCACAGTTTGCTTTCCTTTTATTCTACAGTGTTTTGTTGGTCCAATGTACAATAGCCCCTTGTCAGTGAGAATGGTAAAGAGAGAGTGCAAGCAGTAACTATTGTTTATCCTTAATTTTTGAAGAGGAACGATGACATCACAGGGTGATGTCTCAACTCACTTGTGAATTAGATTTAAGTGACGCAGAGTCTGACCTCAGACACTTGCTAGCTGTATGATCCTGGGCAAGGCACTTAACCCCGTTTGCCTCAGTTTCCTCATCTGTAAAATGAGCTGGAGAAGGACGTAGCAAACCACTCCAGTATCTTTATCAAGAAAACCCCAAATGGGGTTCTGAAGAGTATGACATGACTGAAACAACTGAATAACAAAACAACAACAACAAAAAAGAGTCACCCAAGGTTATTAGCCTTATTCTCTTATCCAGAGTTGTTGAAGTCCCAAGGCAAGACAAAAATCAAGATGACTGGTGATGGCTCAGGGTGCAGTGAATGACCTTAGCGTTTTTGCCGTCTGACCAAGCTCTACACGCTCCACATCACCTGCTTCAGCTGCCTTCATGGCTGTTGGAACAAATTGTTCTCATCTGCCCATTCCATGAGGGTGGAGGGATTAGGGGGTAGAGAGGGGGAGTCTTCACATGCTTGGAGTAGACATCTCGCTAACTCACCAATAGGTTTGAGGCCTGTCGATTACCCTCAACCTGGTTTAGCCCTTCTGGTGAGACAGTTTAGTGGGGTATGACCACTGTGCATGCTACAGCTTCTTAGAGCCACATGTGAGAGTTGAATGCCAGGCAGATGCCAAAGCTGGATGAGCAGCTCTGAAAAGGGCTCAGCAAGTCCTTACACCAGAGGTCCTAGTCTTCCTTGAACACCTCATACACCCCAAACAATAGTAGTCACATTCTGTGTTCTACAAGCAAAGGAATGACTCTGTCCAGAGTCTTTGTGGCAATTAATTTAAATTTAAGCTTATTCTCCCCAGAGATCCAGGTGCTGCAGTTGGGGGGGGGGGGCGGTGTCTGTGTCTCTGTATGTTTTTTGCATTGATTCTTTTTGTAACTTTTTAGTAAATACAACTTTGTAAAAGCTATGTTTATTGGTTAAGTGATAAGGCCAATCAATCAATAGTATAGAGTCACTGGGTCAATAAATAGTGTAGAAGAGGTGTTAACAATAAATATGGGAAATACACCAGGAATAGGGGATTGAGTTGATAGCATTCAGACTCCAATAGTCTCAAGGGTATCCCTACAACTCTGAAAAGAGATATAACTAGTCATACTTTGTAACTTGACCTACTGATGCAAGTATGGATGTATGGATGTAGGGGTGAGGAGCCTGTGGCTTTGAGGCTACAGGTGGCCCTCTAGGTCCTCAAGTGTGGCTTTTTGACTGAATCCAAACTTCACAGGACAAATCCCCTTAATAAAAGGATTTATTCTGTAACTTGGACTCAGTCAAAGGCTGCACCCAAGGACCTAGAAGGCCACATGTGGCCTTGAGATCATAGGTTCCCCACCCCTGGATCAGAGGAATAAGTCTAGAGTCTGGCTGCACAAGTATTTTCTGTCCTAGTTGGAGGGTCCTTTCCCTTAAAAATACAAAACTGCAATCTAAACTATTCTCAAGGGTCCAATTACCTGTCTCTGAGTTGAGAAGCAAACAAAACCTGTGATGTTTGAAAAATTATTTCTCAGGTTCTTAAAAGAAATTCTAGGAATGTATACTACATTTGTAAAATGAAGGGAGAAGCAGCATTTTATTAGCTGGAGAAGCCCTGGGAACCACTAGTGAAATGAGTGTTAAGTGACTCTGAATGAGCATTCTCAGACCCTGTCTGAAGCCAGAAAGGGTGGATGAGGAAGTACTCTCCCCATTCCACCTTTGGGGATCTTGCTTCCTATCCCTTCTTTTAGACCTTTTTTTAGAATCTGGCCCCCTGCTATATGAACAGGTCATTAGAAATCAAAACACAATCCTTGAGACATGTGGTCTACTAGGGAGATAATATATGATTACATATAGCTATAATATACAATATTACATGATAATTATGTTAGGGAAGTATCAAAGTGCTCTGTGAGTTTGGTGGGGAAGGGTCATTACTGTTGGGGACTTGGGGGAGTCTTCCTGGAGGAGATAGCATGTTCAAGTCTATTTGAATTAGGCTTTAGAAAATGAGTAGGAGGAATTAAAAAGGTAAAGATGGGTAGGAAGGTCATTACAGGCATGTGGGAGATGTGGGAGTATAGTGACTATTATAAAGTATGCAAGGAGAGCAATAAGAGATATATTTTTAGGTAAGCAGGGTAGTGGCAGGTTGTTGAAGGCCTTGAATTCCAGACAAAGAACGGACATCTTCAGAGGTCACCAAAGATTTGAATTCAGACCTTTCCAACTTTTTATTTTATTCGATTGATTCTTGATATCTCAGTGTCATTAGCCTCCACTTGCCCAATTCTAATTTTTAAGGAATCATTTTCTTCGGTTAGCTTTTGTACTTCCTTTTCCATTTGTCCAATTCTACTTTTTAAGGAGTTGTTTTCTTTTTCCAAGCTGTTGACTCTTTTTTCATGATTCTCTTGCATCACTCTCATTTCTTTTCCCATTTTTCTTCTATCTCTCTTATTTGATCCTTAATATCTTTTTTGAGCTCTTATGAGGACATTTTGGGCTTGAGACAATTTCTTATTCCTCTTTGAGACTTTGCATGTAGGCATTTTGACATTGTTGTCCTCTTCTGAGTTTGTGTTTTGACCTTCCCTGTCACCATAGTAGCATTTTATGGTCAAGGCTTTTTTGTTTTGCTCATTTTCCTACTTTGTGACTTTTAAAGCTAATCTCTACTCCTGGAGTACAGGGGGCACTGTCCCAATCTTCTTGCTCTGGGGACTAGGGGCCTGGTGACCGGTTTTATGCTCCAGGTCCTCTGAGGCTGGCAGCTTGCCCACTGTGCTGGGGTGGCCCAGCCTAGTTGTACCAAGGTTCCAGGGCCGGCAGTTTGCCTGATGCACTGGAGCTGGAGGCCTCACAGCTGGCCTGCTAAGCCAGGACCATGGGGCTAGGGCTGCTGATCTGTGCTGTGGCTAGGAACCTCCCACTGGCTTGCCTGGACACAGCCTGCTCTGGGCTGTGCTCCTCCTTTGCCCAAGTGAGACAGACATTTTCCCCAGGCCTTCTAAGTTATCTTGGGTTGGAAAATTGTTTCACCCTGTCTTTTTGTGGGTTCTATCACTCATTTGTTTAGAGGCTTGATTTAAACTTGTTTTGAGGGAAGCTGGGAAGAGCTCAGGCAACTTCCTGGCCTTCTCCACCAGACCTTCTGACTTAAGGTTGGCTTGCTATACATCATGCCCACCTGCTATCTACTTGCTATATACACTATTAGTGAAACATTAAATGGTGAAGTGGTGTCAAGCAGTGATTGCAAAGAGCATGTTGGAAGTGGCTGGGTGATGGATGAATTGGGTTGGAACAGATTTCAGAAGATAACCTTAGTTTTCTTCTTTGTAAAATGAAGGGGTTGCCTAATAGATTGTCTATGAGGTTCCTACTAGCTCTACACCTATGCTCCTACGGCTTACATACAAAAGAATAAAAGAATAAAAACATTCCACTGTAAGCATAAGTGGAAAATAAAATGGGCCTGTCATGCAGTGCGAGTCGGGGGTGACAGAGGCTGCCTGAATGCTGTAGTGATTGGTTCATATTTCAGATTTCATTGGTGTAAGGAGCTCTTGGTGAGCAAATTCTCTCTAGCAAAGAAGATCCACAGCAGGGCTGGAACTTAACGTCATAGAGAGTTTACTGCCTGGGACACCGAGAGGTTTAGAAACTCGCCCAAAATTATACAGCCAGTTTGTGTCAGCGGCAGAGCTTTAATCCAAGTCATTCTGACTATAAGATCTACTTTCGTCTAAAAAAAAATATAAATATGTATTGATGGTTTCCATTTCTTACATCATCATAGTTATCTGAAATATCCATCCCTCTCCCCTTCCTAGAAAATCATCTCATGTAACAAACAGTATTTTTTAAAGAGGAAAAAAAAATCGGTACAACTGATCAATATATTGAAAAAGTCCAAAAACATGTGCAATGTGTAACACCTGTGGACCTCCCACCTCATCTTGTTACATTCACTACAGATTTTTTGATGTGTGATTATTCTTTCCATTTACATTGTTGTAGTTATGATGTGTATTATTTTCTTGGCTCTGCTTACTTTACTCTGCATCTTTCCATGCTTTTCTGTACTTATTACACACCTCATTTCTTATAGTGCAGTAACATTCCATTACATTCATGTACCACAATTTGTTTAGTCATTCCCCAACCAATGGGCATCTACTCTGTTTCCAATTCTTTGCTATCATAAAAAGTGCTCCTATAAATATTTTTGTATGTATAAGAATTTTCTTCTTTTCAATAGCTTCCTTGGGGTATTAGCCCAGTAATGGAATCTCTGGTTCAAAGGGTTTGGACATCTTAAGTCATTTTATTTTCATAATTCCAAAGTGCTTTCCAGAATGGTTGTATCATTTCACAGCTCTACCATCAATATGTTAGTGTGTCTGCCTTTCTACAAACCTTCCAACATTGAGCATTGCCATTTTTTTGTCATCTTTGCCAATTTGTAGGTGAAACCTCAAGATTGTTTTGATTTCACTTCTTTTATTATTAGTGACTTGCAGCATTCTTTCATGTGGTTGAGAAAACTTTATAATTCTTTCTTTTTTCTTAAGAACTGTTTCTTCATATTCTTTAACCACTTATCTACTAGAGAATGGCTAATAGTCTTACATATATCTAAGACATCAAACTTTTATCAGAGAAATCTTATACAAAGATTTTTTTGACCATTTCCCTTCTTATCCTAGCTGCATTAATTTTTTTTTCTGTGCAGATATTTTTCATTTTTCATGTAATTGAAGTTGTCTCTTTTATCTTTTATAATTCTCTATTTCTTGTTTGGTTAAGAATACAACTTCTACCCATAGCTGTGAAAAATATGTAATCAGCTTCTCTTCTAATTTTTTAATAGTTTAATCATTAATATTAGGGTCTATTTAGGATGTGTTATAGAATATTTGTATTAAGTGTTGGTCTAAGTCTAACTTCTGCCAGATTGCTTTCCAGTTTTCCTATGTAACTTATGTTTACTACTTTCTAGTTTACTAATTTGTGTTTACAAATTTCCCAGTTTTTTCCTATGTAACTTATGTTGCCTACTTTATCAAACACCATATTATTCAATTCCATTTTTTCTCATTCTGATTGTCTAGTCTATTCCATTGATCTATCTCTCTGTTTTTTAACCAATAAATAACAGATGTTTTGATGACTGCTGTTTTGTAATATACTTTGAGGTCTGGAAGTGCTATTCCCCACTCATCCTCAATTCTTTTAATCATTTTCTTTTATAGTTTAGATCTTTTATCCAAATAAATTTTGCTATTATTTCATCAAGTTCTACAAAGTATCCTAATGGTAGTTTGATTGGTGTAGCATTAAAAGTATAAATTAACTTAGGTAGTATTGTCAGTTTTTTTATATTGGTATGGCCTAGTGATGTACACTGAATATTCCTTCAACTATTTAAATCATTCAGATTAATTAAATCTATAAAAAATTTTTGTGTGCTTTGGTAGGTTAATCTCTAGATATTTAATGCATTTTGTAGTTATTTGGAATGGGATTTTCCTTTCTATTTTTGCTTCTTGGGCTTTGTTATTATAATGTAGAAATGCTGTTAATTTTTAAGGCTTTGTTTTGATGCCCATACCTTTGCTGAAACTATTAATTGTCTCAATTAGTATCTTTGCTGTTTTCCAAGTATACTATCATATCATTAGCACATAGGGATAATTTTATATTCTCTTTACCTGTCTTTATGCCCTTTATTTTTGTTATTGCTGCTGCTAGCATTTCTATAGTTATGTCAAATAATACTAGGGAGAGCAGACATCCTTGCTTCACTCCCCTACCTATTGGGAAAGGTTCTACTGTATCCCCATTGCATATGATGCTTGCTTTTGGTTTTACATAGGTGCTTTTTTTAAGGTCTCTTTGCCTATACTTTGTAGGGTTTTTAGCATAAAGTAATGCTGTATGTCGTCAAATGATTTTTCTGCATTTATAGAGATGACCATGCATTCTTGGATATTTTAGTTTTCAATACAATTATATTGATTATTTTCCTAATGTTGAACATTCTTTGCATATAAATCCCATGTGGACATGATGAATTATTTCTTGAATTGCTATAGTCTGTTTGATGGGGTTTTGTTTCCAAGGCCTATTTTCTGTCCAGTATGCCATGCTGCAATGATATGGATGAGATAGCATAAGAAGCAAGGGAAGATCAAAGAGTGGATCTTCTATGATTGATCTGTTATTATTCTAAACATAAATCTTGGCTATGACAAAGAGCTTCCCCTCAAAGTACGAAACCATTACTTATTTCTGGTAATTTACATCAAGAGAAATATTAGTGCCAGAGGGAACTCAAAAAAGCATTGCTAAGGGCTATGAAGTCCTAAACAAAACAAAAACTAAAAACCAAATTAAACCAAGTCAAAACTAAACTAAACTTTAAAAAAAACCCGAAATTTTGGGAATACAGATTGTATTTCCATCTCTAATCTCAGTTATTGGGGCAGGTAGGTGGCATAGTGGACAGGGCACCCAGCCTAGAGTCAGGAAGAACTGAATTCAAATTCAGACTCAGATACTTAGTAACTGTGTGACCTTGGGCAAGTTTCTGTTTCCTTAGTTTCTTCATCTGTAAAATGGAGATAACAATAGCACCCATCTCTCAAGGTTGTTGTGAAGATCAAGTGAGATAATATTTGTAAAGTGCTTAGCAATGGTGACTGCCATACAGTAAATAACATATAAATGTTAGTTCTTATTATTGTCATCATCATCATAATTATTTTCATTATTATTACTTATAATTAGGGGATTAAGAAACAGTGTTGATTTAGAAATTAGCTAAGAATATGATGTCTGAGAATAGGATTTGGATTCTGGATCTTGGCTTAAAATATACATGGTGTGACAGGTGGTATGTGTAGTGGCAAAATATACACACGGTGGTGCTTTCAGAGTTCTATCTACCCATACCTTAGTTCATCACTCTGCTTTCTGCAGTTCATTGAGAGCAAGAGGCTATTACCTAAATAATTAATTACCTTGCTGTGTGTATAATATGAATTTTGGCCAAGGGGTGGTTCTGCCCTTGGACCATCAACCTTGAAGCTATTTGAAAGAGAAGTCAGTATGTTTGTAAGACTTTCGTAATATCTACAATGCTCCTCACTTTTCACCAGAGGGCACTCTGACCACACATGACTTACTTATCCTACCATCTCCTTCTATTTGAATGTAGGAGGTGGTATCTAGGATATGGCAAGAAATTTAAGAAAAAAAGAAAGAAAAAAAGACAAAAAGAAAGGAATAAGAAGAAAAAAAGGAACATTTTTCATCTTTGCTTCTGAGACCCTACCTTTATTTTGAGAGTGTCTCCTCATTTACAAATAACTAATCTCATTCATACAGCTTAGAACAGCGTTTTAAACTCAAATAGAATCAGATCCTTGCAATCTGCATATTGAGGTAGAAAACCACAAATCCACATTATTCATGTTATATTGTATTTTTATCTATTTTGTTAAATATTTCCCAATTACATTTTAATCTGGTTTTGGCAGCTCTTGGGAGTACTGAAAACATGCCTACTGGCGACAAGTTTGATACTTCTAGTTTAGAGGATTTGCTTTTTAGTGGGTATGTGATTTTTTTAAAAACAGTAAGGTAACTATAAAAGGGTAGTACCATAAAACAAAATCATAAGACGCTTTCAAATAACAAATCACAATGAAACTGTCTACAGGATCAAATCCCATCTACCAATATCTTTTCCCAGACCCATAGATGGAGGAGTAAAAATTTGGTAAGAGACTCTTAAAAGGGTAGTCATTGTTCTTTTAGACTTCATCAGGTTGGCAAACTCTCAGAGAAAACAAAGAAGTGTTGGGCTGCGGTACCACTTCCCCTTGCGTCTCACGGTAGCTGGGAGGCACATGACTACTGCCAATCTGGATCCATCTGCTCTAGGTCTGTCAAGCCAGCCACAGTTCTGGGTCTGTCCCCATTCTTCCTTCACTCCTCCATGTAGAGTTGGCATTGGGTCTTCTAGGCATCTTAGGAGTGACATGGAATTCAGACTGGGGCACTTTCCAGCTTGGAAGAGAAGGGTAATGGTTCCCTGACTAAAGCCCAGGAGACAGTCAAAGGGGCAGGGCCAAAATTTACCACCATCATATTAAAATCTCTTCCTCTTCCTGACCTTTCCTATGGACTCATGCCTTCTGAAACTCATGGCTAGTCAGGGTTGGTAAACTGCTTTCCAATTGGGATGATGGACTCTTGGTACACCTAACAAGATTTAGTAGAAACATACTTCCCTGGAATCTTGCAAAATTAATCAAGAGGACTTCATACTGAAAAGCAAGGGGCAGTGAGAAAACTTCCCACACAACACCAATAAGCCTGGTGTCATAGAGAGTAGCAGTTGCAGTAACAGAAGGAGAGTAGCAGAATAGAGAATCAGTAATTTATAGGAGACCATATGTAAGGAGAAAGCTAACAATAAAACGCAGATGCTTATGTAGAAATGTACAAAGTGTGGCCTAAAAGAAAGCAATCAGAAAGCCACTTCTCTGATAATCAGTCCAAGGGGCACACAAATCTGTGGTCAGCCAGCCCTGTGTCCAAGAGGTACCTTCTGGAAAATAACAATTTATGTTCTTTGCATTTAAGGTGATGGATCACTCTATTATAAATGTTTTCTAGGGCAGCCTGTCAAATATAACGATTCCCCGTCTGTGACAGCTTTCATCTCCTTGTAAGCTTTTGCTAAGAAACACAGAATGTAGCAGTACACAATTTGTCTGAGTCTTTTCTTAACTTGACTCCTATGGTTGGGCTCTCATTCTTGTCAGTGATAAAAATAAATGGGCTCATAATTACAGCCACTGAAGCATTATGTAGGAGAAACTATGAACTATCAGAATAATAATTCTCAATAGGTATTCTTGTGTAGGTTTCATTAGAAAACATCTCCTGGAAACACATGTAAAGTTTGTTTCATTTTTTTTCATTTTCCAACTTAATATAATTATTTGGTTACTGACATTAGGATGTTCTTGAATCCAAATCTTGATTTGAATCCAAACCTTAATTGAAAAAGGAGGTAGGATTTTAAATACTATGAATTACCCTAAGGCAGAATTACTATTGATTTACATCTCAACAACCTTCTCTAAAAAGGACCTAAAAAGCAGAAATTTAAATTATTAAGAATATCAGCATCAAAAGAGGTGTTTCTTAAGAAATATATGGATTCTTTTTTCTTTCCACAAGTTGGGCATCTTGCCAGTCTCTTAGTAGGTATTGGCTGTCTCCATCAATAATAGCTTCATGTCTTATCATCGGTTTCTTCTAAGCTTTAAAGGACAGAAGCCCAGTTCACAGATGGTTGCCCACAGCTAGCTCACTTACAAGTTCCAAGATCTCACTCAGTGATTGATGGATGGTCAGGCAAGACTGCATTTAACCTTTACAGAGGGAGTTCTGTTGCCATGGAAGCAGCAAAACACACACACACACACACACACACACACACACATATATACATACATACACATACACATATATATATACATATATATATATATATATACATATATATATATATATATATATATATATATATATATATATATACACATATATATGTATGTATTTTAGAAGTGGTAATCCAAGAGAAAATATATTGGGAGATTTTGACTCAACTCAAAAATTAGGTTAAGTAACCACAGGTATGAATAAACCACATAAAGGATAGCCTTACTCCACATGTACAATATAAAATCTTACCATCCTATACTGTGTGTATCTTGTGTGTACACAGTTGTTTGCATGTTATCT
The DNA here is from genome assembly GCF_003287225.1 of Phascolarctos cinereus. Taxonomy (NCBI): domain Eukaryota; kingdom Metazoa; phylum Chordata; class Mammalia; order Diprotodontia; family Phascolarctidae; genus Phascolarctos; species Phascolarctos cinereus. The sequence goes on from NW_027555514.1 coordinate 159,298,957, forward strand.
TCTTTATTAAAATAGGAACTCATTGAGGACAGGAACCATGTTTTTGCTTTTCTTTGCATCCTCAACACTTAATAGAGAGAACGGCATGTATGAAGTGCTTAATAAATGCAGTTTGATTGGCTATTGATTGACTAACTAAGATGACATTTAATTTACCCCAGTGCCTCCCAACAGGTGGGTTGAGAATCCTTAGAGAACCAAGAAGTTAGTTGCAAGGGGTCCACTAATTTATATGCAGAACAAATACTGTCATTTTGATTTTTATGAACTGCAACAAAATATGTAGTATTGAGATGATGAATGAAACAAATGAAGCACTTATTATACTCCTCTCTAGGGAATACAAATAGAAAAAGCAAGACAATACTTATTTGCAAGGAGCTCACATTCTGAAGGGGAGGACAACACATATGTAGGTTTCAAATGCAAGTTAGACGGAAGGGTCTATATAGCAGCTAAGCACACAGTTGTGCTCACAAAGGTATACCATAACTTGTCTCCTATGCCTATTCTAGGACTAAGTTTGCTATGAGGTGTTTTAGGTAAGCTTAATTAGCCATATATGGCTTGAGCTTTCATTCTAGTGCATAATCTATTTATACACCATATAGGAATCACAAATCAAATAGCAATTTATCTATAATAGAATAGCATATGTCACAGTATAATAAACGGACAACAAAATCAGTTTCAATTTCATCCCTATTCTACCCCTCCCTCAAGTAAAATGGATATAGTTTCCTACAGGTTTCTATAGGTATAACAACTCCAAGGGAAACTTCCATGGGAGTGGGAAAACTGTCCCCACTGGTGCAGACAGAGAAGTCAGTCTTTCAATATAGAGTCAGTATGGAAATCTTTAAATGCCCATAGCACCACTTCATTGTCCTCACTAGCTTCAGGGTCATTAGGATTCCCCTGGGACTCTAGGATTTGGAAAAGTTGCTGTAGATTCACGTACATGGCCCCTATTCCCATTCTGGTTAAAAGAGCTCTTCCTAGACATAGCCAGAGGTTGTCCCTGTCTCTCATTTTGTTCTTGACCACCAATACAGTCTCCACAAGGAGACTCCTCCTATCTTGCACTTGGTACTACCATTAGGGCTTTCTCTACACGACCATTTTCTTCTTCAATCAAACTTTTGTCTTCTGACTCCATATGTATTGAAGCATAAGTTCCATGGACTTCTGATATCCTAGGATTTCTCCAATCTCTAGTAGTTTCTTGTCCTAACCATATATAACTCAATTCAACAAACATTTATTAGGTCCTTACTACATGTGAAAACAGTCCCTGTCCTTAAGAAGTTTATATCCTTGGGGAAGGGAGAAACAAAGATAAGTTAAATATAAAATATATGCAAAGTAATTAAAACATACTTTTGAAAGCACACTAATTATTGGGGTAGAGTAGAAAAAAGCTTAATCGATCACTCATTAAGCATTTATTAAGTTCTTCTACATGTCTAGTATTGTGTTAAGGCAGCAGCTGAACTGAACTTTAAAGGGAGCTAAGAATATCAAGAGGTAGAGGTATTCTAGGCATGGAGGAATATACTATACTAAGACCCAGAGGTGGGAGATGGGTTTATGTAAATCAGGAACAATATTTACGCAGTTTGGCTAGAATGTAGTATGTGTGAGTAAGAAAGCATTGTGTATAATCATTCTGGAAAGAGAAATCTGCACAGAATGCCAAATAGAGGAATTCATATTTTATATTAGAAGCAATAGGCAATCACTGAGTTTTTGTGAGCTGGGGAATGACATGGTCAGACCTATGCTTTAGGAGAGCTAATTTGGAGCAATGGGAAGGATCAGTTGGTGTAGGAAGAGCCTGGAAGCTACCGCAATAGTACCAGTGAGATGTAGCAAGGGCCTGAACGAGGGTGGTAGCCATATGAGTAGAAAGAACGGGATCAGATAAATAGAAGTGTTTAAGAGTAGAATCAACCAGATTTGAGAACATTGGATATGGAAGGAATGAGAGGCAGTGAAGAGTTAAGCATGAGTCAAAAAATGAGAACTTGAGTGATTGGAAAGATGGTGATGTCCTGGACAGAAACATAGAAGTTAGGAATAGAGTTTATTTTGTGGGGAAGGTAAGTTTTGTTTTGGACATGTTATGTTTGAAATATTTGAGGGACCCCTAAGTGGAAACATCCAACTAGTTGGAGATGCTGAAGTGGAACTCAGGAAAAAGATAAGGGCTAAATATATACATATTTAGGAGTCATCTGCACAAAAATGATAATTGAACCTATAATATTGATGAGGTCCCTGAGAGAGAGAGAGAGTGTGTAGAGAGAGAAGGCCCAGAACAGAACCTTCATTCATGCGAAAGAGAATAGAACATGGTTGATTATTCAGCAAAGGAATTTAAGAAAGAACATTCAGACAGATAGGAAGAAAATCAGTAGAGAGCATTGTCTTGAAAACCCCGGGAGGACAAAGTATGCAGGAGTCAGATTGCAAGGCGTTAAGTAGTGTGTGAAGTAGAGGCAACCAGTATACACAGTCTCTGTGTGTGTGTGTGTGTGTGTGCACACTCGTGTGCATGTGTGTGTACACAGGAGTTTGGTTGTGAAGTGGAAAAGAATGATAAACCAATGGCTTGTTCAAGTTGAAGTTTTTTTAAACTTTTTTTAAACTTAATTTATTTTGATCAAGTTAAAGTTTTTTAAAAGATGAAAATGATCTTGCAAATGAAGTCTCAGTCGTTATGGACAAGTCTCTTACAATAATAAACAAGCAAACATACTTCTGTAGACAGAATGAATTATTCCTTACATGTATTGTTCTTATTTAAAAAAATCTGTAGATGTTATGATGAATAAAATACAGATTAACTTAAAAGCTTTTTTGAATTCCTAATAGCTATTTTTAAGTAAACAGATGCTAAAGAATGACTATTATTGTGTGGGTGTGTATGTGTGAAAATTTTTTTATGTGAAAAAGGAGTATTGTATTTAAAAAGACAGCAAAGCACTCGTTACTGGAGACATCTCTACTGAGAATGTGTTCTATGTGAAGGTTCTATTTCTTCACTAAGATGACCTAGAGTAAATGAGGATAATTCAATTTTATAGAAAGTCAGATCAGGTTGAGTGATGAGAACACTGGCAAGCGTAGAGCACTAGTTTCCAAATTTACGGAAAATAAATCTTAAATCCTAATAAGTAGCAGGGAAATGAATGGCCTCCTCCTGCTACTGATTTCATAACTTGGTTTAATGTCGAAATAAAGAGAGACAGAGATAAGTTAAATTCAATTTAACAAATATTTATTGAATGCCTGTTATGGGGAAGGCACTGGCCAAGATGTTGGGATTACTCAATGTTACATTTTAAGGGAAAAACTTGTCAATAACAATAGTGACTATAGTTCTCTATTTCTTATTCCAACCTATAGGCTGACATATTGTCTATTTATCTTGTGTATGGCATTTTCTTCACTTATTCATAATTGCCACAACTTAGCTTATTTTGTTCTATGTTAATGAAACATTTGTTCAACTTTTCAATCATCCAGAATAGTTATTAAAATCAGATTTGAACATTTTAAAAAATGGTATTTAAAAACCTTACTTCAGGGGCAGCTAGGTGGCACAGTGGATAGAGCACCGGCCCTGAATTCAGAAGGACCTGAGTTCAAATCCAGCCTCAGACACATAACACTTACTAGCTGTGTGACCATGGGCAAGTCACTTAACCCCATTGCCTAGCCAAAAAAAAAAACAACAAAAAAACCCCCCCAAAACCTTACTTCTTAGAAAAATGAGTTAAAGAATCACAGAATTTCAGAGTTGGAGAAATTTCAGAGGTTACCTAGTCATCTAATCCAGCCTTTTCTTATAATTTCATTATTTTCCCCTCTAAAGCAACTCCTCCTACTATCTTCCCCATTTCTTTTGAAGGCAACATCATTTTTCAGGTCCCCTAATTTTGTAACCTAGGAGACATCCTTCATTCTCAAGTGTCTATCAAGTGCCAAGTTTGGTTGAGTCTACCTCCTCTAGTCTATGGCATTAGTTCCCTTCTCTTTATCCACACCATAACCAGCCTGGTCCAATCCCTCATGACTTCTTACCTAGGTTACTATGCTGTGTACCTAATTCGACTCTTTGATTCCAGGTTATCTGATCCATGTCCATGGATGTCAAATTCATCCTCCTAATGTGTAGGCTTTACTATATCACTCCCTTGTTTGAGGAGTGTCAAGGGCTTTCTGTTGCCTCTAGTTTAAAAAACAAACACCTCTTTGGCATTTAATGACTGTCTCAGTCTGGCTCGAGCCACTTTTTCAAGGCTGATTACATTTGTATCCTGTGTTCCATCCTAACCGGCCTGATTAGCATTCACTTCCATTTCTTGAACACCACGCTGTCTTCAAAGCTCACCTCAAATGCTACATCCCCTCCAATCACCAAGCATTTATTTGGCAAATCTCTACATATCTATATGTGTATATGTATATACATATGCATATATGTCTTCTCTACTTATTTATCTGTGAACATGCTGTTTCCCTCTAGACTAGGAGTTTTAAACCTTTTTGGTGTCATGGGCCCCACTGGCAATCTGGGAAGCCCATGGATCTCTTCTTAGAATGTTTTTAAATATATAAAATAAGATGCAAAGGATTGTAAAAGAAATCATTTATATTGAAATAACAGTTATAAAAATATATTTGTACATGCACATATATATAGACACACAAAATACATATTTTAAATAAAGTTTATGGACCCTTAGTTAAGAACCCCTGCCCTAGTAGAATTAAATGCCTTAAGGGTAGGAAATATCTTACTTTTGCATTTGTGTGTCTAGTGTCCAGCACAGTGCCTGGCACATAGCAGGTGCTTGATCAAAGCTTATTTATTGATTGTTCCTGTGTAGCAAGAAGGATCTGGTAATAAAAGTGATAATAATAATAATAATAATAATAATAATATTTATATAATGCTTAGTATGTGCCAAATACTGTACTAAGCACTTTACAAGTATCATCATATTTGATCCTCACAATCTTGAGAGATAAATGCTGTTATTATCCATTTATCCATTTTACAGTTGAGGAAACTGAGGCAAACAGAGGTTAAGTGACTTGCCCAGGGTCATTCAGCTAGTAAGTATCTGAGGTTGGATTTGAATTCAAATCCTCCTGACTCCAGTCCCAGTTCTCTGTCCACAGTGTGCCCTAACTGGTATCAGGTGTTCTATGCTTACTTTGGCAGCTACGCGTGTCCACTTGGTTGTGTGGAAGTGCTGAGGTCTCGATAGTTCTCAGTGAGTATATGACCTTCTGTCACTCAGCTCTCCCTCCTTCTGTCGCAGCACCTGCTCACCATCTAAGGAACGTACATTATTCAGAATCAAAATTGAGCCCTTTTCTCTGACAACCCTCGCTTCTTTCTTGACCCTGGTATGTTTTGATAAGCCCTAGTCATGTATCCTGGCATAGAAGTCTGTTGCCTACATGAATGAACAAAACATGCTTAGTTTCAAACAGTATTTCCTTTTTATATAGAACCAATAAAAACTCTGAGAAATAAGTAATAAGAGATTCTCCAAATGACTGGGCACCCGTCCCTCTTCTAGACCTCAGCACTTGCCAGGTAGACGATAAGTCACCCAAGAATTCAAGGGAAGACGACTTTTGAATTTGTTTAGTTACTTATAATCACTCCTTCTGTAAATGGGCAGGACAGTGTAGACAATACAAGGCAGTTTCCATGTGATGTCTGTTTCATACTTCCAATGAGTCTTAGACAGGAGTGTGCCTATAAATGTTTAACATCTGGCTGTCCAAAAAAATGTATACTAGACACTTTTTAAGTTTAATCAGCATTATTAACATTTTTTTCTATTACTTTTAAAAGTCTAGACAATTGACCAAATAATAAATCAAGCCCTGGTTTGTAGTGCTTGCTGATTTCTGAGGTCTAAATGCGTACACTGAGAATATTATAATCTGAGAGCTGGTTTGAGCTAGCTTATGCACAGCCCTGGCTTAGGTGGGAACTAAAAACCTGGGAGTCAGGACCTCTTGCAGCATGGCATAGAGGACTCAGAATCCATCGTGAACTAGAATTCCTGAAGGCTGGTGTTCCACAGTGTCTCGCTGTGATCAAGGACCTCCAACTGGGTCACTGCAAGGTTAAACAACTTGCCCAGAGCTACAGAGTCAGTATGTGTCAGAAGTGAGACCTGAATCTAGGCATTGCTTGACTCTGAGGCCCACCGCTCACTACACCAGGACTGCCTGGTTTTATGTATAAATGGGTAGATAGATAGGTAGTAGATTGCTAGAGACAGAGAGATAGATGATAGTGAAATAGATGATAGATAGATAGATAGATGATTGAGAGATAGACAAGATAGATGATAGATAGATGATTGATGAAATAGGTAAATTACATGATAGTGAAATAGCTAATAGATGATAGATTGAGAAAGAGACAAAATAGATGATTGATGATAGAAATAGATGTTAGATGATAGGTGATAGGGAAACAGATGATAGATTGAGAGATAGTTAAGAGGATAGCTAGATGACAAATGAAAGATGATAGAGAGGTGATAGATGGATGGATAGATAGATGGATCAATGGATGGATAGATGTATGTATGTATGTATGGATGGATGGATGGATGGATGGATGGATAGACAGATAGATATGTGATATGGACTAGACCTGTGGCTTTGGTGGTATAGAGAATTTAGATATGAGGAAACTTTCTCTACTAACATAGGTCGACTCCTTTTCAACTCCTAACTTTACAGTTGTCCAGGGCTCTGAGATATTAAATAACTTTCCCAGAGTCACACAGCCAGTTTGTCTCATTCCAGACATGGTGGACAGCTTGAACAAATGCACAGAAAAGGATCTACACAGCTTGCTGGAAAGTCTTCTAGGTTTAAAAATATTTCATAGATATAAGTGCAGCATTTAGACTATCCTTCTGTTATCCTTCACTCTCCCCACCTGACTGGCTCTGTTTCTTTTCTAGTCTTACATGTTTTTCATATTTCTTTTAGGCTACCAAAAGTCTTAGGGAAGTTTTGAGCTTTAGCATCCTGAAACTGCACTCAGACTTTTGGGACACCCTGGATTCATTTATAATAGACGTATACATATGTGCATATGATAGGCAGTTGGGTACAGTAGCTAACTGACTTTTGAATTGGGGATTCAAGTCTTATCTTTCACATGTGCTGGCTTTGTGACTCTGGCCAAGTGACTTAACCTCTCAGTGCTCTAGAGTAACTCCTTAAATCCACAAGTTGCAGAACAAGTGATGATATTCATCACCAGAATTCCAACAGATTTTTTCCCCTCCCCCCACCCCACCAATCTCTGTCTATCTGTCTCACATACACACACAATCTATATGTGTGTGTGTGTGTGTATGTGTGTGTGTATATATATATATATATACATGTATATATATATATATACACACACACACACACACACACATACGCACATACATACACACAAATACTCATAAGCTAACTCAATGGATTGCTTGGCTAAATGCATGTAATAATCTGGGCAATGTACATTCATCATCCACCCAATTTTTCACATGTGGGTTGCTAAACTGATCTCATGATGACTCTGGCTTTCATTGAAGATGCTCTGTCATGTTCCAGAGCTTGATGCAATCAGTATAATGTCATATTGCAATGGATTGTTTAAATTCATCTCCCTGCCTAAGCTTTCTCTATCTGCAGTGACTATTCAGTTCAATTGGTCTGTCCATTCATTCACCAAGACAGAAGAAAGAGCCAAAGGACCATTAGTGGTACAGATGACTCTGTTCCATTTAATTCCATTCATACGCATGTATTAAGTACCTACTTCACACATAGCTCTATGCTAGGCATTGTAGATCCAAAAATAAGGAATAAAGTAAAAAAGTCCTTGCCCTAAATCACCTCACATTCTCCAGGTAGGAAAAACAAATATGCACACAGATAAGCAAATACAAAATAAGGTAATATGGAACACTAATACCTGGGGGAGGAAAGGAGGTAAGAGATAATACTTGAGTTGAAAGGAACTAGGGTTCCAAGAAACAGACTTGCAGAAAGAAAGAGCATTTCCAGCATAGGAGACAGACTATGTGGAGTCCCAAAGGAATGTAGTGTATGGCAGGGGTGTGCTGGGACCCCAGGGCCAACTGTGATTGTTCAATTTTCAGTGTGAGTGTTCACACCTCAGAAACGAGCTGCAAATCAGGGCTTGATTTATTACTTAGTTGATTGTCTAGATCAGGGATGGGAAACCTGTGGCCTTAAGGCCACATGTGGCCCTCTAGGTCTTCAAATGCGGCCCTTTGACTGAATCCAAACTTTTACAGAACATATATCCTTAATGAAAGGATTTGTTCTGTAAAAGTTGGACTCAGTCAAAAGGCCATACCCTAGGACCTAGAAGGTCACATGTGGCCTCAAGGCTTTGGGTTCCCTATTCCTCGTCTACACTTACGAAAATGATGGAAAACATGTTAATAATGCAGATTAAAGTGAAAAGTGTGGCCTGCATACATTCTCCACACTACCCTGTCCCAACACCCTGCTCATTGTTCAGCAGTGACCAGCACCCCTGTTATAGGGAATAGCAAGAAGGCCACTATGGCTGGAAGGAAGAATTCATGATGAAAATAATACATAGTCAGCCAGGAAAATTAAATTGGAGTTAGATTGTGAAGGGCCTTTATTTTAGCAATATTAATTTGGCATCCATAGAGGATGGATTGGAGAGGAGATAGACTGGAAGTAAGGAAAATAATTAAGTTATTGAAAGGTCTAGTTAAGACATAATGAGTGCTTATGTGAGGGCGTGGGCTTGTATATTGGGCAAAAGGGAAGGGTAGGGGAGATCTTGAGGAGGTACAATTGATAAGACGTGGCATCTGATTGGATATAGGGGGTTAGAGAGAGGTAAAAATCAAAGATGACTTAGAGATTATAAACTTGGGTTGCCCCCTCATGCCCTTTGAAGGTTCCGTGATAAAAGTAAGATAAGCGGGAATCAGCAAACAACATGTTCAACCTAGCGTCAAAACATCCAATCTATTTTCTTTGTCTCACGCTAAATAATTTAGCAACTTGTGTTACTTCAACTGTCACATTTTCTGGGCTTTAATGGTTTCAAAAAGAAATCCAGTGAAAAGCATCCTGGACAGCAGACTGAGGGGTAAACCTCTGTCAGATCTACTTTACCAAGGGAAATGTCTGGTAGAGCTAGATCCTTTTCAAGCCCTTAATTTATTCAGGCAGTAATACCAGATAACAACTTTGGGATGACAAGAAGCCTAAGAAGGTATAGGACCGAACCATAGCTTCTCACTTCAAAGCCTGGCTTCACCCTGGCTGACCCTGGTTGTCTCCTTCCATTTCAAAGGTGTGCAAGACCACTAATTTATTTCCCTTCATGCCCAGTAGCAAAGCATGACCTTCAAACCCACTGTAAAAACTAAGTGTGTCTCAAAGGAGGAATGATAAGGGCTTAAATCTTTATGTTGCTTTTCTCCCTGGGGACATAAAAATCCCAGAATGCTCTATTTGTGATATCTTAAACATAGCTGGCCATACTTTCTAAATCATTTTTTAAGTTAAAGTTTTAAAGTGTAAAGTTTTAAAGTTCAGACCTGTGATATCACTAGTGTAGGGCATTCTCAGTGTGAAAATGCCTTCTACCAACGTAGACAAACAACGAGGATGTAACTTTAAAAAAATTATTTTAAATTCACGGAACAAACAAGCATTCTCATAATACAGTACAATAAAAAATATGGTTGCACATGAAACTGCAAATCTAAGAAGCATGTAACTTATAATCAGACACTTACCTGAGAGGCTTAGTGATTTGCCTATGGTTATCTAGTTAGCATGTGTGTGAGACAGGGTTTGGATTCAGGCCTGTATCATACTGCTTACTTTCTGCTTTATGTAACTGCTTCATCTCTGGTGCTCTTAGTCGGAAAAAGGTGAAATTATATTGTTTATTCTATTAATCCTTTGAATATCCTGTTTACACTTTGTATATATTTAGCCTTTCTATTGTCAATTGCAGAGCAGAAGCTGGTAGCATTTAGAAAAAAGTAGACTCAGCAAAGCTTGGGGAAATCTGGGGTGACATGGTTTGAAAAGCTCTCTCTCTCTGTCTCTTCAAACCACATATGTGTGTGTGTGTATAGACACACGTGTGTGTATACATGAATGTGTGTGTATGTATATATTACATATATATACACATATACACACATACATATACACACGTACATATAAACATAATCTTTGTTCTCTGTGCAAATGGACCGTTCCCACCCCACGTAACACCACAGATCTGAGGAACACTGTGGTGCACCTGCCTGGCTATTCACCTTCTCCTGTGATCACATCGCAGGACTGTCAAAGTTGTTCAGGGTAGGGTAGGCCTTAGGCCAAATCAGGCAACAAAGCAGGTTATAGTTGACATCTTTCCTCCTCTCTCTCTTTCAGCCAGAGCTCTCCACATCCGAAGCCACAGAAGCTCTCCTCCTCTTCCCCAATTCTGCTTCCTATCCCCATTACACATTTGGCTCTTAACTGGTGGTCAACTAATGCCCAAGAAATTGTTAGTTGATAACAGTTTAAGATATTACTCATTCAGGCATCATCTGTGTTTTAATAGAGGATTCTTGAACATTAAGAAGTGTTCATGATGTAAAGGAAAGAAACTCCATTTTCAAAAACTCCAGCAGGAGGTGAGGGGGGTCTTTCACTCAAAGATGAGAGCAAGAATAATAATAAATCACTTATGTAATTTACTTTAAGGTTTAAAAGCACTTTACAATAAACGACTAAGTATAAATGATGTCCCTATTTTATAAGAAAAGAAATTTAGAGATCTCGGCATCATAGCTTTAGAACCTGAAGGACCTTAGAGATCACAGTGGGAGGGGGCATGATATGGATAGGCGGATGGGGAAGCCCCGACTCTGGAGTCCAAAGAACTTGGTTCAAATCTAGTTTCTGATTCTCATTATCTGTGTGACTTTGGACAAGTCTTTTAACCTTATGGGGCCTCATCTGTAAAATGGGAGAGGGAGTAGATTAAATGCCCCCTGAGGTCCCTTCCAGGTCTTGATCTGTGAGTTTCTTCTTGGTAAAGGTCATAGCTGATAAATGTCTGAGCTGGGCTTTGAATCCAGGTTTCCTAACTCCCAAGTCCAGTACTCCCCACCCTAATCCCAGTATTTATTGCACACTCAGCATATGCCTAGCATCGCACTAAGTGCTGCAGGAAATACCTCACCTATTCATAATAGCCAGCCAACCAGTTAGCCTCACCTACTGCATCAGGAAGGCAAACAATAGTTGAATTGTTAGAATGATTTACAGATATTAACCAATTAACTCTTAGAGTTCAAGGCAGAGAGAGTGCCTCCATGTTTTCCAAATAGAGAACTGAAGGCAGAATCAAATGAACAAAAATTTTTACCTTCTACCTTTCACTGCCATACTTTTGCTCTGCCAATTTTTCACCACTCACCTACTCTTCTACTCCTCCCAGAGCCACTCAGGTTCCAACTCCACTCTTCTTTTGAAATTGCTTTTTCCAAGGTCATCAGTGACTTCACTGTCAAATCTAATGACTTTTTTCCATTCCTTATCCTCCTTGACTTTTAGTGTATTTGAATGAATGAATGAAAAAAAAAACATTTATTAAGGGCCAAAACATTTATTAAGTACCAAAAATCCCTGCTAAGCTCTGGGGAGATGGACACAAAAACCCTGAAGGAAGCGAAGGATTTCAACCGCTGAGAAGATATAGCAAGAGTCCATTCCAGGTCAGCCAGAAGATCCTCAGGGGGCAGAGAGTAAAGAGAAGGGCAAAGAGAGAGCCTCAGAAGGTACCACCATTCAGGGATTGGGGTGGGGAGAGGAAAAAGAACCAGCACAAGAAGCTAAGAAGGGACAGTCAGAGAGTGAGGCAGATAATTAGATGAGAGATATGTCATTGACCCCAAGGTGGGAGGAAGTATCCAAGAGGATCCAAAGGAAAGAATGTATCAATCTACTCCCCTACAACTCTACTCAATGTCCTGGTAACTTTCCTAACCAAGATACTCCTCTCTGGCCAACACTCTCATTTGTTGCTTTCCCTAATTAGAATGTAAGCCTACTGAGGGCAACTAGCAAGTACTAAATCAATGGTTATTGAATGGATTGAATTACCATGCCTATGTACCCAGTAGGGATTTAAATTCACGACCTGGAAGAAGTGGATTCAAATGTCAGCTGACCCCACTGAGCTGCAGTTTCTTCATCCATAAACTGGGCATCATAGTATTTCCACTCCCTGTCTCATAAGCTGTTGTGAAGAAAGTACTTAGTAAATCTTAATATGGTATATACAGGGTCAGCAACGGGTCTATGTTTGTTGATTTATTTACTCAGTGTTCAATATACACTTATTAAGTGCCTGCTGTAAACAGAGCACCATGCTAGTTGTAAAATCTTTAGATCATGGATCCGGAGCTGGAAGGAGCTTCTGAGGCTATCTAAGCCAACCTTATCCCCACCTCTGTTCCCCATTTTACAGATGAGGAAACTGAGGCCCAGAATAGTTAAGTGACTCAAATGAAATAGTAAGTGTTGAGAATCATTAAGGGAACTGGGCATGCTGGATCACTTCTTGTCCCTGCTGCTGGGGAGGCTGAGGCTAGTGGATTTCTTGAGCTTAGGAGTTCGAGGCTACAGCAGGATTATAGTAGTTTGGGTGTCTCCATTAAATCTAATACCACTATAGTAAGCCTGGGGAGCATGAACCAGCTCAGGTCAGAAAAACAGAGCAGGTTAAAGCTTTTATGCTATTCAGTAGTAGAATAGGCCTGTGAGTGGCTACCGTACTGTACTGGAGAGATTGGGACAAAGAGATGGAAAAAAGGAGAGATGGGGGGGAGAAATAGAGAGAAAGGTAGAAAGAGAGAATGGAAACAGAGAGACAGAAAGTGATAGAGACAGACAAAGGGAGAGGTACAAAAATTAGATGGGGTTCTCACCTTATCCCAGAGATATCACATATGTCTATGACAGATCTTTGAAAAAATATTAAGTGCTAATAAAGTAAGTTATTATTAGCATTATTGTTTGTTGCCATGGAAACTATAGTTCTCCAGTTCCGTTTTTCAGAATCTATTTGTCTGCTTTTACTGGCAGTTCTGAAAACATTAGAGTTTTGTATAGTCCTATAGTTATTATTACTAATAATAAAATTAATAGCAATGATGATAGTTAACACACCAATGACACATAATGCTTTAAGGTTTGCAAAGCATCTTATATAAATTATCTCATTTAATCAGTCGTCCTGCCAGTTGCACTTTGATATCATTGTTACGCCTCTTTGTAATGGGGGACCATCTCTTTACAGCAAAGAGTAAAGCTATCCGTTCTCTTTTAATGTTTCAGATACTGGGAACAGAGACAAGACTGTTTCCCTTGGTAGTCTGAGGCACACATGAAAGTGTTCCTATACAGACCAAATAAACGCACAGCCAAAGGCCAGAGACCAGATACATGCAAGATCCCTAAATCCATTTATTTAAATGGACCTGTTCCCAAATAAGCTAATGTACTTCTTGGAGTTAGGTTATTTTTCTCATCACTGTGGATGGAAAATAAAGTTCAGAGCACAGAGATCACTACTGCTTGAATTTGCGATTTTATCTCCAAATTGCCTAACCTTTATGATCATCTGGAATGACAAATGAGGAGGACATCATTATTATTCCTTAAGAGGCACCTCCTGGGACTATTTCCTGCCACAGAACAAGAATTTCTCCTAGTGATAGTTTCCCTCCCCTCAATCCTCATTAACTGTTTTTTGGGAAACATATTCCTTCTTAATAATTTGTGCTCATGGAAACAGCATGGTAATATTATAATTTGTTAGAAATGAAAAGACCAGTGTCACAGAATCCTTGTGGCCACCGTGTTTTGAAGAATAAACCCCGTACTTCTAAGAGGAGGCATAATTAACTCCCCATTTACTATTCATTGAAGATTTAAATTATATTTTCTTTGTAGGTATCCTTCTGAAGTTTCACAATGGAAGCAGGGATGGGTGGACTAATGTCATCTCCTCCTATACTATGCTGCAGTATATAGTGGCATGGTCCTTAAGGACAACCCAAAAAAGAAAGTGATGTCTAAATTTGGACTCAGGACACAAATCTTAATTGGCTCTTCCACATAGACTTGGAATGGGCAGTGTAGGAACATGGATTTCCAGATTCCTCTCTGGAACTGAGACTTTAAACATTTTTATTCCCTTTTTCATGTTTTGACCTCTTTTTCAAAGCTACAAATGTAAAACTGAACAATCTACTTTTCTGCCGTATTTGATTTGACATTGTTCTATAAAGGATACGTTGGGATTCCAAGTTGCAATTGGGAGATTATTTGACAAATATCTGAAATTATCTATACCTATCTGCTTCTGACCAAGTTTTGTTTGCCACTGAGAAAGGGGCAGCTGGGTGCTACAGTGGATAGCGTAAAGGGCCTGTAGTCAGAAAGCCTCCTCCTCCTGAGTTCAAATCCAGCCTCAGACACTACCTAGCTGTGTGACCCTGGGCAAGTCTTTTAACCCTGTTCGCTTTAAGTTTCCTCATCCGTAAAATGAGCTGGAGAAGGAAACGGCAAACCACTCCAGTATCTCTACCAAGAAAACTTTCAATAGGTTGATGAAGAGATGAAAAATGATTAAACAACAAAGAAAACCTAAAAGTGTAATGAATTGCTATATTGTGAATGAAGAAGCATTTATTTTAAGCACTTAACTGTTTGTCAGACACTGTGCTAAGCTGCCAGATATACAAATACAAAAGTAAAGATAGTCTCTGCCTTCATGGAGCTTACAGTTTAACCACAGAGACATCACAGAGGAGAGTGGTGATCATAGGATCTTATATCTGGAAATGAAAGGTATCTTTAAGATAATTTATTCTAACTCCCTCATTTGGTAGATAAGAAAACTCAGAGAAGTGACTTGCCCAAGGTCATGCAAGCTTGTGAATGGGATTTGAATACAGGTCTGGACTCTAGGTCCAGCGTTCTTTCTAGCTCCTAGAGTCAGTTAGGTAGTGAAGTGGACCATGGGCTGGGCCTGGAGTCAAGAAGACCTGAGTTCAAATGTGGCCTCAGACTTTTAGTAGCTGTGTAATGCTGGACAAGTCATGTCACCTCTGCCTGCCTCAGTTTCCTCATCTGTAAAATAGGGATAATCATGGCACCTACTTTCCAGGGTTGTTGTGAGAATCAAATGAAATAACATTTGTAAGGAGCTTGGAACACAGTAGGTGTAAACTACATAGTAGGTGTAAAATACTTGTTTCATTCTGTCCTCCTAATCACCTCCCCTGCTTCTGTCTCTGCTTTTCAATTTGCCCTCTCCTTGAAAGACAATGAGAAGATTTCATAAGGAATATATACTAATTGCTAAACTCAATTTTTCCATTGCGTCAGGTCGGGAAGGTCAGCCGCAGGGTACTGTGTGGAGGCCGAATTCCTCATTAACATGCCCAAGCTGACAATTTTTGTCCAATACAATCTCGGTCTCATCCCTTCCCCATCCCCCCAACTTTAATAACAGAAAATCCAAGCCCATTATCTATTAAAATAAAGATGCCTCGGGAAGAAAAATGCTTCCTCCCTTCCCCCACCCCTGCTGTTTAACCACCTGGAAAAGAGTCTCCCCTATTTCCTATCATTCACCAGTCATCAGCTCCTCAACTGCCTCTGCTAATGGGCTGCATTGTGCGTCTGGCGCGATGGAGTCACTTACTGTGCCTGTCTCCAAGGAGCTGCTTCTCTTGGCTCCTTTCATTTCTCCTGCTAAATACTGAATGAGGCTTTGGTCACGTGGGCAGAAGCCCTTTACCGAGAACAATGGGATTCTTGCTTTCTCTCCGTGCAGCTGTCCGGCTCTCTTTCCTTTTCCTATGGGGCATCCGAAAAGAGCCGCTATTGTGAACAATGCAAAAACAGATGGCGGAGATTCAGATGTTTGTCCCTGCTCACTTTTTTAAAAAAATTTCATAAAGAATCCCCCCCCAGCCCCCAAAGCGCAAACACACATATACAAATTCTTTTTCTGGGGCGGGGGAGGGACTTAAGCCCTCAGCTGCCAAAAATGGATACAGTAGCAGGGGAGTTTAAATAGATGCCTGGTACTCAACGCCTGAGTGCTTGTCTAGGATTGTAATTAATGTGATGCCTTCTATTGACCTATTTAAAACTCCTCCCTCCCCTGCCTCTGTGATTCTGAAGGGAGTCTAAGAAATAATGACTTCCGTGATTGTGGCCACACAGCTATTTACCAGCAAAGCCAGCATCCCATTCCCGGTCTCCGGATTCCTAGTCCACAATTCTTTCTAGTCTACCTAGGGGAAGTGGCATTGGTTCAAGGACTGGCTCTACCATTGAGAACATTGGATTTGGAAACAAATGGCGTGAATTCAAAGCCGATTTTTGTTGCTTATACCCGTGTGACTTTGGACAAGTCTTTTTAACTTCTCTGCACTTCTGCCTTACCTGTAAATTTAAAGTATTGGGCTAAGTGATCTCTAAATTGCCTTCTAGATCTGAATCTGTGACCCTCTGACTTGGACCACATCATCTCTTTGAGCCTCAGTTTATCCCCCCTTAGAAGGAGAGAGCAGGAATGGATGATTTCTAAAAGTACGTTCTAGTTTTAACGTTGTGACAGATTCTCAGTTTTGGGTGGGCTTGCCCAAAGAGAAAACCTTATTTTTCAGTCCATTGTGGAAGAAGGAAACCCTTACTAAAGGATGAAGCCTAGGCATGTTAAAGGCTCCTTCAAAGAAGTCAAAGCTGCATCAGAGGAAGCCAGAATTCTCATTCACCAATTCAAAAGAGCCATTCAGAAACACCTGAAGATTCAGGTCTTTCTTATCCTTTGGGTGAGATAGGGTGTCATTGTCAAAATGTAGCAATCTCCGACTTCTAAGGGAGCAAGACCTTCTTCTGAGGTCAGAAGAAGGGCCTCAACTCCTTTTGCAAATGCGACCCCTCTGCCCTAAGTTGCTTGGAATGTATTAAAACCCTTGTACAACTGTACATTTTTGCCAGTTGGGACATAGAAGGATCCTCTAAGAACCGTTGATCTGTCCCCTCAACTGAAGCTTTAAGTCAAAAGCCTAGGTTTTGAAATCCTAAGACAACTTTTTAAAAGAAAATTATTTTTTTGTTCACATTTTCTCATTAGCTTTTTTTTTTACTTTTTTTTGGGGGGGGTTAGGTAATGGGGTTAAGTGACTTGCCCAGGGTCACACAGCTAGAGGCTGGATTTGAACTCAGGTCCTCCTGAATGTGGGGCCGGTGCTCTATCCACTGTGCCACCTAGCTGCCCCTCTCATTATCTTTTTAATAGGCCGATAACTAAATATTCATTCAGTTCACAAAGCACATGTAAGCATCCGAGTGCCATTTTGATATACGTACATTTCAAGCAATCTCA
Source organism: Phascolarctos cinereus (assembly GCF_003287225.1). Lineage (NCBI taxonomy): Eukaryota > Metazoa > Chordata > Mammalia > Diprotodontia > Phascolarctidae > Phascolarctos > Phascolarctos cinereus. The sequence continues at coordinate 159,316,499 of NW_027555514.1, forward strand.
TTTTGAGTTAACAAATATGAAAAAAATGTTCAGATGTAACAAAACTGATCAAATTTCCCTGAAGCCTCAGTGTATTTATTAATAAGGATGATTAAAGAGGGCTATGGGAGGATGTCCCCCAAATTCGTCATATTTTATTCAAAGACACACTGTGTTCCCCATTCTATTTCCTACCTCCGTACCTATTCCCAGGCTATTCTACTTGCCTGGAGCTCTGTATCTCTTCACCTCTGCCTGATGTATGCCATAGCTTCCTCAAAAATATAATGTGGATGGCTTTCTGTAAGCTTGTTGAAAGAGAAGTGTTCCCCTTCAGCTTCTGGCTTCAACCAGCATCTCTCTCCCTTGTTCTTATTCTCACTGTTGCTTTCTCTCTTCAGCCTCATGTCTCTTTCCACCCTCACCTGCCCTCTCCTTTTCTAGCTGATTTAAATTTTTGGTAACTATACTCCCTACAAAAGCAGGGTGGTACGGTGGCTAGAGACTGACCTTTGAGTTAAGAAGGCCTGGGTTCAAGTCCAGCTTCTGAAACATACTCTATGTCACTTGTGAAGCAACGATCATTTTGTGATCCCGGGTGAGAATCATTGCTCTAGGGAAAACTAATATTATAAATTCTAGAACAGCTATAGATATGTACTGGTAGAGGAAACTTCTTATATCAGTGAAATCACAGGTCCAGATTTCCTTAAAAATATACTTGCTTTAAAATGCTCTTTCCTACTCAGAACTCATATCTAACACTAACCCCATTTCTCTTCTAAAGAACATGACACTGGAAAAGACCCTCTTTTAACCTCCCTAGGTAGCAAAATAGCCCATTATCTGGTAAAACATTCAGATTTTCCTGGTTTCTGTTTGTTTGGAACAGAGATGTCAAATACATGGCCTAAGGGGAGCACACGGTCCCTAAGAGCCCCTAGTATGGCCTGAATTAGACTAAGATGTAATTGAGAAATATTTAACAAAACAAATAAAATACAGATAACATGTTTGCAAACTCAGCCAATATGCATCCTATGGGGATCCTTATGTACAGATCAGCGGCCCTGGTTTCTGTTCGAATTTGACATGACTGGTCTCCCTTCTTACTTTCTAGGATGTTCCTAAAAGTTTACATCCTGTGACCTAGCAGGATGAAACAAAGAGAAAGGAAAAGATTTGTGGCAGAGAAAGCAGAGGGAGAAACTGATCCCCACAGAGGAAAAGACAATGAAGGAAAGAGCTTCTTTGAGAGAGAAACAAGTATCTGTATACCTTGCTAGAGTCCAGGAAAGTAATTTAAAATCTGAAGAAGGAAAGAGTGAGTTGAGAGGCTTTGGTCTGTAAAACCCCTTTCCTTATCTTATATTATGAACAGCTCCAACTCCTGAAAGGGTAAGGGAAAGTTCAATTCAACAAGTATGTATTTGTTAAGAACATACTATGTGCAAATACTAGTGCTAGGTACTGAGGATACAAAGATTTTTAAAAAGAGATAGTACGTGCCCTACTAGAGTTTCCTTTTGTGACAGAGATTATTGTCGTTGAGTCGTGTCTAACTCTTTATGACTCCATTTGGGTTTTTCTTGGCAAAGATACTGGAGTGGTTCACCATTTCCTTCTCTAGCTCATTTTACAGATGAGGAAATTGAGGCAAACAGGGTTGAGTGACTTGCCCAGGGTCACACAGCTAGTAAGTATCTGAGGCCAGATGAATCTTCCTGACTTCCAGCCCAGTACTCTGTCCACTGTGCCACCTAGCTGCCTTAGTACCGCTGGTGCTGAGACATTATGTACTTGGTATATGTCTCAAGTGGCACTTGATATACTGTAATAACAACAGAAGCCCACACCAGTGATAATGTTGATGATGATAATAGCTAGCCGTTAGCTAGCAAAGTTGGCAAAACATCTTACATAGGCTAATTCATTTGATTCTCACAATAATCCTTTGCTATTATCCTCAATTAATAGAAGAGTTAAATGATTTGCCCAGAGCCACACAGCTGGTATCTGAGCTACGATTAAAACTGTCTTTCTGACTGCGTGTTTCATGCTCTATTCACAGTACTGCCTAGCAGCCTCTGCCTTCCGTAAGTCTACAGAAAACAGATTATCATTTAATTAATTAATTAAATAATTATCAAGATAGTGTTATATATCATTTGTCTACCAAATGGTACTGTACTTAAGTAACCAGTCATAGTTTTGTCCTAGTCTACCTAGTAAGGCAATGTGAGGTTTCCATTTCAAGATGCATTTGTTTATGTCTTCCTAAAATATGCATCATCCTCACTAGCCACCAGAGGGTGCTCAGCCTGAAATCTTTTAGCTTAGCTGTTCTCCCACTGCCTGGACTCCATGTGGCTCCTAGTAAGGCCACCAGCATTGGCTCTGAGGCAATATAAATCTTTTTTTAATGTATGGTTTTTTAAAAAAAGTTATTTTATTTTTAATTTATGGAATACAACAAGCATTTCCATAACATAGTACAGTAAAAAAGATGATTGGATAGAAACTGCAAATCTACTATGCACAATTTTCTACTCCTTTCAAATATGCAACAAAATTATCATGTAAATTTTTTCCCTTTTTATTCTTCCCTCCCCCTCACCCTAGAGATAGCTACCATTAGATACAAATAGGTATATATGTGTAAAATTATTCTATATTTACTTCTATTTATCAGTTCTTTTTCTGGATGCAGATTGCATCTTTCTTTATATGTCCTTTATAGTTAATTTGGGTACTTATGATAGACAATATAACATATTTGCTCAAAGTCATTCTTTTTTTTTATGCTAGGCAGTGGGGTTAAGTGACTTGCCCAGGATCACACAGCTAGTAAGTGTTATGCATCTGAGGCCGGATTTGAACTCAGGTCCTTCTGAATCCAGGGCCAGTGCTTTATCCACTATGCCACCTAGCTGCCCCCAAAGTCATTCTTAAAACAATGTTGCTGTTACTATACACAATGTTCTCTTGGTTCTGCTCATTTTGCTCTTCATTGTTTTGTGCAAGTCTTTCCATGTTTTTCTAAAATCATTGAGCTTATCATTTCTTATGTAGCACAGTAGTATTCCATCACAATCATATACTACAATTCGTTCAGCCATTCCCCATTGGACAAGCATCCTTGCAATTTCTAGTTCTTTGCCATCACAAAGAGAGATGCTACAAACATTTTAGAACACATAGTTTCTTTTCCTTTTCCCCTAATCATCTTTGGAAATAGAACAAGTAACAGTATTGTTGGGTCACAGGGTATATAGGTAGCTTAATAACTCTTTGGGCATAATTCCAGATTGCTCTCCAAAATGGTAGGTTTAGTTCACAATTCCACCAATAATGGATGAGGTTTGTGAACTTGCTTTTCACAAATATCTTTATATCTGTATATGGATATAATTGGTTTCCAGTGTGATTTATTTTATTTTATAAAGACATGCTAAAACATTCTGAGAAGGGGTCCATACATTTCGTCACACTGCCAAAGAGGCCCAGAATGCAAAAAGATTAAGAACCTCTTATCTGGCAGTATAAAAATAAAATATTACCCCAAAATTTTGGTAAATTATAGAAAAATCTCTACAGTTACCTTTATTTCACATCTGGGAATTTTCCTTCAGTCCAGTGGACACTCAATATTTTATATTGTACAGGTGATCTGTGGTCACATAATTTATTGCACAGATAAAATGAACAAGAAACTTGTTAGGAGTTGCTTCATGGAGTGCTCAGTCCAATCTGTTTCCACTAATCCTTTTGACCATCCCTGCCTCTCCCAGGATGGCTGGGGAGAAGTTCATAAGATTGTAGGGTAATAGATTTGGAGTTGGAAAGGAAACTCAGAGTTCAGACCCCTCATTTTACTGATGAGGAAATTGTCCTCTGACTGCTTCCCCTAATGTTCTGTGCTACTTCTATTTCCTTCTAGCACCTATAGGTAATGGGGTGATTATAAGTGTGAACTGTGCTTCTTCAGCTGAATCTGCCCCCGAGGTAAAGCAGAGAGAAGACAAGCAATTCTGTTCTTCGCTATCTGATGAGACTTTCACAATCTTCCAGTTCAGTGTCATTCTGCTCTGGTCTCTTTTGCAACACTGGTGACAGTCTTGGTCATCGTTTTTATCACCTCAGGGACCACACAGCAGCAGCAAGTAGTCCCAAGTTAAACCCATGTGCTCCACCTTCTTCTCTGCCATTAATTCTCTGTCTCTCACCTGAAGCTCCTGGGTTCCATATCCAAAAGAATGTCACCCATGACTGTTATTCCCAAGGGAAAATTCATTGTAAGGAAAAAGAGATGGGCCAACTTCCACTCTGGCATTCAGATCTCTCCCTATCTCCAGACCTCTCTTTTGGCTTTATCACTGCCCCAAATAGTCCTGTGTCCAATCGCTTAATGACTCAGTTTCCCCTGAGGGAAACTTTGGGGCCCTCTATGCTTCCACAGAGATGAAATGCATTGCACTCCTCCCCTATATTATCTAAATGGAAGAGATGCTATTTCAACTGTGAACAGGGAGAAGAATAAGGGGTAACAGGATCATAGAACCAGAACTGGAAGGACCTTCAGAGGCCATGTAGTCCAACTAACTCATTTTATTATTATTTTTAGAATTCTATTGTTTTTATCTATTTATCATTTTAAGAATCGGTAAGCATTTATTTCTCCCCCCTTTTCATCCTACCTCTTATTGAAAAAACCCCCAAAGAAAAACAAAACCCTTTTAGCAAAAATGTATAGTTAAGCCAAACAATGTCAGTCATGGCCAAAAATGTATGCCTCATTCTGTATCTTGAATTCATCATCTCTCCATCAGGAGGTAGGTTGCACACGTCATCATTGATACCCTAGAATTATGATTGGTCATTGTACTGATCAGAGTCCTTAAGTTTTTCCAAGTTGTTTGCCTTTACAATTTTGTTGAACAAATTATGGCATATGAATGTAATGGAATAATACTGTGCCATAAGAAATGATGAAAGGGAAAGTCTCAGTGAAACCTAGGAAGATTTGTCTGAAGTGATGCAGAATGAAGTGAGCATAACTGGAACACTTTATACAACAACAACAGCACCATGAACTAAGGAATCAATAGTTGGTTGATCATGGTTCTGCTCATTTCACTGTGTCTGTTCATCCAAGTCTTCCCAGGTTTCCCTGAAACTATCCCTTTCTTAGAGCACAATAGTATTCCATTATATTCATATACCATAATTTATTTAACCATTTCCCAATTAATGGGTACCTCCAGATAATGGGAACCCAAAGAACTGGGTTTCCAGTTCTTTGCTGCCACAAAAAAAGAATTTCTGTAAATATTTTTGTATCATGGATCTATTTCCCCTTTCTTTGATCCTCTTTGCAGTGAGTACTGGGTTAGGAATCATGATGCTTGTGTTTAAATCTTGGCTCTGCTACTTCCTACCTGTACAACCTTGACCAAGTAACTTTGACATTTTGGGCTTCCATTTTCTCCTCTGAAAAATAAGATTGTTGGGCTAGATTACCTATTTTTAAGGTCCTTTTCAACTCTAAGGTTCTGGGATAAATGCAAGGTATTAATTTTACAAAGAGGCAGTATCTGTGTCTGTAGAGGTTTCCCTTCTCAAAGGCTGTTTTTTTATTTATTACATTAACAGTATGAAAAAAAGCTAGTCTACTCATGGATACTAAAGATATATAAAAAAAATAACAGGGTCATTACTGGGTTCCATTTCTGGGACTTAAAAAAAAAAGCATTGTAGGAATAATTAAATGAACCAGCCAATGATAAAATCAATAGTTTCCTCTCCCCCTGCTGTTTTTTCACTTTTAGGGAAGATTGCCTGGCTTAAGTGGAAACACCCAAGGGTTACCAAGAGGGAGGCAAGGACAAAGTAAAGTTACCATGGTGCAATCTCTTCTCATCCCTAAACTAAGGAACCAGTTGTTGGCTCCAAAGTGAGCCATAAGCTTACCCCTTTTTATTGGGGCTAGAACTGTTACCTTCAAAGGGGGATGAGGAAGGACAACAAAAGGATCTAGCAAAGGCTACAACCTGGATAGTGTCAGAAATCCTTTCCATCATGACAGGAGGAAGAGTCCACAATGACCTTGCCAGAAACCATTCTTGGGAATTGGTCCAGTTTTATGCCAAACTTTTGTCTGTCCCTCTGGGAAAGCTCCTGGTCTATCACTTCAGGAGTGTGGGGCAGGGAAAAGGGCACTGGCTGTAGAGTCAGAGTTCCTGGGTTCAAATCCTGCCTCTGACATTTAATACTTGTGTGACCTTGGGGAAGGTCTTATTTTACATATGTGTAAAATGAGGAGTTTGGACTTCCAAGTTCTCTTTCAGCTTTAGTCTGTAATCCATTCATCAAGGAAGTTCAGTCAGTTTGAAGAAGGCCAGATTTTTCTTTTTTTAGTTTTTGGGGGGGCTTTTTTAGTTTTCCTTTTTAAATGGTATTTTTTTCCCAATTACATGTAAAGGCAATTTTTTAACATTAATTTAAAAAAAAACTTTGAGTTCCAAATTTTCTCTCTTCCTCCTTCACCTCCCTCCTCCCTAACGTGGTAAGCAATTTGGTATAAGTTATATATATTTGCAATCATGTAAAACATATTTTCGTATTAGGTTGTGAAAGAAGAAACAGATCAAAAGGAAAAAAAACATGAAAAAATAAAGAAAATGAAAAGAGTATGCTTCTATCTGCATTCAGACTCCATCAGTTCTTTCTCTGGTTGTGGATAGCATTTTCTATCATGAGTCCTTTGGAATTGTCTTTGATCATCGTATTGCTGAGAAGAGCTAAGTCGTTCATAGTTGATCATCACATAATGTTGCTGATGCTGTGTACAATGTTTTCCTGGTTCTGCTCACTTCATTTTGCATCAGTTCATGTAAGTCTTTCCAGGATTGTAATTTCTTATAGCACGATAGTATTCCATTACGTGCATATCCCACAACTTGTTCAGCCATTCCCCAGTTGATGGGCATTCTCTCAATTTCCAAAAGAAAGCCACATGTTGTAAGGGGAGTGGAGTGGGCTGGCAGTGTCAGAGTTCCTGCTTAGAACCATTCTGTATCAGGAAAAAGAGCACTGGCTTTGCAGTTGGAGGATTTGTGTTGAAATCTTCTTGACACTTGGTCTGTGTGACCTTATCCAATTCACTGAATGTTTGTGGGCTTGTTTCCTCAAATGTAAAATGAGGAGATTGGAAGGCTTCTGGAGTCCTTTCCAGCTCTCTTCCCATGATCATATGCTTGGTTTCCTAAAGGAGTTTCCAGAAAAGGGACAGGGAATGAGGGATGAGGTACCACGCAGGAGAAGGGGATGATTTGGTCAAAGGCCAGCTGTCAGAAAGAGGAAGACAAGGCCTCAAGACAGAGGTTTTTTTCCAGAAAGCAACAGTCATCTAGCAAATATTCCAACAATCTCTCTCCTCATGTGACTTTCTTCACTGACACTTGACATTCTGGAGCCGTGGGAACATTTGATGAATCTGTTTACTACAGACAAATAAACTGCCTTTCTAACCCAAAGGGGCTGACAAATTAGTACCTGCTCTTGTAAAAAGGGACATGAAATATGTGCTTTGCTTAAACGAAAATGTCAGTGAAGGGAAATATCAAGCTTTTCTCCTGACCAGTAGCCCTGAAGCAAAAGTTATGCTCATGAAAGAATTAAAACAAATGCACAAACAACAGTTGCTAAGCCCCACCCTTCCAACCAAATATCCTGAAGGAACATTTTATAGCATAATTCGGTGGTGAGGCATTTGGATTCCATTTTCACCTATTTGTTTCTGTTCATTCATTTCCAGAAGTTGTTGAAAGTGGGTAAGACTGGCTGATTGTACTCAGAGGACAGATTGATCCATCCAGTTATCTCCTATTTGGGATGGGTAAAGCTCTGTCTCTAGGGCTCCTTGCAAAGACAGGCTCCTTCTTTGCCTCTCCCATACATCACTACTCGAATGCGAGAAAAATAATCTGTGAAAATATTGCTTTATGTAATTCTTCTCTAGGATTCCAAGTATCTTCTGAATGTGAATTAAGCTGTTGGGTTATGTGTCAATGCTTCATTAAATGAATTTGCGTATTTTCATAAAATCTTTTTTTTGGTTTTTTTACATTTCTATTCAAACCTTGGAATTTGAACATCATTCCTGATTTGCATTCTTTTTTTAATGTAAAGACATTTTAATCATTACTTGTTATTTTAATTCAATTTGATTCAACAAATCAATCACTGAATATTTAAGTACATACTATGTGTCAGCCAATGTCCTAAGTCCTCTGGGGTTCAAAAGCAAAAGCAAAACAGTTCCTACCCTCAAGAAACTTACATTATATTGGGAAAAGCAATATATACATATGAAGATATATATACATATATGTATATGACATATAGAAATCAATCAATTAATCAACAAGTATTTATTAAATGCCTACTAATTGGTAAGCACTGTGCTAGACACGGGAAAAAAGTAAAAAGAATGAAACAATCCCTACTCACAATGAACTCACATTCTAATATACAATTATATATTTACTATATTATAGATGAAATTATATAAATATTAATTATCTTACATTAGTTGATATATGCCATTATATGTTTAAGTATTTATATACACACATAAGTATTTATACTTACATATGTACATATATAAGTATATAAACATAATGTTAGCTTGGAAGGGGGCCACTAGTATTTGCGGAGATCAGGAAAGACTTCATGCAGAAGATAGTGCTTGAGGAAGAGAGGGACTACAGGACAGAGATAAGGACAGAGTGAATTCTAGGCATATGGGCCCACTGGTGCAAAGGCATGGAGACAAGAGATGAAGTATTGTGTATAAGGAACAGAGAGAAGGCCAGTTTGGTTGTATTTCAGAATGCAGGAGGGAGAGTAATGTCCAATAAGCTAAACAGAGGGTCAAATATAAATAAACCTTAGAGGGGAAGACATGAGTAGATGAGGGAACTAGGAAAGGCCTCTGACAATAGGAGGCACCTGTTAAATAGAAAGCATTGCACTAGATCCTGGGGAGAATGCAAAAATGAAATTAAAATAGTTTACTTAGGAACTGTGATTTCATCATTGTGGTAAACTCTTGATGTGTTCCATTACCTTATAGCTCAGCCTAACTTAGAGTCTTGAAGAGTTGACTAAAGGGGTGCTTTGAAGTTAGATGACTTTTCCATGGTCACACAGCCATTATATGTCGGAAGCAAGACTTGAATGAAGATTTCCTGACTCCAAGATTGAAGTTCTCTATCTATTACTCCATGCTGCCTCTCCTACAAAGATTAAATAATTCAACAAACCCAGCAAATATTTATTAAAAGTATCTATCATAAGCATTGGGCTAGAGATCTGGTCACTACCCTCTTATCTTAAGGCTTGGAAATTAAACCCTAAAGGAGGCTGAGAGCTCTGGCTCTTCTAAAACTATTTTTGAAGAAGGGATCATTCAGGGTCGTAGAAATATTGGCTAAAAAAACCCTGTTTTTAAAAAACATATTTCCTGAGGTCTATTTCTTGAGCCAGTCACAGCCAAAGCTTTCTTTACTATTCTCAGTTGTATTTCCTCCTGAAGTTCAAATGCTGCTAGATATAACTTTTGCCCAGATGTATTTTAGGAGAGTAAAAAATGGAACCAAGAAATGTTATAGTCATTTTGAGAAAAAAAGTTTTAGGATTTTATCCTCCTGTATAAACTTTTGCCATCCCTCAATTTTGTTTAGATGTTTTCCTGCATTCCAGGGTGATATTTATAGAGCATAGGATTTAGAAATGGTAGGGACCATATAGGTCATTTAATCCAACTGCCTCATTTTACACATGAGGAAACCAAGGTAAGCATATGTTTCTCTGGGTTTCTTTTTATCTTACATCAGTACTTAACAAATCATTACACCTTTGTGTGATGTTTATCTGTGGTTTGCTCTAAGGTCTGGCATCTTTGTGATAAGGTGAGATCCACCTTGCTTAAGATTGGCCTTCTTTTCTCCATACTGTCTAGCTTGCTCATTTCTTCTTCTATGTTATAAACTCCCATATCCATTTGGCTTCTCCATGAAGCTCCCAAAACATCAACCTCTCTCCTGAGTTCCAGACTCACAGTTCACAGGCCACAGGACCAAAGAATTTTGGAGCTGAAATTCTGGAGTTGGAAAGGATGTCACAGATCATTTTCTTCACTTTCCTACACTACAAACATGAAAATGGAGGTGTACAGAGGCAAAATAACTTTCCCATGGTCAAACAGTGATTTTATTGTAGTATTGTAAGTAAACCCTGGTATTCTGACATGCATCTTGACATTACACCAATGCTACTTTCCTCTTGCCTCCTAGATAGTTCTACCTGGATGTCTTATCAACACCTGAGCCTCAATTTGGTCTAAAACCAAACTTACTGTCTTCCTGTCTCTCCCTCAAAACACCTCCCCACACCCATACTTGCTCATACTCTTGGTTTCTCTATTTTGATTAGTGACACCACTACCATCCTAGTCACCTATAGTAAAGGGGGAGGGGAGAGAAGAGTCATGGAAGGCTTCATGGAGGAAATGAAACTTGAACTGAGTCTTGAAGGAAGACAAGGATGCTGAGTGGGAGAGAAACTAAAGTGGGCACTTTCTTGGCATGAGAAAAGGCTTGTGTGACTGCATGGAGGTGGGAGACAGTGTGATGCTGTGGAAAGGGTGCTGATGGTGGACTCCTAGGAGCTGAGTTCAAGTTGCAGCTCTTCCTCTTACTGTCTATGTGGCCTTTGGCAATTCCAGGCCTCCATTCTTCATTGGATAAATGAGGGATTGATCACATGACCTACAAGGTCCTTTGCAGCTCTAGGTCCTAGGCTCCATTCCTAAATCTGGGAATGTTTTATATGGAGAACCCCAATAAGCAATGCAATTTGGCAGAAACATAAAGTTCATAAAGGGCAATAGGATGGAATAAGTCTGGAGAGGTTGGCTGAATAGAGATTTTGGAGAACCTTACAGGCCAGAGTGTACACAGGGTATTTTAACCCAGAGTCAATACAGAATCACAGGAGGCTTTTGATCAGGAAAGTGGCATGGTCAGACCTTTGTCTTTAGAATATTATTTTTTTTTAATTAAATTTTTTTGAAGAACAAAGATTTATTTTCCTCCTCTCTCATTGCCCCACTGTGGTGGTAGGGCTCAAAATCCTGGTAACAAATATGCATAGTCAAACAAAACAATCTCCTAAAACAATAATGCCCCCAAATGTGTCTTGTTCTGCATATTTGGTCCATCATCTCTTTGTGAGGAGATGGGTTGAACTCTTCTTCACTGCTCTTTTGGAATCATGGCTGCTCACTGAGTTGATCAGAGTTCCAAAGTCTTTCAAGATTGCTTGTTTTTACAGTGTTATTCTGTAAATTAAGCTCTTGGTTCTGCTCACTTTACTCTGCATCAATGCATAGGGGTTTTCCCAAGTGAGAAATGCAAATTTTAGCAATTCTGACATTCCACCTCACACTTAGCAGATTGGTAAAATTGGCAAAAAAAAAAAATGACAACTGTTGGAGGGATTGTGGGAAGACAGATACACTAGTATATTATAAGTGGAACTGTGAATTGGTCTTACTGTTCTGGAAAGAGATTTGAAACTACGCCCCAGAGGTTAATAAATTGTGTATACTCCCCTTGACCCACCAGTACCACTATTAGACTTGATGTCACTGGTCCTCTTTGAGAGTGAAGGATAAACAATAATCAAAGAGGAAAAGGACCCATTTGTATAAAATTATATATAATCTCTCTTTTTTTCTGGTGGCCTAAAACTGGAAATTAACGAGGTTATGGTCAGTTGAGAGAATGGTCAAACAAATTATGCTATATAAATGAAATGAAATACTGTTGTGCCATAAGAAATGAAAAAAGGAAGATTATTTTTTACAGCATATGGAGAGGGTATTGGAGAAAGAAAAGATGGAAATAGGACAGTCAGCTAGGAGTAATGGTGTGCTGGAGCCAGCTCGGATAATTCCTGAGAACTGTCTGTTCCCAGAGAGCTGATTATTAAACATTTACTAGCATAGTAGGAGGCTAGAAACTATAGCAACAAATTAGGCAAGAGGTGATGACAATTAGGGTGGAGACTGTGTGAGGAGGATAACATGTTTGGGAGGTTATGGAGGAGGAGGGACACCAAATATAAACTATATGATGAAGGCATTACTTGTTTAGGCGAGAATCCAGACAAGGTCTGTTTTGAGAAACTTTTCTTGTAATTGTAAAATAAGACAAATAACAAAGCCAAAACAAACAACTATATGTTACTTTTTTTTCTGGCTAGGCAATGGGGTTAAGTGACTTGCCCAGGGTCATACAGATATTAGATGTCAAGTGTCTGAGGCTGGATTTGAACTGAGGTATTCATGACTACAGGGCCAGTGCTCTATCCATTGTGCCACCTAGCTGCCCCATCCACATGTTACTTTAAAAAACACTTGGAAAAAAATCATTTTTAAAATGTTATGAAATGCAACAAAAACAGTCATTTTATTTACAAGTTGTTTTGAGTTTAATTTATATTTTAAAATATAAGCATACAAGTCGGTCATTAATACGCTTTGTTTATATTTAGAATACATGCAATAATGATCAATAAACCTAAAAGTGGAGACCACACAGGGTATGGGATAGAGTACTGGGCTAGTAGTCAGTTTCCATTTCAACCTGAGACACTTATTAACTATTTAACCATGAACAAGTTACTAAACCTCACCTGGAAAATGGGGATAAAACTACCTGTAATACCTGCCTCACAGGGATATTATGAGGCAAGGAAATAATGTAAGTAAAGATTTTTGCAAACTTTAAAGCATTTTATACACACACACACACACACACATATATAAAATATGACTATACATATATACACACATATAATACATATATGTTATATGGTCATATATGTAATATATGTGTATATATATTATATAGTTAGTTACCATTAAGAGCAAATCTAGGCCTAGGATTATAAATTGATAGAAACTATTAACAAGTAAAAAAAATCAAGGAATTGAAGAAAATATACAATCATAAAATGAAATAATAGATGTGACTAATATATATAATTTCCCCTGAATAACATATAATAGTAGCCTTACATATTAAATTATAACATAACAAAAGAGAGTAGAAAATAAAAGAATATTATACTTAAAATTTCTTTCATTATAGTGTGCTAGACTTAATACGTAGAAAACATTTGATCCAACTTAGCACATTGGTTGGTACAAGAGAAAAAAGTATGTAAAATGTTGATATAGATACATATAAGTACAATTTACATTTTCTATGTACATTTGAAATAGAAGAAAACTTTTAAAATATGACACATAATTTCTTTTTTACTTTCTGGTTCATTAATAATCTCTTTAACTGTCGGAGCCTAAAATAGTGCCCTGGTAGTATTTATTTAGTAAGTCGTAAAGTACCTAGGCATTAGGCCAGAATCAGGGTCAAAGTGTCCTCACAAGGAGGTGACTGTGACAGAATTTCAAGTATAAATGCATTGAAAGGTAAGAGATCAAATGAGATCACTTTGCTAATGTTAGCTATTTTTTAGCTAGGTGACACAGTGCATGGAGAGCTGGCCTTGAAGTCAGGAAGACCCAAGTTCTTTTTTTTTAATTAATTAAGTGATTAATTAATTAATTAATTTTTTAGTTTTCGATAATGTCTTCCATAAGCTTTTCAGTTTTAAAATTTCTCTCCTTCCCTTCCCACCTCCCTCCCCAAGACAGCGCACAATCTGATATAGGCTCTACATATACATTTCTATTAAACATATTTTCACATTAGTGGTGTTGTAAGGAAGAATTAGAACCAATAGGAGAAACCACAAGAAGGAGGAAGCAAAATAAAACAGAGAGAAAAAAAAGAGCAAATAGTATGCTTCAATCTGCATTCAGACTCCATAGTTCTTTCTTTGGATATGGATAGCATTTTCCATCATAAGGCTTTTGGAGATGTCTTAGATCCTTGCATTGCTGAGAAGGGCTAAGTCTATCAAAATTAGTCAGTCACACAACATGGCTGTTATTGTGTACAATGTTCTCCTGGTTCTGCTCACTTCACTCAGCATCAATCCATACAAGTCTTTCCAGGTTTTTCTGAAGTCTGCCTGCTCATCATTTCTTATAGCACAGTAGTATTCCATTACACTCATACACCATACCACAACTTGTTCAGCCATTCCCTAATTGATGAGCATCCTCTCAATTTCCAATTCTTTGACACCACAGAAAACGCTGCTATAAATATTTTTGTATAGCCCTAGAAGTGCTATTGCTGGGGTTAAAGGGTATGCACATTTTTATAGCCTTTGGGCGTAGTTCCAAATTGCTCTCCAAAATAGTTGGATCAGTTCACAACTCCACTAATAATGCATTAGTGTTCCAATTTTCCCACATCTCCAATGGCCAATCTGATAGGTGTGATGTGGTACCTCAGAGTTGTTTTGATTTGCATTTCTCTAATCAATAGTGATTTAGAGCATTTTTTCATATGACTATGGATAGCTTTGATTTCTTCATCTGAAAACTGCCTGTTCATATCCTTTGGCCACTTATCAATTGGGAAATGACTTGTATTCTTATAAATTTGACTCAGTTCTCTACACATTTTAGAAATGAGGCCCTTATCAGAGACACTGGTTGTAAAAATTCTTTCTCAGTTTTCTGCTTCCCTCCTAATCTTGATTGCATTGGCTTTGTTTGTGCAAAAACTTTTCAATTTAATGTAATCAAAATTATCCATGTTGCATTTCATAATGTTCTCTATCTCTTGTTTGGTCATAAATTCTTCTGTTCTCCATAAATCTGACAAGTAAACTATTCCTTGCTCTCCCAGTTTGCTTATGTATCAGCCTTTATATCTAAATCATGAACTCATTTTGACTTTATTTTGGTATGTGGTATAAGATTTTGTCAAGTTCTAATCCTGACTCAGGTACTTAACTGTGTGACCCTGGACAAGTTATCAATCTCTGTGTGCTGAAGCCCAATTACATGTAAAATTTTTTTTAACAATTTAAAAAATGTTGAGTTCCAAATTCTCTCTTTCCTACTTTGCCCCCTCCCTGAGAAAGCAAGCAATTTGATAATAATTATATGTGTGAAGTCATGCAAAACATATTTCCATCTTAGCCATGTTGCAAAAGAAAACACAAACAAAATGAAACGATAAAAACAAAGAAAGTAAAAAAGAAGTATGCTTCAGTCTGTATTCAGAATTCATCAGTTTTCTCCTTGGAGGTAGATAGCATTTTTCGTCATGAGTCCTCTGGAATTGTCTTGGATCATTGTCTTGATCAGAGTAGTTAAGTCTTTCACAGTAGATCATCCTTACAATATTGCTGTTAAGGTGTGAATTGATCTCCTGGTTCTTCCCACTTCAGTTCATATACATCTTCCCAGGTTTTTCTGAAACCTTCCTGTTCATCATTTCTTATACTACAATAGTACTCCATCGCAATCATGTACCACAATTGATTCAGCATTCTTTAATTGATGGGTATTTCCTCAATTTCCAGTTCTTTGCCACCACACAAAGACCTGCTATAAATATTTTTGTACAAGTAGGTCCTTCCCCCCCTTTTTTGGGATACAGACCTAGTAGTGGTATTGCTGGGTCAAAGAGTGTGCACAGTTTTGTACCTTTTTGGTGGTGTTACAAATTGTTCTTCAGAATGGTTAGACTAGTTCACAACTCCATCAACAATACATTAGTGTCCCAAGGTTTTTCATTTGTAAAATAGGGATGATAAAAAAAAAACATACCTAATAGAGCTGTGAGGATAGAATTAGATACACGAAAAGCTTTGTATACTTTAATGCACTATATGGACACTAGCTATTATTAGCTATTAACAGCAACAAAGTCAGAGTCAGTCCAATGTTGGGCCATTAATGACAGGCTATGAATGAAAACCATTTATTAAGTCTTACTGTGTGGCAAATATTGGGCTAAGTTATGGCAATACAAATAAAAAACTAAGATCATCTATTCCTGCTCTCAAGGAGCTAACGTTCTATTGGGGGAAAACAATGTATATAGAAGGTTTCAGCTGCAAGTCAGCTGCAAAAGTCCAAAGGGTCTGTGGAGTATAGCAACAAAGGACAAAGTTATAGGTCGTTTCATTAAAAAAAAATTTTGCTATCTTTTATTTTTACGTCATGTATATTTTGCCCTAGCTAACTTTAAATAATTCTATAATGTTTTGCAAGTTATAAAAAATTGTAGTGGAGTTGGGACTTGTATGGCAATAAGATTACAGACTCAACTCAGTGTCTGAATCAATTCAGTCCAACAATTGACCAATTAAGCACCAGCGTCCTGTCCTGCAAAGTACTGTGCTCGATGCTTTTGCATACAAAAACTTCAATAAGAATCCCTCAAGAAGGGTTGCTTTCATGAAGCTTTCATTTTAGAACAGGCTTTATTTTATTCTTTCTTTGTATTTTTATCCGCAGCACCTAGCACAGTGCCTGGCACATAGGGGCTGTCTGATTTATTGGTTAAGAGATTATTGGAGAGAATCATTTCAGTCAGTTGGTGGGGTTGGAAGCCAAACTGCAAAGTGATTCAAAGTGAATGGAAGGTGAGGAAATAGACCGCTAGGGAAGATTACTTTATCTGAAAAGACAGAAAATTTGTCGGATATGGCTCAGAGCTTAGAATGACTTTTGATGGTCACATATGCACAGCAAATATAGGAATTTGAAACATAGGATTGAAGGGAAGGGTGATGCCTCCTAACACCTCCCCCCAGGGGCTCATCTCTCCCTGCCTTCCCACCTGCCATTCATTTGCATGGGAGACCAAAGGAATCATGTGGTTGAGAAAACCGGGACATCTCAGACCAAGGTAGTCCTTGACAGGCTATTGAGGTATTGCCAAAGGGTACAGTTTGGTAATTTAAACAGGAACTTTCTGACCATCAGATAGGGACAAACTAAAAAATAAGATAAAAAATATAGAATGCCTAGGGGTACGACTTACCCCTGTCTGTTCTGTGTTCCAGAGCTAGGCTTCTGGACTAAGCCAAGGCATTGAGAACTAACAGATTCTCCTTATGTTGGGGAAAAATGACTAATAGCTTTTCTCTAGTTTGGAGATTGGATATGAGACTCCTGCCTTTCTAAAAGAAAAACTAAGGCTCTGGGCTATAGAATAAAAGAGAGATAGCAGAATATACTCTTATAAGAAAGAGTTTGCACCTCAAATTGAAGATTCTAGCTGAAGCCAAAAGCTGGAAGCAGACAGAAAGTATTAAACTTTATGTCCAACATAGTAATGATTGGCGGAGACCAGCTAGGAACCAGGGAACAAGAAGGAACAGGAAAGGCTAGCAATGGCTAGATAAGACTACATGTCTAACAGAGAATGCACATAGGCCCAGTCTAGTGGGCAGCAGTGTGATGATATGACTGGAAGGCACGCGTCTTATGGCACTGTGTGCAGGCAGTCTTCATGTTTGTGCCCAGCCACACAAGCTCCCTATAGATAGGCCTCTCCACATGAGTACCCTGGTCATGCATTCCCTATGTTAGTGCTCCTTCACATATATGCATGCCCCTCATGAACATCCTGGCTACACATAGTCCCCACATGTATGACTTCATTAGAATTCCCTCTCTTTGTGTTAGTGTTTCTGAGATAGTGCACCTCGGATTTTGGAGGAAATGTTCTATTTTTCTTAATAATTACGCATTTTGATTGACTAGGAAAGTAAACATATTAGGGAGAGCTACATACATATGAGCTATAGTTTTTAGATAGTTATGGACTCAAAAAGTATCTTAAACCTGAAACAGCATGGCTGGGTTTAGAGGTTCCTATGTGCTAGAAGATATAGGATTATAACTTGAGAGGATTGCAGGGTTAAGTGAAAGTTTTTTTAAATGACAGAGGACTCCAGAGCATGTTTGTTGACAGGAGGGAAGGAGCCAGTATACTGATAAGGAGAAATTAAAGATGTGAGAAGATAGAGGGATTTATGGAATAAGCAAGTGTGGGAAGAGAGAGGAGAGGACAGAAGAAGATAGGTTGACCTTGGCAAAGAGAAGGGCCACATCTTCCTTGGGGAGAGAAGCAAAAGAGGAAAGAATAAAGTACAGGGGTGTTGAGACGTGGAGTAGAGGAGAAGAGAGAGCTCAAAGAGGATTAACTTTATTTTTTGTAAAGTAGAAGTTTCAAAGTTTTCCAATTACAAACAAATCTCATCTATCTCAGTTAATTCTTATGAGATCCCTGGGAGGTAGGTAATAGAATTACTATTATCTTCATTTTGCAAATGAGGAAACTGAAGCATCAAGGCGGGAAGTGACTTGTCTCAAGTTGTGAGGTGAGAAGAGTGTCAGAGATGAAACTTAAACCCAGGTCATCCAGCTCTGAACCAGTGATTATTTAACAACACCATATCTTGCTACCATGTTGGCACTTTTCAAAGGCTATTTCTTCAGGAAAGATATTACTGAAATCATTTTGGGGAGTGTGGCTGATTAAGCAGGAAAAGGCTAATGAAATTACACAACAGGCCTTTCAGAAGGCCCTGAGGAGCAGTTGAGTGACAGAACACAGATGGCCCCGCAGACTCATTGATACAATTTATTGAGCACCGGGCAGCTCAAATCTGAGCATTCATCCAGGTTTAATGCAGAAAGCATAACCTAAAACACTTCTTGGAGTATCCGTGTCATTTTTTTTTTTTGGCCATTAATGGAGAGATCTATGCGGAAAGCAGAGACTTTATTCTCTAGCTGGGACCAATGGCAGCCACATAGTGTCCAATTTAGATAGATACATGACCAGCCCACCCAAAGAAAATGAATATTTACATTCTCTGTTGGTCATGCAGTACCCACATCATATATTCTAGTCTGCTTTCTTTCTTTCTTCCTTCCTTCCTTCCTTTCTTTCTAATGGGGTTAACTGACTTGCCAGGGTCTCACACAGCTAGTAAGTGTTATGTGTCTGAGGCCGGATTTAGACTCAGGTCCTCCTGAATCCAGGGCTGGTGCTCTATCCACTGCTCCAACTAGCTGCCCCTTTCTAGTCTGTTTTCTGGTACAACCTCAATTACTGTTTGGCACAGAGGGAGGACAGCCAAGACAGAAGATGTGAGTGGATAAGGTCCCTTTCTGAAGGGCCCATTGAAATGCTCTATCTCAGAGACCTTTACCCAGTCATTCAGGCAGGTCCATAGCAATCTATCAGGCCGCTGAGTGTTTTATTAGTTTTTCTGTCACTCTGAGTGCTGAGCAGGAAAGGTATTATTATCATTATTATTCATTCCCTCACAGATTCATTCAGTGCTCATTCATTAAGTTCCTACAGCAGATCTAGTGCTGTATCAGGCACTATTGTAGAAATATATTAATATTTTTATTATATATAATATATTATAATATAATATATTATATAATAATTATATATTTTATATATAATAATTATATATAGTATATTATATATAATAACATATTAATAGTTTCTTAGAATCATAGAATTGTAGGTTCAGAGCTGGGAGGGACCTTAGGGCCATTTAGTCCAATTCTCTTATTTACAGATAGAGAAACTGAGGCACAGAGAGAATAAGTGGATTGCTCATTGTAATACAGCTAATGTTTGAGAGGCAGAATTTTTACTTTACTTTGGGGTTTTTTTTTTAAACCTAACCAACATCAAATAAAGTAAGCCTTTCCATATACATTGTAGGGAGGAGGTTTTTCTTTTAAAATACATAATAAATTAAATGTTTAACTTTCAAAGTTATCCTGCTTACCTATGATTTTGTTCTGGCTGTCCTTCTGTTCTCTTCTCATGTAGGGGTCTAGGATGTGGTTCTCAGCAAGGTACTTTTTAGGGAATAGAATTAATTTCCCTGCTTTCAGATTTTTTGAGGCAGGTCAAGTTACCCTGGAGAATAAAAATAAAAATAACAATAGCAGCAACGACAGCAGAAACAACTCATATTTCCATGGCCTTTTAAGGTTTACAAAGGTGTCTCTTACAGCCACTTTGAAAGGTAAAATAGAAATATTATTCTATCATTTTGTATCTAGAAAGATCAGGGTATGATTGATGGCAAGTGAGGCAAAGATCAGTAGTTTTTTCAGGCATCTCTACAGTATAGCTATTGCTATTTGGATACAAGAGAAGAGCATGATGGGAGAGAAGGGCAAAAAAGGAAAGAAGGGAGGAAAGAGGGTCAGAGAAGAAGAAGAAGGAAAGGAGGAAGAAAGAAAGAAAGGAAGGAAAGAAGTGACTTGTTCAGGGTCATACAGCTAGTAAGTGTCTGGAGCCAGATTTGAACTCTGGAAGATGAGTCTTCCTGACTCCAGAGCTGGTGCTCTATCCACTGCACCACCTAGCTGCCTCTTGTTATTATTTTATTATTATGTACTTTATCTTTGAATTAAATGTTTTCTTAGACTAACTAGTAAAAGTAAACATACTGGGGCAGCTAGGTGGCCCAGTGGATAGAGTACTGGCCTTGGAGTCAGGAGGACCTGAGTTCAAATGCGGCCTCAGACACATAACACTTACCAGCTGTGTGACCCTGGGCAAGTCACTGAACCCCAATAGCCTCACAAAAAACTAAACACACTGAGCTATGGTTTGAAGAAGATTCTGAAACACAAACCTTGGCTTGGGGTAGCTAATGTGGGGCAGTGGGGATTAGCTGAGAGGTTTTCTATTTACTTATACAGATGAGAAAACTTAGGTGCAGAGGTTCTCCAACTCCAAGACTGGTGCATTTTGCAGCTTTAGCTATGTCAAGATGTTTCAGAAGATTCTCAGAGGCTGTCAGAGAGTGAAACTTTGCACTTAAGACTTTAAGGAAACACTTGTAAATAGTGGAGAACACAATTCAGAATCACTGACCAGAATAGCATATTCTATTTATATTTTCCTAGCACTGTCTACATCTGATCTCATTCCCTTTGGGGATTGAATTAAATTCTCTTAAATACATGGATAAAGTCAAAGCATTGATGCATCTGATTTAAAAAAACAACAACATGAAAAGGTATAGAGCTAGTGCTGGAGGCCTTATTTTCTTTCCTTTTAAAAATACTTTAAATCAGCATTATTGGTATATTTTGTTTAAAAGGGAGGCAATATGTTGTAGTGGATAGAAAGCCTGGTTTTAAGTCCCATCTCTGACACATATTGACTGTGTGATTCAGAGTAAGTCATAGCAAGCCACCTCTCAGTGTCCTAGGAAAGTCTCTAAGACTCTAAATTATAAAGAAGGTGCTGACTTGTACTGGTAGAGAGAGCTTCTTCATCTGGGAATTCCCTATACAAATAAAATCACAGGTCAAGTCCCTATTCCTATCCTTTTTTATTATATCATCTTCATTTCCAGATTCATCCCCTATCCCAGACCAAGAGATACATACTTAATCAAAAAAGAATCTTAAAAGGCAAGAGAAAAAAAAATCGGTTCTGAAAAACTGACCAAGATAACCAAATCCAAAAGTACATACAGTGTTCCACGTCTATAGTCACTTACTTCTGCAAAGGGACAAGGATGGATGTCTTCTTGTGTCTCAAGGGGGCCGAGCTTGATTATCGGTATTATATGCTGTTCAGTTTTTGTGGTGTGTGGTTATTTCTGTTTACATTGTTGCAGTTATTTTATAGGCGGCTAGGTGGCTCAGTAGATAGAGCACTGGGCCTGGAGTCAGGAAGACCTGAGTTCAAATTTGGAATCGGATACTTACGGTAATCCTGGGCAAGCCACTTAACCTCTGTTTGCCTTAATCCAGTGGAGGAGGAAATGGCCAACCACTCCAGTATCATTTCCAAGAAATCCCCATGGATGGTGTGGTCCTCGGAGTCACAAAGAGGCAGATATAACTGAACAACAAGTCATCGTATATATTTGTTCTGCTTATTTCATTTTACATCAATTCATGTGTCTCCTCATGATGCTCTGCAATCTTAAAAAGTCATGTCTTAGAGTATAGTAATATTCCAATACATTCATGCACCACAATTTGTTTAGCCATACCCCAGTTGATGGACATTTATTTTTTTTTCCAGTTCTTTGCTATGGATGCCCTGTTTTCAGTGTTTATGAGCACTCTTACTTGATCATAGACTTACCTTTTTTACTTATTTAATTTATTTATTTTAGTCTTGGAACATCTACTCCTCTGGTGTTTTGTGTTTTTTGTCTTGTTGTTGTTGTTGTTAAGCCAGTTGGGGTTAGATGACTTGCCCAGGGTCACACAGCTAATATGTGTCAGAGGCCGGATTTGAGCTCAGATTCTTCTGACTCCAGGGCTGGTGCTCTATCCACTTGACCATCTAGCTGCCCCTCTTCTAGTGCTCCTGGTTGCTATAATGTCTCTCACTGTCTTGTCATTACTATATTCCTTCTTTTTCTGCTCCAAACACACACGTACTACTCCATCAATACATAATATATATCTGTTGATGTGAATTGAAATGGCAGCTTTGTCTGTCTATAGAAAAAGACCTTCCACTAAAGTTATTAAATTCTTTGTTTCTTATGCTAATCTTTACTTCTGAATCAATGTTTTATCCCTACAGTATAGTGACAAGAACACTGGATTAGAAGAACAGAGAATAGGGCTCCAGTTTCAGCTCTGTCACTAAATCAGCTGAATGACCTTTGGCAAGTTACTTACCTCTATGGGTCTCAGTGTCCCTGTTTGTTAAATAAGGAAGTTGAATTCGATGACCTCTGAGGTCCCTTCCAGCTATAAAGCTGAAAAGTTATGGAACAATGTGCCTGTATCCAGAAGACTCACTTTGGATGGCCTCAGTACAAAATGGAAGCTGTCTCTGTTCTGAATGTAGCCACACCCAGCTAACTCAATGTGGCAGCTGTGTGATCAGTCACTAAGTACTGAAACTTGAAAATTTGCAAGCAAGTGAAAAATTTCAGAAGGAAGTCAAGGAAAGCAAATTCATCCTCAGATGCCCTTTCCTCCCTTACTCTGACAAGTGGAATTTGTTAGTTGAAATACTTTCCAGTCCAGTATCGACTGGCCCCTAGTAGAATCTATGAAAGGAATAGAGTCTTTGTATTTTGATACACTGCTCTGCTATTTGTAAAATCACATGAATTTGAGATAGAAAAGACCTATTAGATCATCTGGTCTTCTCTGCCAATGCAAGGCTCTCTTTGTTTAGTACTTTAGTTTATTTCTGAAAGCCTGGAGTGTTGGAGCTTCCACAGATAGGAAGATTGTCTTTCTTCTGTTCTTCCTAAGGGTGCTTCAATTGCCCCTTCTTTGCAGAAGACTCCCACATCTATTGCATCTAGCCCTGATTTCTCTTCTGAGCTCTAGACTTACATCTTGGACTATCTTCAGGATATCTCTAAGTGGGTGTCCCACTGGTACCTTAAACGCAATGTGTTGAAAACTGAGCTCATGATCTTTCCTCCTAATCTTTTCTTCCTTCGACATAACCATTTTTAAAAGATTGATTATCCCTGTCTCATCCATGCTGGAAGTATAATGGCTACTCACAGGCTGATTGAACAATTCCATTGCTGATTGGCACAGAAACTTTGACCTGCTCTATTTCCAACCTCGGCCAGTTTGACTCTCTTTCGGCAGCATCCTCTCTCTTTCTTGCTCTTTGGGACTTACCATATTAGGACTTCTAGCTTATCCTTGTTATAGAAAATGCTTGATTGAAAAGTTCCTTTTAACTCTGGAGGATACTGAATGGGAATAGAATGGAGTATACCCATTTCTCAGATATATATGGCACGATCACAAAAGCTGACTATATATTAGGGCATAAAAACCTCAAACAAATGCAGGAAAGCAGAAATATTAAAAATATTAAATATTATCTTTCTGGACCATAATGTAATGAAAGTTATATTCAATACAAGGCCATTGAAGCAAAGACTAAAATTAATTGGAAACTAAGTAACTTAATCCTAAAGAATGGGTGAGTAAAAGAACAAATCATAGAAACAAACAATAATTTCATTAAAGATTAATTTCATTAAAAATGATAAGAAAACATATCAAAAGCAGTACTTGGCTGAAAACTTATATCTCTAAGCACCTACATCAGTAAAAGAGAGAAAGAATAGATCAACAAATTGGACAAGCAACTAAAAAATCTAGAAAACCAACAAATTAAACCCCCAATTAAATATCAAAATACCAATGCTGAAAAGCAAAGGTGAGATTAACAAAATTAAGAGCAAAGAAACCATTCAATTATAACGTAAAAGTAGGAGCTATTCAAAAAAAATAATAAAATAGACATGCCATTTGCTAATATGGTTAAAAAGAAAAAAGAAAACCAAATACCTGTATGAAAAATGAAAAAAGGTACATTCACAGTCAATGAAGAATAAATAAAATGAATTATTAGGAACTGTTTCACCCAGCTATATACCTATAACTTTCTAAATAAATGGATTAATATTTGCAAAAATATAAACTGCCTGGATTAACAGAAAAGGAAAGGAACACTTAAATAACTTTATCTTGGTAAAAGAATGAATGGAGACTTCCAGGAACCAAGATGGCAGAGTAAGCAATAAATTGCCATGGTTCTTCCATATTCGCTCCCAAACACCAATAAAATAGTGCCCCCAAACAAATTCTGGAATAGCAGAACCAGCAAAAAGACAGGATGAAACAATCTTTTAGCACAAGAAACTTGGAAAATTGGCAAGTAAGATCTGTCTCACTTGGGTAAAAGGGAAGTGCAGTCCAGGACAGGAAGCATCCCAGCAAGCCAAGAGCTGACCCCATTTCAGCGAACCAAGGGGAGATCCTGAGCTTCAGTGCAGTAGACCAGGCAAACAACAACACCAGGACCACCCCCACCTCCCCCACATGCCTCAGCATAGCCAGGGAAACTGGCAGACTCCACCTCAGAGAATCAGCAATTGCATCAGTATAGCCCTGGGCAAACAGGCATCCTCCGGAGCCAGACCTCCATGTGCTTCAGCACAGCCCTAGTCAGACAGGTCTCCAGACCACCAAGTACTTCAGTGTAGCCCCAGGGAAACACAGCCTCACTAGCTCTCAGCACACACCAGACACCACCACTAGGACCCCAGCTCAGCAATAGGTAAGCTGCTAGACCCCTACAGACTCCAGCAATGCCAGCCACCCTCCCTCACATTGCCCCCTCAGCACATCACCAGACACGAAGGTCCCCCATGGGCCACAGAACAGTATCAGTGTAGCATCAGGTAAACAGCCAGGGCCTGCAGCCCCTGGCACAAGACTCCTGAGACAGTGCCCTGCTATCCCAGGAGCAGAGCTCAAATTTTTAAAAAAATAAAAAGGACAAAAAAGATGGGTGAAAAACAAGGAAAAGGAATCGACCATACAAAGTTATAATGTTGACAGGGAAGACCAAGACAAAAACTCAGAAGAGGACAACAGTGTCAAAACACCTATGGGCAAAACCTCAAAGAAAAATGGGAAGTGGTTTCAAGCCCAGAAAGAACTCATGGAAGAGCTTAAAAAGGAGCTTAAAAATAATATGAAAGGTAGAAGAAAAATTATGGAAAGAAATGAGAGGAATGCAAGTGAATTATGAAAAAAAAGAGTCAAAAGCATGGAAAAAGAATATAACTGCTAAAAAGTAGACTTAGCCAAATGGAAAAAGAGATACAGAAGTCCACTGAAGAAAACAACTTTCTAAAAAGTACAACTAGCCAAATGAAAAAGGAAGTACAAAAGTTAACTGAGGAAAACAATTCCTTAAAAGTTAGAATTGAGCAAGTGAAGCTAATGACTCTATGAGACATCAAGAACCAATCAAACAAATTCAAAAGCATGAAAAAATAGAAGAAAATGTAAAATAACTCATGGGAAAAACAATTGACCTGGAAAATAGATTCAGGAGAGACAATATCAGAATCACTGGACTACCTAAAAGCCATAATCAAAAGGAGGATCTGGACAGCACCTTTCAAGAAATTATCAAGGAAAACTGCCCTGATATCTTGGAACCAGAGGGCAAAATAGGTATTGAAAGAATCCACCAATCACCTCAGGAAAGACATCCCAAAATAAAAACTACAAGGAACATTAGCCCAATTACAGAACTATTAGGTCAAGGAAAAAATACTGCAAAAGGCCAGAAAGAAATAATTCAGATATCAAGAAGTTACACTCAGGCTTACCCAGGACTTACCAGCTGTAACATTAAAGGATCAGAAGTCACGGAACATGATATTCCTGAAAGCAAAGGAGCTAGGACTACAACCAAGAGTCACATACCCAGCAAAATTAAGCATAATACTCCAAGGGGAAAAATGATCATTCAATGAAATGGAAGGATTTCAAACTTTCATAAGGAGAAAAGCAGAATTGAACAAAAAATTAGATCTCTAATATCAAGACCCAAGAGAAGCCTAAAAAGGTAAAAAGGGAAAAGAAAACATAAGGGATTCAATGGAGCTGAAGTGTTTGCATTTCTACATGAGAAGATAATACTTGTAATTCTTAAAAATTGTACCACTAATAGAAAAAGAGGAGTAACTGGATTCAAAAGGAAGGGAGAGGTAGAATGGGGTAAATTATTTTACATGAAGAGGCACAAAAAACCCCCCTATTACAGTGGAGGGAAAGATGGGAGGGTAGGCAATGGACATTGCTTGAACATTGCTGTCATCAATATTGGCTCATAGAGGGAATAATATAGTTAAATATAGAAATCTATCTTACGTGACAGGAAAGTAGGAGAGGAGGAGATTAAGTAAAGGCTAGGGAGGGGAAAGAGGGGTATTGATAGAAGAGAGAACAGACTGGGGGAGATAGTAGAGAGAGGCAAAGCATTGTTGAGAAGGGAAAGGGTGAAAGGAGAGAGAGGAAAAACAGGAGAAAAATAGAATGGAGGGAAATACATGGCTAGAAATCTTAACTGTGAATGTTAATGGGATGAACTCTCCCATGAAATGAAACTAGATAGCACAGTGGATCAAAACCCAGAATCCTACGCTATGTTGTTTACAAGAAACACATTTGAAGTAGAGAGACAGACACTGGGTAAATGTAGGGGGCTGGAACAGAATCTGTTATGTTTCAGCTGAAGTAAAAAAAAAAAAGAAAGCAGGAGTAGCAATCCTGATCTCAAAGCAAAAGCAAAAATAGATTTAATTAAAAGAGATAAGGAAGGAAACTACATCTTGCTAAAAGGTACCATAGACAATGAAGTAATATCAATACTAAACATATATGTACCAAATGGTATAGCATCCAGATTATTTTTTTTAAGGCAATTGGGGTTAAGTGACTTGCCCAGGGTCACACAGCTAGTAAGTGTGTCAAGTGTTTGGTCTGAGGCCAGATTTGAACTCAGGTCCTCCTGACTTCAGGGCTGGTGCTCTATCCACTGTCCCACCTAGCTGCCCCCTATCCAGATTCTTAAAGGAGAAGTTAAGTGAGTTACAGTTTCATGACCAAATGAAAGATAGAGAGCATTATGAAATGTAAAATACATAATTTTGATTATATTAAGTTAAAAAGTTTTGCACAAACAAAACCAATGCAACCAAAATTAGAAGGAAAGTAGAAAGCTGGGAAACAATCTTTACAGCAAGTGTCTTTGATAAAGGCCTCATTTCTTAACTATATAGAGAAATGAATCAAATTTATAAGAACACAAGTCATTCCCCAATTGATAAATGGTCAAAGGATATGGACAAGCAGTTTAATGATGAAGAAATCAAAGCTACCTATAGGGATGTAAAGAAGTGTTCTAAATCATTTTTGATTAGAGAAATGCAAATTAAAACAACTCTGAGGTACCACCTCATACCTATTAGAATGGCTAATATGACAAAAAAAAAAAGGAAAATGATAAATGTTGGAGAGGATGTGGGAAAACTGGGACACTAATGCACTATTCTGGAGAGCAATTGAAACTATGCCCAAAAGGGTAACCAAGCTGTGCCTACCCTTTGATCCAGCAATACCACTACTAGGTCTGTATCCCAAAGAGATCATAAAAAAGTGAAAAGGATCTACAAGTGCAAAAATATTTATAGCAGCCCTTTTAATGTGGTGGCAAAATATTGGAAACTGGGGCAGGTAGGTGGCAAAGTGGATAGAGCACCAGCCCTGGAGTCAGGAGGACCTGAGTTCAAATCCGGACTCAGATACATAACACTTATTAGCTGTGTGACCCTGGGCAAGTCATTTAACCCCACTTACTTCGCCAAAAAAAAATTGGAAACTCAGGGGATGCCCATCAATTGGAGAATGGCTGAACAAGCTATGGTACATGAATGTAATGTAATTCTATTTTGCAATAAGAAATGATGAATGAACAGATTTCATGAAAACCTGGAAAGACATATAAGAACTGATGCAAAGTAAAATGAGCAGAATCAGGAAAATATTGTACACAGTATCAGCGACATTGTGTGATGATCAGCTATGAAAGACTCAGCTCTTCTCAGCAACATAATGATCTAAGATAAATACAAAAGACTCATGAAGGAAAATGGTATCCACATCCAGATAAAGAACTGACGGGCTCTGAATGTCAGTAAGAAGCATACTTTTTTCACTTATTTTATGCTTTTTCATGGTTTTTTTCCCCTTCTGATCTGCTTCTTCTTTCGCAGTTAAGACTAATATGGAAATACGTTTTACATGATAACATATGTATAACCTATATCAAATTGCCTACCATCTTTTGAAAAGGAGAGGGGAAGGAGAGAGGGAGAAAAATTTGGAACTCAAAATCTTGTAAAAATGAATGCTAAAATTGCCTTGACATGTAATTGGAGAAAAAGATAAAATGCTATTAAAAAGAAAAAAAAGAATGAATGATCTATCTCCCTTCCTCCCCGCCCCCGCAAACCAAGGATCAGATGTATTTACAAGCAAATTCTACCATGAATTTAAAGAATAATTTCAATATTACATAAGCTGTTTGAAAGGAAAGGTAAATAGTAGTTTCTACCAAATTCCTTTTATGACATAAATATTATTTTGATACCTAAATCAGGAAGAGTAAAAATAGAGAAAGAAAGCTATTTCCCTAATGATATTGAGGCAAAACTTTTAAATAAAATAGGAAAATCATAGGAATATATCACAAACATCATACACTATAACCAGGCTGGGTTTATACCAGGAATGCAGGGCTGGTTCAATATTAGGAAACTTATAAACACAATTGACCATATTAATAACAAAAGCAAAAACAATCATATGATTATTTCAAAGTTGCAGGGGAAAAAAAAACTTTTGACAAAATCAACACTCATTCCTATTAAAAACTACAGTCAATTTTCTAAGACTACAAATTATCAATTAATTGCCAATCTGCTTTAGAGGGAGGAATTTCTACTTTTGGAGCTTCCTGTAGTCACTGAAATTACAGTTAACCAAAACACTAGAAACAGATTTTACACAGTAAGGAAAGGAGCTGAGAACACATGAAGTTTGTCTCTGCTACTCAGATTTAGTGATTGCAACATCCATGGGGAAATCCTAATTCCCCCAGGAAAGCTGTAATAAAAACCAATCATACTGGCCACTGGCTCTTGTTATCATGTACTTGGGATGCAGTGAATGTTCTCAACACCTTTCAAGGAGTGGGAAAGGAAAAAAGAGGTGAAAATGGATTTGTTAATGGTGCCAAACTCTTTTCTAAGCATTTTAGATACCCTGAATCCCAATGTGCATTTAGCCAATGACTTTTTTCCCTCATTGTATTAAACTCTGTCCTATGATAAAAATATACAGTTCATGTGTTTCTTATTCATTTACACTTAACTTATTAAAATATTATCCTGCACAAGCTTTTTAATGTCTGAGAAGCCTCAAATACTCTTCTACAAGCCAATATTATTCCTCCTGTTAAGGTCAGAAAAAGGAAACTATTTATTTGGTCAAATGAGAAGTTGGAGAATGTAGTTGGAAACTTAGAGCTGGCCAGGTTTGTGTGGGTTCCCAGAATAGCAGACCTCATACTCTCACCTCCTTTGTAAACCCTTTCACATGTGGGACAAATGTGCTAATTTATTGGTATATTCTTGGCCCATATTGCTGAAAATGATCTGGTCATCTCATTCCCATCAGCCTTTTTCTTGTATTTTCCCCAACAATGCATCTAGAAAGAGAAAAGAGTAAATGGTCTAAGCTTTCACTCTATTGCTATCCTCTTTAGACTTTTGGTTGTCTTGTGGGGTTATTAAGTCCCTGTAGGAGTCTGGTCTCCAGGACCAAGTTTACTTGTGCTCAATCGTCTTGTCCTCATACTACCCAATATTTGTATTTCACTTCCCAAATTGATCCCATCAGTCCACAAATCTGAACCGAAGACAGTGTGGCATAGAAGATAGAGATCTGAATATGGAGTCAGGAAGATATGGGTTCAAATCCTGCCTCAGACACTTACCAGATATGTGATATAGATGAGTCACTTAAACTTTCTCAGCCCTGGCTTCTCCATCTGTAAAATCATGATACTTATATCATTCACCCCACAGGATAGTTGTGAGAATTAATTGAGCATATATGTATATACATACATACACATAAAGCTCGTAAACCTTAACATGTTGTATCAATGTTAGCTATGATTATTAATTATACATTAGTTAAGATCTTCTTAGAGATGTTATAGATGACATGAATTTATCCATAACTTTGCAAAACAAGTATTCTAGAATTTGCTTTCTAATTCATAGGGTGGGCATGACCTAATAGATTATGAACTTCTTGAGAGAAGGAGCCAAATCTTAAAAATACTTACATTTTCCATAGCACCTAGCATAGTCCTTTATATATAAATGCTCCATAAATATTTATTGAATGAAGAAATGAAAATATTTATAGCATTATGGGTGGATGTTACAAAGCAAAGTTGGAACATTTCAAGAGTCATTTGTAAGCACGTTCAGGATTTTTTAAAACATTGTTCACTATGCTAGTTTTGTAACAGCATTTCCATTACATCAATTAATCAATCATTCCATGAAAACTTATTAAGCACCTGGTATATGTCAAATGGCAGCTTGGCATAGTCAGATCCTCAGAGTCAGGAAGAACTGGGTTTAAAACTCACTTTTGACATGTAGTGAACCCACTCAACATTTTAGTCCCAGGCAGCTCTCTAAGATTATACATCGCAGAGATGGTGCTGAAATACATAGACACAGGGAATTTCTTCTTTGGGAGTTTCCTATACCAATGAAATCATAAGCCCAGTCCTATCTCTATATGCCAGGTTCTGTTCTAGACAATGGAGATGGAAACACAAAAAAGAAATAGTTCCTGTCCTAAAGGAACTTACAGTCTTTTAAGGGAGACAGTACACACATATGTACGCATACATACACATATGTTAAAATTAAAAGAAAACATTTGAGCTCTTAAAAACCATAGAAGATGCTTTGAATCACTAATAATTCAATAAATGCAAATTAAAGCATTTCTGGGGTTCCACAAAGATGGCAAAAGAGGAAAATGACAAATGTTGGAGAGGCACACTGGCATGTTTTTGGTACAGCTATGAATTAGTTCACCCATTTGGGACGATTCCCTGAAAGTCAATGTGCATATCTTTTGACCCAACAGTATCGTTACTAAGCCCCTATCTCAAAAATATCAAAGAGTGAGGAAAAGGATTCATATATACAAATATGTTTATTGTAGCTCTTTTTGTAGTAACCAGAAAAATGGAAACTAAGGGGTTGGTCATCTATTTGGGGGATGGATAAACAAATTATGATTTGTGAATATAATGAAATATAATTTCACCATAAGAAATAATGAAACAGACAGTTTCAGAAGAAACTAGAAAGACCTCTATGTACTGACAGATAGAAAAGTGAGAAAAACTAGGAGATCAATTTATATGACAACAACATTGTAGAAATAAACAATTTTGAAAGACTCCAGAATTGTGATTGATGCAATGATAATCTACAGGTGCGGTGAACTGGAGATGAAACATGCCATCCAACTCCTGCCTGATAAGTGATGGACTTAAAATGCAGAAATGAGGTGTACGTTTTCAGATATAGTCAATTTGGGAATTTGTTTTGGTGGACTATGAATATATACGTATTTTGAGGGGTCTGTTTATTTATCTACTTATGTATTTATCTGTTATTTATCAATTGGCAGGGACAGTGGGAGGGAAAGATAATAAATGCTCATAATGTAAAAATAAAGAAATAATTAAAAAATTTAAAAATAAATACTTGCTGGGAAGTGCTTTGGGGGAAGTATCTGGGGCTTCATATAATAACTAAAGAAGTCAAGTTGCTAAAAAGAAAAAAAAGCAGCAAGGACTCATGTTCAATATTTCTAACAATGATAGCTCTTTACTGAAGAGAAAGAGTATATGTTTCTCTGTTTTTCCTTCTGGTTGTCCTTTCTTATTCCCTTCCCAGTTAAAAAGGAGTTCTCAGACCCCCCAAAAAATCTTACTCTGCAACATACATCCATATTTGGGTCAAGTGTGTTCATCAGACCATAAGATTTAACAGCTTGGGAACACATTACAATTAATAATGAAACGTAATGACTCTAATTTATTATCTGTTACAGACAGATGCAATAAAGCAAGACTTGAGGTTTTAGAAATAACCTGCTAATTCTCAATAGACTTTAATTCTTCTGGTATATTTCTGTTAACTCCTGAGTTCCCCAGGTTTTTCCATGTCTGTTAAAAATCATTCTTGAATAATAAAAACAGTCAATGTGGTACCTGAAAAAATATTTAAAGCTATAATTCATGTAGCTCTGGTTATAGGGGAAGGGGCCCTCTTGTCTGGAACTCATTATGAACTTTAGAGTAGAATTTTTGATCATATTATGACACCAGAGGGCGATATTGACCAGAACCTGATCCCATTCTATGGCAAAGACCGATCAATACATGTACTAGTTACTCAAGTGTTCACCCTAGTTGTCATATATACTACCCAACACCAGAGGGTGCCCTAGGGGTACCAACCACAGGCTCTCAGAGCCTCTTTCAAGATTCGTGCCAACTGCTGTGATCCACTCCTTTGTCTTTGCTCCTCATGGATAGTGCCCCTGTTTCTTGTAGTTTTGGGTGTGGATTTATCCGCTTTGACTCTTGACCTGTGATGTCCCCAACCCAGTAAGAAAACTCCGGTTCTCATGCCATCTCTGCTATTGTGGCCATTCACAAAACACTTTTTATGTAACTCTTTAATTGTTATATTTGAAATGTATCAAAAGCAAATGCATCAAAGCAACCACTACAGGCATCTCCTCCCAGGCTGAGAGTACTTCCCAGTCCCAGCAGCAACTACGTGACCTGGTTATCAGGCAAGCCCAAAGTCCAGGTGTCTCAGTTCTTCCTTCCAGCCACTCCCATGGGGAGTTAACAGGTGATCACCCCCGGGTCTTTTCCATTTATGGCAAAACCTCTAGAAGGGCTGCATCCTGTCAGTGGAGGTGACTCAGGGCCTCAGGGCTCGTCAGTTGGTTTCTGTCTCTCCAGGTGGCTGAGTTTAGCTCTGCCAGCAATCTATATTAGGCACCGATTCTGTTGTCCGGACTACAAATCACCAGGTCTGCTCTAGGCTTAGCCCTGCATGCATTGGTTGCTTGCCCCGTACCTGGCTCTGGCCCAAAGAGTAGAGCTGAATCACAATTAAGTCTTATCGCAGGAAAATGGCCAGAGGCTGATTCTGTGCCCAGCATTTTGTCTCTCCTTACTCATTCTCTTCTACCACCCCGTTTCTCTGATCATTTCAGCTGGGTACTTCTCCATTCTGAGGATTCATTCTCTCCTTGTCCCTGTCCCCAGCCTCCTCCTCCTGCCTGTACAGCCACAGGATTACAGTCTCTTGAGCAACCATTAGTTAGGCAAGGAAGAGGAAGAGTGGGGTCAGAATGAGGAAGACTGTTACAACAGAATCATAGGATTGTCACTAGAAAGCACCTGAAAGAGCATCTGCTCCAACCCCTCCTAAGGGTACCTGAGCAAGATGACCTATTAAGGTTTTGATCCAACATAGGCTTGAAGTTAATTTTGATTTATTAAAGGTTCCTGTGGAGCAGTAAATAAAGAGCTGGCCTCAGGAAGGAAACAAGTCAAGAGCCTACTATACACCAGGAATTGTGCTAAGTGCCTCACGATGCTCCTGGGAGATAGATGCTATTATCATTACCATTTTCCAGTTGAAGAAACCAAGGTTAAACATGTAAAGTACTTGCCCAAGGTCACACAGCTAGTAACTGCCTGAGGCCATATTTAAACTCAGGTCTTTTGGAGTCCTAGTCCAGCCTTCTACCTACTGAGCTACCTAGTTGTCTCAGGGCCAGCCAGATCTTAGTTCAAATCCTGCCTTTAACATATACAGGCTGTGTGGCCCTGGGTAAATCACTTAACCCCTTAGGGTGCTGTACAGCTCTCTAAGTTATAGAAAATTTAAGGATCTGAGGAAGTTTCTTCCCCTGAGATGTCTCTGTACCAATGAAATCACAATTCTGGTTCCTTGTCCTTTATCTCTACTCTTTTTTCAGGTAGATTTTTTGTACCCTGCTAATTTTCAGGTTTATTGAATAATCATCTTTAGATCATGGAATCTTTTTTTTCTTTTTTTAATTTACAGAATAAAACAAATGTTTCCATAATATAGTATAATTAAAAAGACGATTGTACATGAAACTGCAAACCTATTATGCACAACTTGCTAGTCCTTTTAAATACATAATAAAGTTATTGTGTATGTTTCTTTTTTCCCCCCTTTTTTCTTCCCTCCCACCCACCCACCCTAGAGATAGCTGCCATTAGACTCAAATAGGTATGTGTGTATATACATATACTTATATATGTATATATATATATATATATATATATATATATAAATGAAATTATTCCATACATACTTGGAATATCATAGAATCTTAGATTATAAGGGAAATGTAATGCATCAACAACTGGCCCTTGAACATTTCTAACTGAATGTCCCCTAGGCATCTCAAACTCAACACGTACAAAACAGAATTTATCTTTCCCCCAAAATTCTCCTCTTTCCTTTCTCAAGTTTCTCCATACTCCAATTGGGCACTCTTTTGCCCAAGTGATTTTTTTCTAGAGCATAGATCTGACTATCTAAGGTTCACTGTTATATCCAGAGTTAAGTATAAACTCCTTGGTTGGCATTTAAAGAACTTCACACATAAACTACCTTTCCAGTGTGCTTGCACTTTATTCCTCTCTATACACTCTGCATTCCAGTTGTAACTGGTCTGCTTGCAGTACCTGAAATCTGACGCCCCATCTCCTGTCGTTTCACTGGCCATAGGTCTTCCATGCTTGAAATGTTCTGTCTCCAAAAAAAAAAAAAAGGAAAGAAAAGAAAAGGGGCAGGTAGGTGGTGCAGTGAATAGAGCACTAGCCCTGGAATTAGGAGGACTTGAGTTCAAATCCAACCTCAGACATTTGACACTTCCTAGCTGTGTGACTTTGGGCAAGTCATTTAACTCCATTGCTTAGCCAAAAAAAAAAATGTCCTGTTTCTTTACCTCTACTTCTCAGTTTCCCCAGTTTCCTTCAAGACAGTTCAAAGTCTACCTTTTTTTGGTAAGAGGGCTTTTCTGGTCCTCCCAGCTGTTAATGAGGGACCCTTTCACATTATCTTCCATTTATCCATGTGGACATGTTGGTCAGTTACTTCTATCATGTCCAACTCTTCATAACCCCATTTGGGGTTTGCTCGGCAAAGATACTGGAGTGGTTTGCCATTTCTTTGTCCAGTTCATTTTACAGATGGGGAAACTGAGACCAACAGGGTTAAGTGACTTGCCCAGAATCATACAGCTAACAAGTGTGTGAGGTCAGATTTGAACCCTTGTCTCCCTAACTCCAGGCACAGCACTCAATCCATTGTGTCACATCCTGTCCAGGCCAGGAAGGAATCATCTCCTGCAAACACCTACCAAAAAAGCAGTCATCTAAATCTTCACAATTTTAGTATGAGATCTTCCAGTTTTAGAAAACTTGCCCTCTATCCTTGTCCCTTTTCTAGTTAACCCAATTTCTGAATTATTGCAAATCTGTCAGGTCTGCTCAGAAGGCTTTTGAGAAACCAGCGATATATTCCTGAACTAAGTGATAAATAATTTTAGTGAGTTATTTTTCTTCATCAGATAATTAGATTGATTTTTGATTCAACTCGACAAACATGTTTGAGAGAGTAATATATGTGTATGAGCAGGGAGAAGAAGATGACAAGACATGGAGAGAAATTATGAGAAGCGTGAACATTAAAGTAGTAGATATGGAGTGCTCAAAATGAATTAGGCAAACCTTGAAGAGATCAGACTGTGGCCAAGTTGGAGATTGTGGGGAATTTAATTTTTGCGTTGCAGAATGTCAGGGATCTAACTGTGTAAATAATAATAGCTAACTTTTTTTGCACTTACTATGTGCCATGGACTGTGCTAAACACTTTACAGTCACCTCATGTGATCCTCACAACAACCCTGGGAGGTAGGTGCTATTATTATCTCCATTTTACAGTTAAGGAAACTGAGGCAAGCAGAGGTTAAGTGATTTGCCCAGGATCACACAGCTAGTGTCTCAGTCCAAATTTGAACTCAGGTCTTCCTAACTCCAGTCCCAGTGCTCTATTCATTGTGCTACCTAGCTGCCCCTGTGTATGTATATGGTCAGATTCTCCTTGCCTGAGTCCTGGCAGTGGCTCCCAAGGATTGCTCTCTCCCTCAATGTACTATGCCTGGGATCTTCATCTTCTTCCTATCTCTTTTTGTAATCTACAGTGTCAATACCCAAATCTAGAGATAGAAAAAATATCAAGAACCTTTAGGCCCATTGTGACTAACTAATTAAACTAATCAAAATGTTAGGAAACTCCAAGAGTTAAGAGTAAGACAACACCTTGAACTCATTGCCTCTCTACTGCAATTGAGGAGAGGTTTGTATGGCAGGCCACCTTCTTTTCAGGCCCTTTTGTGATGAGATCATAAGTTCAAGATGAAGCTTCAGCCTTTGTTTTGAATGCCCTGGCTTTCATTCACTTTGCCTAGGACATGAAGCTTATGCTGGTGAAGCAGGAATCTACTTTAATACTTATAAGCCTTCTACCCTACAGGAAAATAAGGGGGAAGGAGAAGAGAGAGCAGGGGTTTGATAGAGGGGAGGGCAGATTGGGGGAGGGGATAATCAGAAGCAAACACTTCTGATGAAGGACAGGGTCAAAAGAGAGAATAGAATAAATGGGTAGGATAGGATGAAGGGAAATATACCTAATTTTTCACAACAGGACTACTGTGGAAGTGTTTCGCATGACTATACATCTATAACCTGTATCAAGATGCTTGCCTTCTCAATGAGGGTGGGTAGGGAGGAAGGCAGGGAGAAAATTTGTAACCCAAAGTTTTAAAAACATGTTACAAATAATAAAAAAAATACTTATAAGCTCTCAAAAGTAGAAGCAATTTAGCCATTCTGGCATCTAAAAAGTTCAAGAGACATAGTTTCTAGGTAATTTAGTAATTTTATTAATAATGCCAACATTTTTATTAAAGGATGGCCATTTGGTCATCTCTCTTAAACCAAAGACTCCTCCTGGCGGCGGGCTCACAGTTTATATGCTCTTGGAAGAGTAGGTGTTCCTCAGGGTACCAATCAACTATGATTGGCTAACATTTAATGAGAGAATGAATATTACAATGAGAGGCTGGGCTATATTAAAATGAGGGCCTTGGGGTAAGTGACTTGGTCAAAGAGACATATCAATTTCCATATCACCCGTCTGAGAAAATGAAGAATCTGCATTTTCCCAGACCTGTCTGAGTAAATACAATGAGCAGAAATCCATCCATTAGCCTATACTTAGAATTTCTTTTATTTTCTGATTAGATCTTGGCCTGGGTAAATCTTTGAGAAAGATTTCCCACCCTGGTTGATTTCTGGATGAGAAAGTAGAAAAGGGGAAAAAACCTTGGTTCTGATTCAATAATTTGTTATTAAAACAAGAGAGAAATAACCATTTTCCTAACCATTAAGGCACAAAGATCATAACAAACTAAAACACCTCTTTCTTCACTAGACAGACTGGGATTTATGAATGGCTTGAAGGATCAAGCTGTGTCAATTGACAGCAATGCATTCACACATATTAGAGACAGGGGAAGAGCATGGAATGAGCATTTATATAGCACTTAGTAGGGCACTTAGCAGGTGCCAGGCACTGCGTTAGACACTTCATAAATATTATCTCATTTGATTGTCACAACATTCCTGCATGGTAGGTGCTGTTATTTTCTCCATTTTGCAACAAAGGAAACTGAGGCAAACAGGCTTAAGTGACTTGCCAAGAGTCACACAGACAGAGATCAAATTTGAACTCAGGTCTTCCTGGCTCCAGGCCTAGTGCTCTATCTACTATGCCACCTATTATTTGCTTATAATCATTTATATTTAAAGCATATTTGCATAGTTAGGAGAAATTATAGTAAATTATAAAAAAAAATTCTTGCATCAATTAATACAATTGATGTGCCTAGTAAAGGCAAAGAGGCCTTGAAGTGGGAGCAGATCATGCACTTTGTGGAAGTGGATGAGTTCTCTCTAACTTAGCACGTCACTTCAAGCATGGGAGAAGTCCTTCCTTGAAGAAGGAACAATGCCTTGAAATCTGTCATAGTTCCTATTGTGAGAATGGATATGGACCAGTTAATTTTGACCTCTCTGATTCCCTACAGTCAGAAAGTCTCAATATGGATTGTTGCCAGTTCAGCTTAGTGCTTAGAGAGAAGGACACGTGGCCACAGGAACTTTTGAATGACAGACATTGTTCCTGGCTAGGGCTGCTGAACTCTTCAACATTGTTACAGGGTTGTCAGCTTGGGACTCACACAAGAGGAAGTGGTTTAAATTATAGCTAACTGGCTTTCAAAGTCTCCCTAAAACCTAAATATGGAGAAATGAATTATTTCAATGCAATAGCATAAATGAAGAGCAGACAGAAGTATTGCTGTAGCACCTATTAGAAAGGAAAATTTGATTCATAAGGCTAAAAAAATCAATCAATCAATCAATCAACATTTATTAAATGCATACCTTTTACTAGGTACTGCCCTTGGTGATAGAACTTAAGAGAGAAAACCAAAACATTCCTTGACCTCAAGAGCTTAAATTCTATCAGGGGATGCAACATATACAGATGTAAGTATATGTAAAAGAAAATATAAAATATGAAAAACTTAAAAAACATGTATAAAATATATAAATATATAAAATTTCTAAAATGGGAGGGGGAAAACAAAAAAACTGAGGGAGATTAGGAAAGGCCTCAACAAAAGCAGAAATTACAGGAAGCCAAGAAACAACTAGAGTCAGATTTTTATTTTTGTTTTTGTTGTTTACTCAGTAGATATGGTAGAGAAAACCATGGACAGACAGTTTAGTGACCCAGTGTTGAGCTTTTTCAATTGTCCGTTTCTGCTCTCAGAGAGGGAGAATGTCCCTGTCCCCCCCCTCCCCCAACATTGATTTTAGATTTTTAATAGAGTACCCTGTGACTGACATGTTTTCATGTTTTCCTTTCTTGCTTTGACATAGAAAATCTACTGGAATCAGGCTAATTTACAGATGAAGGGGTTTATTTTCCCTTTGGTGTATAGGCATAATTGTCTCCATTAACTTTAATGGGAGTTTCAGGGCCTGGACTGAAGAGAGAATGGATGGCTGACAGCAGAAGGCCGGCTTTAAGCTATTAAATTTGCTGAGAGGAAATTCGGTTGTATAGCCCGTCACCCAACTTCACACACCATGAAGGAAATGGCTGATGTTTGAAAACATTCCTGTTTTGCATTTGGAGTGGTCAAAAGAAAAGTAAAATGCACGCCCAGCAGGCAGAAAAGGAATTTTAGGTGGGCATGGAAAAAATCAAGGCTTATCTTAGAAACCACGGGTGTGCTTTGGTTTGAGCAAAGGACATATGTGCAAGTAGAAAAACTCCTCCAGAAACAAGAGTCAAACCTCTATTTCTTGTCACACCTCTTAGAGGTCATGCTGGCTAATAAAAACCTTTCATAAAAATCACTGGAATCAACACATGGTCTCCTGAGAAATGGAAAACTAGGCTATTTCATGGTAAGAGCCTTTTGCAGTCTCTCTTTCCATGTATGTATATCATATATGCCTGCAGGCATTTGGAAAGGATAATGAAGGCCCCGTTTTGTAAGGAAACCATGGTGGTTAATGATGTATTATATGCTACTCACAAGTGGCAGACATGTATGATGGGTGAATGGGAAGCCACCTGGGATTTAACCAACATTTCCAACTCTTATCATTTGCTTTCTCTCAGTGGAGAGAAATCGGGTTCATCTGGTTCTGAAGTTTTATATTGTATACCTGAATGTGTAAATATGACCTCTACTTTCCTGACTAGGTGATACAGGTCTGTTGCTTTGTCATTTCAATGACATTACAGCTACTGACCTCAGAAGCTGGAACCTGTGAAAACCAACAAAAAGTATATATGCTGTATTACCCAGCAGCCTCTTCCCAGAGGCAATATGCTGGCTTGTGAAACCTACAAAGTGAATGAGGAGCTAAAGCACACTTTTGCCTTACTTACTCTTTCCTCCTTCCTCTTTCCCTCCAACACATACAATTCTAAGAGAAGTATGGCAGCTTTAAAAATGAGCCACAGTTGGGTGAGGAACAGAGGCATAGCTAGGAATTCTTGGTTCTAGAACAATCAGCTTGGGAGCAGGTCAGGAGGAGGCAAAAGTTGTATGGGGGAGCAGTTTGATTGTGTAGATGCAATTGACAGGAGAGAAGGTGACCCTTCTCCTGTGGGGTCTGGGGTGGATAGATAACCCCACGCATGGGGTGGGTGTTTTCCCTTTGAGCCAGTGGAAGACCAAGCACTGGGTGGGTGGTGGACTTCATAGGTTAGAGGCATCCTTCCAGAATGTTGCCAGTAGTGGGGTAAAGTGTCAGTCACTCACCTTTCCCACTCTGCTTAGTACTCTGCTGGGATGCATTCTGTTCAAAATGGAACAGTTTGGGAAAGCCCAGACTTGGCTTGGTCCTGTGTTGTAGGAAAGGATTAGCTCAGATTGATCACTTGGTAATTCAAGTTTGATTTGCTGTTGTTATGGTTCAGTCATTTAAGTCATGTCCGACTCTTTGTGACCCCATTTGGGGTTTTCTTGGGAAAGATACTGGAGTGGTTTGCCATTTCCTTCTCCAACTCATTTTACAGATGAGGAAACTGAGGTGAAAAGAGTAAAGTGACTTTCCCAGGGTCACGCAGCTAGTAAGTGTCTAAGGCTGGATTTGAACTTAGGTCTTCTGAATCCAGGTCTGGTGTCTCATCCCATACACCACCCAGCTGCCCTCAAGTTTAATAATGACATCAGTTCTAGCTAGGTGGCTCAATGGATAGAGCTCTGGGCTTGGAGTCAGAGGACCCAAGTTCATCTGATTCTGCCTCAGACACTTTAGCTGTGCGACCTTGGGCAAGACACTTAACCGCTCTCAGCCTTAGTTTCTCCATTTGTAAAATAAGGTTGTTGGACCCTATGGGACTATTAAGGTTTCTTCTAGCACTAAACCTATGATCCTACGATTTAGAGCAGGGGAAGCATATCCTACAAGAATACCCAGTGAAGACACCTCGTTAATTCAATTGCCTTGCTTCTGTGTTGCTTCTGGTCATTTGCTGGTCAAGCTTTTGAGAAATGCAAGCTGCTTGTGGCTTTTTAACCAGGAAACTGACACCAATGGCCTCAGTCTTTAATCTCCTGAGCCAATTAAGACTTGAGGAAGATTTCAGCACCTTTTAAGGAAAAGAACTAGCCCAGCCTACGAGTTTAGGGTCTCTGGCAGATTTTCCTCCTCTTACATTTCCTCATCTGGTTTGAGTCTCTCTGGAATCAGAGACTCAAGATTATGAGGTCATAGCCAGTTAGACTTCCCAAAGTCCCCCAAACAGGGACTAATTAAGAAGTGAAGCAGATGTTCTGCATTTACTGTGTGTTTGCCCTCATACTTAATCTAACCGGGAGAATAGGAAAGGGAGGACAGAGGCACTCATCAGCCTGCAGTTCATTTGATGACTTTTGTCACTTTGGAGTTGTGGGGTAGCTGCGTTGACCACAGATGATAATAAATGCTTAAACAGAATGATTAGAGGTGGAATTCAGAACTTCCCCTCAGATATAGGCATCTGGTTCTTACTGTCACTAATTATTATTAAGTAAACTGTGATAATCTATATCAGGTTCAGAAAAGTTCCATTGAACCCAAAAGAATCTTTTTAAGAAAGATGACATTTTGGAACAAATTCAATTCAACAAGCATTTACTAAGCTTCTACTCTGCACTAGTCACTACGCTAGATAGTGGGGGGAAAAAAATGAGACTCTTCTTGCCTTGAAGGCACTTACAATCCACACATGGTACAAATAGTAAACATCAAGGCAGCATTCTTGAATGACTTGCTGCTTTTTGGACTATATATGTTTATTGATTAAATCAATTCACTTAATCAACCAACAGATATTTTGTGCTACATGCCAGGGACTATGCTTGGCTCTGGAGTTACAAAGACAGAAATGAAAAAGTCCACGCCCTAAGAGAGCTTACATTCAATCGGGTGAGATATATACAGATGTCAATATTTATAAATTAATATGCACAATAAATTCAAGGTAATTTTTTTGAGGGGAGGAAGGATCCTAGGACCTGGGGGAATGAAGGAGGGCCTAATGTAGGAAGTGATATTTTAGCTGATCTTTGAATAATTCAATGCAACAAACATGAATGTGCAAAGCACTTTGTTAGGTGCTGGGTATAAATAGTCACTTATAGTAGGCTTTCAGGATGAAAGTGTTGTGGGTCATGTTGGATTCCATAAAGATGAATTGTCCTACTCTTCACTCAGCATAATAATTTAAAAAGAATTTCTCTGTAGCTCAAGTTTAAGTGACGGTTCATGAAAAGACTATAGGAAAGAGATCAGTAAGACCACAGAAGGATTGCTGAATGTGCATGGTGTATGATTTTAATTTGTTACAGTGCAGGGTATGGATCTATGTCAACAAATGCTCATCAAAATTTTTATTAAATGCTTATACTCTATAATGAACTGGAAAGGTAGCTCAGGAAGAGTAGTATGTTATCTCTGGTGAGTCTTGTAGAACAAAAGGAAGTTTTTTCCTGAAGTTGACATTTTTAAAGTGTGATTATTAACAACAACAGTAAAACTTTTTGACACTATGCTTTAAGATATATTTTAAGTTCCTTGAGGAAAAAATACGAAAACTTTTTCTAATCTCCACATTACTGAGCATGGTTCCTGAAAATAACTGAAATTTAAAAACACTTTACATAAATTATCTCATTTGATCCAGAGGTAGATGTTATAGGTGTTATTCCTCTTTAATAAATGAGAAATTCAAGATTCAGATGGGTTAGGTGAAACATATCTTCAGTGGAGGGTCTGCTAGGCAAACACTTGGTACTTAGTAAGTGCTTGTTGGCTGACTGAATGAATCTGAAGATTTGCATTTTAATTTCAGTTTTCCTTGCTGATTGTAGAATAATTATGGTCTCTTTGTACTTATTTTCCACAACTGTAAAATTAGAATGATAATGATAAGGCAGAGGATGCTCTGCTTTAGGGAAATCAGATATTTAAAAAATATGAATTTGTGAAACAGGCAAATTGGGACAGAAGGAAGTTAATCACATTGCACAAGTCTCCTTTACAAAGCTGCCATGAGGGAATTTTTCCTAATACATTTAAATAGAATTCAGGTCACAAAAATCATATTGATAAATAACTCTTCACGAAGACATCTAGTGTGTTACATGAGGTACTGCTATAATTTTTCCCATCCTATTAAGTCTCAGGTCTGAATATATTGAATATAATTTAATCTTTGGTGATGAAGTATTATGTAGTTTTGATGGCATAATGTTGTATATATACATACATATAGTCATAAAAT
Source organism: Phascolarctos cinereus (assembly GCF_003287225.1). Lineage (NCBI taxonomy): Eukaryota > Metazoa > Chordata > Mammalia > Diprotodontia > Phascolarctidae > Phascolarctos > Phascolarctos cinereus. The sequence goes on from NW_027555514.1 coordinate 159,360,497, forward strand.
ATATAGAAAGTTCAGAGAAATAGGATGTTCCCTGTAATTAAAAATATTTGGTATTAGATTTTGTTTATCATCACTTTCTTTCTCACAAAAGTAGAATGCTGGTAAAAATCTAGTTGGCTGGCACAGTGATAGACTTGGAGACTAGAAGACCTGAATTCAAATCTGGCCTCAGGCACTTGTGTAACACCTACAGACCTCACACTTCCATTAAGGGGTAGGTTGGTGTCTTCCCATCTCTATTCACTGATGTCTTGTCTGATCTTTATTATTTTATCACATTTACTTATGATTTTTTGGTGTGTAGTTGTTCAAGATATGGCCATCTTGACTCTACATTCTCTAGTGATCTTTTAATTGCCAAAAACAATAACATTTTCCCAGTCTTTTGCCTTGCATTGCAGAAAAGATTGACGACTTTCCTCTTTGGATTTTCATACTTCTGCTTTTTCTTGGTTCTCCTATCTTTCTGTCAGTCCTACTCAGTCTCCTTTTCTGGATTGCCTTCAATATTCTACTTTTAAACTCTGGATGTACCACAAGGCTCTTTCTTCTCTTCTCTACAGTCTTGTCCTGTTCTTCCTTTCCTCAAACCCATTTCTCTTCCCATCTTCCATATTGTTTTTTAAAGGCATTGAGATCCTTTCAGCCATCCAATTTTGAAATGTTGGGATCATTCTTCATCTCTTAGCAATTTCAAAACCCTGGAATCCTCAACAGTTCAATCACCATCACCCTCATATTCAGTCAGTTGCCAAGTCTTGATGATTCTACCTCCAATAATAACAATAATAACTAATAATAATAGTAATTATGTTAATAATAGCAATATTAATAATAATAACAACAATAGTAGTAACTACTATTTATATAGAGCTTACTATGTGCCAGGTAGTTCTTTACAGATTTTACCTTATTTGATCCTTACAACAACCATGGGAGGTAGATGCTATTATTTTTAAAAATAGGTTTTTACTAGTATTTTCTGTTTCTTATATTACCTTAGTAACAAAGCCTATCTCCCCCTCAATACCTCCCTGCCAAAGAGTCTTCCCAGATGGCAAAAAAGTATTTTTTGGAAAGCAAAAAAAGTGAGCACAACTAATTAATACCTGAAAATTATCAAAACCATATGCAATATGTGGACTTTGCAACTCCACGAAGGGGTAGTTGAGGGTATACTATGATATCTCTTCATTCTGAGTCCACTTTGATCTTTATACTTGTGTTACATTTACTTTTAATTGTTTGATGTGTTATTCTTTCCGTATACATTGTTATAGTTACTGCATACCTTGTTTTCTTAGCTTTCCTTAATTCATTATGCATCTTTCCACATTTCTCTATATTCATCACACACATCATTCCTTATAGCACAGTAATATTACATTATATTCATGTACTATAATTTGCTTAGCTGTCCCCCGATTAATGGGCATATACTTTGTTTCTAGTTCTTAGCTACCGCAAAAAGTGCTGCTATAAATATTTTGAAATATAGCCACTGAAATATCAGTGGCTTCCTTGGGGTATAACCAAACTTTATCAGAGAAATCTGTTATAAATTTTCCCCACCATTTAACCACTTCCTTTCTTATCCTAGATGAATTTAAACCCAGATACTTTATGCATTTTGTAGTTATTTGGAATATGATTTCCCTTTTTCTATTTTATTATTATTATTTTATATTGAAATGCTATTGATTTTTGAGGCTTTATTTTCTAGCCTGCAATTTTGCTGATGGCATTAATTGTCTCAATTAATCTTTGCTGATTTCCTAGGATTTTTCCAAGTAAACCATCCTATCATCAGCAGAGATAGTTTTATATCCTCTTCGTGTATCTTTATTCCTTTAATTTCTTCCTCTTGACTTACTGCTATTGCTAATGTTTCCAGAGCTATATCAGATAATAGTGGGGAGAGTGGTTACTTTACTCCCATATTCATTGCAAAAGGTTGTAGTGTATATCCATTGCATATGATGCTTGCTTTTGGTTTTAGATAGATACTTTTATGATATTATGCCTATACTCCAGAGTTTTTAATGTAAAAGCATGTTGTATTTTGTCAAAGGCCTTTCCTACATCTATTGAGATGATCATGTTTTGGTTTTTAATATGATTGATTATGTTGACTCTTTTCCTAATGTTGAATCATCCTTGTATCCCTGGTAAATTCCACTTGATCATAATGAGTAATTTCTTGAATAGCTGTCATTTGTTTGATAGAATTTTATCTAAATTTTTGAGTCAATTACATTCATTAATGATATTGGGCTCGGAGGACTCTGGGAAGGTGGCAGGATAGGTAAGAAAATACAGGACTCTCCAAAATTCTTCCACAAATAAGGTAAACTGTCTTCTCAAAGTGAACTTTGAGGGGCAGAAATAATTAAAAGTTGAGGTAAAGCAGTTGTCCTCCCAACAGAGCTTGGGAGGACCTTTGGAAAGACCTGACTTCCAGGGGCACAGATTTGACCAAATTGAAAGTCAGGCACCTCAGGGCAGACTCCACTGAATCAACAAGGAATAGGCCTTGGGGGCAGCTGGGTCAGGCACATTGCCTCAGCTTCGGGAACTTTCACCTCATAGTGTGATATCAGGTCGGACAGATGAGCAGGGGAGGACTGAAGGTTCTTCTGCTGTTGCAGGATGCCAGGCCTAGTTGTGCTAACCAGGTGTGATCCTGGGATGTGGCTGTGGGAGAGGAGGACTGAGCACATGCCTAGTGAGCACAGTAGCAGAGGGGCAGGAACTCTGCTGGCGTGGGCACTTGCAGGAAAGCAGAGACCCTGGTTTTGGTTCCAGGGCAGAGGGGTGAGCTGAAGTGTGCAGCTGTGGGAAGGGACTACAGGGAGTAAGAGCATTTGTGGCGACATGTTGTGGGAGTCTTTGCCATGGCTTAGGGGTGGAGAGGAGTGCCCAAGGTCCAGCCCTCCAGACAGAGCTCAGGAAACAATAACAGAATAATAAATAATAAATTAATAATAATAAAAAATAGTGAAGACCTAAAGCCTGAGGCATCATTCCTCATACTTTGGGACTAGAACCTGACTATAATAATAAGCTGCTAAAAATAATAATGACTAAGCAAAGGAGAAAGAACCTGATTATAGATAGCTACTATGGAGATAGAGAAAATCTGGCTTCATACTCAGAAGAAGATAGTAAAGTTAAAAAAGCCACTTCTACTTCAAACAAAAATGTCAAATAGTTACAAGCACAAAAAGAATTCTTGGAAGGACTTCAAAAATCAAATAAGAGAGATTGAGGAAAAATTAGGAAAATAAATAAGAGCAATTCAAGAAAATCAAAGAAATTATGAAAAGAAAGTCCACCAATTAGAAAAAGAAATCCAAAAACTTAAGGAAGAAAATAACTCCTTAAAAACTAGAATTGAGCAAGGGCAAGCTAATGATGTTATAAGACACCAAGAAATAATAAAACAAAAAAAATGAAAAAAATAGACAAGGATGTGAAACATCTCATTAGAAAAACAATTGATCTAGAGAATAGCTTGAGGAAAGACAACATAAGAATTGTTTTACTTCTTGAAAGTTATGATAAAAAAAGGTATTGATATAATATATGAGAAATTATTAAGGAAAACTGCTCTGAAGTTCTAGAATGAGAGAACAAAATTAAAAAAAAATTAATTCATTGACCACCACCTAAAAGAGATCCCAAGATTAAAACTCATAGGATTCTCATAGCCAAGTTTTGAAGCTCCCAGGTTAATGTGAAAATACTACAAGCAACAAGGAAAAAAAAACAATTCAAATACCATGGAGCTACAGTCAGAATAATACAACATCTGGCAGTTCTACATTAAAAGACTGTAGGGCTTGGAACATTATATTTCAAAGAGCAAAAGAGCAGGATTTGCATCCAATAATAACTTACCCAACAAAGCTGAATATAATCCTGAATGGAAAAAAATGGATATTTAATGAATTAAAAGACTTTCAGGAATTTATGACAAAAAGAACAGGACTCAATAGAAAATTTCATATATAAGATCAAAGAGAAACATAAGGTAAACTTTAAAGACCAATTATAAGGGACTCAATAAGGTCAAACTGTTCACCTTTATATGGGAAAATATTATCTGTAATTTTAAGAATGTTATCATTACTTGAGTAGTTCGAAAGGGCATACATAAATAGAGGGCTTGGAGTTGAGTTGAATATGAAGAGTTGATTCTAAAAAATAAAATTGGTATGGAGAGGTAAAATGGAGCAATTATCACATACAAATGAGGTGTGAATGGAAGAACTCTCACAGTGGAAGCAAGAGGTAGAGAAATGGTAGTGCTGGAACCTTGTTATCATCAGAACTGGGTTAAAGAGGGAATAACATATACATCTAGAAGGGTATAAAAGTCTTTTAAATTTATAAAGAAACAGAAGAGTGAGGGGACAGGATAAGAAACAGACTTTTAGAAGAGTGTGTATTGTGGTCGTGGCTTGTCCTTCATTCTCAAAGAAGACCACAACATCAGGGAGATGATGACATGACTTGCAACTGACTTTGATTTGAGTGAGGGAGGGTTGTGCAAAGTCACCACCAGCCTCACTTTCTCCTCCAGAACCATCTGGGTCTAGTGGCCAGTTATCAATCAGGATGACTGGAGGTGGCCCAAGATACAAAGGGTGTGAAATCAAGAAGTAAGATGGGTGAGGGGAGATGACAAGGGATGGGGGGTAGATTAAGGAATTGGAGGGTAAAGGGAGAGGATAAGGACAGGGATTCTTTAAAAGGGAATGGATTAGGGAGGTAATGGTTAAAGTAAATTAGATTTGTGAGGAGGGAAAGTATAAAAAGAGAGGATGAGAAGGATAATAGTGAGGAAAAATAGGATGGAGTGAAATACACAAGTAGTAATCATAATTTTGAAAATGAATGTGATGAACTCACCCATAAAATAGAAACAGATAACAGAATGGATTAAAAATTAGAATTTGACAATATGTTGTTTATAAGAAACACATTTAAAAATAAGAGATACACAGTTAAAATAAAGGATTGTAGTAGAATTTATTATGCTTTAGTGGAGGTAAAAATAAAAGGAGGGATAATAATCATGATCTCAGACAAAGTTAAAGCTAAAATATATCTAATTAAAAGAGATAAAAAGGAATACATTGTGATAAAAGCATAATAAGAAATGAAGTAATATCAATACTGAGCCTATATGCATCAAATGTTATAATATCCAGATTTTTAAAGGAAAAGTTAAATAAATTAGAGATAGAAATAGATAGTAATACCATAATAGTGGGGGATTTTAATCTTCCCCTCTCAGAATTAGATGGCTCTAACCAAAAAATAAATAAGAAAAAAGTTAAGGAGGTGAATAAAATCTTAGATAAGCTAGATATGATAGACATCTGGAGAGAACTGAATGGGAATAGAAAGGAATACACTTTTTTCTCATCAGTACATGGTACCTTTACAAAAATTGACCATATATTAGGGCATAAAAACTTCATAGTTAGATGTAGAAAAGCAAAAATATTAAAAGCATCTATTTCAGATCACCATGCAATAAAAACTATATTCAATAAGGGACCATGGAAACACAGATTAAAAACTAATTGGAGACTAAACAACCTAATTTTGAAGAATGAGTATATTAAAGAATACATCAGAAAAATAATCAATAATTTCATTAAAAAGAATGACAATAATGGGACAACATATCAAAATCTATGGGATTCAGCAAAAGTCATAATCAGAGAAAAATCTGTATCTCTAAATACTTATATCAATAAAATAGAGAAAGAGGAGATCAATAAATTGGGTATGCAATTAAAAAAACTAAAAAAGAACAAATTAAAAATCCCCAATTAAACACCAAATTGGAAATCCTAAAAATTAAATGTAATATTAATAAAATTTAGTGTGACAGCCATTGAATTAATGAATAAAATTAGAAGTTGCTTTTATTAAAATATATATATGTATATATATGTATGTATATATACATACATACATATATATATATACATATATACATATATATATATATATATATATATATATATACCATTGGTTAATATGACTTAAACATGAGAGGACAAAACCAAATCACTAGAATTAAAAATGGAAAGGGTGAATATACTACTAACAAAGATTAATCAAGCAATTATGAGGAGTTATTTTGCTTAATTATATTCCAATAAATGAAATGGAAGAATATTTACAAAAAATATAAATTGCCTAGGTTATGAGAAAAGTAAAAAAAAAAATCTAAATAAACCTATTTTAGAAAAAGAAAAGCCATAAATGAGCTTCCTAATGAAAAAAAAAATTATCAAGACCAGATGGATTTAAAAGTGAATTCTACAAAACATTTAAAGATCAGTTAATTCCAATATTAAATATGTTATTTGGAATAATAGTCAAAGGAGTTCTACTAAACTCCTTTTTATGAAACAAATATGATACTGATACCTAAACCATGAAGAGCAAAAAGAGAGAAAGAATAGACTGATTTCGTTAATGGATATGGATTAAAAATCCTAAATAAAATACTAGCTAGGAAACTACAATAATATATTACAAAATTTATATTGTAACCAAGTGGGATTTATACCAGGAATGCAAGGATGGTTCAACATAAAGAAAACTATCAACTTAATTGATTATATCAATAACAAAAGTAACAAAAGTCTTGTGATTATATGAATAGAATCAGAATTCTTTTTTATAAAATACAGCACTCATTCTTATTAAAAAACACAGGGATTTTTATTTAAAATGATGAGAAGCATCTACTTAAAACCAGTAGCAAGCATTATTTGTAATGAGGATAAGCTAGAAGCCTTCCTAGTAAAATCAGGAATGAAACAAGGATGCCCATTGTCATCAACATTGTTCAATATTGTGTTAGAAATGCTAGCAATAGCAATAAGAGAAGAAAAAGAAATGAAATGAATCAGAATGGGCAATGAGATAACAAAACTATCACTTTTTGCAGATGATATGATGATATACTTGAAAAATCCTAAAGATTCAACAAAAAGTTAGTGGAAACAATTAATAATTACAGCAAAGTAGCAAGATACAAAATAAACCCCCATAAGCCACCAGCATTTCTATATATCACCAACAAAACCCTGCAAAAAGAAATAGTAATAGATACCCCATTTAAAATGATTGTTAACAGTATAAAATCTCTGGGAGTCTGTCTACCAAAACAAACCCAGGAACCACATGAACATAATCATAAAACACTTTTTATACAAATAAAGTCAGATGTAAATAATTAGAAAATGATTGTTCCTGGGTAGGCAGAGCTATATATAATAAAAATGAGCATTTTACCTAAACTAATCTATTAATTCAATGCCATCTTGATGACATTACCAAAAATTATCTTAGTGATATAGAAAAAAATCATAACAAATTCATTTGGAAGAATAAAAGGTCAAGGATACCAAAGGAACTAATAAAAAATATAAAGGAAGGAGGTTTAGCAGTACCAGATCTTAAACTATACTGTAAGGCAGTAATTATCAAAACTACTTGGTGCTGGCTAAGAAATAGAAAGGTAGATCAGTGGAATGGAGTAGACATATGATACATAGTAGCAAATGATTATAGAACCTTGTTTTTGACAAATGTAAAGATTTAAGCTTTTGGGAAAAGAATTCACTATTTGGTAAAAATGGTTAGGAAAGCTGGAAAGCAGTCTGGCAGAAATTGGACATAGAATGATGTCATACACCATTTACCAAGATAAAGTCAAAATAGATACATGACCTAGATATAAGCAGAGATATGAGAAAATTAGAAGAACATGGAACATATTACCTATCAGACTTATGGATAGGATAACAATTTATAAATAAACAAAAGAGAATTGTGAGATATAAAATGGATAATTTTGATTGCATTAAATTAAGAATGTTTTATACAAATAAAACCAATGTAACTAAGATTAGAAGGAAAATAAAAATTAAGAGAAAATTTGTCAAATTTATAAGAATATGAGTCATTCAAGAGAAGCATGAAAAGGTATACAGGAAAGAGAAATGTTATGGGACTTATTAAAGTTCAACTGTTTACATTCCTATATGGAAAGATGATATTTGTAACTCATGATACCTTTGTCAGTATTCGGGTAGTTGGAGGGAAAAAAATATGTAGATAGATAGATGGCACAGAGTGATTTGAAGATGAAGGGGTGATATCTAAAAAAATAAAATTAAGTGGTGAGAGAGGATTATACTGGGAGAAGGAGAAAGGGAGAGGTAGAATGGGGTAAATTATCTAACATAAAACAGACAAGAAAAAGCTTTTACAGTGGAGGGGAAATGGGGGAAGGTGAGAGGGAATGAGTGAATCTTATTCTCATCAGATTTAGCTTAGGAGGGAATAACATACACACTCAATTGGGTATGGAAATCTATCTTACCCTACAGGGAAAGGGGGGAAGGAGAGGGAGGGATGATAGAAGAGAGGGCAGACGGGGGAGGGAGTAATCAGAAGCAAACACTTCTGAGGAGGGACAGGGTCAAAAAAGAGAATAGAATAAATGGGGGTGGGGGGATAGGGTGAAGGGAAATATAGTTAGTTTTTCACAACATGACTGCTATGAAGGTGTTTTGCATGACTACACATATATAACCTGTATTGAGTTGCTTGCCATTTCAATGACGGTGGTTGGGGAGGGGGGAAGGGAGAGAATTTGGAACCCAAAGCGTTAAAAAGAAATGTTAAAAATTTGTTTTCACATGCAACTTGGAAATAAGATATACTGCCCTACAGGAAAATAGAAGGGGAAGAGGATAAGAGAAGTGGGAGGTGATAGAAGGGAGGGCAGATTAGGGGAAGAGGTATTCAGAATGCATGCTGTCTTGGAGTAGGGGAGGGATGAGATGGGGAGAAAATTTGAACTCAAAATCTTGTAGAAATGAATGTTGAAAACTAAAAATAAATAAATTAATTCTTTACAAAATAGAAAACAAAGATGAGTCATTCCTCAATTGATAAATGGTCAAACGATATGAACAGTCAGTTTTTTGGTGAAGAAATCAAAACTATATATATGTCATATTAAAAAAATGCTTTAAATCACTACTAATTAGAAAAATACAAATTAAAACAACTTTGAGATATCATCTTCCACTTAGCAGATTGGCTAAAATGATAAAAGGGGAAAGTGACAGATGTTGGAGGAGATGTGGAAAAATTGGGACACATAGTTTACCGTTGGTGAAATTATGAACTGATATAACCATTTTGGAGAGCAATATGGAATTATGCCCAAAGAGTTATAAAACTGACCCAACAGTACCACTATTATTAGGTCTATTTCCAAGGTGATTAGGGAAAAAGGAAGAGAACTTATATGTTCTAAAATATTTATAGCAGCTCTCTTTGTGATGATAAAGAACTGAAGTTGAGTGGAAGCCCATTATTTGTGGAATGGCTAAATGAGTTGTGGTATTTTATTGTGATGGAATGATACTGTGCTATAAGAAATAATAGCTAGTTGATTTCAGAAAAACATGGAGAGACTTGCATGAAATAATGAAGAGCAAAATGAGCAGAATCAAGCGAATGTTGTATACCGTAACACAATAATGTTCTAAGAAAAACTTTGAACAAATAAGTCATTTTGAGTATTATAAATAGTGAAATCAACTACAAAAGACCTATGAAGGAAGATAATTTCCACCTCCAGAGAAAGAATTGGTAAGCAGAAGTATGTATAGTATGGTTTTACATACACACATACATACATATATACACATACATATTTGTGTCTAATGGTAGCCTGCTATAGGGTGGGGTGCAGAGGGAGGGAGAAAAAAGATAAAAAGTACATGTAGCAGAGAATAAAAGAAAACTTAGAAGGAAGCACAGAAAAGCAGGGTAGCTTTGAAAAGGATGTGTAATTTTTATTGTATTTTTTAAAAAAGTAAACAGTATGAAATGGATATTCATGGTTTCATATTGAATGCACCAAAGTAAGGCCTACCTCTCCCCACATTTTCAATTCTTCCCTCCTCCTACTCATCCACTCTCCTACAGGTTCTTCTCTTTCTGAAATATCAGTGGTCACTTTCCCCTCATTGTTAGCCCTTGATTTCACCCCAGTACATCACACACTCCTTTCCACCCCCGTGCTCCCTGTTCGCCTCTTCATTGTTACCTTTCCCAGATTTCTGCATTCACCCCCTACACTCCTTGTGTACATTTACTGTCTCTCTTGTTACTGTTGTTTCTGTCTTTACCGGCTGCATTTATTCATTCCTCCTATGTTTGTGTTGTTTTGAATGTTCGAAGATACAAATCTCTTCAAAACTCCTTTTTATTACTGAACATGGATCGTTTTTTCTGTATAGTTAAGCTCAGATTTGCAGGGTAGGTCACCCTGGGCTGCATCCTGAGCTCCATTGTCTTCAGATCACATTATTCCATTACCTCCTACATTTTCTAATGGGTGCAAATATTCTCAATATTTGAATGTCCATTCATTTGTATTTGAAGGTCTTTCTCCTGATTGCTTGCAGAGCTTGTTTCTAAATGTTATTGTTTTTGAGTCGTTTCGATCATGTCTGATTCTTTATTACCCCATTTTGGGGTTTTCTTGGCTAAGATGCTAGAGTAGTCTGCCATTTCTTTCTCCAGATCATTCTATAGTTGAGGAACTGAGGCAAATAGGATTAACTGTCCTAGAACTAGTATGTATCTGAGGATGGAGTTGAACTCATTGAAGATGAGTCTTACTGGTTCCAAACTCAATGATCTACCCATTGTGCTACCTAACTGCCCCTATGTTTCTGAATAGAATTGATAAATTTAACCACTATATTATTTCATATAACCATTTCTAGTATTGCAATATTATAATATATTGTAATATAATCATTATATTTTATATATTGGACTTTGCAGTCTTTTTTTATGGAAGTGATCTGTAAATTCTTTAATTGGAATTTCATTTTCCGTGTTCAGAAGTTCTATTATTTCTTTCATTATGGTGTTTGGTTTTTTTGTATTGTTGTGGTATACTGGGAGACCTATGATCCTTAGGTTGTCTCTGCATGTGCTGTCTTTAAGATCAGTACGTTTTGCTTGCAGAGTGAGTATATTTCTTTTAATGTCCTTCGCTTCTGCATTCCCATTCTCGTATTCTTTCTTTTGTTTCTTTGGTGAGGATTGCCATTGCAGATTCTAATTTTTCTATTCTGCCCATTATTTTTGCTGTGCAGGCTGTACATTTTGCTCTCATAATTCTCTTTTTTCTTGTGAACCACTCAGAAACAGTGTGTTGTGGTTCCATGTTCTCCTTAAGTTCTATAGGCTCCTCTGTCTTATCAAATATTGTATCATTTCCCTTTGTTTTGGCATATTTATTCATAGATGCCTGAACTCATTTACTAGATCTGGAGGGCGTATTTCTTTCTGTTGTTACTGTTTTGCCTGTCAATTTATCTGTTTATGTTTAAGGTCTTTAAGTTTTCTTCTTCTTGAAATCTTTGATAATTTCACTCCTTTCTCCCTCCCTTATTTTCCCTATCACTCACTGTATGACTGTCTCCATTAGGATTGTAATTTCCTTGGAGGCTGATATGAAAGCATCTCCGCATCCTCCCATTCTGAGCAATCCATGACTTACTAACCTATGTTTCTGCCCCAACTGACTTTTGAGTGGTCAGAACTGGCTGCAGATCTAGTGGAGTGCTCTACAATCCCCCAAACTCCCACTCCATCCTGTCCCACTGTCCTATCCCCCCTCTCTGTTCCTTAGTTCTTTGGCCCATCACTGGCACTGCAGAGTTTTGTAGCATTATTGCTACAAGGTTATAGCCCTGACTGGCTTTTGCTCCCAGGGGGTTTTGGCCTCCTGACTGTCTTTCATAGCCAGGGCAAATTTCCATAACCTGGAAGTGGGGACTTCATGGCACTGGAAAGAACAAAAGAGGTCCAGGGTGTTGGGGTGGGTTTTATTGTAAATCAGTATCATGTCCTTGGGTCTGTAAATACAGTCTCACTGCTTGTAGCATGGAAGGTGAGGGAGGGGTCCTGAGTGAGCTCAGAGTCAGTAAGTAGTAATTCATGGGCTTAGGTTGTTTTGGTTTTTTTGGTCCTCTTTTATATTCTGGAAGTCTTAGACCATGGAAACAGCTAAGGTTGCTTTATCTTTGTCACATGATTTCTGTTTTGGAGAAGTTTGGAAGGTTGTGGGGATCACAGAAAATGTCTAGTTCTCTGTCTAGTTGCTCACATGACCAGGAAGTTAGAATACACCTATTTTCTGGCCCAAGGAGACTTTAAAATGTAACATACTATTTATTCCTCCAGGGTACCCAAGGAATAGAGTATACTTATTAAAAAAAAACCCAAAACTCTCCAAACCTTAAAGTAGGTAGAACTTGTATACTATGGTTCATAAAAATACAGTTTCTTTATTATATTATTCTAATCACTCCAAACATGATATTGTGATGACAATTGAACAATATTCATGTATCATGGTAATATGCTGTAGTGCAGTGGTATCCAACTCAAATAGAAAAGAGGCCACTAAACTGTACATGTGGATTCCTGAGGGATCTATTAACTTGGAAAACCACACATGTGTATATATCTCCATATGTATATGTGTGTATGTACATATATATGTATATATACATTATCTATATATATATACACATATATAGTTAATATGTATGTACGTATATATGTATATATACATTTTATATATATATATATAATATATATATATATATATATACATATATATAGTTAATGTGTTAGCACTTTGAAATCAGATAAGAACTACATTTTAATCTGGTTCAGGCTGCCCTTGTGTGTGTTGTGGGCTATATATGACCTGTGGGCTCCATATTTTTTTTTAGGCAATTGGGGTTAAGTGACTTGCCCAGGGTCACACAGCTACTAAGTGTCAAGTGTTTGGTCTGAGGCTGGATTTGAACTCAGGTCCTCCTGACTTCAGGGCCTGTGCTCTATCCACTGTGCCACCTAGCTACCCCTGTGGGCTCCATATTTGATACTTCTGGTAGAGTGTATAGATGACCAACTTTCAAGTTAAGGAGACTAAGTCCCACATACTAGCTGTGTACAAGTCATAGGCCAATCCCTTAACCTTTCTTCCCTAGGCAGCTCTCTAAGATGAAAAGTTATGAATGAGTTGCCAGAGATCACTGGTGTAGGAAGTTTCCATCTGGGCAGTTTTCTTTGTACTGGTGAAATCACAGGACCAAAAGGGAAAACTTGTCGAGCAATCTTCTACAAGTAACAATTGTATTTTAAAATATTCGACAGAACGATAAAAGCGTGTCAGATGTCTTCAGTCAGCCTAAATCTCCATCTCAAAGTGTCTTTCCAAGGCCACTGGAACTTCTGCCACCCGGTTACTTCAGGAGCTAGACCAAATCCTTTCTTGATGGTGGAATACCTAATAGGGATAGTCCACATTGGACCAAACTAATTGACCAAAGGAAAGTGGGGAATTATGTGTTCTCTGTAATATAACACAATTTATGTTGATCAGATATTGGATAGGTATTCATGCATTTAGCAAACATTTATTAAATATCTATTATGTGTGGAGCACATAAAATTTAAGGTGTGGTTTTAACATATAATTTCCCCCCCCACACACACTTGTCCAGCTTCCTGGGTCTATGATGGAAATGGGAAATGTTTAAAAGAAGAAATTGGTTGGAACGTGGACTTGTCATCAGAGAAAGGGAATATTCTAGTTGAGAAATCTGCAGTGTGGCAAGAAAGAATGCATTCACCTTTCCATTTCTGAATGGGCCCCTCGGTGGGATCTGCATGCTCAGTGAGGAATAAATTAGCTTCTGTTCTGTTTGCTGCTGTGGGGGTTTGTGGGCAAGGTTCAAGCCAGTCTTCCGTTGAGGAATGTCAGACTGGTGGAATTTTTAATGTGTTCCTTTATTGCTAGACTGAATTCACAATCTGTTCTGAGACAGGGAAAGGCACAGTTAAACTCTGATCTTTGCTGCGGGTGCTCAAAATGAGAAATCCTGGCATACAGCTTAATAATCATAGCAGGGAGGAGAGCACAGAAACCTGCCAAGGTATGGGAACATTTCATTATGCCAAAGGTCCAATGTCATCTCCTCGTGTACTCTGTGAGAGCACGTAACTCCCAATGACTTGAAAGGGAGTTAGACACACACAGGCCTTGTCATGATGAAGGGATCAGAATCTAAATAACAGGAGCTTTCAGGTTCCTCACAGCATTCATAGTTTTGTATCATAAAAAGCTTCCCTCCCAATGGGCTGTAGAAACCCACCATCCTTTGGCTATTTATAGGACTAGAGATGCCCTGAGTCACATGAGCTCATCTATTCTTCTGTGATAGTTAGAGATGGTCCATAGCACTGGGTGTCAAGAAGGGGTCAGGGAGAGGGTGAGAGGTGGGTGAAGGTAGAACAGTCTTTAAGGGGATTCTATACTTATTGGCATACATGTCCACAAGTGAGTAGAGCTAGGTCCTGATTAGTACAAATGAATCCCTGGAAATGCTGTCATGTATTCAAATCTACTTTATTTGAAGTTATAGTTATACAAATATGGCAGTTGATTCTAGTCCAATGAAAATGTGTGATGTGAATTCAAATAATGCCATCACTTCAGGGGATTCATTATTCACACTAATTGGGACCTAGCTGCACATATCTTCAGCAAATTCATCTCCATTGTTATGAATGCTTTCAAATATTCATCTTAGCCCAAGGTCCTGAATTCTGTTCAATTGCACCCTAATTACTTTATGCAGATTCAAACAGTTCAGTTATAGAACCAGTGTGAAATCTTTTACCTACTCTAATGGCTTCTCACAAAGCCAGAGGAGACTGTAGCCCCTCTGATTGGCTATTCTCACACTCCTACATCCATTCCCTCTCCCAACCCCCCCACCAAGGCTTGCTTATTGAACACAAAGCCAGGGAGTCTGCAGCCCCTATGATTGGCTATTCTCACACATCCATGTCCCCTCCTCCCTCCCCAGGCTTGCTTATTGAACTTGAGGGCTAACAGGGCACTGTTTTATTAAGTGAAGGCTTTATGGGTGACTGGACAATCAATAATATTGATCATTCATAAATCAAATAATTAAGTCCAATGACAACTGTGCAAGATGGGCTGAAGATCACAAATAAGGTAACTTCCCAAAGGTACCTCAATTGTACAAATTACTTACTAGATGAAGGGGTATTCTGACTCGAGGTCTCAATGTGAGTTGTAAGAATTGAATGAATTATCTCTACATAGTATGCACACATTAGATTGGCTGTATGTTCATCACCATTTTTCTCTAAAATTGTGGTAAGGTCATCACACTTTGCTATGCTAACTTATTCTAAATACCAAAAAGGCAAGTTCCTCATTAATTAATTAGTTAATTTGACAAATATTTATTGTGTTTACTATGTACTAAGTAACTCTGCTATCTCTTAGGGATAAAATAACCAAAAATAAAGAGCAAAGGACCTGACATAAAGGATGTGACATTCTCCTTGGAGATACTGCCTATGCATAGGAAGAGTGAGAACATTAACAACTGAAGGAATCAGGAAAGGCTTCCCATGGAGGGGTGCAGAACTTGTGGCCTCAGGCCACATGTGGTCTGGTCTCCCTGCAGGAGATAGTAGCACCTGAATGCTTTGAAGGGGTTAAGGATTTTAACACAAGGAGGTGAGGAATAGAACATTCCAAGCACTGGTGACAGACAGCCTGTTCAAAGACAAAGGGGCAAAAATGAGAGTGCTGAGGACAGGGAGTAGCTAACAGGCTAGTCTGGTTGCACTGTACAGCACAAGATGGGGAGTAAAATTAAATCTATTCGGAAAGTTAGGCTCAGTCAAGATTGTGGAGGATTTTTAATGCCAGGCAGAGGAGTTTTTATTTTATCCAGGAGGTAATAGGAAGCCATTGAAGACTTTTGAGAAATGCATGCCAACTGCCCAACAAATTAGGAACAGTAGCCTTCCTAAGCTTTGGCACTGGACCCATAATTGAATAGAAGGGGAACTGAGCTAGCTCCCAAATTGAGGCACAAGATGGAATCAGTGTGGGTCACTCAGTTCCCACCACCCCTTGCTGCTCCAATTCCTCAGAAGTATCATAGAGATCATTATATTCAATCTTCTCATTCTGCAGAGGAGGAAACAGATGCAAAGAAGTAAAATTGCTTGCCCTAGGTCATACAAGTAATTATGTCAAAGGTGAGATTAGAACTCAGGTAGCTTGACTCCCGGATGTTTTTTTCCCCCTACTACACCTTACTGCTTGTCACCTGAGAGAATATAGCATGTCAAAACAAGAAGAGATATTAGAAATCTAGTCTAACACCCTCATTTTAGTGATGGTGAAACTGGTACTCAAAGAGATTACATATATTATGTTTATGAAACTTTTGGATGACCTCCTTGCTTCCAGCCAGTGCTTTTGGGTTTTAGAGCCTGGACTGGGGAAAAAAGAGAAAATGGATATAAATATGGAGAAATTTAAGCTCCTCTATGGTCCATGGATGGAGAGTTGGCCTTAGCAGGGGCAGGGGTCAGGGACTTCATTTTTCAAAGAGTTGACAGTATGAATAATTTCTGATAGAAATAGACAAGATACAGATCTGAATTAAATCAATTTGACTCATATCTGGAATTAGCAAAGAAGATACATTGCTCCAATATTTCAGGGGCAAAAACAAGTCTTTCAAGGAAGAAATTGGATCACTTTCTTATTAAGTTCAATAAATGGCAGCAAAGTGGAGGTAGGAGATTGAGGTGGAAGAGGGAAGGAAGGTGAGGTCATCCATTTACCGTCCATAAACATATCGGTCCTACTTCCCTGTGATGATTTCCAGCAGACTCAGAGTTTATGATTGCTCTATAAAGTTGAAGTCTTAGCAGGCTCTTGGGGTTCAGATGACTATTTTAATGTGCCCTTTTTACATCTTGAAAACTGATTTTGTAATTGCAGATTGAAGTAATATTGTAGTGAGTCCCAGGGAACTTAATTGGCTTAAGGTCCCAAAGATCCCAAAGATTTAGAAGTAGGATTTAAACCTGGATCTTGGGACTTGAGGGCTAGTGCTCTTTCTGCTATACCACACTATCTTCCTGTTTTGTGATCAAAGGATCTGGGTTCAAATTACATATATACTACCTACCATCAGTGTCATCTTGAACAATCCTTCCTGGGCCTCAATTTCATCATTTGTAAAATGAGTGAAGATTGGCCTATATGAACTCTAAGGCCCCTTTCAGACCCCTTCTATATCTGTGATCTTTTATGACCATGGGGTTCTTCAAGGCTATGTTAGCAGAGTACAAACTCTGGGATGTCCTAGCAAGCTGTAAAATCTTAAGGATAGGCCTAGTGATGGACTTGTATTTCTGTCATTTGAGGACCACCCTATGGAAATTTATCACCAGAGGCCTGGCTACAAGATGATAAATTATTTGGTGTATAGAAAATCATGAAGATTATCATCGAAGGTGTAGAGAAGTTGTGAGTGGAAGGAATGACCACACCTATTAAATCATGGATCTTTGGAATATTAAAATGAATGAGCACTATTCTACCCTACTTGGGTGCTACAGCTAAAACCTACTGAGATCTGATAGCCCACTCCTCAAATACCAATAATTCTGTTAAATTTTATCATAATTTCCCATCCGTCACTAAGACATAAAAAAATAGCACTCATCACTGAAGTTCAGTGTACTCATTTCAGATTTAGGAGCTATCTCCTTTATTTACTATCAAGATTTCTAAATGTAATTAAAAAAAATAAAAAACCTTTTGACCCAACACTTATGACCCAATACTTTACCCAATAATTATGGAATCTCAACAAACACCCAATCTTTGAATAGGTCAAACAGCTTCAGAGAAATCTGAAAGAAGCAATTATAGGACAGAATCTTCCTCCATTTATATCTTAGTTCTTCATTTGCAAAAATCATTACTATAAATGGGGCATACAAAACAGCAGAACTTAATATAGCAAAGCGAAATTATAGGAGCACTAAAAACCCTTGATAAAGATAGTGATTGCAACTCATAGTTACAAAAGGATGCCTATGTTAATCCACAGAATATATCTAAGACAGGTTCATTAGTCAACAGGCAAGAATAGGTTACTACTTGACTTGTCATTAGATACGCATTTAAAATATTAATATGAAGATGAAAAAATTATCAAAGAGAACAATGATGAAAAGATATATATTTATATCTTAAAAAATAATAAAGGATTCTCGATGAATTGCTTAACTTTGAGTGAAATTTTCTAGGCCAGTTCTATTTTGGCAACTGATATCTGTTGCTTAATTACTGTACCTGGAAAGGAGTTGTCCTAATTTCCAGTGACTTTCAGCAATGTTCTTGGCAGCCTAAGGATACAGTGGATTTATAATTAGCTAACAAGTAAAAGTAAAGGAAATGAAACTATAACAGTTTTTGTGATTTTGGGTTATCTATGATAGAGAATGAAAGGAGGATTAATGAATAGAAGTTTATGTAAGGAATCAAGCACAGAGGTAGAAAGCAAACTCTTGAGAAAAACTTTTGATTCAGTGACTTTAATGAACTAATCTGTGCTTTCTCTGCTCTATTGCTGGATTGGGTTCCACCTACAGTATGAGAAATGGTTCATTTTCCTTTTTAAAAAAGTGATTAGCCAATAGTTTATCATATTGTATTCACTTTTTAAAACAACATCCACTCTTATTTCTATCAGTCTTAAATTTTATGTCTTATTTGATTTTCATGAATTTCTTTTTTTTTTTACTGTTTTGGGATAAATCTGTTGATTTTCTAGATGTGTGTGTGTTTAGTTCTATACTCAATTCATTGTTGGTCTTTTTTTCCTCTCTTTTGCTAAGATAAAAGGTGAGAGATAAAAATTCTTCAGTAGATGATTGGCAGAAAGATGAATTACATATGTATGTATACATATCTGTATATATGTATATATATATATATATATATATATATATATATATCATAGTTGACTATGTTAAAGAGAATGCTAAATATATTAGTTTCCATCCTTGCATAAAATGACATACAACTTTCAGAGACCATCTTCCAAAATAGAATATGCATTGTCTTGAGATATTTTCTTAACAAAGAAAGCCTGTTTAGAAAAGATCAAGTTGGAGATTATTATCATCATCATCATCAATCATCA
Source organism: Phascolarctos cinereus (assembly GCF_003287225.1). Taxonomy (NCBI): domain Eukaryota; kingdom Metazoa; phylum Chordata; class Mammalia; order Diprotodontia; family Phascolarctidae; genus Phascolarctos; species Phascolarctos cinereus. The sequence goes on from NW_027555514.1 coordinate 159,379,705, forward strand.
TCATCATCATCATTTTTTGGTATGAGGGAGGAGAGGAACAGTGGCTCGAACTATGGTTTGTATATTTAAAGCTACACATTCTAGATTTTAGGGCTCTTTCATTATGGTGGCTAATGTAAGGAATCAACCCCAAAGCTTAGCATCTGTTGCTATGTTCACTCTGACTTGATCCAGTTCATGGTAGCTACCAAGGCTGGTAAATGAGAGCACTCTGTGGCACAGTGTATAGAGTGATGTGTCTGAAACAAGGAAGACCTGAATTCACATCTGGCCTCAGACACTTAACTAGTTGTGTGACCCTGGACAAGACATTTAACTGCTGTTTGTGTCAGTTTCTCCATCTGTAAAATGGAGATAGTAATAGCACTTACCTCCCAGGGTTGCTGTGAGGATCAAATGAGATAAGTGTAAATCATTTAGCACAGTGCCTGGCACATAGTAAGTGCTATATAAATGTCAGCTATTATTATTATTCTCCAAATTGATGCTCTTCTTCAGTCTGTGAGATCTTTCCGAGTCTAAATCCCAATGCAAAGTAGTTCAGACTGAGGTCACTCTTCTAATCACACAGTATCACACTATATAGGAAAGTCAACAATGAGGGAAAAAATCCATTGTAGTAAAAGAAAAAGATTTTCTTCTTGAGAAATTCTCCACAGAAATCTCTGTAGAGAGAAACACTGAATGAGATGCACTCCTATGGAGTGTGCTCTTGTGGAAATGACATCAGGAGAACAGATTCTTCTATTAGTCTGGGTCAAGATGATTTCACACAACATTTGGGAGTCATGGAGAGGCAGGCTGGTTCATCTCAATTTTGTAAATGGAAAAATTGATCTTTTAGAAGGCCACAAAGATCCCTTTCAATCCTGAGATCCCGTGATGCCTTCCTGAAGAAGTACAGTCCTTGCCCTGAGACCTTAAGAGAAGTTCAAAGAAGGCCTCCCAAAATTGCATGTGTATTTGGGCTTGTTTGTTCCAGAGAGCATTAAAGGTAGTATATGGGAAGGAGAAATTACCTTTTTCCAAATGAAAGACAGGTCTATTATTTTTTTTTCCCTTCCCAAGCAGTATGAGGTAGAGAAGCCTATTGGTTTTCTTAAGTTAAGATACAAGATTTCTACAGAAACAGCTTTCTTTTAGGAAACTAACTCCAAAGTTACAAGGAAAATAAAAAAATAAATAAAGCAGAAAAACTGACAAAAGAGCACGGGATGGGGAGTTACAAAACCTGGGTTTTAATCAATCAGTCAGTTAACATTTATTGAGCACCTGATTATGTGCCAGGCACTGTGCTAAGCTTTGGGGATACAAAAAGAGGCACAGTCCCTGCCCTCAAGGAACTTAGAGTCTAGTGTAGGAGACAACGTACATAGAAACACACACACACACATACACACACACACACACGCAGAAAGCTACGTAAAAGTTCTGTTTTCTAGTTCTAACTCTGCCACTAAATAGCCTTGTGACTTGGGCCAGTCACTTAAGGGGCTTTAGCGTCCTCTTCTGTGAAATGAAAGAGTTGGACCTACTCACTGGAAGGTGTCTCTTAGCTCCAAAATCCTATGATTCCTCTTCTGTCTAATAAAAATAAATACATTTCTGCTACTTGGCCTACAACCTGCAGCCAGGGGAAAGAAAAATTAGCTGCCAGCCACTCTCACCTCAGAACCTTTCCTTGAAAGAAAAGCACCAGTCTCAAATACACACGACCTCTTCTTCTGTCTTTTGCTTTGCTCTTTCTGGAAAGTCAAACAGGTTCCTGGCCTTGCATTTTACCCTCCCTCCCACCACCCACACTTTTACCTTATAAAGCAGTTTATCTGGGTTAACTGTGTAACCGGAAGTGGTTAAGCTGACATCAGGTTGTAGAGACAATTTATACTTCAGGTTAAGGGAAGGCCCCTTTCAACTCTGACTCTAGATTTCAGAGTTTCATGTTGTCACTTCTGAGCCTACCCTGGTCCCCTCCCACATTCCTGTTTTATTTTTTTTTAAACTCAATTAATAGGGAGCTGATTTGTTTCCTTGAGTTATAATTGCTTAAATTTCTCAAACTGACAATTTAGACACAGTCACCATGGTTTATTGGCAATTATATCATTCATAGTCACTCATCAATGAATAGAAATGATTTTTGAACCTAATTTTTTTTTCTTAATCTCATTCCTTAAAGCTGCTCCACCCGGTGTTAGTATGCTCAGAAACAAATGTATGCTTTTTCTAATTAAAAAAAAACCATGGAAACAGGCCAGTTCCTTTAAGCAATTCTTCAATTTTGCAGCATGTTAAAAAAGGGGAAAAAACCCCCAAAATTTAAAGGAATAAATTGAAGAATCAAGTCCTTGATTAAAGGAACATTAAAAGAATACAACTAAAAACCACGATGGCTTAGAAAAGAATTTATGGTTGTGAAGTGAGCTATGTCGGTAAATTCATTATAAAGGTTAAACAACAAAAAGAAAAATAGGCCAGTATTTATTAAGTATTTACACTGGCTATCCCTCATATTCTCCCTTCTCATCTCCCTGCTCCTGGCTTCCTCCAAATTTCAGCTCAAGTCCTGTCTCCTGCAACAAGCCTTTTCCACTCCTCCTTCATCTTAGTGCCTTCCATCTAAGATTACCTCCAGTTTATCCTGTAACGTATTTTATTTGCACATATTAGTTTGCATTTTGTCTTTCCCATTATTAGACCGTGATCCCCTTCAAAGCAGGGATTTCTTGATATCTCGAGATTAGCATAGTATCTTGCACATAATAGGTACTCAATAAATGCTTGTTAATTTGATTTCTTGACTTATGCTATTGAGGGTCAATATCACAGCTCCTTTTCTAATAATGAGTTGTCATTTATTTAGCACTTACGGGTTTACAAAGCATTTTAGATATATTATCTCCTTTTATCCTCACAACATCATTGTAAGTACTTTTTTTTTTTCGGTCTGTACCTGTGTCTTCATCAGTGTGGGAAATGCCTGGTGTGGAAACTCCCTCCACTGATGCAGATTGGTAACTCATCAGTAACTAATAGTGCCTGAGGAGCATTGAGAGGTTAATATGACTGGCTCCTAATAACACAGCTAGAATGTGTCAGTCAGGTATCCAACCCAGGTGTGGCTGACTTCAAGGCTGACTCTGTATCCAGAATGCCGTGTTGCTGTTCTAGACAGATAACACAGATGTTTCTATCCCCATTTTGTAGATGAGGAAACAGATTCAGAAAGATTAAGTGATTTGCTCAAGGTCATATAGGTCCCATTGTGAGATTCAAATACAGATCCTTGGAGCTCTTTTCACTTTACCATGCTATTTTCATTTGAAATTCATAATTTATTAAAAAAACAATTTACTTAAGTTTTATAATAATCCTTGGCATCTATTACACCAAAGAACTTGTGTGCTGTATTGGAGCCAGGCTGAGTAATCACATTACTGGCATACAGATGTTAATTGTCATTAATGAAAAGGACAAAGAGATTCACCAGGTAGGGTAGCAGCAATCCATGCTTGGTGGAGGAGGAAGCTGTTTTTTCACTTAAGGGTCAATAAAATGCAGGGAAGATAAGAGAGTTGAGAGTCAGGCAGGAGATGAGGAGTTGAGATGAACTGAGGTCAAGCATTAGCTAATAGATATGTATATGTAATAGAATATATATATATATGTACATATATATATATATATATATATATATATATATGAATATGTTAATAAGCAAAAATTGACAGTTTTGCTATGCTCAGTGTGTAGTTTGCTCGGGCTGCCTGACTCCTTTTATACAGACATGTTGGACACTTATCCTGATCTTTGAAGAGATAACATCTAGGACTGCACTAGATAATACTCAAATACGCAAGTGCTCAGATGGGCCTGAGATTTCATCATTGGAGGGAACTCCTTCCAGTGATACAGCTCTCAACTTATCCAAGCTTGCCCATGCTATGGGACCTTTTTCTGTGTCTTCCCATAAATTTTCCATTGGAGGCCCACTGTTGTTCAGAATGCCTTCCTTGGTTTCTCTCGGCATCTTCAGGGTACCAGTGGAGCTCTGTCCTTCTATCATCCCTCACCTTTGCCATTTCACTATCCTATGTCTTTTTCCTATGAAGAACTCTTGTTCTTAAGTTGCTCATTGGTCATGCCCACCATACTCCTCTCCATTGACCTTTCCATGATTTTTATTTTTAGCTCTTTGGGGACATTGTATTCCATGTCATGTTATCATACAGAAACATCAATAGAATGTTGATATTAAAAAGATGGGTCTTTGTTTCCATGAGAAAATTGATGTCATTAAAAAAAGCTCTGCTATTTCCTGAAGATAATGTGGCCCATTCTTCTTCTGCTCAACTATGGGTCTAACTCATTGCCAATCTGTATTGTTCTATTCCAGTTATACATCCTTATGGACAAATTTTATCTAAATGCAGGTCACATTCTGGGCACTAGACATCCCTTATTCATTTGGTTTTTCCTGCATGGATGTTCAGGCCAAACTCTTTTGAATGGTTCCACATCTTTTCTAGGAAGCTCTGGAATATCCAGAACTTTGTGTAACCAGCACAATGTCATCCATAAACAGGAACATCTGGAGGACCTCATCATATACAGAGAATTCCTTTTCAGCTTAGACTCTTCTATCACACTTTGGTGAGCATATATCTTCCTTGTTTTATGCCTCACTTAATAGCTATGATTAGGGGTGTTTGCACAGGGTTATTTTTGTTGTTATATCTGACAAGGAATCTTAAATAATCCTGATATATGGGTGGAGGAGACCTTTTGTTGGAAAGTAGGCCTTAAGGTAGAGTTTGCTCTACTAAATTATATGCATTTTCATAATCTACAAACAATAAATAATAATGTAATCTTATATTCTCTACATTTTCTAATCAATCACAAAGTAATAAAAATATGGTCCATTGTTGAACACCACTTATGAAAGTCTGCTTGGTATCCAGTAACACCCCTCAATGAGGCTGCCCTTGATTCATGTGCAGATGGCTTTCATAAAGATTTTATATAAGGATGAGATTAAGCACATAGGTTGGTAGTTGCTAATGTTTTCTTGGTCATATTTTTTGGTATCAATAAGGCTTGAGATGTTTTTGTTTTCCTTTGATATCTTCCCCTCTTTCAGATACCTTGTATAACAGTCCTTCGATACTAACAATTTTATCTTCTTCAGCACAAATCTCCTCTATATAAACTTGGTCCAATCTGGCTGCTTTTCTCATTTTTGTTATATTCAATGCCATTTCTACCTCTCCTATAAGCACATCTAAGTTCTACTGTCCTTAATGCTAAAAAGCTTGTTTTAGTGCTCTCTATAGATATTTTCTTCTGTTTGTTTTCCTTTCTTTTTGATCCTTAAGCACCCTTGGGATAACTGTGCTTAGTTGGATCTTTATCTCTGTTTCTCTCATATGGGAGTTACAGGTGAGAAACTTCCTATTGCAATGTAGATCAGTATGCTCTCTGAAACTATGAGTCTCAGAGAGTTTCCTAGAACAGAAGTATTAAATTCAAATAGAAATGAGGGCCACTAAACCATCCATAAGGATCCCTGGTAGCACATATTGACTTAGAAAATATGTATTAAATGCACTGTATTTTTTATTTATTTTGTGAAATACTTTTGTTAAATATTGTTAAATTATAAAATCACATTTTATAAGGTTGCACTCAGGAGTGCTACAGGATATAGGGCCACATGTTTGACACCTCTGGCCTAGATCATGGAGAAGTCAACTGACTTGCCCAGGTTTATGCACTAGTATGTGTCAAACACATAACTTGAACCTACATCTTTCTGATTATCCACAACTCTAGGCAGTTCTCTATCCACTACTCCAGGCCGTATTTCCCTAGATGAATTTTTTCAATCCTTCTTTAAACTGACATTACTTTGTAATGCTTTTCTCTGCTTTGTGAAAAAAATTTTGCTCACGGTAGACCATTATTCTTTTTTTTTAATTTTAAGAGGAAAGGTTTCCATCCCACTCCAATGAATGTAATTGTAGTAAGCAGAGACACCTTAATTGAATCAAACATAGTAATTAACCATAGTAAAACCACAGAGGTTTTTTATGTCTAAATTTTTTATTTTATTTTTCTAAGTAGATGTAAAAATAATTTTTAACATTCTTTTTTTTTTTAAATTTGAGTTCCAAATTTTCTCCCTCCTTCCCTCACCTCACCCCTCGCTGAGAAGCAAGCAATTTGATACAGGTTATTATACATGTGCAGTCATGTGAAACGTATTTCCGTATTAGTCATATTGTGAAAGAGAACACAGATTTAAAAATAAACATGAAAAAAAGCAAAAAATAGTATGCCTCAATCTGCATTCAGACTCCATCAATTCTTCCTCTGGAGTTGGAAAACATTTTTCACCCTTTCCAGGTTTTTCTGAAAGCATTCTGCCCATCATTTCTTATAGCACAATAGTTTTCCATCACAATCATATACCACAATTTGTTTAGCCATTTCCAATTGATGGGTATCCCCTCAATTTCCAGTTCCTTGCCACAATAAAAAGAGCTGCTATAAATATTTTATACATATGGTCCTTTTCCTTTTTGTTTTTTGTCTTTTGGGGATACAGCCCTAGTAGTGGTATTGCTGGATCAAAGGCTGTGGTCAGTTTTATAGCCCTTTGAGCATAGTTCCAAATTGCTTTCCAGAATGGTTGGACTAGTTCACAATTCCACCAACAGTGAATTAGTGTCCCAGTTTTCCAACATCCCCTCCAACAGTTGTCTTTTTCCTTTCCTGTCCTGTTAACCAATCTGATAGCTGTAATGTGGTACCTCAGAGTTGTTTTAATTTGCATTTCTCTAATCAATAGTTATTTAGAACATTTTTCATATGATCACAAATACCTTTGATTTCTTTATCTGAAAACTATTTGCTCATGTCCTTTGATCATTTATCAATTGCAGAATGACTTGTATTCTTATAAATTGATTCAGTTCTCTATATATTTGAAAAAGGAAGCCTTTATCGGAGAAACTTGCTGCCATTTCCTCCCTTCCCCCCCTTCCCCCAGTTTTCTGCTTTCCTTCTAATCTTGGCTGCCTTGGTTTTATTTGCCCCCAAATTTTTCAATTTAATGTAATCAAAAGTATCCATTTTATATTCCACAATGGTCTCTAGTTCTTTTTTGGTCACAGATTCTTCTCTTATTCATAGATCTGACAGGTAAACTATTCCACACTCTCCTAATTTGCTTATGGCATCACTCTATGTGTCTAAATCTCATATCCCATTCCAGTTCCCTTTGATTTTGTTGTAGCAATAGATTTATATTGATTAAAGTTCTATATGAAGTTATTACAGTCATTGTCAGTGTCACTCATGGTATCTGTTCACCATTTTTTCTATTGTTGAATCACTTGTTCTAATAGTTCAGGATTGGGTTGTTTCTTTTGCTATATCTTTTCATAATTATTATCGTCCTGATTTTTACTAATTTTGATCTGTGCTCTTACAAGTCAGTGGTCTGACTATACACAGACAACTGATTTAAGGATAACTTCCATATCAATAATGAGTCTTGTCTGTTAAAATATAATCGATTTCACTTCGTTTTGTTGTTATTTGGTGCTCACCATGTCCTGTTTGAAGTAAAAGTACAACTCACATGGTTGCTGTAAATCAAACAACAAAACCTGTGTGGCAGCCAATTTTGGGTGGTAGAGGCATTCTAGTCTAGATAAAACTACTTAATGACCTTGAAGAAAAATCAGAATAATAGAAAATATGTCTATTACTATTGCTCTCCCCACATTAGCAATGCTAAATATTAACTCCAGCCTTGAAATCCCCTGAGAAGGGTATGAATTGGGTGAAACAACTTCACCCTGTTTCTATAGGCCTTCTGTAGAGTATCTTTTCCATGCTCAATTCCTGTGAATCTAAGTATTAAGATACCATTGCTGTAGAATTTGTAGAAATTTGAAATAAATGACTGTGTTGGTGGAAGTGGTGACTTGTGTAGATTCATTTGCTGTGCCATATCTACACGATGCTCTTTAGCAAGTTAATTATTCTGATTTGGAGAGAGGATGAAAAGTTAGAGTTACATCTTAGGATAAGACCGCCATCCACAAATTAATAGTAATTTAAATTCTGTGGGTGGAAAACCTTTCTGAATAAGTTAAGTGAGTAACCCCCAAAGTAAGTGAGTACAAAAACATGTTTACTGGGATTCTAGTAAAATAAAACAAAAATGAAAAAAAAAATTAAAACCCTCAGGAATTTTTAAAAATTTGAAATATTTTTTTTAAAATTAGGAGTCAAGGATTTAAATCCTGCCAAGTAGTAATGACTGCTTGGAATTCATCTTGATTTCTAAGGTAACTCAAATAGATTGTTTAAAATTTTTTAAAAAAATGTTGGGATTATTCTTCATTTTTTTTAGAGCCCTAGGAAACATGTTTTTAGAAAAAAATTAAGAAAAAATACATAATTAGCTTCATTAGTCTGATTTTTTCTCTTCAAGGTCATTCATTAGAAGTCTTGTCTTGCTTCTGTAACCAAAAACTCATTGTCATCTTCAATATATCATTTGAGTGACAGTAACAATTTGACTCACCCTTTTGTTTCAGAACTGATGAATCAGCAAGAATTTATTAAACCTGTGTGTATCAAGTTCCATACTAGGTGCTTTCAATACAAAAACAGAAATGAAATAGTCTCTGTTCTTGTGGGGCTTACATTTATCAGGGAAACAAAGTGTACATGTGAATATATACATATATGTTTATTTTGTACATAAAATATTTGCAAAGTAAATGCATATTTCTGTTTTAAGGAGAAGAAAGAGTCGAATGAAACATTGCCTTAAATAGTCTACTTACTAAGGCAGAGGACTTTGGGTCTGTGGTCTATAGTACATGAAACCATAGAAGGCATCATGTCCAAACCACATAAACATGAGCTTCTCAGATTGGGGCATACAAATACACTGGTCACATTACAAAAACAAGAAATCCTTTTATTAGCTTCCTTTCTCCTAAGATCCCTAGTGCCAAGTAGTATTGTAAGGTTAAACTCTGAGCTCCGAAAAGAAAGTTTCTAATTGGGTTCCCTCGTGCACATGGATTACCAAATAAATAGATTTCTAGCAGAAGGGGGAATTCTTCCTTTTGTGGACTTCCTTAAAATTCAAGAGCTATCCTTATATTGCTAAGTATTCTTCCCACAGAAAAGTTTCCCTAAGTTTGGAGAAAATATCGGTAACACCTACAACATACTTTGCACTAAGACTCAATGACTACCAATGGTACTTCATGGGATTGTCTTTTCTTGGAATTCAGCTAGATTAAAGAAGAAACTCAACACTTTATGAATCTGCAAGATCAGTAGACCTTGATATGTCCTTATGGTCATGCAGTCCTGTGGTATGTGATTTGCTGACTCTCACTTATTTGTCATGGAAGAACTTGGAAATGAAAGTCGTGCCACCAACAAAATAATAACAATGATGAAAAAAAAACGTGCTTTATAGTTATAGGGAGCTTTTTTCTTTGACTGAAGTGACTTGAAAGAAAGAATTTTTTTGCTGAGTGCTTCTTTATGTATGAGCAACAGGGCTTTCCAGGGTAGTGATATCCATGAGGCAGCTTGGACAAATTCCTTTAACCCAAGTCATTGGTAGGAAAACTCTCCTTCCAGCACAATGGGTAAAGGGTGGGTTGTACTACAGATAATCACTGAGTCTTTAGTGCCTCTGGGGTAGCCTACTATTGTGCTGTAGGTATTACTGATATTTTCTCCAAACTTTGGGAAACTTTTCTGTGGGAAGAAGATTCTCTGCTGGCTGTATTTGAATTCTGATTTTAGTTCCAGTGCTCTAGTTAATATGCCATATTGCTTTCCATGTTTTAGACTCTTGAACCCTGGTTATGTAAGTAAGAGAAACAGACCATGCCACCATTTTTTTTGATGATGGAAAACAAGCACTTTCAAATTTCACTTATGACTACCGATTCCAGTCCAAATTGAGCCTGGTTGGGCAGTTCCTGAAAATATGATAGAGTTGATGCGTTGTATATGTTGTATACCCTAAATGGATTTTAGAATATTAACTTCTTGTAAGTAGGGATTATTTCATTCATATTGTTATAGCCCTAGCACGTAAACAGTGCCTGGCATATGATAGATGCTTTATAAATTCTGACTGGGTGTTTGTTTGGAATAAAATATTTGAGGGCAAGTATTGTTGTGTTTTTGTCTGTAACTTTGGCACCTAGCATATTGCTTTATATTTGATGGGAATTTAATAAACGCTTGTGGAATTGAATTGAAGTGAAGTGAATTGAATTGGGTTCAGATCTAGGCTCTGTCACTCACCAGCTGTGAGACCTTGGGCAAGTCATTTCATGAACTAGAATTTCTCTAAGATTCCTTCTGTAACAATGATTACTTGGCCTTTTGGTACTCTTAAGTGGGTTGGGGGGAGTCTTTCATCTTTGCCAAGAGCTAAAGTTCTCACTGATCATGTTCCCTCAGTTTTCGGGGTCTAAGGGCTCCAGTTCTAGTTAATCACTTAACAATAAAATTAGCCTTTACAAAGGAATAATTAATTTTAAGGTACAGTAAGAATAAACATACAAAAATACTGTCCTCTGACCCCCAACACTTGAGGGGAGTAATCCCTCCCATCCCCCTTTGGTTTCTGGGACAGTGAAGGGGATTGGGTTTGTAATTTAGTTTGTTTCCTGTAGCATTAATCCTACTAAATTCTGAGTCCAAAGCCCCCCGAACTTGCGTCCCTGGATCCTGGCTTCTTAGGGCTTCCCTGACGAGCCACTTGGATCAACTGGTCTGGAATGCTAGGCTCCAAGATCTCCATGTCTCAAGTTCCTGGATTAGGAGACCCTACTTCCTGCACCTAAAGCTAGAAATGGACAAATGAAACAGATCAAAATCTCAAGCCCATTTCTCAGGGCCACAGTCTATGGGTAAAGGAAAGGTGGCTCTTCACCCATCCAACATAGTGCATTCTGTGGGAGACTGAGGCACTGGAGACTGTCTGTTCCCATCTGGTATTTTTAAAGATGCATTCAGTTTTGGTTATCTAGTCAATGACAAGAGGCTGCTCCCACTCCCATGGTAGGGGGGTGCAGAATGTCTTCACCCAGAAGCAGGTCTCTGGCACCCCCTACATGGATGCCTCTCTCATAGGTGATCCAGCCATGTACCAAAGCCCTGCTATACTTCCATCTCTAAAAGCATGAGTCTCTTGACATAGGTGAGCAGCATGGCTGGAGTCTGAAATTTGGAACTGCTCTCTTCCCTATCACCTTTCCACCCCACAACCAATGTGACACCCTTAAGATGAGCCATGGTGAATTGATTTGACCCGCTTTTTCAGTCTTGATCTGATTTAACACAGTGAGTGCAACTGTTCAAAGGTCCAAAATTTTCCCCATTTACTTTCTAAGTAAAAAGACAAGTTGTTGACATGGAAGTGAGCCTGACATTGTGGACTGACCCCTACAAGAAGAGTTGCCAAGCATCAGTGCTGTGGGCTCCTGCTGGTATGCTGTCCTGCCAGTGTCCTTCAACCTTGACATGGGGAGAGAGAAGATCTGGAAATAACTTGGCAAGCTTGACAGTACCAGAGGCAGCCGGCACAAATACAATCAGAAGCCAACTGCCCAAATCAAGTTAATTTCAGCTCAGTCCTGCTGCTGTCTCTATCCTCATTTATGATGACAGAACAGCTCAGAAACTCCGCAAGGTTAAACTCATGGAAAAAACCAAACAAAAAAACCCGTTTTTATTAAAGGGACATTTCTCCGTGGTTGAGTTTCTAAATGAAAGCTTACAACTTTTTTTTCAGAAGAAAGACTGTAGCAGGAGAGATCAAGAAAGCAGCAAATAAATAGGAGGAGGCAGTGTTGGGTGAATAGGAAAATGGAATGATCTTGTCTAGGCTTTTGCTCCATCTTTTGTTTCTTAACTGGGCAGGGCTCACCCATAGTACCCTTTCTGGACTGCTGGACTTAGCTTACATTCTTTGACTGCAAAATGAAGGGATTGGAATGATTGATTTCTAAGGCACCTTCCAGCTCTAAGATTCTGTGACTTCATTGTACTGATCCCCAAAGAGTAGAGCTTAGATTTTTAGGGAAGGATTTGGGAGTGGGCTTATGTGGTCTGAAGTATGCTACGATTTAGGATAATTATAGAGTTTTCCCCAATGGGGGAAAAAACTCTTTAGGATGAAGTTGCTGTGTATGGAGGTATATAGAGGTGAGAGAGCTAATATTTTTTGATTTGTCACCACTGATTAACTGAAACGGATTGCTTAGATTGTCTTAAGACTAGCCTTGTGTAGAGCAGCTAGGTGGCACATTGGATATAGCACTGGCCCTGAAGTCAGGAGGACCTGAGTTCAAATCTGTACTAAGATACTTGACACTTCCTAGCTGTGTGACCCTGGGCAAGTCATTTAACCCCACTACTTAGCCCCCCCCAAAAAAAGACTAACTTTGTGTAATATTGTGAATTGGACAGCGTTTATCTTGGGGGCTCCCAACCTCTCTTTCTTCATTTTCCCACTGTTTATCATCTCTTCCCTCTTCTCTTTACTGTAACCAAGCACCCAAGAAAAAAGAAGACAACTAGAAATGGGAAGTTCCTGAAGCCTATGATACTAATAGGATGATAGACCAGAGCTGGAGCATCTTAGAGGATCCTAGGTATAGAGGTGGAAGGCACTTTAAGGTCCATTGGGTCCCACTCTTTACGTTACAGATGAGGAAACTGAGACTGAGAGAAGTTAGGTGACTTGCCCAGGGTCATAAAACTAGCAAGTATCTCAGATAAGATTTAATAATAATAATAATAATAATAGCTAATATGTCTACAGTGTATACCATGTGCCAAGTACTATGCTAAGTGCTTTATGATTACTATCTCATTTACAACCCTGGGAGGTAGGCGCTATTATTATTCCTATTTTACAGATAACAAAAATAAGGTAAACACTAATTAAGTGATTGGCCCAGTGTCACATAGCTAGTGTTTGAGGCTGGATTTGAACTCTGATCTTCTGGAGTTCAAACCCAGTTTTGAACTACTGCACCATTTAGCACATTCTCATCTAATTCAATCTCCTTTTATGGATCAAAAAACTGAGGCACAGAGAAATTTAAGTGATTCACCCAAGGTCACACACCCTGAGGCAGAATTTCAACTAAGATTTCCTTGACTCTAAACCCAGAGTTCTATCCACTGCTGCCTCTCATCGACTATACAATATCTCCCCTTTCTCCCTCCATTCTCCCATTTTACAGATGAGGAACCTGAGGTCCAAAGAGATAAAATTACTTTCCCAAAGTCACATGATTTCCTTCTTAATTTATTATTGGAGCTGGTCTGCCTTAAATAGACACATTCATGAACATGGAGGCGATGTGTCTATCTGGGCATCTGGGTGGTGAATATTTCAGGTATGTAGGCACTGAGTATTGTAGATGAATGGCTATGTGGGTACGTGGGTGATTCAGGGGAATCTGGAGGAGCAAGCAATTGGATGGTCAGAGTGAGTACAGGAGAATTCTTGGTGGGTATTTGCAAAGTGGAGGTGTATTGACTGCCTCCTCCTCCCTTAGGAAGCAGCTGGGCCTGCTGTGATGGAAAGTAAATGGAAATGTTTAGCCAGCCAGATAACCAGGCAGCTACCATCAGAGCTGCATTTAAATGGAACTTTGCAAATGTGTTCAGTGCAGCGGGCCATAATGAGATTCATACCTCTTCAGTGGTAATCCTCCACTAGACAGCATTTTAAATCTTTTCTTTATTTGGTGCAGAGTACCAGGGCCTGGAATACACATATTTCCAAGTGTCATTTTTAATTTAATGCATGATTGAACATATTACCACTGGCACAGCTAAATAGTTAAACTAGAATCCATCAATTTGTCCTGAACTGTTGACATGTGGGGTAATGTTATGGTTAGATTAAATTTAAATATAAGAAGGAGAGACTAGCTGATTTCCTGGCAGCCTGGGACATGCTCTATGAAGGAGGCCTAGCTGTGAGGGGAAAGGGGACCCTTTAAAGTAAGAGGTATATTTCCATACCTCTGCTCAGGATGGTTTCAGGATCATTCAGATCCTATTGCATTTCTGATTATGTCCCCTGGCTGAGTGATGAAGTTTGTCAGCCTTGCTGTTTTGATAGTGGGCCATTGGGTAAATGTAAAGAGAAAGTCATTGCTGTTAGGTAGAACCTGGTGCCCAAATTGTAGTATGTGTTAATAAAATCTTAGAGTTGAAACAGGCCTTGTAGATTGTCTAGTCCAACCTTTTCATTTTATAGATGAGGACACTAAAATCCACAGAGGGTTGGCACAGTGGTCTTTTCATGACATCTGCCACCCTGTGCTACTGTGTATATATTTAGGTGGCTATTGGCCCACCATTTAAAAGACACGGATGCTTGGAAGTTTTGCCAAGAGTAAGAATGAGTTTGGCTTGATGTATGTGTATCCTCAGGCAGCTAGGTGACACCATGGTGTATGGAGTGTCAGGCCTGGAGTCAGGAAGACTGATCTCCCTGAGTTCAAATCTGGCCTCCCACACTTACTAGCTGTGTGACTTGGGTAAGTCACTTAACCCTGATTGCCTCAGTTCCTCATCTGTAAAATAAGCTGGAAAAGGAAACGGCAAACCGCTCCAGTATTTGCTAACAAAGTCCCAAATGGGGTCATGAAGAGTGGGGAAGACCTGAGCTGGAATCCCACCTCAGACTCTTATTAGCTGCGTTGACTCCAGGCAAGTCCCTGAATCTTTCTCTCCCTCAGTTTCCTCATCTGTAAAATAGGAATAATAATCACACATATCTCATAGGTTGTTGTGAGGACCAAATGAGATAATGTATGTTAAATACTTTTGTAAACTTTAAAGAGGGATGTAAACATTAGTCATTATTCTAATTTAAAGGACCCTCTGAAATATAGGTGTCATTTAGATGGCATTTATGTATATACTATGGGCATGTAGACTAAAAGGATCAATAATTTTGAACTAGAATTGCACTTAGAGATCATCTAACCCACCCTCAGAGGATAAAACTGAGGTGAGTGCCATCCCCCTGCTTCTCCTTGCCCCAATCTATAAGTAAAATGAACAGCTCTGCAGGAGACAACCTTAGTGGGGGAAGGCTCAGATCCTGAGGCAAGATGGCTCCTGCTGCCACGGCCCAGATGTGTGCATATTGGACTCCAGTGCCTCCTACAGTGAGTGAGATGAGGAAGCTGGCTGGTTGAGTGGCTTCCCCCAGGTAGGAAGTGACTTGCCCAAGGCCATACAGGTAGTCATCAGTATGAGAAACAGATTAAAGCCTCAGTCTTCTGAATCCAGACCACGTTTTTCTCTCGGTGACATTATACTCTCATTGGTTAACTTTTCAGAGTTAAACAAAACCACTTAGAATTTTCCTTGAGTTTCTTCTGTTCGCTGCCCACACAGCCACTAGCAGCATCAGTAAAACTGCCAACCACCATCTTTCCTAACCAGTAAATGGAGGCCTTGCTTTCATGTCTCAAAAAGAAAAACATTTACTAAAAAAACCAACAAAGGTTTTTCCAGGATCCCCAGGGCATTTATCAAGCCTAGCCTGCTGCATTCTGCCTGGGCGGGGGCCAGCTTAGGGTCTGGAAACCATAGTAAGCTCAATGGTTTCTCCCTTGCAAATTGCAGGATATGTTTCTTTCAGTGCTCAAACTCATTTGGTCAGGATAAAAAAGGGAGAGATATATTCATGCCAATTATCTCCGAAATAGCTGGCTAGGCAGGCCTGCCAATCCCCAAGTGCCCAGCTTTATGCAGGTCTTAGCACAAACTAAGTAGCCAACCGCTGGCATGGAATTATCAGCTGTACAGATGTTGGCCCTGGCATTGGGGGGGGCTCAACCTTTTTTTGGGTCACTTGCCAACCAGAGTACCAATCTTGGTGAGATAGGGTAGGGGTAGGATGCCCAGCAGATAGGTCAACCTCTAGCTGTTTTCTGCATGGCTAATAGTCACATTACTGACATGCTCAAAAAACCCTGGCCTCCATGAAAGCTTTTCTGTTTTTCTTTAACCACTGCCTTCCGGGTATATGATTGAATTTTATAGCTTCTATTTTATTTAAAACATGTATATGTTGTGTATACACTCCCAGCCAAATGACCTTTTCTGTCTTTCAGGTTCTTTTCTCACAACACCCCACCATTTTGATGCTCTCACCCTCACTCACAATACCAGATAATCTGTTCTCTCTCTGCTCCCCAGTTACGATTTTCCCCTCATAATCACCCCTGCAGTCCTTTCATTGAGCACTTGGCCGCCACTCTCGAACTCATCTGCCTTTGGGAACATCTTTTAGCTCAGCAGAGCTTCAGAGGTCCAGCTGATAATTCCACTATGAGCAAGAGGAGATAGTCTAGTCTTAAATTCACAAAGTGTAATAATATGTGTGTATGAAGTATAATGTATAAAGAGACAGCGTGGTACCTAGATACTGGCATACTGGACCTGGAAGCAGGAAGGAAGACCCGTGTTCAGATGCTAGCTATGTGACTCTGGGCAAAGCATTTAACCTCTCAGCCTCCATTTCCCAATCTGCAAAATGGGGATAATAGTAACACCTACATCATAGGGTTGCTGTGAGGATCAAATAAAACAATATTTGTAGGGTGTTTTGTAAACCTTAAAACCACATATACATGCTACTGTTGATGTTGTTAATAAATATAAAGAGGCAACATCAATAACAACAAAAACCCCGAAGAATGAGTAGGAAGAGGCAGCATGGAGGTCTTGCTGGACTTGGAAGTGGGAAGATGTGTTCAAATCCTGCCTTAGACACACTAGCTGTGTGACCTTAGGTACTTTTATCCTCTCTCAGCCTCCATTTTCCAAGTGTAAAGTAAAGGAATTAGATTCAATGACTTCCAAGATCCCTTACAAGATAGTTGGCAGCATAGCAGATAGAGCTCTGGGCCTTCAGTCAGGAAGATCTGAATTCAAATCTGGCCTCAGACTCTTACTAGCTGTGTGACCCCGGGCAAGTCACTGAACCTCTGTCTTCCCCATTTACCATTAACTGTAAAATGGGAATAAGACCAGCACCTACCTCCCAGGGTCATGGTAAGGATCAAATGAGATAATCTTTGTAAAGTACTTAGCACTTCCTGCTACATAGTAGGTGCTATGTAAATGCTTAGTCCTTCCCTTCCAGATCTAAATCCCATGTACCTGTGATCCTAAAGAACAAACTTTATTCACCTTTGTATTTCTTAGGTAGGTGAACATTGGCCAGAACACTTAATCTCTTTCCGCAGTCAGACTTTAAGCTATAGGGGGCTTGTATTCCTTCTTACTCCAAGATTATACAAGAAGGGGCATCTTTGGGCCAACCAAACATGCAGCATTCTTGTTCTGGGAAGTCCTATGCATCCACAACACCCTCGTTTTATAGTAACTTACATACCCAAGGTCACACAATTCATTATTGGCAGAACCAGAAGCAGGACCTAAGCGAGAGCTCTTCTCACCGGAAGAGCCTCAGTCTTACCTAGTGGATTGGTACAATGCACTTCATTTCTTTTACTAGGAAGTCAGTGGTGTGGTGGAAAGGACTTTGGACTGCTTAGCTCTGGTTCACCTAGAGGAGATTCAAATAGAGTGGTCAATGAGAAGCCCATTATCTCAAATACCACTTAAAGCCACTTTAGGAGACAATGAAATTCAAGTAGGCTGGTCAATGAAATACTAAACTAACAGGGGCCCCTCCCTCACTGTGCCCGGGGTGAACAATGGAATAGATAATGCGAAACTATGAAAACACAGTCCCTGATCTCCCCACCCCCTTGCCTACTGTCTCTGGTCACCTCATCTCTCCCATGACAGTACAATAACAGGCCTGCACAACATACAGCCAGAGGGCCATTTTCAACCTGTCAAAAGGTTTTGGGCAGCCCTCAAAAAAAGTAGGGTTGCCACTGCGCAAGCTCCTATTTGTCACGTGACCCGAGGCAACCAACCATTGTCGGTCTGTCTCTAGTCTGACCTATCTGGGGCGAGAAGTTACAAATTGTGCAGGTCTGCTGAATTTGTTTTGTTCACAGAACAGTTTGGATTCAAAGGGTCACACTTGAGGATCTCTAGGGCCGCATGTGGCCTCCAGACTGTAGGTTCCCCACCCCTGGACTAGCCTTTCCTGGCTAGGGGACATTCATCTTATAGGGAGGGTGTCCCCCTTACTAGGGCGTCTTCCTTAATTGTATGGTGTCCTCCTCAAGCTGGAGTCTCCCTTAAGGACCCAAGTCCCATAACCCCCTCTCCCCTGAGGGGCTGCTGCTCCCTCATCCCCCTAAGCTGGGGTTTCTCTTAAGCGGCATTGCCCTTAAGGGGAGGGGAGCCTGCTTGGTATGTTGTACTTGGTGTGTTGTGTTGTGTTGTGTGTTACCCCCAATAAATGCCTATACTTGATTTGGAGACAGCCTGAGCAAGTTCTCTGGGGACAACCTTGCACTCCAACATCTTGGAGTACACCCTGAACCTTATCAACCTTGGGTAAGTAAGGCACTATAAAATGATGGAGTTGCGGATATGTAGGACTTCTCAGAACAAGAATGCTATGATTCCAAATCCTTATGTTTTGTTGGCCCAAATACATCCCCTACTCATATAATCCATGATTTAGACGCCCGGCTTGTATGAGGGGAGGGCCCAAGACGAGCACTCTCTTAGTGTATGTTTAATGTGGGGCTGAAATGAGGCACACATAAATCACTGAACAGTTGACAGAAAAGAAGTTTGCTTTGCCGAGACTCAGCAAAGATAAGTAACAAAAAGAAGTGGCATTTACCTTCAGCTCTGGTAGACATTATCTTCCTGGAAATAAGTCTGATCAGCAGATCATCAGGGTATGGTGACTTGCATGGTCTCAGGCACCCACCAGGGTTAAGAAGCCTTGACACAGGTGTGTCTTGAAGCTAGCTCAAACCAGCTTGCTAGAGATAAGTGTTAAATGTTCAGTGTCAGAAATTGGCAACTGCTATAAATCAGGACTTCATTTATTGTTTTATTGATTGTCTAGACTTAAGAAAGTGATGGAGAAAATGTTAATAATTTAGATTAAACTTAAAGGTATATTGTAGGGGGCAGCTAGGTAGTGCAGTGGATAGAGCACCAGCCCTGGATTCAGGAGGACCTGAGTTCAAATCTGGCCTCAGACACATAACACTTGCTAGCTGTGTGACTTAAGTCACTTAACCCCACTGCCTAGCAAAAACAAAAAAACAAAGAAAAGTATATTGTAGTTTCATATCACACACACATACACATACATATACACACCCACACACACACCAACCCCAGAACTGGTTAACATTTATCAGCACACTCCTGCCTTGATTCTGTATGACTGGGATTTTTTTATGCCCTTAGGTGACCAGGAAGCTGAGTCACAGAAGTCAAAGCCAATAAGGTTTTGTGTCTCCTCACATACACCAATGAATGTGCATCCATTTGGTCCCCCCAGGAAGCCATATGAATTGTGGAACTGCAGAAAGACCAAATAGAATCACCAGATGGAGAGTCTATTGGAAATGAAGACATAGAAAAAAAGGAGCCAGACAGAAATATGAAAGGGAAGAAGGATTGGCACAGATTCATGATATGGAATGGAGATGATGTAAGTCACCAGGGAAATGAGACCCCTCCTTCTCCCCGAGAAGAGTTGCTTGACTCATTAACATTTTCAAATATTTTTCCATTGGGCGGTAGGGGAGGCAGGATGGCAATATAATGTTGGAGAATCATATATATCCTTAGGAATTACAGGCCTAAGGAGGTTGTTTTGTTTTTTTAAAATCCCCTAGAAGGCCTATATTATTTCTCTTTTCTGTGGAATCCCATATAGGGATGTTTTTGTAATACTGTAAGTCAGATAGAGTATTTAGATCCCAGGGAAAGTGGAAGTCCACTGTAAAGGTGAGATGGGTGGGGTGGGGTAGTTATTTTGATTCTTTATATGAGTCCTTTGTATTTTTGCTTGGGATAAACATAGTTTTGACTTTTAAAGAAAATTTGTTAACTTGAGTTTCTTGCATGTTTGGGGCCTTAGAATGAGTTAAATTCAGGTGTTTCCAGGGGAAACACTTTAAGATTCAAATAGTCCTTGTAAGTTCAGAATTTTAGCACAAACCATGGCTACATTTTGGGGAGTTCATTCAGGATTTCTTATCTCAATAAAAAAAAAATTGCAGTCTTTGAAAAGTCTACCAAGATACATTATTCATTACCCAAGTTGCTCACAGTATAATTATACACAAGATGTCCCAGACATATACATCACTTGCAAGTATACAGTGTATATACACCATCACATATAGAATTCCATGTAATAGACCAAATATATAGGTGCATAGTACATAATGTCACATATTATAGTTGGATATCACACTGTACACAGGTGCCATCCTGCCCTAAAAGTAACATATAACCATGCATGGATAGGTATTACCTAGTTACATGAGTCATATACTTTCCTCCTACCTGAGGATGTTGTGTGTCAATCTGCTCTCTAGCCAAAAGATTCTAGGCACATCAAGACCATCTGGATGAGTTCAAGTTTCTTGCTCCAGATGAACTAAAACCTTAGGTACTAAATAACCTGAAAGTTGTGATTGTTGAAGTATCAGTGATATTTGAATGATTGCGAGGAATGGGAGAAAGTTCTCCAGAACTAGAGAATGACATCAGTTGTCCTGATTTCCAAAAAAGGGAAGAGATTGGAATCTGCATACCATAGGCCAGTGAACTTGACTTTAATTCCTTGGAAAATTCTATAATATATAATATCTGGAGAACATCTGGAAATGAGAGTAGCGATCACCAAGAGCCCACCTGGTGTCATCAAAACCAGACTATGTTTCATTTTTTGACAGAGTTATCAAAATGGTAAATCAGGTCAAAGATACTGACTGATTATGTTTTAGCGAAGTACTTGATAAAGCTCCTCATGGATTCTTATAGAAAAATTATGGAGAGTTGTAAACTAGGCACTAATATAGGTGGGTAGATTCAGAACTCTAGTTGAATTCCGAAATCCAAAGAATGACCAGACCTAAAGAATTCTTATTTATGGCTTATAGTCAACTCTGGAGGATGGAATTGAGTCTCAAGGATTCACGCTTAGCCTTGTTACATTTATCATTGTTATCGATGATTCTTGCAAAAGACTAAATGGCGTACTTAATTGAATTTGCAGATGACACATATCAATACACTAGATGATAGAGTAAGGATTCAAAAAGATTTCAACAGACCAGAGCAGTAGGTTGAATGTGATAAGGCGAAATTTAATAGGGATGAATATAAAGTCATATTTGGCTTCAAAAGAGGCTTGGCTAGAAAGCAATTTGCAAAATACCTGGGGGTTTTGTGGGCTACAAGAGCAGGATGATTCAATAGTGTTATATGGCAGTCAAAAAAGCTAATGCAATCTTGTGTAACTTCTAGGGATAATATGATAGTTTTGTATTCTGTCCTGTTCAGACTACTTTTGAAGTGTTGTGTTTAGGTCTAGGTGCCGCAATTTGGGAAGGGATAGATGTGCTGGTGAGCATCCAATGGAAAGCTGCTGGGATGGGCCTCAGATTTATGGCATGTGAGGAGAAGAGAAGACTCAGGAAGACGTAGTAATGGTCATCAAGAATTTAAAGAGCTGTTGTATGTTGAAGGAATTGAACTTCTTCTGTTTGGCCACATTGCTACAAGCAATGGATAAGATTTGCAAAGAGGCAAGTTTAGATTGGATGTCAGGAAAATCTTTCTAATAATTATAGCTATCCAAAAGTGAATGGGTTTCCTTGGGATATAATAGGTGAACCCTAATTAGAAAATTTCTACGAAAAGCTGAATGGCAACTTGTATGTTGTAGAAGGGATTCTTTTGGGGAAGGGGTTGGGTTAGATGGCTAATTGGGTCCCTTCCAACTCTGAAATTTTCTGTGTGTGTGTGCGTGTGTGTGTGTGTGTGTGTGTGTGAGCAGCCTCAGAAGCAGCAATATCAGGCAGAGCTCAGATTCCCTATATAGTAATGTTTTCTCACTGCTAGTCCATGAAATTTTTTTTTAACCAGGCTCTTAAATATTTATTACAAAGACTCCTTCCTTCTTAAAAACTGTAAACCTAAAAGCTGATTTCTCCTCCCTGTCTGCTGCTCCACTGACCCCTGCAACCCTTTTTTTCCTCTTGCTTATAGTCCCTGAGCTTCCAGAAGTTTCTAGACTGAAAGCAAGGGAGGAAAATTTAGACATTTTAACAGTGCGTGAAATGAGTTGGGTGGGGAAGAGCTGTTCTGTAACCCTGACTCCAATTGCTGGTGTTGGGAAGGAGAAGGAAGCAGCTGCCCCATGACTAGATTAGTCAAGCTGCTGACACACCTGGGGACTTGTTTTCTGCTTTCACTCTTTTTCCATTGCTGCATCTTGTAAGGGGTAAAGGGCTTGTAAAGGGCTGTCCATGAACCATGCTTATTGAATAGACATGGTTGTCTGTTTGTCTAAGCTTCTTTCTCCCCATTTATGTGGCGAATGCAATATGTGGCTCCCACCTTCCACAAACTAAATGAGGGCCAAGAAATGCAGCCCCCCATCCCCCCATCCAGTTCTGACTTGTCTCTACACCTGGAAAGTTCTATTCCAAATATCTAGTTCCTACCTGGCTATTTTGCATGGACTACTGACAAGCTTACACCAGAGGCCGAGGAAGAAAAAACACTGAATACCACAGAGGACTCCAGGTACCAGTCTTCAAAACCTCTGTGACTTTGCTAGGAAACAGAGACCCTGTTTAAACAGGAGGTAGAACAGGCATATTAATTCAGCCATTTGCTGTGCTCCCACATTGTTTTAAAGATCGTCAGATTTATGGGAATGTACTGGTAAATGTTTCACAGCTGGCTCTCCAAACAATCAAATAAATGCAAGAAACACTTTTAAATTTAATCTACATTATTAACATCTCCATTCCTTTCTTAAGTTTAGACAATCAGTGCAACAATAAATCCATCCCTGGTTTTCAGGTTTGCTAGTTTCCAAGGTGTAAATGCTCATACTAAGAATTTAACAATGGGCTCTAGAGAACCAGTTTGAGCTGCCTTCAATGCACTGCTGAATATGGACTAGACACCCTGTGAGAACTGCTTCATCAGTAGGAAGAGGTAGGTCCCACCTAGGACTGCCTACACAGGCAGTAATATTCCTGAAGGGTGGGTGTGCAAATTTCTGGAATAAAAAGACTTAAGCTTTCTTCCGGGAAGCAGCTAGACCTGGAAAGTACAAATTTTCAGAATTTTGGCTCCCTTAACTTCAGCAGAATCCTACCACCTAAGGCTTTATATTTTTACTGCTTTACTCAACTCTTGAATATCAGTGCCTTTCAATAACTACAACAACATACCTGGCCTTTGGGTTGCACGTATGTTTCTCTGATCTCAAATGCTTCTTAAAAGAATATTACCTTTCCACTCACCTCATGATTCCTCAATTACTGATACACACTGGTCTTGGTTGTAGCTAAGTAGTTGTACTGCTGGACCTCTAAAGAGACTAATGTGGCCACACAAAGAACTCTTCAATGAGCTTAGATTTTAAAAGGTCATGTTCAAATGATGGAAGTGAGGACACATAAATGAGGATGAATACAAGAATAAGGGAGTCCTATAAGAAGTGTAGGGAAGCTAAAGGCCAGAAGAAGTAGAAACTTGCAAAAAATATTATGGACAACCAACATTTACAAGACAGTGTGTCCTAGTGGAAAGAGCTATTGTCTTGGATCAGAAGGCACAGGTTCAAATGCTGATTTTCAAAACTTAATAGTTATATGGCCCTGGGCAAGTGACAACCTTTTTTGAACATCAGTTTCCTAATTTGTGAAAAGAAGATGAAAACAATACTTGTGTTACCTACCATACAGAATTGTTGGGAAGAAAATGCTTTGGAACTGTTAAAGTACTAATATAAGCATTATTACAGAATTAAGAAAAATAGAACAAAAAAGAGTTAATGGTGAATTGAAATCTAAGTGAAGAAATGATAATTTAATTAAATTCAGATATTTAGTAAGCTTAATGATCTACTATATACAGAGCTCTATACTGGACTGTGGGTGACATATAAGGTTTAGGTAAGACACAGTCACTGCCCTTCTGGAGCTTACAGTCTAGTGGGGGCTATGTATTTTCCTCTGTGAATTATTTCAAATTTATCTTGTATATGGCTTATTTGTACAGTTATTTGCATATCATCTTCCTTATTACAGCATGAGCTCCTTGAGAGAAGGGACTTTTCTTTTACCTTCTTTGTATCCTCAACGCTTACCACAAGTGTGTGGCACATAGTACTTAATAAATGCTTATTGACTGATGTACACATACATAAATGAGTAAGTAAATAATGATGATAAAAATGAGATAATAATAATAATAATAATAAGCACTAAAGCAGACAGCATATGTGTACACAGAATGGATGGAAGATATGAATGCTTTTATTATATAGTAGTCATTACTATGTCATAACAAAACTGGAAACAAATCTTAAGAGTTACGTGCAAGGACTTTATATAGCTTTTTCATCAGCAATATTCTCACCTCCAAGTTATACAAAAACATTCCAGTGCTTAATGAACTAGTGAAGAGGGACTGATCCACACTCAAACTGAGCCCCATTGTGGTGCTGAAAGGCTTCAATTGCCTATTGGGCACCCAGTATGGTGAAGGGAACTCAGTTGTCTCACCCCTGACCCTGGGGAGCCATTGCTTCTTATCACCTAGGACAACACTGACTCCCTCAAGTCCATCATTAAAGCCCATCAAACTGTGCTTTGCAAAATACAACGTATGAATGTTAGAGGTATTGAATGTGTTCATGCAACTGGTGATAAAGCAGAGTCTCCTCCCCATGACTCTCACGCAAACAGTCATCCACATTCACAGTCTCATCATATGTGGAAGTATACCAAAGGGTGTGAAAACTTCAGGGGCTGAAGACCCAGAGTTTTCAAGTGATGCTGCAATTACTGTTCCCTGCCCCCACTGTGGGTGGCCATCATCTTTGAAAAATGCCTCTAGTTTCATGAACCCCTCTTGGCTCACTTCTATTCTTTCTCTCCTCACCAATAAGCTCACATCTCCACCTCCACCATGGTTGTCCTTGAAGCCAGCTGCAAGCAGGATTCTGGAGTAAAGGAGTAGTTCTTGGTAACCCTGGAGGAGGACCTAGGTGCTCTGACCCATGTCCAGTGCTTGCTCTAGAACCTACACTTGGCGCAGGAGAAGCCCTGAAGTAGACTGCAGAATCTGAAATTTCTGTTGGTCTTGGGTTCAGCCACCTAGGAGGGTCCCCCACCCTCGACATCTTCATTGGCATGGAGGAGGATGGGAGGCTGACAGGCCTTCCTGCTGTTCTCTAGCCAACCTGAGAGAGTATGATTTTCTCCCTCATCTTCTTCTCTACAGCTGAAGCAAAAGGAGAAGTTCACAGGGGACTCTTCAAAAGAAGACTGGAGCCACTAACCTCCAGATCCAGTCCAGGAGGAGGAAGGGAGGGGAGGAGATTTGGAGATCAAAACAGACAGCTAATAGAGCATTGGTGGGGATGTGATTGTGGGAAAGAGATTTGGAGACATAAGGGTGGGGAGAATAGGATTCATTCATTTACAATAAAGAGGCCTATCTGATTAAAAAAATAATAACATTTAAGGTTTGCAAAATACTTTATACATATGATCTCATTGTTTGATACAGGGAAATCATAAGATGTAATTTCACTTCTAGACCCAGATTAGATGAAATAAGAATAGAAATTGAATTACTTAAATCAGAAGAATGAAAAGTTGAAAAACCTGTCATTAAAAAATCTATCCATAACACAAATTGAGAAGTATTATATAATAGTAAAACAGATGAAAAAATAATGCCAATGTCTAGAATTATTTTGGGAAGAAGAGGGACATATTAGAATTGAATTTCATAAAGCTCTTTTTGAGTTTGATGGTATGAATCCAATTATATAGACATTGAAACAAATAACAATAGACATTCAAAAAAGCTGGTATCAGCTATAACAATCATGAATGAATACATTCTCCAAAAATAAATGAAAGAGAAGGTAAAAATATTTCAGAACCTGCAAGCAATTATATATGCTGCAACCATTACCCCAGTAAGGACTGTAATAGGAAGGGTAAAATTATCTGGGAATGTTCTGGAGGAAAGGAGTCAGTTATCAGCATGGCAGAAGTGGTTGGAGGCAACCACTGAAGAACTGTGGAAACTCATTGGAAGATTACATCATTGGGACACATGGTAGAAAATTTGAATATATTGCTCAGTTAAAATCAATGATGCAGGAATGTGTTGAATGGAAATCTAGATACAAGCCAAAAATTTGAATGTAATGTAATACATTCAATGAGTCAAAGAGCTCAAATAATAAACACATCAATATCAATGAAAAACTATACTATAAACCAGAAGTTCTTAACAATTTTTATGTTATGGACTCCTTTGTCAATCCACTGAAACCTATGGATACCTTCTTAGAATAATGTTTTCAGATACATGAAAAAAAACATATAGGATTGTGAAAGACAGCAATTATGTTAAAATAGATATGTAAATTTTCCTTCTATGTTTTCATAGATCTTCTGAAATCCATCAATGGTCCCTTTGGGAGTCTGTAGACCTCTTGCTATAGAGGCTTGAGAAGCAAAGAAATTAGAGAAGATAGAGAATGTCTGAAGAAGAAGGAACAGTGTAGAAAATTTCTTGTGATCAATCAAAGTGTAAACTGGATTATATGAGAAACAGACAACTTGCATACCACTAATAAAATGAACAACAGGATAGTTACATTGAGGAAGGTAAATGAAACTCTAGCTTCTCTGAAAAACTAGAAAGTGTGGGTTTATAACATATCCCTAATCCCTTATCAGTGCTTTTAAAAAATTCCACACTATTCCTGTTGTGAAAGAAAACACAGACCAAAACAACAACAAAAATAAAAAAAAGTTTTAAAAAGTGTACTTCTATCTGCGTTCAGAGTACATCAGTTCTTTCTCTGAAGGTGGATAGGCTTTTTCATCATGAGCCCTTTAGAGTTGTTTTACATTATTGTATTGCTGAGAATAGCTGAGTCACTCACAGTTGAACATCATACAATATTGCTGCTACTGTGTATGATGTTCTCTTGGTTCTCCTCACTTTATTTTGCATCAGTTCATGTAAGTTTTCCAGAAACCACTGAGCTTGTCATTTCTTTTAGCACAATAGTATTCCATCACAATCACATAGCACAATTTGTTCAGCCATTCCCCAATTGATGGGCATCCCCTCAGTTTCCAATTCTTTGCCACTACAAAAGAGCTGCTATAAATATTTTTATACAAATAGTTCCTTTCCCCTTTTTAAAAATCTCTTTGGGATATAGACCTAGTAGCAGTATTGCTGGGTCAACAGGTATGTATAGTTTTATAGCCCTCTGGGCATAGTTCCAAATTGTTGGATCAGTTTACAACTCCATCAACAATTCATTAGTGTCACAATTTTTCCACCCCCCCAACATTTTTCATTTTTCTTTTCTGTCATATTAGCCAATTTGACAGGTATGAGATGGTGCTTGAGAATTGTTTTAATTTGGGGTAAATTGTCTCACAGAAACCCCCAAACAAACAAGAAAAGAAAATCCTCTTACAGTGGAGGGGAAATGGGGGAAGGTGAGAGGGAAATGAGTGAATCTTATTCTCATAGGATTTGGCTTACAGAGGGAATAACATACACATTCAATTGGGTATGGAAATCTGTCTTACCCTACAGGTAAATAGGGGGAGAAGGGGACAACAAAGCAGGGGGATGATAGAGAGGAGGGCAAATTGGGAAAGGGGGTAATCAGAAG
Source organism: Phascolarctos cinereus (assembly GCF_003287225.1). NCBI lineage: Eukaryota > Metazoa > Chordata > Mammalia > Diprotodontia > Phascolarctidae > Phascolarctos > Phascolarctos cinereus. Next base: position 159,407,684 of record NW_027555514.1, read on the forward strand.
CAAATACTTCTGAGGAGGGACAGGGTCAAAAGAAAGAATAGAATAAATGGGAGGGCAGGATAGGATTAAGGGAAATAGAGTTAGTTTTTCACAACATGTCTACTATGGACGTGTTTTGCATAACTGCACAAGTATAACCTATATTGAGTTGCTTGCCTTTTCAATGAGGGTGGGTGGGGAGGGAGGAAGGGAGAAGATTTGAAACCTAAAGTTTTAAAAACATATGTTTAAAAAAATGTTTTCACATGCTACTGGGAAATAAGAAATACAGGAAATGAGGTACAGAAGTCTGTCCTGCCCTACAGGAAAATAGAAGGGGAAGGGGATAAGAGAAGGGGGGAAGAGATAGAAGAGAGGAGGGACTAGGGGAAGGGATATTCAGAATGCATGCCATCTTGGGGTGGGGGGAGGGGTGAGTTGGGGTGAAAATTTGGAACTCAAAATCTTGTGGAAGTAAATATTGAAAACTGAAAATAAATAAATTTATATTTTAAAAATGCAAAAAGGAAAAAGGAAAAAAGGAAAAAAAGAATTGTTTTAATTTGCATTTCTCTAATCAATAGTGATTTAGAGCATCTTTCACATGTCCATAGAGAGCTTTGATTTCTTCATGTGAAAACTTTTTGCTCATATTCTTAGACAATTTATCAATTGAGGAATGACTCGTATTCTTATAAATTTGACTCAGGTCTCCATATTTGAACAATGAGGCCTTTATCAGAGAAACTTGCTGTAAAATTTCCCTCAGTTCTCTGCTTTTCTTCTAATTTTGGTTTCATTCATTTTGTTAGTGTAAAACGTTTTTGATTTGTTATAATCAATATTATTCATTTTTCATCTTGCAATGTTCTCTATCTCTTGTTTTTCATAAAATCTTCTCTTATCCATAGATCTGACAGGTAAACTATTCCATGCTTTGCTAATTTGCTTATGGTATCAGCCTTTATGTCTAAATCATGTACCCATTTGACCGTATCTTGGTATATGGTGTGAGATACTGGTTTATTACCTAGTTTCTGCCAAATTGCTTTCCAGTTTCCACGGCAGGTTTTGTCAAATAGTGACTTAATGACTATGTATTTCCCTCCATCCTACATTTTCCCCTATTTATCCTTCTCTCTCTCTTCTCTCTCTCTCTCTCTCTCTCTCTCTCTCTCTCTCTCTCTCTCTCTCTTTCTCTCTCCTTTCACCTCCTCAAAAGTGTTTTGCTTCTGCCACCACCTCCCTCAATCTGCCCTTACTTTTATCAGCACCCCCCCTTGTCCTCCTCCTCCTACTTTCTTATAGGGTAAGATAGATTTCAATTGAATGTGTATGTTATTTTTTGAATCAATTCCAATTGATTAAGGTTCAAACATTGCCTGTCCCCTGCATCTTCCCTCCACTGTAAAAACTCTTCTGTACCTCTTTTATGTGAGATAATTTACCCCATTCTGCCTCTTCTTTTCCCTTTTTCCCAGTGTATTCCTCTTTCTCACACCTAAATTTTATTTTTTGGATATCATCTCATCATAGTTAACTCACACCTGTGCCCTCTGTCTATGTATATTTCTTCTAACTGCCATAATAATGATAAAGTTCTTAAGAGAAATGTCATCTTTCCATGTAGGAAGTTTCCCATATAAACAGTTTAACCTTATTGAATCTCTTATAATTTTTTTCTCATTTACATTTTTATGCTTCTCTTGAGTCTTATATTTGAAAATCAAAATTTCTGTTCAGCTCTAGTCTTTTCAACAGGAATGGTTGAAAGATATCTGTTTCACTGAATATCCATTTTTTCCCCCTGAAGGCTCATGCTCAGTTTTGCTGGGTAGGTAATTTCTTGCTTGTAACCTTAGCTCCTTTTCCCTCTGGAATATCATATTCCAAGCCCTCTGATCCTTTAATGTAGAAGCTGCTAAATTTTTTTGCTATCGTGACTGTGGCTCCACTGTATTCCAGTTATTTCTTTTTAGCTACTTTCTCCTTGACTTGGGTACTCCAGAATTTGGCTGTAATGTTCTTGGGAGTTTACATTTTGGGATCTCTTCCAGGAGGTGATTGGTAGATTCTTTCAATTTCTTTTTTTTTTCCTACTAGCTCTAGAATATCAGGCATTTTTCTTGATTATTTCTTGAATAATAATTTCAATAATTCTCAAGTTATTTCTTCTGCATCTGTCAGTTGTTATTCCAATGAGATATTTCACATTTTCTTCTATATTTTCATTCTTTTGACTTTGTTTTATTGCTTCTTGATGTCTTGTGGAGTCATTAGCTTCCATTTGGTCAATTCTAATTTTTAACAAATTATTTTCTTCATTGAGCTTTTGTATTTCCTTTTCCATTTGGCCATTTCTATTTTTTAAGGAGTTCTTTTCTTTTCTTTTCTTTTTTTTTCTTTTTGCTAGGCAAAGGGGTTAAGTGATTTGAGCAGGGTCACACAGCTATTAAGTGTTATGTGTCTGAGGCTGGGTTTGAACTCAAGTCCTCCTGACTCCAGGGCCGGTGCTCTATCCACTGCACCACCTAGCTGCCCCAGGAGTTCTTTTCTTCAGTGAATTTTTGCACATCTTTTTCCATTTGGCTTATTCTGTTTTTTAAGGTGTTATTTCCATTGATATTTTTTGTGCCTCCTTTTCCAAGATATTAACTCTTTTTTTCATTATTTTCTTGCATCACTGTCATTTGTTTTCCCAATTTTTTTCTCTGCCTCTCTTATTTCATTTAAAAAATCCTTTTTGAGGTCTTCCAGGGATTCTTTTTTTTTGGGGGGGGCCTGAGACCAATTCATATCTTTCTTTGAGGCTTTGGATGTAGCTGTTGTGACATTTTTGTTTTCTTCTGAGTTTGTGTTTTGATCTTCCCTGTCACCCTAGTAACTTTCTATGGACAGGCTCTTTGTTGTTGTTGTTGTTTACTTATATTCCCAGTCCATTTCTCAACTTTTAACCTTATGTTAAAATTAAATTCTGTTTCTAGGGTGAAGGGGTAACTGTTCCAAGCTTCAGGTTTTTCATGTTGCTATTTTCAGAGCTAGTTCTGGGGATCTGTAAGTTTTCATTTCTTCCAATGTGATATGATCTAAGGACAGGTGTAGTCACTGCTCTTCTGGTCTGTGCTCTGGTCTCTGAGTGGTCAGAAACATTCTTTTCCACCCTGAAACTCTAACCAGGGTCCTAGCTACTGCCAGCGCTTCTCATCCAGGGACTGTGACCCAGAATTGCATATGGCAATGCAACAGAGGCCTGCTCGCAGTGCCAACAAAGGCCCCCCTGTAATCTCCTTCTGACCAGTTGTCCAACCCCCTTACATTCTGTGGGCTGAGAGCTCTGAGAGCCACTGCTGCTGATTTAGTTTCCCTAAGGCTTGCTTCTGGTTTGCCGGGGTGTGGGCTATGCTGTACTGTACTCCACTCTCACCCTAGTGAGATAGACCTTTCCTGCTCCCCCGGATTGTTTTGGGCTGGAAAATTGTTTCACCCCATCCTTTTGTTGGTTCTGTCCTTCTGGAATCCTTTTTTAGGTGTTAATGATTGGAGGGGAATTTGGGAGAGTTCAGGTGAGTCCCTCCCTTTACTCTGTCATCTTGGCTCCTCCCCCTGGATTCTTAATTCTTCAAGAGCCTCACAATGGTGCCAGAATTTTTAGCAATGCAATTTAAAAAAATTTTTTTTAATCTGAATTGTACACTGAATAAAAGAAGCATTTCCATATACACGGTAAAACAGAATAAGAGGATTATCCATAGAACTGCAGTTCTTTATTATGTATTAGTTGTCTTTCTTTTAAAGTATATTGAGTTAAATCTGTAGCTTTCAAAACTATCTTGCTCGTCTGTACTTCTTTCTAGCCTTCCTTCTGTTCTCTTCTATGCATTGAAAAGGGGTGTCCCAATGATGTCTCCTCTCCTCACCTTCTTTCCCCTCCCTTCTCCCTCTTCTCCTCTCTTCTCCTCTCCTCTCTTTTTTTCCTATCCCCCTCTGCTCTCCTATGTTCTCTTTCTTTCTCTTATCCTCCCCTCCCCTCTCTTCTCTACCAGGTACAGTGAAAAGTCTAGAGTATTGGATATCCACAAAGCAAATTATTTTCTCTTTAAAGAATGCCACAAAACACTGAAATATTAAGAATGATTCATGTAGAATGTGAAATTTTCCAGGGAAATAGTATAAGCCCACTATTTTTCTTCATTGTGTTTAATCAGTTATCACTCAGGAGAAGAACTAAATATAGCTTTCAAGACAAAAAGGCAGTCCTCCTAAAACATTGTATTAATCACTTGATGTACATGGATGACATAAATTATATGATTCCACTAAAAAGCACATTAAACAGTTAGTATATCTCATGGAAACTTTCTACAATGATATCAGTGTGCCATTTGGCATTCTGTAGAGGTCAAATTCTTTTTTTCTTTTTTTTTGCTTTTAGGCAACTGGGGTTATATGACTTGCCCCGGGTCACACAGCTAGGAAATGTCAAGTGTTCAGTCTGAGGCCGGATTTGAACTCAGGTCCTCCTGACTTCAGGGCCAGTGCTCTATCTACTGCCACCTAGCTGCCCCTAGAGGCCAAATTCTTGATGTGCAACAAGGAAGAATGGAGACTGAAGGGTCTGAACTTGAATTGGGAGGTAAGATTAAACCAGAGGTTGCAGGTACAATTTATAACTATCTTTTCTCCTCAAAGCATAGCACATTAAGCATTAGTGCTATCAAGGAGAAAGCTGAGGCTGGGTTTGTTGAGAATGTCCTCTCCTGCCTCCATGCTTTGATATAGGCTGTCCTTTATGCTGAGAACGTTCTCTTTCCTCATTTTTTACCCTGTACACAATAGGCTCAATAAATACTTACTGATTGTTTGGTTGATTACTGAAAATTGGAGCTGTCCAAAAAGGAAATGAGTTGTGTCCCCCAGTAGTGGATTCCTTCTCATTGGTGGTTTTCAAGGGGAAGGTGGAATGCCACTTGTCAAGGATTCTGTACAGGGAATTTCTACATGGGTACAGGTTGGCCTAGATGGTCTCTGAGGTCCCTTTGAACTCAGATGCTCTAATCAATTGGTGTCATTATCTCTTACATTTCTATTTCCATAGCTTTGGTTTTTTCTTTTAAAAAAACTGCCATATTACCATTATTATTTATAGCATTATTTTATACTATTATTTTATGTATTATTTATACCATTATTTAACCTTTTCCAGTGCATTTTCCTCTCTCGCCTTTTCTGATTTTTCCTTTTTCCTTACTGTAATACTTTTTTTCATGCTATTTATGCTATTTTGCTTGTGTTTATCTAACATCATTCAGCTCTGATTATGATGATGATTATAATGAGCAGCTATAATTATACCTTGGATTTATATAGCATCGTTCCTCTATTGAGCACAAAGCATGTTCACATCTATCATCACATTTGTTCTCACATTGCCTCCATTTACAGCTAGAAACTGAAGCCTGGATAGGTTGTGAATGCCAAAGCATCTGCAGTCAGAATTCAAGTCCATGTTTACCTGCATCTCTGCTTTATGTAGATTTAAAAAAAAAAAGCAGCTAATTTATGGGCAACACAAAAAATGTAAGTAACTTAGGGCATGGTAGACTTCTGCAACTGGGGCCTCAGATGTTGGTATTTCCCCCCAAGTGTACCAGTGTGGTGACAACATGCAACAGTTCTCCCAACGTGCTTCTTCCTTTGCTTCCCTTTCCCCCACCCCCAATCTTTTGAGGCAACAAACAAAAGGCTTTAATTAAGTCATGTTTTGATAATATATTCTATTCAGTGCTCTGTGTATTAGATCAAAAAATCTCATGGCCTGACTTCTACATCTGACCTGTCTTTTTTTTTTTTCTGAGCCTGGTCCCATGAGCTCATCTTAGTTGGGCTGGCTGCATTTTGTTGATATTGATGAGGAGTCAGAGGATGGTAGGAGCACAGACTTAGAGCCGGAAGGAACCTTAGGGTCATTCAGTCTGACCCTCTCATTTTCTATCTGAGGCTTTAGCTAAAACTCTGAAAGAATGAGTGACTTGCTCACACTCATAATGGGTATAAGTGACCTGTCTTGGATTTGAACTGAGGTCTTCTTCTTTTTTTTATTTAAATAATTTAAGATTAGTGTCTTGTCTTTCATAGAAAGAATGTACGTACTGGGACATGAGTACAGTTACAGCAAGTCTGGCATGCTAGCAAAATGGGACACATTCAAGTATCATTTTGCTTGAAATTAAAAGCAAACTACATGAGATTAAGGCATTAAAATCATATCTCAATCTGAATATGGGTTTAAATAAAAAATGCAGAAGTGCTAGCTCATGTTATTTTTTACCATATTACAAAAGCAATTGGTACCCATGTCCATGGAAGCAGCAACAATGTTACCTGTCTACTGAATAGTACTACTGCAAAGTGGATTGCTTTCAATGCTAGTTGTAAAAACACTAGCTTTACAGAAGTTGGTATCTGTACAAAATTGCAGCTTACTTTCTTCACTTCTGTCCCTTCAAAAAGTCTTTACACAGTAATGCTAAAACACCCAGTTCTGTGATCCTGAATCAATATATTGCCACTTTCTTTTTGGTAGGTTGAGCTTCATAGTGTCAACACCTCACACATCCATTTTATAGTCTCTTCCTGCAGAAGTAGGCAAGTATCTTTCTCCAAAAGTTAATAGTTTTAAGTAAGAATGGCAGAACTCTCCTTGGAGAAGGATTTCAATTGTGCTGCAACGTATTAGATTCTACAGGTAGGGTAGAGTCCTACAGTGTATCCGTATCATATGTAGGCTTGCCGGCTAATGTAAAGGGGTGAGACAGTTGAACTGAGGTCTTCTGTATCTAAACACGGCATTCTTTTCATCATACCATGTTGTCCCTCAGTTTCTGGGTTGTCTCTTGTCGTTGCTTTGTGGAGTCCTACAGAGAATGCCCAACCCACTCGCAAAACCTTCTCCTTCCACGTTGATGGAAAGAATTTAAGGGATGGGGAGGGATGATCCCAATCTGTTATCTGTGAGTCTGGAATTTCCAAAGCCATGTGTGGGCACTGGTGCCATAAACCCTGTTATTTGTTAATGGGATTTGAATGTGAAACTCCCACATGCTGCTTCTAAATTTTGCTCCATCTGTTCATTTATGTAAGTTTATTTATTCCTTTATTTGGGACAGCAAGGTGAACTACTCTGGTTTAAACCAGGAAATTGGAAATGTAAATTTGTGGAAGTAGGGGGAGACAAAGTTGGTTGGTGGGTGGTTTGTGGAAACCCGTCTGCTAGTTTCCATCCCCCTCACTTTCCAGTTGAAAAGCTGATAGTTGGATCATGGACTAGTGAGATAGTATATTTAGCAGCAGTAATACATGGTTATGCACCCTTGTACTAAGATGATATTCCCACTAGGGTAATAGCATTGGCATCCAGCAATCTTGGAATGGACAGCTCTGAGGAATGTATTCTGCTGCCTCCATGTTTTTACTCACGCTATTCCTTATGTGTAGAATATGTTCTCTCCACCTCTTCAACCAACTGAATCAAATTCCTAAGCATCCTACCATAGGTAGCTAGGTGGCCCAGTGGATAGAACACTGGGGCTAGAGTCAGGAAGATCGGAGTTAAAATCTGGTCTCAGATACTTACTAGGTATATCCACACCTATAAAATGGGGATCATAGTAGTATCTACCTCCCAGAAGATCACATGAGGTAGTATTTGCAAAGAGCTTAGTACGGTAGGTGCCACTATTTAGGCACATCTTTTGTGCTTAATTAAGGCATGTTCCCTCCTCCCCACCACCTGCTGCCCAACTCAAATGGCATCTTCTCTAAAAAACCTCGTCCATAAAGATCTTTCCCCTCAGAACTCACAGAGCACTTTGCACCTCTCTTGGTACTTATATTTAATATATACTTATTATACTCGATACTTATACACAATTTATATGTATCTGTGTACATGCCTTTACCCCAATGGTATGCCAGTAAATGTTTAACAGCTGGCTTTTTGAAAAGACATAATGTATCCATAGCACATTTTTAAGTATAATCTGCATTATTAACATTTTCTCCATCACTTTCTTAAGTCTAGGCAATCAGTAAAACAATAAATACACCCCTTGCCTACCTTTGAGGTGTAAATATTCCCCTTGGAAATTTAACAACTGACTGGCTCCAGCACATCTTTAGACTATAAGTTTCATGAAGTTAAGAACAGTGGCTAGGCTAAGCTTCATATAGTCCCCCCATCTCCTACCCTGCCAGTGCCTAGTACAGCATGCTTCACAAAAAACATCTATTCAATCTTTATAAATTGATCAATAGTTTTCCTCAGACTTCACACAATTCACTTTAGTGAACTTGGCAGCAGGATCATAGGAACAACTTGAGGAGCCAGAGGCAAAAGGGTGGCCTAGTTTAGATCTAGTCCAAGGAGACAGCAAGGAATTTGCATGGTAATTCTCTATCTTTCAAATATTGACATAAATCCTGGATTTCTATCTGATGTGGGATTTACCTTTAATTTTCCTCTCGTCTCCCTTTTGGTTATGGGTCAGTGATGCTTCGAAGGATGCTTCTTTTATAATCAATTTCCTTCCATTTCAAGCCAGATGGGATTTTGACCCTAATGCCTTGCCTCAGGTTTTCTGGCACACTATAGGAACTACTGTGGCTAAAACGAAGTGGAAATTTTCAGATCCCTTAGCTTTATTTATTTATTTTATAGCTCATCCACCAATATATTGTGTGGCAAGGACCCCAGTCACATGGCCTCTCTAAACCTAATTTTCCTTTTTCCTCTGGAAATTGAGACACTGGAAGCTTGTAGCTAAAGCAATTCTTGGGAAGGAGCATCGTGGGTGGGAAGGAAGTTCTCCCATTATTCTATTCTTACCACACTAAGACAAGCAGGACAGCTGATGAGGACTTCATCAGGTTTTCTGATGTCTTGGCTAAACCTTGTATATCTTTCCTTCCACCCTCTGCCCCCACTAAAGCTTAGTATGGCATGCACAATCTGGGGGCTGGCACATGTTCAGCCGGCATAATACTCTGCCCTTGCAGAGTTATTTATTTGAAATGATGGAGAGGGAATGATCCAGACAATATCTCGCTAGGGAAGAATGGTTAACTCCAGGGGCTGTTGTGGCTAGGTCAATAGCCAACAAATATTTATTAAGCGTCTATGATGGACCAGGTGCTATGCTAAGTGTTAGGGATATAAAAACAGGGAGCTCTAGGAGCTCTAATCTAATGAGGGAGACACCAGACTTTTACAAATAAGCTTTATATAGTATAAATAGAAATAATTAAGGAGAGAGAAGGTACTAGAATTAAGAGAAGGTTGGGAAAGCCTTCCTGTAGAAGATGAGATTTTAGTTGGAGCTCATGGGAAACCAGGCTTTCTGAACACTTAGTTTAGGACTTGGGTTCAAATTCTACCTTTGGCACTTACTGTCTATGAGACCTTGAATATACCCTTCTTGTGCCTCAGCCTTCCCATCTGTAAAATGAGATGATTGGCCTCCTGAACTCTAAGGTCCCTTCTAGCTCTAGAGCTAGGGTTGTATAAACCTATGACTGGTATGCAGATTGATGCTGTGCCGCTTGCCTGTCTAGATTTTGCATATAGCCTCTTTCCCTGCTTCTGAATCACTTTCTGATCTTGCACTTTGTCCACAGTAAGAGTCTGAAAAATGTTTGTCGAATTTCCCTGACTTGAAAACCAAAATACTTGACAGTAGCCACAGCTTTTTTTGGAGCCTTGGATTTTCCTCTAGAACCTGTTGCTATGCTCACATTTTCAGAGGAATGAAAACATCAACACACACACACACACACACACACACACACACACACAGAGCCCTGGTTTCACTGTTTTTCCACTGCTCTCTGATAGGACCCAGTAGGGGAGGCATCAAGAATGAGGACATGGCATCTCTGAGTATCCATAAGGATGATTCACATTTCAGGATGAATCACATCCCAGCTCATTTGGTCCCTGCAAACCCTTGAAGACCTGATGAGGGCAAGACCAGTTGGTCCAAATTGTGATCCTGGATTGTTGTGGTTGTTTTTTTGCAAGACACCCACACTTTAGGGAGGTGGGTCTCTTCTAATTTGTTTTGTATCAGCCACCAAACAGCCGTTAGACAGAAGGAATTGGGTTGAAGTTAAAAAAAAAAAACGAAAAGAAGCATTAGGATTGCCCATCCCTGGGGACACCCTGACCCCTTTCCTTCCTCCTGATGTTGTGGCCTCAGTACTTTATAGCTCCCTACATAATTCTTCACCGCTGAAACACAGAAATCTAATATTAGAAAATGGCAGCTCACTTTACAGCTTTGACAATTTTCCCCATGCTTCCTCTTTTCCCCACATTGTCTTTTGAGGCAGCAAGCCAAGTGCTTTCATTCCAACAACCCAGTGGATCATCAGTTTACTGTGGAGCAAATCGAGTTATGAAGATATGAAAAGTGGTGTCCTCTTTAATCTGTGCTGATGGTTGCTTTATGGCCAAGAAGCAGTGGCACTTAGTTTTTTTAGGACAGTTTGGAAGAGTGGGAAGAATGCTAGACTTGGAGTCAGGAATGTCTGAGTTCAAATCTTTTCTCTGGTGCATATTTGCTGTGTGGTCTTAGACAAAACCTTACCCTCTCTGAGCCTTGATTTTTTCACCTATAAAATGTGGATAATAATCCTTGTTCTGCCTACCTTGTAGTTTTGTTATCAATCCCACATTCAGTCGATCAACAGGCATCTATAAAATGCCTACTGTTTGCTAGACACTGCACTTGGCACTGCATATACAAAGACAAAAACGAGAAACTCCTAACTCTCCTGGAGTGATTGATTCATTGTTATAAAGATCAAATGGGGAAAGATATGTGAAATAGCCTTGTCAACTAGTAGTATGACACCAAGTAAAGCATTATTTCTATTGTAGGGCTATTGTAAGAGTCCAATTTGATGATGGAGGTAATGTTATACAAGTATGAGCTATTGTTATCATGGCCAGAATTCCAGTCTTCTCTAGTAATGGTACTAATACTATGGGGCAGCTAGGTGACACAGTGGGTACAGCACCAGCCCTGGATTCAGGAGGACCTGCGTTCAAATCCAGCCTCAGACACATAACACTTAGTAGCTGTGTTTCCTTGGGCAAGTCACTTAACCCCATTGCCTAGCCAAAAATTAAAAAATTAAAAAATAATACTAATACTAATACTAACTAGCATTTATATAGTATTAAAGGTTTACAAAGCACTTTACAAATATTATCTCATTTTATCTTTACAATACCCCAGGGATGTAGATGCCATTATTATCTCCATTTTATAGATGAGGAAACTGAGGCACACAGATGTTAAATGAGTTGCCTAGGATTGCACAGCTAGTAAGGATCTGAGGCTGGATTTGAACTTAGGTATTCCTTGCTCCAGGTCCAGCCCTCTATTGACTGCACCACCTAGACTGGTTCTGTAGACTTGAAATCAAGAAAACTCAGGAAGATCAACGTTCAGCTTCTGTCTCTGATACTCTTTAGATGTGGTTGTGGTTATTGTTCAGCTGTGCCCAGTTCTTCATGACCAGCATGCCAGCTCCTTCTGTCTTCCACTATCTCTCAAAGTCTGTCCAAGCTTGTTTTCACTGATTCCGTGACGCTATCTATCTCATTCTCTGCCGTCCCCTTTTCCTTTTGCTTTCAATCTTTTCCAACATCAGGGTCTTTTCCGTCGAGTCCCGTGGGAAGAGTAGTTAAGCTACGACTTCAGGATTTGACCTTCCAGTGAATGTCCTGAATTAATTCCTTTAAGTATTGACTGATCTGATTTCACTGTTGTCCATGGGACTTTCAAAAGTCTTCTCCAGCACAATTCAAAAGCATTGATTCTGTAGCACTCAGCTTTCCTTATAGTTCACCTCTCACAGCTAATGGAAAAAAACAAAGCTTTTACTATATGGACCTTTGTCAACAAGGTAATGTCTCTGCTTTTTACTATGCTGTCCAGATTTGTCATAACTTTCCTTCATTTAAAGCTCTCAGAGCCCATTTCTCAGCTATAAAATGAGGCTAGGTTGGACTATGTTAGAGGTGTGAAACATGAATGTAGCAGGCTGCAGTGCAGTCCATAATACTTCTGACTGTGGCTCAAACCAGATTGAAATGTCATTGGGAAATATTTAACAAAGCAAACAAAATACATATATAATATATGGTTTTCTGAGCGAATATATAACCTGCAGAGATGCTTGTGAATGGTTTAGCAGCCCCTGTTTCTATTTTAGTTTGCCACCATTAGTCCAGACGGTCTCTAAGATGCCTCCAACCTCTAACTCTAAGATCCCATGGAAGATCACTCAACTAGGAGTCAGGAGTCCTGGGTTCTAGGCCTGGATCTCCCACTAACTTTATGGGACACCCTGAGTGATTCATTCAATCCCACTAAGCTTCCTTTTCATCACCTATGAAATAAAGGGGTTTACTCAGCTGATCTCTAAGGCTCTTTCCAGCTCTAATACGCTGTGGCTGGATGATTCTCAGGTTTTCACCTTAGACAAGTGAGATGGTGCAGGGCAGCTGAATCTATCTAGCAAATTACTAGAGTTTGATGTGTGTAGAGGAAATGCCACCTAAAATTCCTGGCTCTGAGCCAATCCCTTACCTATTCTTGACATTCTTCCTTATCTGAAAGGAAGGGCTAATAATACCCCCTGTATCTCTTGAGGATGTTGGGAGATTAATTAATGTTAAAGTCAGCAAAAATAGAAATCCCCATGGCTGTACTAAGACTGGTTTCTATTATTATTCTCAGTCTATTTGAAAAAAATCAAGAGGGTTTTTTTTTTCCCCTGCCTGTAAAATTCACATTTACTACAATTAGAGGGTAGGAAGCCAGAGAAAAGAAGCTGTGAGGTTAGCAGATTTGTCAGTAAGTAATACCTTGCATCCCACTTTTCTTAGATTAGAATGAATGATTCCCTAGATGAATTTGATCTTTCTTGTTTGAACATAGCTTTGGGAAAGATAAACTAGTGAAGGAGGCAGCCTAGTGCCATGATCTGAAAGCTGGGCCTAGAAATACGAGCCTTTCATTTTTCTATTTATGCCAATAGCTTGGCATGTGCCCTATTAGTTATTCTCTTTGGATGTGAAGGTCCACAAATTGATTAAAAAATACCCACCCACATCACAGGGGTATGATAATTAATTGAAAGTATTCTAGTATGCAGCAATAGTACGTGGCATATAGTAAGTGCTTAATAAATGTTGATTAATTATTGGTTGATATGATAAATATCTTAGCAGTCATTGAGCAACTACTGGATACAGTAGTTAGTACCTGGCAAAGCACTAGGGATTGGAGGGAGGGGCTCTAACATCAATTGCATGTTTGCTTGGTGCATATCAATCAGCAAGTATTTATTAAGCACCTACTGTGTGCAAGGCACTATGCTGGGTCATGGAGATTCAAAGACAAAACCGAAACAGTCCCTATTCTCAAGAAGTTTACATTTTATAAAGGAAGACCACACATACATATATAGATGTATGCAGGATAAATGCAAAATAATGACAAGGTAGTTTTGGAAAGGTGGGCATTAGTAACTGGGTAGGGGGAGGGGATAAAAAAGGATTCAGGCAGAAGGTAGAGATTGAGTTGATTCTTAAATTAAGTAAAGGATTCCGTAGGGCAGAGGAGAAAAGGGAATCCATTTCAGGCATTGGGGACAGCAGTACAAAGAACATGGGGTGTGCTGTGTGTGGAACAGAGACAAGGCCAGGGGAGAAATATAAGAGCGTTGAATCTTCCTCAGCTGCTCCTTCTGTGACTAAGAGGGAGGCCTCAGAAGATTCTGACAGACAAGAATCTGTATTCTAAGCTTCATTTTTGTCCTTATTCATTTTATAATATATATGCTGCACATCCTTGTACCTTTGCTGATTCCTGAGGCATCTCTAAGTATGAGCTTCTGCCATGATGGGTCTGAGTCAAGGGGACACTACAGAACTGGGGAGTCAGACAGCCTTTCAAAAAGCTCAAAACACAGGGATAATTTCTTTTTCTTTCTCTCTCTCTCTCTCTCTTTCTTTCTTTCTTTCTTTCTTTCTTTCTTTCTTTTTCTTTCTTTCTTTCCTCTTCCTTCTTCCTTCCTTCCTTCTTCCTTCCTTCCTTCCTTCCTTCCTTCCTTCCTTCCTTCCTTCTTCTTTTCTTTCTTCTCTTCTCTCTTCTCTCTTTCTTTCTTTCTTTCTTTCTTTCTTTCTTTCTTTCTTTCTCTTTCTTCTTTCTTTCTCTCTTTCTCTCTTCTCTTTCTTTCTCTCTCTCTTTCTTCTTTCTTCTCTCTCTTCTTTCTTCTCTTTCTCTCTTCTTTCTCTCTTTCTTTCTCTCTCTTTTCTTCTTTCTTTCTTTCTTTCTTTCTTTCTTTCTTCTTCTTTCTTTCTTTCTTTCTTTCTTTCTTTCTTTCTTTCTTTCTCTCTCTTTCTTTCTCTCTTTCTCTCTCTTTCTTTCTCTCTTTCTCTCTCTCTCTTTCTTTCTTTCTCTCTTCTTTCTTTCTCTCTTTCTTCTTTCTTTCTTTCTTTCTTTCTTTCTTTCTTTCTTTTTCTTTCTTTCTTTCTTTCTGTCTGTCTGTCTGTCTTTCTTCTTTCTTTCTTTCTTTCTGTCTTTCTGTCTTTCTGTCTTTCTCTCTCTCTTTCTTCCTTTCTTTCTTCAATCAGGGTTAAGTGATGGTAATTTCCTGCTGAATCTCCTCTTGCCTGTGGCTCAGCTGGGAATCATGATACTATTTCCCACACTAACCACTAGTGTGAGCTAAGGAACAAGCCCCAGAAAGGACTGACCTGCAGGGACAGAGGGCAGCCTGCTTGCTGGACTATTTCATAGGACTAGGCATGATGGGCTGCAAGAGGTAGGAGTGGTGGGGCAGGAAGAATGCAGGCCAGATTCTTGTATCTGCCTCCTCTCTGCTTTGCAGGTCAGTGGTTGGAGCTGAGTATGTCTCCCACTTTTCCTCTTGGGTGACTAGGACAATCTCTCTCTTTTTTTTAAATTTTATTAATTTATTTTGATTTATCAACAATCACTTCCATATGCTTTTGAGTTGAAAATTTTTCTCCCCCTTCCTCCCCGCCACCCTCCCCAAGATGGCGCACAATCTGATATAGGCTTTACAGTTACATACCCATTAAACATATTTTCACATTAGTGAAGTTCTAAGTAAAAATTAAAACCAATAGGAGGAACCATCAGAAAGGTGAAACAAAACTCAACAGAAGGTAAAAATAAGTGATAGCGATTCGACTTCCATAGTTCTTTCTTTGGATGTGGATAGCATTTTCCATCCTCTGGAGATGTCTTAGATCTTTGTAATGCTGAGAAGGGTTCAGCTTAACAATCTTAGTCATTGCACAACGTGGCTGTTATTGTGTACAAAGTTCTCTTGGTTCTGCTCACATCACTCAGCATCAGACCATAGAAGTCTTTCCAGGTTTTTCTGAAGTCAGCCTGTTCATCATTTCTTATAGCACAATAGTATTCCATTACATTCATATACCACAACTTGCTCAGCCATTCCCCAATTGATGGGCATCCTCTCAATTTCCAATTCTTTGCCACCACACAAAGAGCTGCTATGAATATTTTTGTACATGTGGGTCCTTTTCCCATTTGTTTGATCTCTTTGGGATATAGCCCTAGAAGTGCTATTGCTGGATCAAAGGGTATGCACATTTTTGTAGCCCTTTGGGCATAGTTCCAAATTGTTCTCCAAAATGGTTGGATCATTGCATGACTCCACCAACAATGTATTAGTGTTCCAGTTTTCCCACATCTTCTCCAACATTTATCATTTTCCTGTTTTGTCATGTTGACCAATCTGATAGGTGTGATGTGGTACCTCAGAGTTGTTTTGATTTGCATTTCTCTAATTAATAACGATTTAGAGCATTTTTTCATATAGATAGCTTTAATTTCTTCATCTGAGTACTGTCTGTTCATATCCTTTGACCATTTATCAATTGGGGAATGGCTTGTGTACTTATAAATTTGTCTTAATTCTCTATATATTTTAGAAATGAGGCCTTTAT
Organism: Phascolarctos cinereus; assembly: GCF_003287225.1. Taxonomy (NCBI): domain Eukaryota; kingdom Metazoa; phylum Chordata; class Mammalia; order Diprotodontia; family Phascolarctidae; genus Phascolarctos; species Phascolarctos cinereus. The sequence goes on from NW_027555514.1 coordinate 159,423,738, forward strand.
CAGAGAGACTGGTTGTAAAAATTCTTTCTGGCTAGGACAATCTCGATGAACCTTCTCACATTCTTTAGCTTTTCTTCTGCCCCTCAAGTCCTGAGGCAGTGTCTTTGCTTCCTTCCCCTCTTCCCTTCAACACATTAGCTCTCAATCTTCCTCTACCTGTCTTTTCCATTGACTCCTACAGAGGCATCTGAGTCCCTCCATTCTTTGAAATTTTATGGCCTGATTGTGTCCTCTGGAGTAATTTTTTAGAGGGAATTTCAGCAATGTCCACCATATGCCTCTTTATTCTCCTTCTTGGTCTTCATTTCTTTTTTCCTCTTTTTGTTTTTTAAAGTTGCCCATATAAATTATGTGTATGTCCACATGAGTTTGTCTATGTATGGTTTGAAGGGAGGGATGAACAGATATTTCTAGAATCTCATCCCCACAATATTCCTCGAGGGAGGGGAGCAGGAATTTTGGGCCACTGAGACTGTCCTGATCTGCTCTCCTCACAGAGAGACTAGATTTTGGACTAGAATTGTAACTATCCCATCCCCCACCCTCATCCGTATATAGTTAGTCTAAGGGAAGTGATTTTTAGGTTCAAGTCATTCTCCTGGTTACTATTCCTTAATGGGAAGTACCTGTTACATTTTTACTTTACCCCTCTTCTCATTAGATGCTAACTACATTAAGGCCTTCACAACAATGAATGGTGAATAAACCATATTTACCCAAGCTGAGAGCAAACAGAAATTAGGAAAGTTATATTCAGATTGGAATATTCCAGACAATACACAGAGAGAATTTGCTGTCCTATCATGTGTGATATATCTTAACTCAAGAGACAGAGACAGAGAGAGAAAGAGAAAGAGAGAGAGAGAGAGAGAGAGAGAGAGAGAGAGAGAGAGAGAGAGAGAGAGAGAGAGAGAGAGAGAGAGAGTCCATCCTTGATTTCACCCAAAGAGAAATTCCTCTGAAGTCTCTGGTGTGGCAAGAGGGAAATACTTGAGGCACCAGCTCTTTCAAATGTTGGCTTTTTTTTCCCCCAAAGTCTTTCTCTCTTTCCAGAAACCTCTCCCTGAAGAGAGTCTGTCCCCTCTCAGAAGCCAGAAGACAAATTCACTTCTCCCAAGCTCTTGCCCCCATATAGACATGAGGTGGTGTGTAATCTGTTTTTTTTCATCAATAAGGAGAGTCTTATGTAAGTATCCAAGCTTGAACTCTGGGTTACATTCTTTTTTGTCTTCAAGTTTTGGGGTTAAAAGCTTTTACTCCAAATGATTTTGTGTAAATTCAGAATAGTGTAGTTCAGGAGTGTATGTTTGTGTGTGTGTGTGTGTGTGTGTGTGTGTTTGCAAAAATTTGATCTTTACCTTTTCTTTTTTTTCCCATCTGTGATTTCATTCATGTAGGAAGCTCCCACTGAGGGAACTTCTTCCATGAATGTAAATTGCTATTTTGGGGGTAACTTTTAGTGTTCGAGTTGCCTAGAGCAATGAGAGATTAAGCGACTTGATCAGAATCCTACAGCTAGAATGTGTCAGAGATTAGAATTGAATCCATGTCTTCCTGATTCTGAAATTGGCCTTCTCTGTATTATACATAAAGTAGTTAGAGAGCAAGTCTCAGGGCCAGAAAACCCTGGGTTCAAGTTCTGCCTCTTATACATCCTGGCTGTGTGACCTTGGGCAAGTCTTGGGGTGTTGGGCAAGTCATAACCTCTGAATGCTCTTGGAAACTCTGAGACTATAATTTGCAGAGAAGGTATCAGCCTTGCCTTAATAGTTTCCCTACCTAGGAATTCCTTATACCAATAAAAAACACAGGTTCAGGTCCCATCTCTATTCCCTATGTTTATATAATAAACTTAAGTAAGGAAAACAGATTTCTCTCACAACAACACAATCTTGCTTTTCCCTTTCCAATGTTTCTGTTGTCTTCTGTAGGCACATTAGAGCCTCTGGGGCATTTTTCTGGCTAGTCACTAGCTGGGGAGTTGGGATGGATGGGTCTCTGAGAGGAATGGAAAGGACCAACATTTGTTTTGAGCTAAAGAGGTTTTCGCCTCCCCCCAAATTCTGAATAGCTTTTTGTCTCTCAAGTATAGTTAGGGAAATACCTGAGGCAGGAAAATAACCAGAAAGCCATTGCTATAGTAGAGGTATGAGGTGATAAAGGCCTGTACCAGGCTGGTGATGGCATCAGAGAAGAGAAGGGCAAGGTGTATTAGACCTCAGAAAGATGTTACAAAGGTAGAATTGCTAGAACTTGGCAATAGATTGAAAATGGGAGATTTCAGAGTGAAGAGTCACGGATGGTACCTAAGTTGTGAGCCTCAGTGAGTGGAAGAAGGGTAGTGTCCTCAACAGTAATAGAGAAGTTAGGAAAGGGGAGGGTTTGGAGGGAAAGAGCCATTTTGGCTAAACAAGGCATCTAGTTCATGATGTCCAACAGGCATCTGGAGATGTGAGACTGGAGGGGAAGAGAGGGGTTAGGGCTGGACAAATAGATCTGAGGAATAACTGAACTCGTGAGATGACCAAATAAAATAGCATCTAGAAAGAAGAGGGCTCAAGATGGAGCTTTAGGAGAGACCCAAAATTAATGGGTGTCACCTGGATGAAGCTCCAGCAAAGGAGACTGAGGAGAAGCAGTCTGACAGATGAAAGAATCAAGAAAGAGTACAGTCACCAAAACCTAGAGAGAAGAGAGTGTCAAGAAGAAGAGAGTGATTGACAGGGTCTGAAGCTGCAGAGGTCAAGAAGGATGAGGATGGAGAAAGGTGAGCAAGAGGTCCAGAGAAACTTTGGAGACAGAGCATTCTTACACTGCTTGTGAATGAGACATAATGTAGAGCAAGGCCTGTCTGGGGATCCTTTAGGCCTTTGATTCCTGAAGCTATTAGTGTCCCCACCACCACCAGGCCCCAACACATCTCCTCTGCAATAGTGTGGAGACCTGATGCAGGTGTGAATTCCAACTGGTTCTCAAGATCCATGTTCCCAGGAACTCCCTCCCCTGCTGCCTGGGGACAGGTAATCCAGAAGGAAGGGAAATGGCTACTCACTAGGCTGTTTTATGCATCATATTGGCTGCACTTGATGGGGTCTCTAGGTCTGGGGGTCATTTCACCCTGATTCACTGTCATCTACAAAATGGGAAATTTCTATATGATTGCAGCTATGCTGTCTGTGGCATTGAAGAATATTTATTGAGTCATAATTAATAACTGTTCACAGCTTTACTTATGGACAATCCAAGGTAAGTGACTCCATTTATCGTTCTTCAGAACATGAATAGGGAGCCATTACCAAATGCAAGGGTTCTTAAGCTTTCTTTATATCTTGGTTTTGCTTGGCAGACTGCTGAAGTCCATGGACCCTTTATCAGAGTAATGTTTTTAGATGCATAAAATAAATTACATGGCATTACAAGGAAACCAATTATATAAAAATATAGTTATCAAAATATTTTTATAAAGCAAATTTACAGATCCCAGGCTAGGAGACCCCTGTCCTATTGGAATATGAGAAGAAGACCCCCCGATATACCATCACTAGGTATATCATGAAGAGGAAAAATGGCAGAAGACATCTTTTGTGGTTGTCTGCACTTAATTTGGTCAAAATCTCAGGCCCCGCGTATTTTATTTTTGACAGATAAAACTTTTAGTACAGGTCTGGAGGATCTGAAAAAGGAATCTGAAGAAGTATTGTTTTCAAAATGTTATTAAATTATTATTTAGTTATTAAATTATTGTTATCGTTATTAAATCCCGAATTTTTTTGTCATAATAGTAATATCAAGCACTTATATCGTGCTTTAAGATGTGTTAAGTACTTTACAAATATTATCTCCTTTTATCTTCACAAGAGCCTGGAGGGTAGGTGCTCTAATTATCTTGATTTTACAGATGAGATAACTGACACAGACAAGGTTCAGGGACTTATCCAGGGTCACATTGCTATTAAATGTCTGATGCCAAGTTCAGGCATTTCTGATTCCAGGTCTTTCGATTTCTTCTACTATATCACCCAGCTGCCTCTCATTATTTGCCTGGTTGTGTAGATTCTGATGACAATCACTCATAGTTAATATGGCACTCTACTCTGACATCTCATCATTGGATGGAAGTGACCTTGGGTTCTTGAGGGTTGTGTTGGGAGATTGTAAGGTCTGGAAGGTTCTGTTAAGATAGAAAATATTAGAAAACTGTTCTGGTAGCAGACAACCTACTTTGCAAGGATCAGCCCAACTGAATATGGAAAGACTCATCACTCAAGAGTCTGGCCATGTGATAATGAATTCTTTGGCCATGGCAACAAGAAAAAACACAGAATATTTTCTGTCCTATGAAGCCCTTTGAGGAAAGGGAGGCAGATGGTGCTAAGAATCACACAGTTTTTAACTGTCTTTAAATTTCAATCCTTGTCCAATGACCAGTGAGTGGACATTTCATAAGAGGAACTGAATCATATCCATCCTGACATTCTCACTATAAACAAAACCAGAAGGCAGAGAGAAGCTAGGGTAGAGTAGAAGGAAGGCACATAGGTTCTCCTTAGAGAGACAAATGAAAGAGTTGGCAGAGCTAGCTTTATTGTGTGTCCAAAGATAACAAGGTACATGGGGTATTCGGACATCTTGAATTGAGGTGGTTAGAAGAGCTAGTCATAAAAATGCCACCAGAACAATCATTGCAGCTTAGGCATTAGTATCTCTAGTAGAGGATGAAGGGGTAGAGGATGGGGGGATAGAGATTGTACCTGTAATTTTTTTTTTAGTATACAGAAATCTCAGATGAGGAACCTTCTTCTATCAATGCAGAACAGTATCTTCTCTACTTGCCCCAGGGTCACATGGCCACTATATATCAGAAGGTGGATTTGGATCTAGGTCTTCCTGACTCCAAGGTCAGCTCTCCACTATGCCTTGCTTCAGAGAAATTAAATCAGCAAATACTTTGCTATTCAGGGACTCCAGTTCGAAGACAGAACTAGGCTAGCATGATGGAAAACAGGGTAGAAAGTATGGTTTGAAAAAAAAAAAGAATAGGAGAGACCAAACACTTGGAGAGTACGCAGAAGCCTTAATGATGATGATGATGATGGTGATGATAGCTAACATTTATATCGTGCTTTAAGACTTGCAAAGCACTTTACAAATTTTATTTCATTTGATCCTTACAGAAGCCCTAAGAAGGTGGTGCCATCCCATTTTATAGATAAGGTCATCATCAATGCTGGTCTGGCTGAAAAATCCATCCAGGACTCTGACTCCTCATTTCAAAATATTACTAAAAACTCCAGAAGTCCTTGGTTATAACATTAATAATAATATCGGGCATTGCCACAGTGCTTTAAGATTTGTTCAGCACTTCACAAATATTATCTCTTTAATCTTCCACAACAGGGAGGTAAGGCCTACTTTGTCCAGACTCTGGGTGATGAGTCAGCTAGGCTGATCCTTGAGAAATTGATGGTCTTCTACCAGAGCAGGACTCTAATATTTTCTATTTTAACAGAACCTTCCAGAGCTTATACTTTCCTGGCACAGTCTCAAGAACCTCAGGTCAATTCCATCCAGTGATGAGATGCCAAAGTAGAGTGTCATATTAAGCACAAGCTATTTGTTACCAAAACCTATTGTATGACCAGGCAGCGAATAATTAGAGGCAGCTGGATGATATAATAGAAGAAATTGTGGGACCTGGAGTCAGAAATACCTGAGTTCAAATTTGGCATCAGACAGTTACTAGCTGTATGACCCTGGATAAACCATTTAAACTTTGTCTGCCTCAGCTCCCTCATCAGTAAAATGGGACAATAATTCCGGGACACGTTCCTATGGCTTACTCTCTTGACCTCCAAATTATTCTCTTTTGCCTGAAATACAAAAGAAGAAGAACTGAATCCTTTGGACAAGGCCATGTGGTAACCGAAGGAAGAAAACCTCAAGGCATCTCCCCCTTACAGCATTGTTTCTCATTTGCATTTGTGAGCAAATGATTCAATGAGATCCTCTAAGAAACAGCTGAAAAAAAATGAGGCAAAGAGCACCAATGATTTCTTAAATGCCAAATTGAATGACTTTTTAAAAAAATCCTCATCCTTTTTTAATCCTGTGGGTTTCACATCATTGATCATTTTTTTTTCTCCTGGATCCTTTCTTTCCTTTCTGGATTTTTATAACACGGCTCTCTTTGTTTTCCTCCAAACTGTCTGAAGAGTCTCTGTTACTATTTCATAATGCAAATTCTATCCCTAACTGTGTAATATACCCAAGGCTTTTTCCTAGCCTCTCTTCACTCTCCTATGATTTCATCAGCTCCTTTGGGTTTAATTATCGCGTCTACGTGGATGTCTCCTAAATGTGTATATCCAGCCCTAGTCTCCTCTTCTGAGCACCAGTCACGTATCTCCAATAGCCTGTTCAACTTTTTTCAAACTGGAAAGCCCATAGGCATATCAAACAAAGGAACACATGAGTAAAGAAGGTCATTAATAAATGTCTGCCTGCAAAAGAAGATGGATTGATCACATGGAGAGTAAGAGTTAACTAATGGATGGCCTGTGCATTCCACTTATCTCTCTTAATTTCAGGAGAAAATAAGGAAGGCTCCCATCATATTGGATGGGCCTTCTATACAAAGAGGAGACAGCCAGGAGGCCAAGTTTACTATGTTAAGCATTGCTCCATGGCAAATTTATAGGAAGATATGAATAAAAAGTTCTACAGGATGAGTAGTTAAGGAAGGGCTATGATCTGCGTTTTTGGAGGGAACATCCAAATTGAGTCACTCAAGTATTTGAGTAATTGAGTAACATGTTGAATTTAAAAAATGAAGCAAAGAATTTAATATTGTCATAAAATATTTCATGTATTTATAGAACAAAATTCTATACACTTACATAAGCAGCACTTGCCTTTGCTTTCCTGAAGTCGTCTATTTCCCCAAATCCCACTATTCATAAGTCATCCTTTTATGTTTGAGATTATAATTTTTTTTTTGTTAGAAATGTGACTTTATCACAAAGAAGCAGCATGGCATAGTGTAGCTAGGGCTGACCTTGGAGAGAGGAAGACCTGGGTTCAATTTCCGCCACTGAGCCTAGTAGGATAAGAAATTTAATTTCTCAGTGCCCTCAGGGCAAGTCTTTAAGATTACAAATTAAAGCTCAGGTGCTTATCTGCATTGATAAAAGGGATTTCCACTGTGGAACTTCCTCAAGATAGAACAATAAGAGGATATGTTTGTTATAATAGTATTAAAACACAAGATAAATTCAGGCCTTATGGTCTAATCGTAACTGCTGCCACATCTTAGATTGTTATCATTAGCATTTCAGGAGAGCTATTAATTTGAATCAACCCTTAATGATGGAAGATAAATTAGAGCTTGCAGGCTCATAGACTTAAGGAATTTGTGATGGAGAAGACAGAGGACACTAGCTCTAATTTCATTAATGCTCTCTTGAATTTTCTTTCTTTAAAAAAAATATTCTTAACAATTTGCTTACTGATCCCAATAGAACTCTTCCTTGTTCACAAAGAAGTGCAGTAAAATGAACTGGAAAAGATCATGGCAAACCACTCTAATAACTTTGGCAAGAAAACCCCAAATGGGATCATGGAGAGTTAGACAGAACTAATTGAAAAAACAACAGCAACAACAAACAGTGAGGTCAAACAAACCAACACATAGGCTGCATCTGACCACATATTCCTTGTTTTTCAGCTGTGGTCCACCATATCTGTGCAAAGAAGAGGAAGGGATATTTTACTTTTATTCCTCCAGATTTGAGATTGGTCATTGTATAGATCAGAGCTTTGCTCTCTTTTGGTATTTTCCATTAGGTTACTGTGATCATTATGTGTATTGTTTTCTTAACTCTGCTCTGATCCAATACACATTTCCCCAGTGATCTCTAACTTCTTTATTTTCATTGATTCTTGTGGGATGATAATATTCCTTATATTCACTTATTCAGTTAGATTCAACAAGCATTTATAAAGCACTTATGTCCCAAATGCTATACTAGGAATGTTGTATATAAGGACAAAAATGAAAACTGCCCTCAAGGAACTTAACATTCTGGCTAGGAGATAAAATATGCACACAGATGTCAATACAAAATATATGAAGACAAAATACAAAGCTTTTTTCTGGGGTGGTGGTGGAAGGGAATCGCTAACAAGTGATGGGTGGGAGGAGCCAGGAAAAGCTTCATGTAGATGGCCTTTGAGATGAGCCTTAAATGGAAGAAAGGATTCCGAGGGCTTGGGAATAGGAGGGTGGACATTCTACTCATGGGAACAGTCTGGTCAGAAAAGGCAGGAGATGGAATGTCTTATGTGAGGGGCCGTGGAAGAAAGGGAGAGTACATAGGAGAAGTAATGGGAAGTAACTCTGGTGAGACTTTAAGTGCAAAACAGAGGTATTTGATCTTTTAGGCAATAGGGAGTCATGTAAGCTTCTCAATGAGGGAAAATAATATTATCAAACCTGTGCTTTGGAAAGATTGTGCAGAGGAGATGCGAGATTGTGTCATAAGAAATGAATACGATTGTGTCATAAGAAATGATGATATGGACAGTTTCAAAGGAAACTGGGAAGAACTGATACAGAGCGAAGTGAGCAGAGCTAGGAGAGCAATTTACATAATGAACATAAAATTAAAGAGGAAGAACAACTCTGAGAGACTATAGAAGTCTGATTAGTGTAGCAAGAAACCATGAGCCAGAGGAACTAAGATGAAACATGTCACCCTCCTGCCAGAGATGGACTTAAAATCCAGAATGAGACATGCAGATTGGGATATGGCAAGTGTAGAAATTTGTATTGTAAGATTCTGTATACTCATTGTGATGGTTTTTTTTTTATTGTTCTGTTGGAAAGTGTGGAGAGTAGGAGGAAGAGATAATAAATGCCTGTAATTTTTTTGTATGTATGTTTTGTATTGCCACACCATTTTCTGTACATACTACTCTGTTCCAAGGTTTCTTTGTTCCATATATAGCTCAGATGCTTTATTCTACTTTTCTCGTGTTTAACCATACATATTCTATCAGTACTCATCTTCAGCCTTCCCTATGGCCTTGAGTGTAGCCAGTTAGGTAAATGTGACATAGGCTAACCTTTAGCATGACAGAGTTCCGTGACCCTAATTCTAGCCTCTACCTCTCACATATTATAGTCCGACAAGTGGAGGCTCTGGGCACACGATGGGGCATCTGTCAAGCACAGATGGAGGTATAGTGCTATAGTCAGTGCCCTAGTTCCAGAGTACTTGCTAAGGGCCAGAGAGGCAGAGACTGTTCCCCAGCTCCCGGAGGAACCCACAGATGGATCCTGCAGTTATATTTGCTATTGTTTTATCGAAACTCCAGGAGCAGAATATGTAGCAGAATTGCATGCTTCCAGGAAAGCTCCTCCAAATGTGTGAAATTTGTCATTTTGTCTACAGCTCCATTAAAAGCTTTGTAGTGTTAAAGCTCCAGGCAGAAATAGCCTTTCGGTAAATGCCAGGAAAATCACTGGGCATACAAGCACTGAGCAGTGTTTGGAAAAGCGGCTAGGCCAGCTTGAGAGCCAGAATGATTTTTTTCACACCTGGAACTCACTGTAGTTCACTCTGAACGTGATTGAATATTTCAGTGTCAATGAGATGACTCGTCCTAGGGTTTCTTCATAGTACATTGTCTTAAGCAAGTTGCTTTTTTTTTTGTAATCCCCAAGGAGAAAGTCTTCAGGGTCTGCTATTTATAATTAAAGAATGTCAGAAAGAATAGATTTTTTAAAAGGAGTGTCAGCTGGGAGTGAGACACAGGGTTCAACCAGCCCAGGACTCTGTCTGTAACAGCAGGCCTAAGAGATGTTTTGTAGAGGTAATTTCTTTCATAACCTTGTCCTCAGAGGATAGGAATGGAGCTGTAGTGTTCTTACCTTTCCCTTAGTAACCTGCTGTGAAACTAGAAAGCATGAAATTATCAAAATCTTGGGTAACAGAGAAGCCATGTGGTATAGTTTACAGAAAGAGAGGTGGACTCTATAGCAGAAAGATCTGAATTCAAATTTTGCTTCTGATACATACTGACAGTAACTTTTTGGCAAGTAGCATAACCCCTCAGTGCCTGGTGCTCTAACTAGGCAACTTTCTAAGACTATATGTTACACAGAAGATGCTGACCTACCTTGGCGGAAGAAAGTTCCTCATCTGGAAGTTCCTCGTATCAATGAAGTCACAAGTTCAGCCCCCATCCCTATCCCTGTATGGGCAGTCGACCCTTCCCTTATTATTGGTGGATACCAACAATATTGTTGCTCTATTGTTAAAGTGGTACAAAATATGTCAAGGGCAAGAATACCCCACTGGAAGGTGGGTAGTAGTCACATAGCAAGAGCGAGAGATAATAGATGGACAGCCAGAGTATGCTAACTGGTATTCATAAACACACTTAAAAAGGTGACAGATAAAGTCTTCTACTGCATCAGTCACATAATGAGAAGGATGAAAAGACAGTGGACTGTAGTGTTGAAGGAAATACCCATGTTGATGAAATCCTAGATTCCCTCAATTCAGCATCTAGGTCATTCATATTGGAGAACTCAGTAATTCAGCCAGGGCAATGAAACTTTCTATAGACATCTCACTTGTTGATCTTATCAGTTCCCATGAATTTGATTATTATCTCATTGCAAATTGATTCTCAGATTATTTATTCAGGCCTAACCTCTCATATGACCTCTAGTCTCAATTCTCTAAATGCTTATTAGTCATTTTGAACTGAAGTCCCATAGACATCTGAATCTCAGTGTATCCAAAAAGGAGTTCATCTTTACCCCTAAAGCCTCCTTTCCCTCAAACTCTCAATTAGGTATTAATGCTTAACCCACCACTTTCTCACACACACACACCCCTTCCCATATGCAATCTGTTGCCAATTCTTGTTGATTCTACCTTCATAACATCTCTCCTAATACTTGCCCTTCTCTCCTCTGATACTGCCACCATTTTGGTACAGGACCTCATCATCTCATGCATGGACTATTGCAATAGCCTGGTTGGTCTTCTATCTTTCCTACTTATATATTTCCCTACTTCAATCTATCCTCAGCTGCCAAAGCATTCCTAAAGCAGAAGTCTCATCATATCACCAGTCCTCCACCCAAAAAAATCAAGCGGCTCCCTATTACCTCTAGAATCTAGTAAAATGCTCTGTTTGGCTTTTAAAGCCCTTTGCAACCTGGCCCCTTCCTACCTCTCCAGGCTTCTTGCATTTTACTTTCTTCAACAGTGATACAGTGAGGGGCAGCTAGGTGGCGCAGTGGATAGAGCACTGGCCCTGAAGTCAGGAGTACCCGAGTTGAAATCTGGCCTCAGACCAAACACTTGACACTTACTAGCTGTGTGACCCTGGGCAAGTCACTTAACCCCAATTGCCTAAAAAGAAAAAAAAACCCTAACCCCCCCCCCAAACCAACAGTGTTACAGTGATACTGCCCTCCTTACTTACACGAGTATTTCCCATAAGATACTCCATTTTCACCAATCCCCCTGCCACTCCCATATCTGGAATGCTCTCCTTCTACACTTCCACTTCCTGGCTTCCTTCAAGCCTCGGGTCAAATCCTAGCTTCTGCAAGAGACCTTTCCAGATATTCTTTAATATTAACACCTTGCCTCTGAGATAAATTCCAATTTTGTTGTTGTTTAGTCACTTCAATTGTGTCCAGACTCTTCATGATTCTATTTGGAGTCTTCTTGGCAAAAATACTGGAATGGTTTGCCATTTCCTTCTCCAGCTCACTTTACAGAGAAGGAAACTGAGGCCAAAAGGGTTAAATGACTTGCCCAGGGTTACACAGCTGGTAAGTGTCTGAGACCATATTTGAATTCAGGAAGATGAGTCTTGCTCATGTCAGGCTCAGCACTCTGTCCACTGACTGTACCACCTAGCCTCCCATATGATCTGTAGGGATCCCATTTCTATTTGAGTTTGACAGCCTTGGGTAGAGGATGGATTAGAGAGGGAAGAGACTAGAGGAAGGGATACCAATTAGAAGCAGTTGCAGTAGTCTCAGTAAGAGGTGATGGAAGCTTAAACTTGACCCTGTGATTGGAGAGAAGTATGAAAATAAATATGGCTGATGCATTTATTTGAAATTATAGATTCAAAAACTATGAACTTCCAGAGGTAAGGGTGGGGCACTTTAGGATGTGAGTCATTGAAAGATAAGCAAGGTAGTGGATGAGCATTCACTGAGTTTAGGCACTGTCTACCTTTTCAGCTCTGCCAGTGATGTAAGAGCTAATAATATTCCTTAGACTGAAAACAGGAGTTTTGTGAAATATTAGAAAAGGCATGAGCTCATGGGCTTTGAACAGGAAGGTAAAGTCATCCTTCTGGGGACAGTAGGAGAAAATATTACAAGGAAGGCTAGTTCAAGAATAATGGTAATTGACTCAAATTCTTTAAAATCTGGCCCGCTTGCATTAGCGATACAAATGCTCAGATTCTTTAAGAGTCTAGCCAAGCGCTCAGATTCTTAAAATCTGGCCCAGTTGCATTAGCAATACAAATGCTTAGATTCTTTAAGACTCTGGCCGATATGGTGGATCTTTAGTAAACCTTGTCTTTGGCTGGAAAAAAAAATAATAATGGTGGTCTAGAAAAGCATTATTCAGCTAATTGCCAGTATAGAGCAAATTGAAGAAAAGCCACATTTCATATAAAAGGAACAGCCTTAATTCCTGGCTAATACAATTGTTTTACACTTACTTAATATTCCCTATCTATGCCCTGAACTTTCCTTCTTCTGTATCTTTGCCTATGATGCTCACTGCACCTGGAATGCCCTCCCTTCATCTATCCCTACCTACTCTCCAACCTCCATCTTCTAAATTCTTTCCTTTTCTCTGTAGCCCAACCCAAATTTCATTTCATCTGTGAAGTCTAATCTCCTTTGATCACCTTCATTCAGTAATGACCTTTTTCTTCTTGATCTTAGTGTATTTTCTATACCTTTCTTGCAACAGTAATGTATTATATACACACATATATAATTTATATTAATATTTGTACACATACACAAATTGATGTGTACACATATTATTTTATGTAAATATACACACACACAGGGCATCCCTAAAGTCTCAGGGCAATTTTAAGCCTTAATAACTTATTTAAGCTATTAAGGCTTTTGGGATGCCCTCTCTATGTACGTGTGTGTGTACGTGTATGTATATAATATTTGCATAATCGTATCTAGCTTCTTGAGAGCAGGTTCCAAGATGTCTTAATGGGCTTCATGCTTCTCCTAACATTTATCACAGGGTTCTGCATATAGTCAATGCCTTAAGAAAATTATTCATGAAATGGAATTTGTTGAATGAGAAGAATGGTCAAAAGCAAATTAGGACCTCCTGTAGCTGGAGCCATTAATACTTTCAGAATGGTAGAGGCAGTTACCATGAGATTAGTTCAGAAAACTCTAAAATTCATGGCAGGAATTTTGTAGCCTTATGTAGGGGAAGCACTTCCTTGAACCAGAAGCCACAGAAACAGACATTTGAGAAATATCCCAGCAAAGGGCTGTGAAATCCTGCAGCTTTGCCAAGTTGAGCCTTCAGTAGTTCCTCATTGCTTTTAGGATAAAATTCAAAACTTTCAATTTGGCATTTAATGCCCTTCACATTCAGGTTTCAGCCTAAACCTTCCAGGATTATTTCACATTACATCCTTTCATAGAGGTTACATTCCAGACAAACTGGCTTCATTGTGGTTGCTGAATGTGGAATTCTATCACCCACCTCCATTCTTTTTCGTAGGCTGTCCCCTTGTGCCTGGAATGTACAACCTCCTCACCTCAGCCTCTTGGAGTGCCTAGCTTTATTCAAGGCTTGATTCATGTGTTACCTTGTACATGAAGTTTGTTCTAATTCAGCTAATGGTGGGGGCTCTTTTCCTCCTTCAATCATATTCTTAGTTCTATAAAGACATGTTTTCTTTTCCCCTCCTTGGTAGAATACAAGCTACTTGAAGTCAGGGACTGTTTTAAATTTTGTCTTTTTATTCCTGGTACCGAGAACCATGCCTTGCAAGTCAATAAGCATTTTTTAGTCACTTACTATGTGACAGGTATTGTGCTAAATGCTGGGGATAGAAATGCAAGCAAAAAGAAAGATAGTAGTTGCCTTCATGGAGCTTGCATTCTGATGAGGGAAGACAACACACAAGAGGGAGTTGGAAAGGGGGAGGAATGTGAATGTATGTGCACAGGGTCATGGGACTGATGTCGAGAAAAGGCAGAAACACAGAAGCCAATGAAGGCTGGCCAGTCTGGACTCCTGTCCAAGGCTTGCCAATGAGGCGAGAAGGGATCTAGAATAAGGGAGGGAAGGCTGCAGGGGTGATTGGATGTTCCAGGGTGAGACGGTTTCAGGCACTGAGGGAAATGTGGCTGAGGCATGATGTTGAAGTCCAGAAAGTCAGAAGAACCTCGAGGAGGAGAATGCACAAAGTAGATGCTTAGTAATTACTTGTTAGAATGGATGGGTTCAGATCTTTGTTGAAGTAGAAGTCTGGGAGTTTGAATTTGTATCATTCTACCCAGACTAAACAGAACAGACCAACTTCAAGGAGAACTCAGAGAAGGGGAATCAGTGGGAAGAAAGACATATGCCTTAATTCATCTTCTACATAAATACACACAGATTATTATAAGTAAATAAACACATATATACAGGGTATCCCAAAAGTCGTGGGGGCAGTTTTAAGCTATTAGGCTTAGCCTTTAAGACATTAAGCTAAACCTTAATAGCTTAAAACTGCCCCAAGACTTTTGGGGTACCCTGTGTATGTGTGTATAAAATATATACATATGTGTGTGAATAGGGTTAATTTTTAGGATTCTTATAACTTTGTAACCCCCTTTTCTTTTAAACCCTTGTATGCTTCGCTTTGGTTAGTTACAACAAACTCCCTTAAAACCCTAGATAATGATAATGATAATAACAATAATAAGGGTTCATTTGTAAAGTGCTTTATAATTTATAGAATGTTTTCCTCACAACCTTAGAAGGTAGAGAGTAAAAATATCAATATTGCTTCAACTTAATAACTTTACTGAATATCTAATATAGGTTTAGCACAGAATGAAACATTATGGAAACCTTAAGTAAAAGTCTTACAAGTGCTCTAGACTAGAGGGTACTGCAGAGAAGTAGAAGGGGAGATCAGTGAAGTTGTCATAGAGAAGGTGGAAGCATATTTAAGATATCATTCACTATGACCAGGTTGAATTTATGCCAGGAATTCAGGGTGGTTCAACATTAGGACAATTATAATAAATATAATAGACTATATTAATAACAACAACAGTAAAATCACATAAATACAGCAAAAATGAAGAAAATGATTTTCGGTTAAATACATTCATTTCCATTTAAAACTCAAAATAATCGCAGGAATAAAGGGAAACTTAATATGATAGACATATTTATCTAAACTCAAGAGCTAGTATTATCCATAATGGAGAAACATAGATACCTTTCCAGTAAGATTTGGGGGAAAGCAAGGGATGTTCGCTGTCATCACTATCTTAAAGTGCTAGCTCTTTCAATAAAACAAGATAAAGAAATTGAGGGAATAAGAATAGGCAAAAGAAGAAAGAAAATTATTGCTATTTGCAGATGATATGATGATTTACTTACATCACCCTAAAAATTCAATTAAAACATTAATTGAAACAACAACTCCAGTGAAATACTAGGATGTAGCCTTTCTGTACATTACTACAATTACCCAATAAGAGATGAAGAAAAAAAAATTCTATTCAAAATAACTGTAAAATTTATAAGTATCTGGGAATCAATGAATAAGATAAGAGTCAGGACTTGTATAAATACAGCTACAAAATAATCTAAGAAAATAAAGGAAGACAATAATTAGAAAGATATTAATTGCTCATGGTTAGGCTTTGTAAATACAATAAAAATGTCAAAATTACTGAAATTCATGTGCAGATTTAGTGCCTCACCAATCCAATTATCTTTATAGACCTAGACAAAAGAATAATAAAATTTCTCTGGTGGCAAAAAGTTCAAGAATCACATAGAAAATAATGGGAAATGCGATAATAAAGGGAGGCTAACAGTGTTACATCTTATAACAGTACTCATCAAAGCCATTTAGGAATGGTTAAAATATAGATAAGATTATCGAAGGAAGATATTAGATAAAATAAGGACTAGAAACAGTCATACAATAGCGCAATGTTTGATAAACCCAAGAAAACCAACTTTTGCTGCTAGAAAAAGTGGGAAGCAATTCACCAGAAATTAGGTATATATCTTAAAGATAATATATATCATATATATGTATATATACATATATATGTACATATATATGTATATATACATGTATATATGTATATATATACATATATATGTACATATATATGTATATACATATATATATATATATATGTATATACATAAAGGAAATGGACCTGTGTATACAAAAATGTTTATAGCAGAACTTTTTGTTGTAGAAAACAACTGGAAACAAAATAGCACCTATTCACTGGAGAATGGTTGAAAAATTGTAGCATAAGAATGTAATTGAGTATTATTGTGCTGTAAGACAAATGTGACACTAAGAGAATGTCCTAGCCCAGATGCTTCGGGGTAGTTAGGAGGCAGAAAGACAATTAGAGACTGAGAATGTCTTTTTGAACCATTCCCCCAACCCGCCCCAAATCCAGTAGGGAATATTGAATGGGAAACATACAGATCTAGCAAGAGGGGTAACTTGGGGAAGTAGAAAGTACATAGGATAGATTCAACATGAACTAAACTAGGGTGGAAAGTGGTGACTCTTTGGAGTACTATAAGAAAGATAGCTACCTGAGGAGACATTTTGTGTGGGGGTGTGTGAAACAACAGAAGGTCTAAATAATTTGGAGTCATTTGGCTCCAGAGACATCAAAGAGTTCTGATACTGCCACAGTTAAGCTGTTTGAAAGCTGGTACCATTTCTTGGCGAGGAGAACCAAAAGCAAGAAACAGTGAAACAGAAGTGGACAGCAACCATGGCAGGAAGAACTCATGATTCCTTCCCTCACCCAATCCTAGGACCAGGGAACAGTAGTAAAAAAACAGGAGAGCAGATGAAAGGTTGGCAAAACAGCAATATAGCAGGAAGCAGGAGTACAAGAGAGGTCTGGTAAGGATCTTTAGGTTCAGAGCCCTGGAGGTGACCTGAGTAGAAGCAGAACACCCACATAACTCTTAAGTCCTTCCCCCATCCTGGTTACTCCATTTAGGACAGCAGAGCTGCACAGATCCTTTCGGGGAAGATGGATCACTAGAAGTTGGTTGTCTCCTAGTTGGTTGAAACTACTTTTTCTATGTCCTCTACTGTGTAAATAAAATTATTTTGTTTATGTTTTGAAGCCTTACAAACCTGAGTGCTTATAAGGGTAATTGAGGTAAGCATAGCTACCTTTGACAGTATGCTAGCTATGGAAATTAATAGGTTCTAAGTGGGTGCAGACAATGAGTTAGCTCTGTGAGACATCTTAAGATTCTATTTGGAGGGAACCTTTAATACAAGAGTTAGAATAATACTGAACTTCAGTATCTCCACTGATGTCCTACTTCAGTGGCTAACCATGGCATGGAGGTAAAGATGAGTGCTTTGTCAGCAAAACACTTATCTGGACAAGTGCTACAAAGTTGAAAAGAATTTGAATATTGCCTTTGTATGATCTGAATATCTTTTGTCCCAGGGCCTGCCCATCTAAGATCAGAGAAGCTTGTCAATAGTTTGGCAATAAGGCAATTAATTTTTTGGTTAAGCAACTTCAAAGACCATTAGATCATCAAAGAGATTGCTTTCCATCAAAGGGAGAACCAATTATGAAAGTTGTTGTCTACTTCTTAGCCTGTTACTGAGCATATCGAATATGAGACAAGTTCTTGGACAAATGAGACCATTTACAATAATAGCTTGCATTTATATAGTGCTTTAAGGTTTGCAAAGCTCTTTACTAATAATATCTCATTTTATCTTGATTAAACAGATGAGAAAACTGAGGCAGACAGAGGTGAAGTGAGTTGTTCAAGATCATACAGCTAAGTGTCTAAGGACAGATTTGAATTCAGGTCTTTCTGACTCTAGGTCCAGTGGTCTGTCTACTGTGCAGCGTCGTTGCCCAAAGCCCTTCCTGCTTAGTAGTACCTGCCAAAATTTTGTGCTTGCTGGCAAAGCCTTCAAACAGACTCCTTTTTAGGCCATCATAAGTTGTCAGAAGAGTACTTTAAAAGTATTATGACAACAACATTTAGATAATACTTTAAGGATTCCAACATGCTTTTCTTATAAGCACTTGATGAAATAAGTAATCAAAATACCACTATTCCCATTTTACAACTCAGATTAAATGATCCAGGGTCACACAGTGTCAGAGATTATGCAAAACACAGATCTTTAGACTACAGTATTAATTAAAAAAAATAGGTAGCTAGGTGGTACAGTAGATAGAGCACTGGGCCCAGAGTCAGGAAGACCTGTGTTTGAATCTGGCATCAGACACTAACTGTGTGAACCTAGGCAAGTCACTTAATCTCTCTTTGCCTGTAAAATGGGGATAATAATAACAACTACCTCCCAGGATTGTTATCAGGATCAAATGAGATAATAATGGTAAAATGCTTAGTACGGTGTCTAGAATGTAGTAGGTACTATATAAATGTCGTCATCATCATCATCATCATCATCATCATCATCATCAAAATGGCTGAGATTGTATAGCAATTTAAGGTTTGCAAAGAACTTTACACAGCTGATCTCCTTTCAGCCTCCTAGCATCTCTGTGAGTTAAGTGCTACAGGTATCATTATCCCCATTTTGAAAATGAGGAGATGAGGGCTAAGAGAGGTAGATGCTATTCTTATCTTCATTAAACAGATGAGAAAACTGCGGTCTCTAGTCACATAGTGAATAAATGATAGGATTTGAACCCAAGTCTGTCAGGTTCCAAGTCAAGCAGCTATGCCATGATGTAGACCATAGTTGCTTTACTCCATCAAAGAAGACTAGTTGTATGATTGTTGTAAGTACTAGTTGTAAGTAGGATCAAAACTTTGTGGCTTCTGATTTCAGTCAGAAAGGTAGAGGTGAAAGTAGAAGTCTGTATTCTTTACTGCTGGTGTAAGTGAGTGAAGGAAATCCAAGATGAGAGAAAAGTTGGAAGCTATGTTTACTGATAAAGGGGGCCAACAAGCCATGTGATGGGGTTCATTTGTAGAAGAAGAATAGGGGATACAGTGGATATATTAAGTGGGCAGCAATATTGGGGAATTCAACTTGATTCAATTCAATACCCATTTATTATTAAGCACCTACTATGTTCCAGACACTATACTTGGCATTCCAGAAACAAAAGCCAAACTGTCCCTACCCTCAAAAAACTATATTCTATTGGAAGATATGATACATACATAAATAAACACAATAGATATGCAAAATGAATACAAATTACTTTTTAGGGGGGATTTCAATTGTTAACAAGTGGAGAGAACAGGAAAGATCTTGTGTAGAAGGTAGCACTTAGATTAGAACATTTTAGACTCAATGAACAACCTGTATACAAAGGCGTAAAGTGAAAAGATAAAATACCCTTCCCTTTCTCCCCTTGTCACTTTTATCTGTTTTGTAAATATTTTGCATAGAACTCTACATGAACAAGAAGTCTCCTTGGTTAGATTATAACCTCCCTGAAGGCAGGAATTTTTAAAATTTTGTTTGTATATCTCCAGCCTATAGTGCCTAATACATCATTTTCTTTCATTGGTATAGGAAGCTTCCAGTGGGAAATTTCCTCTACCAGTACATGTCTGGACCTTCTCTGCAACTTAGAATAGTCTCACTGAGTTGTCTGGGACACTAAGTAGTTAAGTGGCTTGCCCAAGGGTCATCCAACTATCCAGTGTCAGAGGCAAAGACTTAAACCCAAGTCTTCTTGATTCTGGGACCCCCTGTGTATACACTCTTCCTTACTGTCATGCTGATACACTGCAGGCCCTTAATAAACGCTTACTGGGTGACCGAGTAGTTGAACATTGTATATAAGGACCAGCAAATAGGCCATTTTGGCTGAAATGTAGAATGCCAGAGGTTGAATAATATGCAATTAGTCTGGGAAGTTAAGCTAGAACTAGATTATGAAGGTGAAGCTTAAATACTCTGGCCACATAATTAGAAGACAGGACCCTGACACTGGGAAAGATTGAAGGCAAAAGGAGAAGGGGATGGCAGAGGATGAAATGGATAGTGGCATGGAAACAATGAGCATGAACTTGGACAGTCTTCAGGAGATAGTGGAGGAAAGGAGGGTCTGGTGTGCTGTGGTCCATGGGGTCACCAAGAGTTGGCCATGACCAAATGACTGAACAGCAAAAAAATTATGAAGAGTTTTAAATGTCAAACTGGGGACAATGAGGAACCACTGTAGCTCATTTTGCAAGGGAGTGACATGATCAGATCCATGTTTTAGGGCTATCAATTTGGCAGCTATGTGCAGAATCATCGACTCACATTATTTTTAAAGTTAGCAGGGACCTTAGAGATCATATAGGCTAACCCCTCTCTCTAACCACCACTTAAGCTCTGATGACAGAGAATACTCTACTTCATAATGAAGTCCATTCTGTGTTTTTTCAGCTGTAGTTGTTAAGGACTTCCTATATATTCCCCTATGCATTTTCAGCTTGTGCTGAACAAATTTCACATTTTTATCACTTGCTCTGTGAAGAAGTATTTTTTTAAATTGTCTAAAGATGCTTTCTTCAAACTTCAAAGGGTACTTGAAGAAACAAAACAGGCCAGTTGCATCTTTATAGTAGTGAATTTTAAATGTACCTTGATTTATGCACATTTTAATCATATTTTTGACTCATCTTTCATTCAAGCATCTCAAAGCCCTTTGCACAATCTTAGTAACACACCTAGAAGACACAGAGGAAATTTATTTATCTTCCTCATTTTATAGCTGGGGAAGTACAGAGAAGTGAAGGTTTTTTCATAGCCATACCCATGAAACACAGGAATTAGAACTCAGAACCACCATACTAACATTCCATTCTCCTCCTCCTTGTTCTCCATTTGACTGATGTGTGGAGGAGCATGGTACAAGGGGATTGTTTCAAAAGGCTATCCCATGGACAATATCCATGGCTCTCCTCTGTTACCTATTTCTGCTCCAACTAACACTTCAACATCCCCGGCCCAGTTCCTGTACTTTTTCCCATCTGCCTCCATTGGCATCTCAAAGGCAGCTACATAAGGATGCTACTCTCTTCATGGCTGTCACCATCAGCCATTATGTACTTTTCCTATGTCTACTGCAGTGTTTCCCTTTCATTAGGCATTGCAAGGACAAGATTATCGATGTCTATCTTGCACTCTCTCTTCTTGCTTACTAGAAAAATATGGTCCCACCATTCATTTTATAAATTCAGTCATTTTTGACTCCTCCTTCTTTCTTAGTCTGGACATCAAACTAACAATTAAAAAACATCAGCTCTGTCTCTACAGTGTCTCTCTCATCCATACTCTCTCTATTACTCTCAACACCATAGTTCCAACCCTCACTACCTCTCCTGGACTCTTGCACTATCCTCCCAACAGGTCTCCTTCCAGTCTCCAGCTACATTTCATTTCACTTATTAATGAGAGGTTAATATTTGAATAAATATGTCTCTTTCTCCACTGCTCAAAAATCTTCAATGGCTCCCCACTGCCCAAAGGATAAATACAAAGTTCTTAGGATGGCATTGAAGGCCCTCTAAGATCTTGCTGTGCTTGAATGTGTCTTTTACTTTCTGGCCTCCATGCCTTTGCTTATACCATTTTCTATGCCTGGAGTCTATTTCAGTAACGTATTCCTATATGTTCCTCTTGAAATCCAACTCATCCTTCAAGGCCATCCTTTAATGTCACTTTCTCCATATAACCTTTTTTGTTGTTGTTCAATTGTATCCAACTCTTTGTGACCCCATTTGGGGTTTTCTTAGCAAATATGCTGGATTGGTTTGCCATTTCCTTCTCTGTCTCCTTTTATGGATGAGGAAACTGAGGAAAACAGGGTTAAGTGACTTGCCTGGGATCACATAGCTAGTAAGCACCTGAAACCAGATTTGAATTCAGGAAAATGAGTCTACCTGATTCCAGGCCTAGTGCTCTATCCACTGAGCTACCTAGCTGTCCCAGAACCTTTTTTAAATATCCTCAATTGACGACAACAATCTCTCTCCCTTCTCTTCTCTTCTCTTCTCTTCTCTTCTCTTCTCTTCTCTTCTCTTCTCTTCTCTTCTCTTCTCTTCTCTTCTCTTCTCTTCTCTTCTCTTCTCTTCTCTTCTCTTCTCTTCTCTTCTCTTCTCTTTTCTCTTCTCTTCTCTCTTCTTTTTTCCTTTTCTCTCCTCTGTCTCTCCTCTCTTTTCTCTCTTGTCTCTCTTATTCTCTCTCTCTTGTCTCCCTTGTCAAGATACTAGAATTGTGGTCAAATTATAATATAGGGATGATATTCTCCGAAGGGGGAAATGATTAGACAAAGGAATAAGACAAAGATGTAATGTAAAAAGTTTTCTAAATAAGTGGAACAAAAAATTGTAAGAAAGCAACAGTATTAGACTGTTTTCTCTAACAACCATATACGTTATGTATATGATTGGCTTCCAAATTTATCTGTCATGGAAATTCTGGCTTTGAGTATGTTTTAGTAATAAGTTTTCAAAATTGGATTAAGGATTTATTAGTTAAGGCTTAATTGATTTTATACATAAATTGTATTGATTATGATAAAGAAAGGGAAATTATGTTTCCATTTTAAGGTATCTGATAATATTAAAGGACAGAAGAGTTCATTTTGCAATTGGACCCTCATGAATTTTAAGGATTCTTATATAGGTATAGGATTTAGGTAAGGATAGAAACAGCAAATGGAATATATAAACTGAAGATTTGGAGAACCAAATTTACTAAATTGCATTAAATCTTGTTACTAGTGGAATTATCTAGGATTTGGAACTAGAGAAGCAGAGTCCCCTTTAGAGCTGGCCTGAGAATGAAGCCTATTGTCCAAGAAAAGATATCTAGGGACCAGAAAACTACATGAGACATCTGGGACTGAAAATGTGCTGCTTCAATGGATTTTGAGAATGGGTTACTAGGATACACAGAGACTCGGTATTAATTAATATTGATGATAACTATTGCATTGTTTTGGTCTTGTGTTTCATGATGCTTGTGTTTAAGTTTTCTTGGTTACCTTGGTGACATGTAAATCTCCCTTCTCAAAGCTAGTCCACTGAGAGAGCCCTCTAAGTAGTTTGGTCTGTACCTGATTTAATGTAATTGTGCAATTATAGGAACTGTGAGAAAACTTTATTGTATTGTTTGAACCTAGCCCTGCATGGCTGGGAAACTGGACCATCTCTATGTGCTATGTAGAGATCCTTAACCAAGGTCCTTTGTTATGCAGACCAGAAACTCAGATCCAAAGGTTGATACAAGGAGTTTTCTCACAATTGTCACAAATGTCTTATCAGGTCCCCTACCAGGTCCTTCTGACCACTCCCAGAGCTGGCAAACTTGTGGGTGTGTACTCCTGGATCATCTGAAGAAAATCCCTGCTCCTGAGTAGATGGCAGACCTCAAGGTTCATCTAGTAGAGGCCCAGAAGCAGCCAACATCCAGATGAGACAGCTGTTCAAAAATTACAGACGAGGGCTGAGTATACTGTCCTAGTCCCCGCCCCCCCCCTTTCCTTTTGTTACGTGCTCATTCGCCAAGGCCCTGATTCAAGTGTGTGTTGACATTTTCTCCCTCTACGTTCTTGGCCCCCTCTCTTTTCTGCTTGAAAGCAGACAATGGCTAGACAAGACCTATTTAACTCAATATCTTGTCCTGTGGCCTTTGTGGCCACTTGCCTTATGCCTGTCTCTGCTTTATTGGCCTGAAGGGTAGGAGTTCTTTCAGACCCCTTCTCTTTGGCCAAAAGCAGGAAATGTTAAGATGTTAGGAGATACCCTGCTTTCCAGAGCTAAGGCCCAGCAAACATGCTGCGCCCTGAGCTTGGCATAACAACATTCCTTTGGGCTCACTCTCTGGAACTGATGGTCCCTGAGCTTGGGCAAGCACCAGCAGACCCAGACATGAAGCCCTGCTATGAAAGGGCTTTTTGTCACTGGATAACCTTGCCTCACTACTGTTGCTAAAATACACTGTTTAACTCTTTGTCTAGCCAATATAGGTCAAGGTTCAGCCACACTAAAGTGGGCTCCCACTACAAGCCAGGCCCTGCCACATGTGTCTAGATCCGTTCCTTGCTTGTAAGTCATTTCCTTCACTTTGAAATTAAACTTCTTTTCTATTCCTGACTGCCCTGTCTCTAGCCATCTCTGGTTGGCTTTGACCACCCACAGGTTATTGGCCAGTTCCATCTGGTTGACACTCTTTCCCTCTCTCCCTCTCTCCCTCTCTCCCTCCCTCCCTCCTTCTCTCTCTCTCTCTCTCTCTCTCTCTCTCTCTCTCTCTCTCTCTCTCTCTCTCTCTCTCTCTCTTCTTCTCTCTTCTCTCTTCTCTCTCTTATTCTCTCTCTCATTTCCCTCTTATTTTCTCTTTTCTCTCTCTCCTCTCTCTCATTCTCTTTCTCTCTCCCCTTTTCTCTCTCTTTTCTGTCTCTAATTTTCTCTCATTTTCTCTCTGTCTCTGTCTCTCTCTTCCCCCCATTCCACTGTCCCCATAGCTAGCGGCGGGCAGGATAAAATTCTGCCTCTTTTTCTGACCCTCTGTTTCTTCTACCTGGAGAACATAAAGCTTAGCTCCTTCCATGTAGAGGACAAAGACAATAAGTCAAGAGAGAGAATCAGTATCATGAGAGCAGGGCTTGCATCATATCAATCTTTGTACCTTCAGTGTCTGCCTAATCATCTATTTAATAGAAGATTTTAAAAAATATATGATAGAATTTAATTGAGGGGCATTTCGTTCCCCCTCATAGACTTAAGGGGGATAGGCATAGTGGAAGGACAGGACTTGGTCACTGGGTTGCACAAGACTGAGACTGACTTTAGTTTTGCTGCTAGAAACTCTGATACTCTAGAAACAGAAAAGTCACTGGTGTTTTAGAACTGGATGGGA
Organism: Phascolarctos cinereus; assembly: GCF_003287225.1. Taxonomy (NCBI): domain Eukaryota; kingdom Metazoa; phylum Chordata; class Mammalia; order Diprotodontia; family Phascolarctidae; genus Phascolarctos; species Phascolarctos cinereus. The sequence goes on from NW_027555514.1 coordinate 159,448,932, forward strand.
CCTCAGAGATCACTTAGTCTAACCACATCACTTGATAAATGAAGAAAGTGAGATTCAGAGAGGGGAATGAGCTGACTTGAGCTGGTTGGTAATATAACACATCACTAACTATCGGCCACTTGGGTGGAACAAAAACGAACAGTGACACTTCATCTTGCAAGTGCTTTTCTAAGGTTTCCCATTGGCAGAGGCAGGACAACAAACAGGAAGAGCAGCTGTGGTTGTTAAGCCTGGCTGCCTGTTGGTGATGCCAGGCCCCTGCAGGTAACCATCCAACCCTATGTAGGATTGTGGCTAAGAAAATAAAACAACTAATGAAAACTTCTGCATAGCAAATCAATGACCGAACACACACTGTTTGCAACAAATTTGATGTTTACCATAGATAATAAAATAATTGGTAATTCAATATTATGCTATGTGAGCTCTGGCAGGGAAGGATTTGATGAGTTAATGATAAACTACAGAGTCTAATTTGAGAAAGCAGATCTCTACACCTAAAATAATAGACTGAACTATCTCCATTGAGTGATTTGACAAGCCTGGAGAGAATATCATGTAAATTGGACAGGATGGGGAATGTTTTGCACCAGATAATCTGCTCGAATTTCTATTTAGAACTAATGATGATATGATGTCATACTGACATAGGTCTGCAGGCCTGAGCTGTGTGGGTGGTTACTTTGGGAAATCTCACTTGACCTGAGGCTGCTGTCACGGTTGCACCTCTTTCCTCCCACCGGAGTCAAACTTTTTCTACAGGAAGAGGCTGGGAGTGGGGATGGGGACCCCAAATCGGTTGGTGGTTCCAAGAGACCTGCTTAAATTCCATGTAACAATGTTTTCTCCTCTTGCCTTTGAGACAAGATTGTTGGTCCTCAATTATTTATACTCTAAGTTGGGGGATGTCATGTTGTACTTAGAATTGGGTAGATATGGGTTCAAATTCTACCTTAGACCGTCATTAGCTGTGTGACCCTGGATAAGTGACCTAACTTCTGTTTGCCACAGTTTCCTCATCTGTAAAATGAGGATAATAATACCACCTTCTTCCTATGGTTGTTATGAAGATCATATAAAAAAAATTGTAAAGTGCTTAGCACAGTGTCTGGCATGAAACACCCTATAAATGTTAGTTTAAAGAAACCAAAAAACTTGACCTCTCTGATCTCTACTTCCTTATCTATAGAATAAGGGGCTTGACTTGATGACTTCTAAGGTCCCTTTCAACTCTGTGATCCCATGAAGATAGCATGAGGTAGTGGAATGTACGTTAGTCTTGAAGACAGAACAGCTGCATCTGAGATGTGCTTCTGCCTCTTCCAGGCTATGTGATCCTGCGCAAGTCTCTTCAGCCCTCCAAGCTTGAATTCCTTTATCCGAGAAATGGATCTCACCTGACCTCACCTGACCTCAGCTTTCTCTCTCTCTCTCTCTCTCTCTCTCTCTCTTCTCTCTCTCTCTCTCTCTGTGTGTGTCTCTCTCTCTTCCTCTCCCTCTTTTTCTCTCTCCTTTTTTCTTTCTCTCATCTCTATCTCTCTTCTCATCTCTCTGTCTTTCTTTGTGTCGCTCATACACACAGACAGACACACCATAATACACTATTATTATTATTTTGTTGTTGTTTTTTTTGGTGAGGCAATTGGAGTTAAGTGACTTGCCCAGGGTCACACAGCTGGTGAGTGTTATGTATCTGAGGCCGGATTTGAACTCAGGTCCTCCTGACTCCAGGGCCAGTGCTCTATCCACTGTGCCACCTAGCTACCTCGACTAGGATTATTATTGGAGAGATGAGGCCAACCCACAATTCTACACAAATTATGTAGAATTTCAGAGCTGGTAGAGACCTCAGTTGCCATCTAGCCCAATTGTACCTATAAAAGCCTTCCTCCTCTGGACTAGTGGTTGTCCAGGCTTTGCTTAAAGATGTCCAAGAGGGGGAACCTAGGATTTCCTTGAAGCATCCTATATTGATACCCTTGTTTAGTTACCTGTACCTACCTGATGGTCCATCTCAGAGATGCTAGATACTCCAACTATGAAGTACTGAACAAAGTAGCTGATTGCCACCAGTAACAATTATTGACCATTTGCCATGAATAGGCAGATAAGCATAAGAGCCTTTGGAGATGCAGTATTCTCCTCCACACACCCCCATATCACTGGTCCTGCTTCCAGGCCAGCCCTCACAGTCATTATCTGGGGAAGCAACTCCTGTGGAGAAGGGGCCAGTCATCCCCATCAACTGTCAACCAACTTCTATTTACAAGTGAGCAAGCCAGCTTAGCTGAAGCAGCCAGGCACCCTGAGGGAGAGATGGGAAGCAGCCTGTGCCAGGCAACTGTAACTACCACCACCATCTTCCACGTAATCAACACTTAATAAATAATTCTTGACTTGACTTGATAGTGACAAGCGTCTCTGAACTTAGATAGATTGGCTTTCAGATAACAGACCTCCAGTCTGTCATTGTGCTGGTGTAACTCAGGAACACCTACTATAGCTTGCATTCTCCTAGACATTGCTGCCTTTAAGAACCTGTGGCCCCCTCCATGCCTCAAGCAGCAGGATTTTTACTAGTATTCCCCAAACACATCCTCTACTTTTGTTATCTCTATATCTTTGGTCGTATTGTTCCATTCACTTGTAATTCTCCCTCTCCCATTTCTCACCATCATCTCCACCCTTTAAAACCCAGCTCAAAAGTACCTCCTCCCTTAGTCCCCTAAAGTCACACATAATCCTGTCTTTCAGAGTACCATTTGTAGCTCTTATATTTTTAATTTTTATATTTATTCATATTTATATATAATATTTAATATTTTTATATATTATATATAAATATAAATATTTATATATTTTAATATATAATTCTTTAATCATTCTTTTTATACTGTTTATTTATGCATGTCATAGATTTCCCTATTCTTATTGCATTCTCTCTCCTCAATTCCATTTCATAGAATCCCTTACTTGTTTTGAAAAGGAAGTCAAGCACAGCTTTCTTCCTGAAGATGTTCGTGAAGGTCCTTACTTCCTGATTCCCTCAAGTACCAGCACCCTAACTCCCTAAATCTCTAGGATTTAACTACTTTGTCTTTGCATTCCTAGTGCCTAGCACAATAATTATCATGTATGTAATAGCTGAGGTGTTTACTGAATGCCTGGTGATTGTTTACTAGAGTGTAGAGTTTTTAACAGCAAGTACTGTTTCTCCCTCAGTTCCTAGCACAGTGCTTTGCATACAGTGGGTACTCATAAAGTGTTTGATGAATGAATGTTTGTAGTAGTTACCAGATATTTTCCTTTATGACCAACATACCCTGACATTAGAAAGCAAATCAAGAACATAACAGATGTCCTAGGTGGTGATGAGAGGAGGTGGATTAAGGGAACACACTGAATAAACATGTAATTTGTCAGTGTCAGTGTCCAGACAGCCATTTGTACCAATGAATTCTAGCATTCCATCTAATAACATGAGACAGCAGAATGCAAGAGATCCAGCCTATTGCTCTAAGAATAAATGTTTTAAAAGTGATTAAAGTAATAAGAAAAAGAATAACTGCTTAAAGAAGAGTCTCCTACATTCTCTTCAATCACTCTAAGCTGTTTCTCGCTTTATACTTTTTATATATTTCCCATAAGGTCAAGTGTAAATTGAATTACATTTTAAATGCATAAGGGAAGCTTGCTATAAAGCAAAGGATCTTTTTATAAAGTCCCCATTTTCTAAATCAATTTTCATATATGGATTGTGGGCAGAGTACTGCATTATTGCAGAATATCATAGCTTTCCCATCCCATCAGAGCTGGCCCCAGCAGACGATAGTTTCACCACCTAATATGTGATGGAAGGCACATCAATTTTGGGAAGGAACTTTTAGATAATGGATTTGAGAGTGTCAGCTCATTGTAGCTTGATTTATACACATTATATTTAACCAGTCTTTGGGTAGGAGAAGAATTAATGACCAAACAAAGGGTAGAGAGGATCAGGGAAGACAAAAGGGACAATTTTGATTGCATAAAATGAAATTTTTGCACAAACAAAAGAAAATATCAGAAGGGAGGCAGATGCCTAGGGGGAAAAAATCTTTGCAGCAAATTTCTCTGATAAAGATCTTTTCCCCAAGATATATAGAGAATGAAATGAAATTTATAACAATATGAGCTTTCATTCTTCAATTGACAAATGGTCAAAGGATATGAACAGGCAGTTTTCAAATGAAGAAATGCAACCTATTTTTAGCCATGTGGGAAAAAAAAGTTCCAAATAACTAATATGCAGAGAAATAAGAATTAAAGTAACTCTATGGTTCTAACTCACACCTATCAGATTGGCAAAGTTGATAAAAAAAGAAAATGACAAATGCTAGAGGAGTGTAGTTGGGATTTCAAGTGCTATTGATCATGAACTCCCACCATTGTGCTTCCCATTGATACCAGGCAGAAAGAGTTGACTTTTAAAAATGGTTTTTCCTAACAAGGACAGTTGTTACCTGAATATCCCCCTACCCCTCAGATCAGGAACAGACTGTCCCTTTTGCACACAGAAAGCTCTAATTGTAGCATGTAAGGACAATGAAGTTGGTTGGTTGTCCTTCGTTCTTGAAGAAGACCAAAATGACACCACTATGTTAAAATCATGTTACAGTGTGTCCCACTGTGGATGATTAGAACAATATGAGCTCGGAATGTTCTCCCATAGGTCCGGCACAAATAGTCCATGCGAACATTTGGGGGGATTCTCTAAATTTGTGCATCTCATGTTTCTTTTGAGCTGCTTCAATCCGGCTTTGCTCATAGAGCACAGCACCTTCTCTGATGAAAGCACGCCATGCTGGGTGACCCCGTGCCAGTGTCTCACGTGTCATGCAATCGGTTCCAAAGTTCTTAACAGAGACCTTGATAGAGTCCTTGTATTGCTTTTTCTGACCACCCTGTAGGTGCTTGCCTTGTGTGAGTTCTCCATAAAATAGTCTTTTAGGCAAACATACATTTGGCATTCAAACAACATGGCCAACCCATCAGAGTTGTGCTCTCTGCAGTAGAGCGTGAATGCTTCGAAGTCTGGTTCGAGAAAGGACCTCAGTGTCTGGTATCTTATCCTGCCAGGTGATCTTCAGAATCTTCCTGAGACAATTCAAATGGAAGCAATTCAGTTTCCTGATGTGGTGCTGGTAGACTGTCTAGGTTTCATAGGCATACAACATTGAAGTCAGCACAATGGCTCTGTAGACCTTCAATTTGGTAGTCACTTTAATGCCTCTTTTCTCCCATACTTTCCTTCAGAGCCTCCCAAACACTGAACTAGCTTTGGCAATGCATGTGTCAATCTCATCCATGTGTACATCCTTGGAAATTTACTGCTAAGTTAAGTAAACTTATTCACAGCATTTAAAACTTCTCCATTAAAGCTGTAACCAATGGTTCAATGGATGGTGTGGTGCTGGCTGGTACAGCACCTGTGTTCTTTTGGTGTTAGGCCAAAAATGGCACAAACAGCAGAGAATCAATCCATACTTTGTTGCATCTCAGTTTCAGAGGCTGCATTGAGTGCGTAATCATTTGTGAACAAAATGTCATGCACCAACTCTCCCTCCACTTTATTTAGCCTTTTCAAGTTGAATAAATTACCAGTACAGTAGCTGACCTTGATGCTGTATTCATCCTCATTGAAAGCATTTGAGAACACGCTTGAAAATATCATGCTAAAAAGCTTGGGAGGAAGCACACACCCTTGCTTCACTCCATTGGTGACTGGGAAAGTGAGAGCATCCTCCATTATCCAGAACCTGGGTAAGCACGCCATCGTGAAGCTGGTGTACAATACTGATGAACTTCTCTGGACAACCAAATTTTAACATGATTTTCCATAAGCTTTCATGACTGACACTGTCAAAGGCCTTGGTCAGATTGAAAAATGATGTATACTACAGACTTCTGTTTTGCCCCTGGCATTTCTCCTGAAGTTGTTGGGCAGCAAACACCGTATTGACTATTTCTTGGCACTTTCTGAAGCCATACTGGCTTTCAGGTAGATGACCATTTTCCAGGTAAAGGATCAGCCTATTAAGGAGGACTCTGGCAAGGATCTTGCCAGCAGTAACTAAGACAGAGACCTCCCCTCCTCCTGTGAATGTCACAGGACAATTTATTTCCTTTATCTTTATAGAGATAGACAGTGGATGCATCCTGAACTCTTGGGGGATAACCTCTTCTTGCCATATAACCTAGAAAATTTCAGTCAGCTTTTGTATGAGCAATGGACCTCCTAGTTTTTATATCTCATTTGGAATAGAATCCTACCAAGTGCTTTGCCACAGGAGAGGAGCTTGATGGCATTCAAAACCTCTTCTTCAGTTGGAAATTTGTTAGAGAGAGATTGACTTGTGAAGAGAACACACGTAGCAATGTGGCTTTAGTTTCTGGAAGTCTTTTCTTGAATTCATAGTGGGCATTGTTATCTGGTGGAAGGAGATCACAGGCCTTAAAGCTGCTTGCTCCCTCAGTTGGCTCTTTCTGCACCTTTCTTTGTCTCCTGGATGCATTGTCTCTGATCTATTTTCCCTGATACCATGCCCAATGGTGAGACAAGGGGAGAGGAGTGGAGAAAAAGAGAGACTCTTCTCTTAAAGAGGGAGCCTCCTTCTCAGAGACTTGTTTTGAAGCGTGGTGACATAGTAGATGGAGCTTTGAACCTGGAGTCAGGAAGACCTGAGTTCAAATCTAGCCTCAGATACTTATCAGCTACATGTTGGCTCTGGGCAAATCACTTGACCTCTGGTTTCAGTGTCCTCATCTATAAAAATGGGGTAATAATAGCACCAACCTTCCAGGGCTATTGTGAAGATAAAATGAGACAACCTTTGCAAAGTACTTTGCAAACCTTAAAGTGCTATGTAAATGTTAATTGTGGCTATCATTGTCCTAGTTTCCCAGTTGTGGGCAATGGATATTTCTACATGGGAACATCTAGTACTGTTGTGTCTCTAATCTAATACCTTTGAGACCTAGGATGTAAGGGACCACAGGATTTAGATCAGAAAGGGGCATTACACATCATCTAATGTTATAAATTTATAAAATTATACATTTATTTCTAAAATTATAAATCCATTAATTATTTATTTAACTCTTGCCCTACTATTTATTTATTTGATTTTAGGCACCAATTTTACAAATTATTAATTTTATTTTATTTAAATATTAGCTTACTAATGAAATTATTTTTACATTTATAAATTTTATAAATTTCTTTATTTTACAAATAGAGAAATAAGGTCTACATATGTAAAATTATTTAGACAACATCATGAAAGTAATAAGTAGCAGAGGTGAAATTTAAATCCAGATCCTCACCTTAAACCAGTGACTAGAATTTTTCCAAACCAGTGAATTCAGCTTTATTCAGTAAGGATTTGTCAAATCCAGGTGCTATCCATTTTTTGGGTGGGAAATTATTTATTTATGTTTTATTTGTCCCCAATTACATGTAAAAAAACTTTTAAACATTCATTTCTTAAAACTTCAAATTCCAAATTCTCTCCCTCCCCCCTCATTGAGAAGGCAAGCAATTTGACATAGGTTATACATGTGCAGTCATGCAAAACATATTTCCATATTAATCATGTTGTGAAAGAAAACACAGACCAAAAGAAAAACCCCAAGAAAAATAAAGTTAAAAAAAGTATGCTTCAATCTGTATTCAGACTCTTATCAGATCTTTCTCTGGAGATGGATAGCATTTTTCATCATAAGTCCTTAAGAATTGTCTTGGATCATGCTGAGAATATCTATCATTCTCAGCTGATCATCATATAATATTGCTGTTACTGTGTACATTGTTCTTCTGGTTCTGCTCACTTCACTTTGTATGAGTTCATATCAGTCTTTACAGGTTTTTCTGAGAGTATTCTGTTCATCATTTCTTATAGCACAATAGTATTCCATTACATATACCACAACTTGTTCATCTGTTTCCACATTGATGGACATCTCCTCAATTACCAGTTCTTTGCCACCACAAAAAGAACTATTGTAAGTATTTTTGTACATTTTGTACATATGTCCTTTCTGTTTTTTATCTTTTTGGGATGCAGACCTGGTATTGGTATGCACAGCTTTATAGACCTGAAGGCATAGTTCCAGAATGGTTGAATCAGTTCACAGTTCCACCAACAGTTCATTAGTGTCTCAATTTTCCCACATTCCCTCTGATATTTGTCATTTCCCCTTTTTTGTCATATTAGCTAATCAGATAGGTGTGGGGTGGTGCCTCAGAGCTGTTTTAATTCACATTTCTCTAATCAATAGTGACTTAGAGCATTTTTTCATATTATTGTAGATATCTTTGATTACTTTGAAAACTGCCTGTTTGTATCCTTTGACCATTTATTAAGTGGGAAATGGCTCTTATTTTTATAAATTTGACTCAGTTCTTCATGTATTTGAGAAATAAGGTTTTTATATGAGAAATTTGCTGTAAAATTTTTATTCACAGTTATGATTACTATGTATTTCCCTCCATCTTGTTTTTCCTCCCGTTTATCCTATTCTTTCTCTCCTTTCACCATGTCCATTTTCAAAAGTGTTTTGCTTCTGACTACTGCCTCCCCTCATCTGCCCTCTCACCTATCAGCTCTCCCCTTTGTTATTCCCTTCCTATATTACTTTCTGGTAGGGTAAGATAGATTTCTATGCCCAACTGAGTGTGTATGTTATTCTTTCTTTGAGCCAATTATAATGAGAGTAAGGTTCAAGTGCTCCTGCCTGCTTCCTCCATCTTTTCCTCCACTGTAAAAGCTCTTTTGCTTCTCTTTTATGTGAGATAACTTACTCCATTCTACCTCTCCCTTCCTCTTTCTCCCAGTGTATTCCTCTTTCTTACCTCTTAATTTTTTTTTTTTGGCTTGGCAATTGGGTTAAGTGACTTGCCCAAGGTCACACAGCTAGTAACTGTTATGTGTCTGAGGCCAGATTTGAACTCAGGTCCTCCTGAATCCAGGGCCAGTGCTCTATCCACTGCGCCAACTAGCTGCCCCTTTAATTTTTTTTTTTTAAGATAACATCCCATTGTATTCAACTTACACCTGTGCCCTCTATCTATGTATACTCCTTCTAACTGTCCAGATAATAAGAAAGTTCTTAGGAGTTACAAGTAGCATCTTTCCACGTAGGAATGTAAACAGTTTAACTTTATTGAATTCCTTATGATTTCTCTTTCTTGTTTACCTTTTTATGCTTCTTTTGCATTTTGTATTTGAAAGTCAGATTTTCTATTCAGCTCTGGTTTTTTCATCAGGAATGCTTAAAAGTTCTCTGTTTCTTTGAGTATCCATTTTTTCCCCTGAAGGATTATACTTAGTTTTTCTGGATAGGTGGTTCTTTGTTACACTACTAACTGTTTTGCCCTCTGAAATATCATATTCCAAATCCTCTTATCCTTTAATATAGAAGCTGCCAAATCTCATGTTATCTTGACCGCGGCTCCACGATATTTGAATTGTTTCTTTCTGGCTTCTTGCAATATTTTCTTCTTGACCTGGATGCTCTGAAGTTTGGCTATAATATTCCTTGGAGTTTTCATTTGGGAATCTGTTTCAGGAGATGATCAGTAGATTTTTTCAATTTCTATTTTACCCTAGGATTCTAGAAGATCAGGGCATTTCTGCTTGATAATTTCTTTTTTTAAAAAAAAATTTTTATTTATTTAATTTTTTTTCCATATGCTTTTGAGTTGAAAATTTTTCTCCCTTTTTGTCCCCCCCACCCTCCCCAAGATGGCGTACAATCTGACATAGGCTTTCCACTTACATACCCATTAAACATATTTTCACATTAGTGAAGTTGTAAGTAAAAATTGTAACCAATAGGAGGAACCATCAGAAAGATGGAAACAAAACTCAACAGAAGGTAAAAATAAGTGAGAACGATTCGACTTCCATAGTTCTTTCTTTGGATGTGGACAGCATTTTCCATCCTGAGGCCTCTGGAGATGTCTTAAATCCTCATAACGCTGAGAAGGGTTCAGTTTAACATTCTTAGTCATTGCATAACGTGGCTGCTATTGTGTACAAAGTCCTCTTGGTTCTGCTCACTTCACTCAGCATCAGACCATAGAAGTCTTTACAGGTTTTTCTGAAGTCAGCCTGTTCATCATTTCTTACAGCACAATAGTATTCCATTACATTCATATACCACAACTTGCTCAGCCATTCCCCAATTGATGGGCATCCTCTCAATTTCCAATTCTTTGCCACCACAAAAAGAGCTGCTATGAATATTTTTGTACATGTGGGTCCTTTTCCCATTTGTTTGATCTCTTTGGGATATAGCCCTAGAAGTGCTATTGCTGGATCAAAGGGTATGCACATTTTTGTAGCCCTTTGGGCATAGTTCCAAATTGTTCTCCAAAATGGTTGGATCATTTCACAACTCCACCAACAATGTATTAGTGTTCCAATTTCCCACATGCTCTCCAACATTTATCATTTTCCTATTTTGTCATGTTGGCCAATCTGATAGGCCTCAGAGTTGTTTTGATTTGCATTTCTCTAATTAATAATGATTTAGAGCATTTTTTCATATGACCATAGATGGTTTTAATTTCTTCATCTGAGAACTGTCTGTTCATATCCTTTGACCATTTATCAATTGGGGAATGGCTTGTGTTCTTATAAATTTGTCTTAATTCTCTATATATTTTAGAAATGTGGCCTTTATCAGAAAGACTGGTTGTAAAAATTCTTTCCCAATTTTCTACCTTCCTTCTAATCTTAGTTGCATTGGCTTTGTTTGTGCAAAAACTTTTCAATTTAGTGTAATCAAAATGATCCATTTTGCTTTTCATAATGTTCTCTATCTCCTGTTTGGTCACGAATTCTTCTGTCCTCCATAGATCTGATAGGTAAACTATTCCTTGTTCTCCCAATTTACTTATGGTATCAGCCTTTATATCTAGGTCCTGAACCCATTTTGACTTTATTTTGGTATATGGTGTGACATTTGGGTCTATGCCTAATTTCTGCCATACTCTTTTCCAGTTTTCCCAGCAGTTTTTTTCAAAGAGTGGGTTCTTATCCCAGACTGCTTGATAATTTCTTGAAAGATGATGTCTCCGCTCTTTTTTTTTTTTTGAGGGAGGCGATCATGGCTTTCAGGTAGTCTAGTAATTTGTAAATTATCTCTCCTTGATCTATTTTCCAGTTCAGTTGTTTTTCCAATGAGATATTTCACATTTTCTTCTATTTTTTAAAAATTCTTTTTACTTTGTTTTATTGCTTCTTGATGTCTTAGGGAGTCATTAGCTTCCATTTGGCCAGTTTTAATTTTTAAGGAATTATTTTCTTCGTTGAACTTTTGTACCTCCTTTTCAATTTCCATTCTACTTTTTAAAGAGTTGTTTTTGTACCTTTTTTTTTCCATTTGGCAATTCTTTTCAAGGCTTTCTTTTCTTCAGTGGACTTGTGTACCTCTTTTACCATTTGGCCTATTTTGTTTCTTAAAGCATTATTTTCTTCTGGTGTATGTGTGTGTGTGTGTGTGTGTGTGTGTGTGTGTGTGTGTGTGTGTGTGTGTGTGTGTGTGTCCTTTATCAAGCTGTTGACTCTTTTTTCATAAATTTCTTGCATCACTCTCATTCCTTTTCCCAATTGTTCCTTTCCCTTTCTTATTTGTTTTTAAAAATCCTTTCTGAGTTCTTCCAGGATATAAGACCAATTCACATATTTCTTTGAGGTTTTGGATATAGCAGTTTTGACTTTGTGGTCTTCTTCTGAGTTTGTGCTTTGATCTTCCCTGTCACCACAATAATTTTCTATGCTCAGGATTTTTTTGTTTGTTTGTTTGCTCATTTTTCCAGCCTATTTCTTGACTTTTAGATTTATGTTATAAAGTTGGTCTCTGCTCCCAGGGTAAAGGAGGCACTATCTCAAGCTTCAGCTTTTCTGTGAAGCTATTTTCAGAACTAGTTCTGAGGGTCTAAAAGCTTTCAGTTCTTCCAAGGTGGCATAATCCAAAGAGAGGTTTACTAATGTCCTAGCCTGTGCTTTGGTCTGTGAGCAACCACAAGCACTTTTTTCCACTCTGGAACTATGGCCAGGGTTCCCACTCCCCTGAGGCCACAAGATCTGCTGTGCTTGTGCTCCTTCTTGCCCTGAGACTGTGACCCAGCATTATAACCCAGATCTAGGTATCGGTAATGCAACAGAATCCTGCACCCAGTGCCAGCAAAGGAACCTCTGTAACCTTCTGACCAATTGTCTGACCCTTTATTGTCTGTGGACTGAAATCTCCTGAAGCAGCTGCTGTCATGGCTGGTTCAGTCACCCCCAAGGCCTGCTGCTGGTTTCCTGTGGTGTGGCCTATACTGGTACAGCCTGTTCTGGAGTGCACTACACTCCCCCCCCCCCCCCCCCCCCCCACACACTGTGACAGACCTTTCCTGCCAACTTTCTAAGTTGTCTTGGGTTGGAAAATTGTTCCACTCCATCCTTTTGTGGCTTCTGCTGCTCCAGAATTTGTTTTGAGACATTACTTAATGTTGTTTGGAGGAGCAGTTTGGGAGAGTTCAGGCAAGTCTCTGCCTTTACCTACAATCTTGGTTCTGCCCCCAAGCCACCCATTTAAAAAAAAAAACAACTTTCTGCTGCTTGTAATTCTTCTTCTGAACAGATTTTCTAGTACCCTGGCTCCTATGTGCCAATGTGCTTTTTTCTTCAATCCCCAGAGAACCTACCAAGAGAAATTAATTATTAGGTCTCTTAAAATTTTTATTAGGTCTTAATATGACATAAATTAGGTGATACCTAAAGCACAAAATAACCAGATATTTTTGCTGCCTCTTTGGCTTCTGCTCTGTTAATCTGAATTCCGTGGCATATGAAAAAAAATACTCCATCTCAACATCTATTTCTGGTAGGTGTAAAATTCTTCTCTTTCCTGATATATTCTAGCGTCATGATACATTTCAAATAGAAAAGGCAACATACACTCCAGTGGCTGATTTCATTGCTAACTGGCATCCTCATATCCACACATGTGTAATGTGTGGTCTAGCCATTGGCCCATAAGGCTGTCATGATATAAACTTTCTGCGATCACTCTAGCATGCATTCTGCAGCTGGTGGTATTTGGATATGCTCTGGCACCATAACATGTGTGACTTGGCATGTGTGAGAATGAGGGTGGAGCACCTGTCCATGTCCAGAAACTGTCTCTAGCCACTTCTTCTTGTGTGAGAGTGGCAGCAGGTTGGCTGACTTCATGGTTCTACTGTTTTGCTTGGGGGATAAGAGAGCCTAGGGACTCATATACCCAATTGCTTACTCACCCCCCCCATCTGAAGAACAGGCTGGGCTGTCAGCCTGGTTCTTGACCCTTATTGAACCCTTTGCCAGGCAACACATTTACTGGAGCAGCTGCTTATGATGATTTTCTATTGGGAGAGAAAGAGTGACTTTATATTTGTATTAGGACACACAAGGCAGACTATTGGTTTCCTGTATTTTTTCACTCCTTTGGTTTATTATGATTGTCTATGCATCGTAGCAAAGGAAATCCAAACCTAAACTTGTGTGTGTACTGGCCCCCATACATGTAAATGGCATTAGCACATTTTGATGCATAAGATATGTGTCCTTGTGTGTATGCCATCAGCCTGTGAAGGGTTTAGTCTTGAGATCATAGTTGAATAAGAATATTATCATATATTCCCTATATCCCTAAAAGGTAGACAATAAAATAAATGAAATCATTCCTACTTTAAGTATATTTATTTAAACTGCTTACTTGGCATGGATCTTTAGCATTCTTGGGTAAGTCAGGAGAATTAAGACTAAATGCCTGATTATGGGTTCTTTAAGCCCCTACCAATTTGCTTCATCCTACCTCATTATGCTCATTGCTCGTTACCTTCCTGTCTACAAAGCTGTTTGCTAGACAAAATTGTACAGCGGATAGAGTAACTATCCACTCAGGAATAAGAAAATGTGGCTACAAGTCTTGCCCTCTAACACTGCCAGCTACGTGACCTTGAGTAAGTCACTCCATTTCTCTCTTGTTCATTTTCACGTTCGGTAAAATAGAGGTGATGTTTGTTTTTACTTTGCAAGAGTTTTGTAAAGAGTCTGCTGGGTACAGCACTCTAGAAAATGGAGCCAGCAGCTAGGTAGTGCTCTGGTTTGAGTGCTCTCCCTGAAGTCAGGAAGACAGGAGCTCATATCCTGCCTCAATCACTTATTAGTTGTGTGACCTCGGGCAAGTCAATCAATGCTGTGTGCCTCAGCTTCTTCATCTACTAAAACTATTTACACAAAGACTGCCATAATATAAAGGAAAGCAACTTTGAAAGGCTTCCCTTATCTGAGCAATTTAGTGACTGATCATTATTGCAGACGACTGATGATAAAATGTGCCACTTTGCCCACCTTTGGGGATAGAGGAAGCAGACAAGGGGCACGTAATGAGCTATGACTTTTCAGACACAGCCAATGTGTTGATTTATTTTGTTTGAATATTTCTATTTGTTATAAGGGAAGGGTTCTACATGGAAAGGGCGAAGAAGGATATTTGGGATGTGGTAACATTGCAAAATGAAAAAAAAAAGAAGAAAAGAAAGGATTGTTAATGGAACTCTAAAAAGAATACAAAAAAGCAGAAGGAAATTCAAAAGGCGACACAGACATACAGGGTAATTTTACAAAAAAGCAAACTATACAAAGAAATTCAGAGCTTCATATACAATGCTTTTTTCTATTTTTACTTGCAAATTGAGCCATGTTGGTTGATGTTCATTAAGCTCATAATATAAAAGAACTTTTTAAAAAAGATGCAGTTTTAGGGATAGCAGTGCATAAAGGCAATAGAGAAGCATCTGGAAGTTCTCTGGTCAGGAAGAAAACTTCAGAAATCTGAGCCAGCTTCAGAGAAGTTACAGAGGAGCTCCCAGACTAGATGGGAGCAGCCAGCAGTGTGCAACAAGGGAAATGGATAGACACCGAACAGAGCATGCCTCTCTTCAGTACTGTGAATTGCATACACCATGTAGGTTTAGGAAAGATATCAGACTCTTCAGTATCCCCAAGGGCTTTCCCTTTGGAGGAAGACTCAATCCTAGGATAACCAGTCTAGAGGACAGGATAGGCTCATGGGGAGGCAGTACTTGCTGAAAGAAGGGTTGCTCAGCAGTCTAGGGAACTTCAGGTATTTTCATCTTTCTGGTAAGGCCTACCCCAAGGCGTTACCGTTTATCTCTAGGTCCCTATAAGTCTATTGGAGATAGAGGCCCACTGCAGAGGAAAGGACACACTAAGTCTTCACTATTTGAGGGTTCTGGTTGAACTCTCACAATAACCCTGAGAGGCAGGGACTATTATTACCATGTCATTTTATATATGAGGGAACCGAGGATGGCTAAGATTAACTGATTTACTCGCACAGCCAGGAATTATCTGAGGTAGAATTTGAACCCAGCTCTTCCTAACTCCAAATCCAGTGCTCTATTCTAATCTGTGTTTTCCAACCATCACTCTGACCCTAATACCATACTGTCTTTCACATGGCACCACAGTCCCCCAAAAGTCTGACAAATTCAAGAGATTTCCTAAAAGAACAGAAAATAGATAAATCTGGATAAAGAGGATTCATTTTCTCTAATGTGATTTTTGGGGAAGCAGAAAACTGAAAGCAGCCTATGAGTTTTTATTAGTTGTTTTTGTACCAGATCTCTGTCATTTCACTGATATAGGGGACTCCAAGTGAAGAAAATCCCTCTACCAATGAGGCTTAGCCCTTGTGCTCCAGCTTAGTCTGAGAGAGTTGCCTGAGGCCACATAGTAAACAAGTGACTTGCCCTGAGTTACACAGCCAGTATACATCAGAGGTGAGATTTGAACCCAGGGTACCTTGCTTCCCAAGATAGTTCTCCATCTACCGTGCCATGATGCCTTTCATCTATGCTTATTTTAATACTTTAGGGAGGCATGCCTGCCATCCATCTGTGTAGATCATTACCCCTTCCCCTACCTTTTGAAGATGAGCTGCTCTGAACTCAGAAAGGTTGAGTGGTCTTTAGATGATAGATAACACAGTCTGTCATTAGGCTGGCACTCAAAACCTTTCTATAAATAATGTTAAGGAATACTGGTTGAGGGGAGGGGTGATCTCCCATTGGCATAAGAGGACAATGAGGGTCCAAGAGAAAGGAGAGTCTCTGGGACAGATTATTCTGAATTGAAAATTCTTATTATTATAAGGAAAGTTTGGGCAAACGAGAAGGGGGTTATGGAAGGCATTCTTTAATTGGAGATAATGCGAACTTTTACAGCATTTTGAACAGATAAAGAATGGTAAGCTGTGAATTAGGATCATGAATAATAGAAAGAATGTCAGGCTTTGACGGAGAGGAAGAACTTAGAGGCTTATGTTCCAGAATGTGAGAAATGATTACATTTTCTTTGGCAAAAGTTGGCTTTTCAGAGGATGCTCATGGACTCAGTCATAGATGGAGTGGGCGACTGTAATAATCATAACACTTCAAGGATATGTGGTTTCACTGGTATGGCACTATAATTTGGTAGACGGTCATTACAAGTTGCTAGGATTAGCCTATCTGGCGGGGAGCCAGGTAGAAGGCAGCTCTGAATTTGGCCAGTCTAGTGGTCCTTGGACAACAAAAAGCCCAGCTTTGTAGAACCTTCAGAGCTTGTTCCCTGATGGCATAGTCTTCAGAATTACAGTCATCTCCATATTGTGATGATATGGTGTAGGACTTTGTAGGCAAGATAATGACAACGACAACAATAATAAGCTGATTTTTATAATACAGATTAAAGTTTACAAAATCCTTTCCTCACAACAAGCCTCTGAAGTAAGTAATACACAATTATTAACCCATTTTACAGGCAAGAAAACTGAAGCTGGTTGCTTTTAGGATTGAGATTTCTGATCCCTCTAGAGACACTCTTTTGGTCCAGAAAGCACTGAATATGAGCTTATCATTCTTTTTGATTGATTGATTTTTTTTCCTCCAGGATTTTTGTTTGTTTGTTTGTAGTAATGATTTTGTCAGTGTGGGGGGAGGGGCTCCCCCTGAGGAAACTCTTCCCCCAGTGCCAAACGGCAACTGTTTGGCTATTTGTATAGTCTTAAGAAGTTGCTTGGGGCACTGAATTGTTAAACATGCCCATTTTCCCATAGTCAGTGGGTGTTAGAGTCTTCCTGACTCAGAAGCCAGTCCTCCATCCGCTACTCCACAATGCCAGCCCCTGAGTAAATTCTTAGTTTAGGGGGCCCTAATTAATTAAATCAATAATACCTATGCATTGGTTGCTTTATCAGAGTGTCTATACCATCAATGGCTATTACAAAATTTCTCCTTTCCTCCCATGCCATCTCTTCCTGCCACATTCTAGCTGAGAACTTAGCCTCATACTGAAGATGGAAGCCACTGGCTGTAAGCTCCCTCCTTTACCCTTCTTGAAATCTCCGAATCTATAGATAGCATCTCCTATTCTCTCCTTTATCCTAGATTATGGTGGCTCATCATCTTGACAAGTCCTCTTTCCCCTCTACTTGTATCTTTGTTTCCATTCTCCCAGCCTTGCAATCATTGTCTCTCTCTCTCTCTCTAATCTTCACTTTCTCCTTCCCTGCTGCTTTTAAATATGTCCAAGTCTTTCCTATCCTAAACACACTCACACACACACAGACACAGACACAGACACAGACACAGACACAGACACACACACACACACACACACACGAACCTAAAATTTCCTCAAACTTTTATCTCAAATCTCACCTTTCTATTTCAGCTACATTTTTAGAGGAAGCTTTTGACTCTTATTGCTTCTACTTCTCTCATTCACATCTTACCCTTTTATATTCTTTCCTAATTGGCAAATTTGATGACCCTCTCTCAATCTGTATCATTCCTTTTTCTCTTTTTGAAATATTTTGTTTTTTCCAATTGCATGTAAAATAAATTTTAACATTCATTTTTAAAAATTTTGAGTTACAAATTCTTTCCCTTCCCTTCCCTGACTCCTCTCTCCCCTCCAGAAGGCAAACAGTTTGATAAAGGTTATACATGTGAAGTCATACAAAACATATTTCCATATCAATCATGTTGTGAAACAAAATATAGACCAAAAAACCCCAAACGCCAAGAAAAGTAAAGTTTTAAAAAAGTACACTTTGATCTGCATTCAGACTCTACCAGTTTTTTCTATGGAGGTGGACAGTGTTTTTCATCATAAATCCTTTGAAATCATCTTGGATCATTGTATTGCTGAAATTTGTGTCATTCTTGACCTCTCTGCAACATCTGATACTGCTGACCACTTTCTCCTTCTGGACACTCTTCTGGGTTTTTATGACACTATTCTTTCTTGGTTTTCTTATTGTTTCTCTGACCTTCCTTCTCAGTCTCCTTTAGTGGATCATCAATTATACTATACCTTATAACTGTAGGTGCACCCCAAGACTATAACTTGGGCCCTCTTCTTTTTTCTCACAATACTTTCTCACTTATTGATCTCAACAGGCATGGGTTCAATTATCATCTCTATGTAGACGACTCTCAGATCTATATATCTTGTTCTAATCTCTGTCCTGAGCTCTAGTTCTGTATCACCAACTGCCTATTGGATGTTTCTTAATGGCTTGTCCCATAGGCATCTCAACCTCAACATATCAAAAATAATTCATTATTTTTCATCTAAAACTCATCCCACTTCCAAATTTCCCTATTAAAATCTAGGCCACCACCATTCTTCTAGTAACCCAGGTTCACAACCTTGTTGCCATCCTTAACTCCAAACTTTCATCTAACATATCTAATCCATAACCAAATCTTATTGTTTCTACCTTCATAGCATCTGTCGTATGTCTTCTCTCCACTCATACAGCTGCCAACCTGGTTCATAACTTCTCACCTGGACTATCTTCCCCCTTCAATACATCTTCCATGTGCCTACCAAATTGCTTTTCCTAAAGCAAAGGTCTAACTATATTACCTTCTTAGTCAAAAAACTCTATTGGCTTCCTGTTATCTTTAGGATCAGGCATAAACTTCTTTACCTAGTATTTTAAACTCTTTACATCCTGGTCCCTTCCTCTCTTTTCAGTAATCTTTTTTTTTTTTTTGGTCAGGCAATGGGGTTAAGTTACTTGCCCAGGGTCAGGAAGCTAGTAAGTGTTGTGTGTCTGAGGCCAGATTTGAACTCAGGTACTCCTGAATGCAGGGCTGGTGCTCTAACCACCGCACCACCTAGCTGCCCCTCTTTTCAGTACTCTTACACATCTATGATCCTTTCTGTGTTCCTTACAACTGAACCAAAGTGGTCCACTTGCTGTTCTCCTACAACCTTCCACCTCCTGTTTCTGTAATTTTGCTTTTCCCCCCACTTAATGATATTTTATTTTTTCCAATTACTTGTGAAAATAGTTTTCAACATTCACTTTTATAAGATTTTGAGTTTCAAATTTCCCCATATTTCCACATTAATCATGCTGTGAAAGAAGAATTAGATCAAAAGGGAAAAACACTAGAAAGAAAAAAAAAAGAGAAAATAGTGTGCTTCGATCTGTGTTCAGACTCCATAATTCTTTCTCTAGATGTGGGTAACATTTTCCATAACGAGTCTTTTGGAATTGTCTTACATCATTGTATTGCTGAGAAGAGCTAAGTCTGTCAAATTTGATCTTTGTACAGTGCTGCAGTTACGGTGTACAATGTTCTCCTGGTTCTGCTCATTTCGCTCTTTCTAGGTTTTTCTGAAATCAGCCCGCTCATCATTGCTTATAGCACAGCAGTATTCCGTTGCATTCATATACCACAACTTGTTCAGCCATTCCCCTATTGAAGCCACCCCCTCAGTTTCCAATTATTGGTCACCACAAAAAGAGCTGCTATAAATATTTTCATACATGTAGGTCGTTTTCCCATTTTTATGTTCTCTTTTGGATACAGACCTAGAAGTAGTATTGCTAGATCAAAGGGTATACACAGTTTTATAGCCCTTTGGGCATAGTTCCAAATTGCTCTCCAGAATGGTTGGATCAGTCCACAACTCCACTAACAAATGCCTTAGTATTCCAATTTTCCCACGTCTTCTCTAGCATTTATTATTTTCCTCTTTTGTCATGTTAGCCAATCTGATAGGTATGATGCAGTACCTCAGTTGTTTTGATTTGCATTTCTCTAATCAATAGTGATTTAGAACATTTTTTCATTTGACTATAGATAAGCTTTAATTTATTCATCTGGAAAATGCCTGTTCATGTCCTTTGACCATTTATCAATTGGAGAATGACTTGTGTTCTTATAAATTTGGCTCAGTTCTCTATATATTTTAGAAATGAAGCCTTTACCAGAGATACTGGCTGTAAAAATGTTTCCTAGCTTTCTGATTTCCTTCTAAGCTTGGTTGCATTGGCTTTGTTTGGGCAAAACCTTTTTAATTTAATGTAATCAAAATTATCCATTTTGCATTTCATAAAGTGACTTTGTATTGGCTGTTCATCACACCTGGAAAGCATTTCCTCAACTCCGTCTCTGAGAATTCCTATTTTCCTTCAAGATTCAGCTCAAAGGTCACCTTCTACATGATGCCTTTCTCTCCTCCCTAGGGCTAGTGCCTCTCTTCCATCATTTTTTTGTCTGTTGTATGTATTTTTATTTGCCTATATATTTACATGGTATCTCCCTCTGTTGTACAGCAATCCCAATAAGGGCAAGGACTGTTTCATTTCATTCTTTGTTTCCCCAGTGCCTGGTATATCAAAGGCACTTGATTAGTGTATGCAGATTGATCATTTTCTTTCCTTACCTGAACCCCAGGCAGCTTGGGCATCTGTAGGCTCCAGGGCAAATGAAAGCTAGAAAGGTAAAGAAATTAAACAAATTTTGCCTATAGCACAGCTTTGCTCAGGAATGGCTTCACTTATGGACAGAGAAACACAGTAGAATCTTACTGTGAGATCCATTAAAATAGTGCTTCTTTGTCATTCTTATTTTTATAGATGGAGTAAGCTTTAGGGAAAGCTGTTAAGGAGGTGATATTTGAATCCATGGACATCATTGGCAGTGAGGGGACAAGCAGGACTGGCTTTTGTGCCCCTAGTGCTCCTAGATAGCTTCCTGGGGACTTTCAGGTTGTCCGTGCTACCCCTCACACTTGCTCAAGGTCACACAGGCAGCTAGAGGTATAGAGTGATGAACCTGGAATCAGGGAGACTTGAGTTCAGATGTAGCCTCACTTTACTAGCTGTGTGACCCTGGGTAAATCCTTGATCTCTGCCTGCCTCCACTTCCTTCTCTATAAAATGGGGATAATAATAGCACCTACCTCCCAGGGTTATTGTGAGGATAAAATGAGATGATATTTGTAAAGCTCAAAATACTATGTAAATATTTATGATGATGATGATGATGATATAATGCCAGAATTATGTTGCCAACTCGGTTTTTTATTCCTATCCAGGGGCTTTTTGACTTGCTATCTCTCTCTGTAGCACTTGTTTGTAATCAAGCATAGAAATCCATTCTTTTTTATTTTCATCTGGTCACCTCCATCCCTGATTTCTTCTGGGCCTTGAGTTTTTGGGCCAGAGTTTACTGTCATAGCAGCTCGGTTGAGGACAAGGATTTGGACAAGGCTAGGAGCAAAGTGTTCTGAAGCATGGAGCTTGGTTGTTGAAGCAACCAGGAAGATGTTGCCTGAGCATTCACATAGGGAGCCAATGCAGATGACTCAGCAGCCTTTCTTTCTTGAGAGACAATCACTGGTCGCTCTCAAGGTCAGTCTTCAGGAAGCCCCTTTGCCATCAGCTCCTTGCTGGTAGGTCTGACCCTGTGCCAGAGGTGTTTCCTGGTCCAGGGCTATAACAAGGACTTTGTACTAGGCAGCAGCCCTCAGTGCCACCTGACACACTACCCATGGGAGAACTTTTTAGTCCTTGGAGAGAGCTTTGTAGTCTTTGGGTAGAGCTTTTGCCTCTTGCCCAACTCCTACAGTAATAATTCTCTTGGGAAAGAAACTGTTGCATGACCTAATATGCAAATTAAATTCTGGGAATGGACTCCTGGGACTTGGCTGTGTTGTTTCTTTTCAGGGCTTAAAAAAAAAGACCAATGGTGTTTATGAAACACTTCGAAAAGTTTTGGAGCCTGGGAACTGTTGCATGGCACCACGGAAAATAGAGGATGGGAATGGAGTGCATAAAAAAGGAATTGACTGGTAATAAAATGAAATGTCAGCTTGAAAAGGATGCTCAGTGGGTAACCACTGTGCTAAGCAATCCTCCTCCTCCTGCTACCTCTACTTCCCCAGCAAATGCGTCTATATATGCACACATAGTAAATCTTGTCAATTGAAAACAAACTGGTTCTTCAGGAGAAGGAAGATGGCAATAGAGTTCCTAATCACTTCATTCCTCTAATGCTGTGTGTGAATCCCTATCTATAGGAGTGCTAATGTTCAAAAACAGCTATGTGGTTAGGACTCATTTCACAATCAACAGCTACAGGAATCTAAAATTTACCATTTAGTTATTGACCTTTAGGGTATTTAGCATGAATTATTGTGGTTACAACATCCTCTGCATTTTTGGTCTGATTATATTGCATTTAAATTTGCACTTGGGAACACTAACTGAAAAAAAATTACCCCAGGATACTCTCTATGTCAGTAATTACTTCTCCTTCAACTCTTGCTCAGCCACAAAGGCAAGCATATTCTTAATTGTGAAGCTAGGGGTTCAATTAGTCTGTCTCTCTTGCCTATTCTCCTTGTCTGTTTGTTCTATTTTTCTTGCTTTGAGAAGGCATGGGATATTTGTTCCCAAGGCTCCAGAAATGAATCCCAAGAGGAAAGAATGAGGAACTAGCTACCCTATTGGAATCTTTCTCCAACAAAATCTCCATATTTGACCCCAATGTTGGCTCTGAGGCTGAATATTTATCTTATAGAGGGTAATTCCAGCAGGAAAGAGGTTCCCAGCATAGTTTCCAGGATGAAGCAAACATGGTTGACTGAAAGGCCTAATGACAGTCTGTAAAAACCATGGAAAAGTCTGTAAAGACTATGGGATAGAAGAAAGAATGGGAAAATGTGATAGGACTAGCATTTTTCTGATGCAGCATCTTTCCTCCAACCCATGACATGAGACAGATTTACCTTAAAGAAGACAAAGCTACCCCCAACAGGACCTGCTTCCCTTCTGTAGTTTCTTGGTCATCCCAGGGCATAAAAAGTCCCAGACACATGGAGTCTAGGCCTCTCACAATTTATGGATTTCGAAAGACTATGAGAGTCACCGGGTCACCTTGAGGCCCAAATAAGTTTCCAGATGAAGACAAAAAAAGTTGGGGGAGGGGGAGAATGTACAGTGAACCCAATGCCATTAAAGTGTTGTCACATATTCTGCTTGTGTGGCAGCAAAGTAAATCTCTATGTCGATAGTTCCATAACTTACTTGTTCCTTATTTTGCCCCAACCTGATCTAAGTACCAGCCTTCAAGATATGTCTTGGACAGAAAGAAAATGAGATCTTTTCTTTTTCTCTGTAAACATCTACATCCTAAGGGTCATTTTCTTCCTTGGTTCTGTACTATCTTGTTTTGCCTGGTTTGACCTATGATTTAACTAGTTTAGGGAATTCCTTGGTGAGGACAATTCTATCAAAGCAGGTCAGCAAAATCTCTGCTAAAAGTTTTAGAGTTGCTTGGGGCACTTAGAAATGAAGCTGATGAGGCACCTAGGTGGTGAAGTGAACAGAGTGCTGGATCTGGACTGAGGAAGACCTAAATTTTTCCCCTAAGTTCCTCATCTGTAAAATGGGGATAATAATAATAGCACCTACCTCTCAGGGTTGTTATAAGGATCCTTCAGGTGAGGGGGTAATAATAATAATAAACATAGCACTTATTATGTGTGCACTGTGCTACGTGCTTTACAGTTATCTCATTTGATCTTTATCTCCATTTTGCAGACAAGGAAACTGAGGCAAACAGAGCTTAAGTGATTTGCCCAGGGTCACACAGCTAGTAAGTATCTGAGTCCAGATTTGAACTCAGATTTTCCTGACTCCAGGCCTGGCTCTTTATCTCCTGGCTGCACCAACTTCTCTGCTAGAGAAGTTAGTAGTATTATTTTCATGTATTTTGTTGAATGTTCTCTATTTTATTGCCAAGCTACTTAAAACTTTTCTCTAGGTAGATGAATAAAACATTTATTAAGTGCCTGCAGAAACTGTGCTAGGCAAAGGGGATACAGATGTAAGAGAAATAATCACTCCCTTCAAGGAGCTTACATTCTGATAGAAAGGTTTATCACATATTGCGAGTTGGGGGCCAGAGAAGGGAGTTTTGGTTTGGGAAGTCACAGGTACTGGGAGTAGAATTGTAGGGCAATTGATCATAGCATCCTTTTCAGTTGCAATGGTAGCACAAATTTGACCTTTTGTTTCCAGAGCTCAAGAGTAAGAGGTTGAATGGGAGTAGAAGGATGGGTGTGTGTGTGTGTGTGTGTGTGTGTGTGTGTGTGCGCGCACGTGTGCGTGTATATATGTATGTCTATAGAAGCAGGGCAGATGGAAAGATTCTTGTGCTTGGTAAGTCTTGCTTTCTGGATACATACCTGATTGGGATATAAAACATGTTCTGAGGCCAACTAGATGTAGTTAGTGGGTTAGGTGAGTTATCTCACTCACTCACCTACCAATAAGGAGAGATGTGTGTTGTTTTCTCAAGCTCCAGGAATCTCTGAGCTTTCTCTTCTTGCTATTTACCCAACCAGAATGGGTCATTTTGACACCTATGAAAAGATTATAGCCTTTGAATTAATATCTGTTGTACTTCCTTTCCAATGTGTGAAAATGTAGATGAATATACAATAAATTGGGGGGGAATGTCATTTGCTTTGCAAAAAGATTTACCTAGTGTCAGAGTTGGATTTGAACTTTTTGACCCCAAAGGCAAAGTGCCTTCCATTAGACCATGCTGCCTTTCAAATATAATTAAAATACAAAATAGAATGGGATAAGGGGATGCATGAGTGATCCAATCAAAACACTAAATGTGGGAGGAATGTTTCATGGAGGTGACATCAGAAGTTCACTATGCCAGTGGGGCACAAGTTCTATCAGGTCCTTCATTTCAAAGAGGACCAATGACATCACAAGGTGATGTCTTGACTCATGAATTGGATTTAAGTGAGGCAAAGTTGCACAAAGTCTCCCTTCCACAGTCATCCAAGTCCAGTGGCAAGCCAGAAGTCAAGATAACTGGTGATGGCCTGGGATGCAGTGGATGACCTTGGCATCTTTAATGTCTGACCAAGTTCTAAGAGCACCATAGCGCCTGCTCCAGCTGCATTCCTAGCTATAGGAACAAATTGTTCTCATCCACCCTTTCTGCTGGGGAAAGACACTTCCCCCAACTCACCAATGGGTTTGTGGCCTGTCGGTTACCCTCAACCCTCTGCCAGGTCCTACCTCTTTAGAAAAGGTTCAAGTACATAGCAGGAAATACGGAGGAGAGGGCTGTCTCTGGAATCAGAAAACCTGAGATGAAATCCCATCTCTGACCCATGTTAGCTACGTGACCTTGGGGAAGTCACTTAAGTGTCCTGAAAAAGGGAACTTAGTTCCCTCCTCCATAAAAAGAAGGGATTGGACTACAGTGTTTCTGCTTTCCCTTCCAGCTCTAAAGCTAGGCTGTAATAAACTATTTTGCCATCAACCCCAGATGACAAATTATTTCAACCACAAAACTACAACACTCCTATTAAAGGGTAAAGGGGCTGAGATCTGTTTCTATGAAGGGAATACCTACACCAATAAAATAATGGATCCTTAAAGTACTGAAGAGGAACTCAAATAAACAATATATCCTAAAGTACATACACATATATACATACATGTGAGTATAATATGTGTATGTATATTATATACACATATATGTATATAGTGTGTATATTCCATTTATTTATTTATTTATTTATTTTTGTGGGGATGGGGAGGGCAGTATGTTTCTGACATGTTCTAGAGGGGATTCTTTTTCAGGTATGGCTTGGACCATATGGCTTCTGTGGCCCCTTCTAATCCTGGGTTTCCCTGATTTTCTTTTATTGCAAGACTCCTTTTTATTATTTTGGTCCAGACCTTTGTTTTAATTGGTATGCAGGATTCATGGTGAGGAAACTACCTGTAAGAACAAGCAGATTAGCAGATGCAATTTACAGTCGCGGAGAGTTGGGGGTGGAGTGGGGAACTGAGAGGTGATCAGTCTTGCCCAGGGCTGCCTAACCATTGTGGGTCAGAAGTGGACACCTGATCTTCTCCTTTCAGAGACCAGCTCATTTATCCATTACGGTATACCATGTTTCCTGACACAATTCTCAATGCATTTAAAATGTTTTGATTTTTAAGAAATTGATTTGTCTACAACTTTTAAGGAATACATTGAGTGAATAGGGAGTTTAGCTGTTCATTTTAGAATACCCCCCCAACCCACTCCCCCCACTTAACCTCCCCCCATTGGGCCCTTCTCCCACCTTTGCAGAAAGTCATTTTTGCACTTCGAAAGGGAAAGAGATTGAGGAGGTGCTTGCCTCTTTAGTATATCCATGGAGTTCCAGCTTAGCAGCCAATTAAAAGACTTTTCACCACATGGACGAAAAACCCTTGAGTAATCGTGGTGGACAGAAAATAGTCAGAAGATATTTGCATGTGTTCTAAAGTGGGGAAAAGGGGGAAAGGGCTTGTCCATCAGGCATGCCGGAAATCAGGTCCATTCTGAGTTTCCATGAGCTTGACCAGAATACCTACAAACTATATCTAACTGGGGTGCACACTCTTAACTAAATAACAAATTCTTAACTATTTATAGTCATGAAATATTGTTTTGGAATTAACCAAAGGTGCAGATAACCATCAGAATATACAATATTTGGCCAATCAGTAACATTTATTTCCACTTCTATTTCATGTTCATATTTTAAAATAACATCTCAAAATATATAGATAGTTCTCTTAAAGTTATGAAGGAAAAAGGCTGCATTTGGGGAGATTTGGGGATCATAACTTTAGAGTTGGAAGGAGCCTTGGAAGCCGTTCAGCCAACCCTCATTTATAAATGAGTAAACTGAGTCTGAGGGAGGTCATATGACTTGCCTAGGGTTACACAGCTAGGAAGTGTTCCAGGCAGGATCTGAATTCAAGTGTAACTCCAAGCCCAAAGCTCTATCCACTATACCACCTAAGTTAACTTTTGAGCTGCTCAAAGTAGTGAGGACATTGTATTTGTCCTATATTCTCTTGATCTTCTTTTTCTGGGGTGGGGGCAGGGGGAGATAGATATATTAGTATTACAAAATATTACAGGAGGAGTACCTTGCAATTGGAAAGGTTACTGATTTGCTGGGAGTCAGACTGAGGGGAAATGATGGAATGAACTCTTGTGAACGCAGACCGGGTCCATCTTCCCCCTCTTTGCAAACCCCCCACCCCTAGTGTTCTAGGCTGCTCTTGAGGAACTGGAGGATCTTTCTCTAATTAATGCTAATGGCTTAAACCGCAATTCTGGTGTCATTTCCACCCCCACCAACCCCACTATATACCCCTCCCCACACCATTACATTGTTAGCTGGCAATGATTAGTGTTCCACTTCCATTTAATCAATTAACACCAATTGGATTTTTAAGGGGATATTTACTTTAAATACATACAGAATACATAATCATCCTCTCTCCCCTCCCCTCAGCACTTGAGGGGCACATTCTGCCCTATACCTTCTTGGTCCCTGGCCAGAGTAGGTTCAAACTTAATGCATTTTCTACAAAGCATTTGCTCTGCTAGGTTCATTTTCAAATGCATGAGTCATTCCACAGGATCTTCATATTGGGTTGGCTGGCCTTGAAACCCAATCAGAATTCTCTTCTGCATCTCTTGTTGGCTTAGCTTGATCCAAGTGAGTAAAGCCCCAGGTCAGCTTAGGGATTCCCTCAAAGGAAGACATGTCGTTGTTTAGTTGTTTTTCAATCATGTCTGGCTCTTTGTGACCCCATTTGCGATTTTCTTGGCAAAGATACTGGAGTGGTTTTGCCATTTCCTTCTCTAGCTCATTTTACAGATGAGGAAACTGAGGCAAATATGTATTCTTGCCCAGGGTCACACAGCTAGTAAGTATCCGAGACCATATTTGAATTCAGGAAGATGAGTCTTCCTGACTTCAGGCCTGGTACTCTTATCCATTGCACCCTTACTTTCTATTTAGTTTTCATTACCCTTCCAAGTCATATTAGGTTAAACTTGTACATTCTCTTCTTCTATTGTAAAAATCTGGAGGTAGGAGGAATGAGTATCTAGACCTATGATTTTGTAAACTCTAGAAATACTTTTCTGGCCCATGCTATGTATGGACAGGATATCAGTGTATCATAGTGCTCCAAGACTCAGTTCTTGTGCCCCCTTCTAAGTAAGACTTTTCCTGTTTTTTTTTCATCTCCTAGTGCCCTTTCATCCCTAATATGTTGTATCTATTTGTTCATATGTATATACTTAACTCTATGTTGTCTCTCCTGATAGAATACAAGTTCTTTGACGGGAGAGACTTTCATTTTGTCTTTCTATCCCTCCTCCAAGCACAGTGCATGCACACATTAGGTACTTAATAAATACTCGTTAATAATTGACTGGGGGACTTGGACGCTACCTGTAATGGAGCCAAAAGAGCAGTTGCTGCTCAAGGGAAGGCCAATGAAATGCTTTTTTGCATCACCAAGGCTTCAGGGAAACATTCCAATTAAATAGCACCTGGTTATACCAGAAATGTCATCGATGCCTTTGAGGCAGCTGGTAAACTGTTAAACACCAGTGGTATAAAACCCAAACAGAAATGAGTCCACTGAACTGTATAGAAGGATCCCTGGTTGCGTAATGATTTAGAAAACCCCATGTTTTTTCCAATATATTTTATTTATTTCATTAAACATTTCCCAATAACATGTTCAAAAATTTAACTTCATTTTTCAGAATTTTGAGTTGCAAATTCTCTCCTGTTCCTTGAGAAGACAAGCAATTTGATATTGATTATACATGTAAAGTCATGCAAAATGTATTTCCATATTAGCCTTGTTGCAAAAGAAAATACATGCAAAAAAGAGAAAAATAAAGAAAATGAAAAAATATTCTTCAATTTATACTCAGAGCTCATTGATTCTGTCTTTGGAAGTAGATAGCATTTTTCATCCTGGATCTTTTGGAATTGTCTTGATCCAGATGCTGTTGTATTTTTATTTATTTTGTTAAATATTTTCTAATTACATTTTAATCTGGTTCAGACACTATATTCTTGTAGGCCATGTTTGACACCTCTCAGTTACACTATGCTGTTTCTTAGGGTACTTAAAACTTTAAAATGGCACAAAATAGGAATATCAGCTCTTAAAGTTTGTCACAAAAGTCAATACTATCATCATCATCAGTATGACAGAATAAAGTAGGCAAGTAAAATACTGTTGGGTAATGATATAATGGAAGATATTGCTGATATGATGGAATCTGAAGAACTGGGTTCATATCCTTGTTCTGCAACTTAACTGACTATGTGACTTTAGGCCAGACATTAAATTTACCTGAGCTTTAGTTTTCTCATCTGTAAAGGGATAGCATTGGACTAGGTATTTGGTATTGAGTCTCTTTATCTTCTGATGTTTAAAAAGTTTGAGAGACATAGTTTCTGGGTAATTAATCATTTTATTAATAATGCTAGCATTTTATTACTAGAAGAGGTCAATGGCACTCTCAAATGCCAAAGACCCTTCATGGCAGTAGGCTTAGTTTATATGACCTTGAAAAAGAACATGTTCCTGAGGATTGGCAATCAACTCTGATTGGTTAACAATTAATGAAAGAAAATGAATGTTACAATGAGAGGTGGACCTATTATTCTAGTGATGGGGGGGAGATTGTGACTTTGATTGTGTCATTAACTTCTAAACTGCCCAGCCTCAGGCAATATAATCAAAGAATTTATTCCTACCTATACCTGGGGGTGGATGGGGTAGAGCACAATAGTCTTTTCCACTTTAGATTAAATTCCTTGTAAAGTTGGGTGGGGTCTCAACAAGACTGAGAAAGTTAATTCAGTCTCATTATCAGAAATAATTCTTTCGAAACTGAACAACCTATGACTTCTGAAAAAAATCCTGGTCTTAATTCAATAGTTGATTATTAATATGAAGGAGAGATGATCCTTTCTCTCACCTTGTATTATCATTGTGGTGTATAGGGATTCTCTAATTCTGGGGTCATGGCATATGATGTTGCAGAGTCCAGAGACTATATTGGAATTGGGGAAGTATATGAATGATTAAGGCTGTGGCCCCCATTAAAATGTGACCTGGTTGAGGGCAGGGGCCATGTATGTCTTTACCTTTCTTTGTATTTTCAGTACTTAGCACAGTGCTCAGAATACAGTAAGGACTTAACAGGCTGGGCTTGTTCACTAATTGATGGTCCATAGGCAACCTGTGTATCTTAATTATTTTAGCTGAGCTGACACTTGATTTTCCCATGCCTGGAGAAGGGTGCTCAGGGGGCACTGGACATGGCACTGAATGCAGAAAGGAAAGAAGGAAGAGGGTTCTGAGAACCGATACCCAGAGATGGTCGAGGTAGAAGAACAAGTGATTGGGGATCAGGTGCAGCAGATGTCTGAACACAGGGAGCCAAGTCAGCTTAGTGGCCAGGAAGGTCCAGGAGATTCTATGGAGTACAGACTAAATGGATTAGGGAACTTTAGGAAAAAGTGCAAGAAAAGCTGTGAGAGCTGGAGACAGAATCCCTCTGGACCAATTCTGAGAGGAGGAGCTAGTGCTCAAGACAGCTGACTGTGAGCTGTGATCCTTCTTTCATTCATCATAAAATGCTATAATTTTTCCATTAAAGGACAGAATTAGCTTTTTCCATTAATTTACCTCTTGATGTATTTGAGCAGTTTAATGTGCTGGTATGAATGATGATCTACTTCTGAGTCAGCAAGTGAAACTGATATAGTTTCCCATCCTCTCACTTAGGTAGCCACTCTTTAGTGGAATGGTCAAATGAGTAGGGGAAATGAGAGGCTAAAAGCAATAACTTGGCTTATCTATCTGTTAACTAATCAAAAAATTAGTTGAAATTAAATAGCTAGATATATTTCTTGCCTATAGGATCATGGATTTCAAGATAGAAGGAGCCTTAAAGACCACCTAATTTAAATGCCCCATTTTACAGGTGAGGAAACTAATGTGCAGAAAGATTATCTATGGAATTGCTAAATATTCTGATTCAAAGCAACCAAATGCAGTCATGATTGATATAATAGCTATGTATATTTTTATTAAAGACATATTTGTCTGGCCAGCATGATAGGTAGTGAATGGCACCCAATCTTGGCCCATATGGGATATCAAGGTTTGAAAGGCAGCATTGTGCTGTGGTGGACCTCGGTTTAGAAAGATGGGTTCAAATCCTATCTCAGATACTAAATGACCATGGGCAAAGCAGTAACCTCTCTGTGCCTCACTTCTACTCTAAAAAAAAGTGGACTAGATTTCTCTAGAGTCCCTTCCATCTCAAAATTGATGACATTCACATTAGTCAATGTGAACTTTTCCTCATTCATCTTGTCAAACCCTAAGGACCCTGGATTTTGGGATAAATAAGGGGACAATATGGCCTGAAATAACCAGGCAGAACCCCTCAAAGGGTTAAGTGGGACCTTGCTGATGACTTAATCTTTTCAGGTGCATCAGGTTCTGTGGTGGAAAGAGAATCAGATTGACAGACTCTGATCAAGCAAGATACATGAATCCAAAGTGGTTTTTTTGGTGAACCAGCAAAAGCCATGAGGAAAGGTGAGGAGTCCAAGTCTTCATAGTGCAGGGACAAAAGTTCAGGTCAAAAGCAAACATGAAGTTGGCTATGGAAGTTACAAGATTCCAACACCAGAATTAACAGCAGTTGGCACCAATGATATCTTCGGGGGCTATATTGTATTAGGCAGACATTGTGTGGCTCTTGCAGCCCAACCCTTGTTCCTTTGAGCCCTTAAAGGGGTTCAGCTGGGCTAATTCTAAAAAAAGGGGCCACTTCCTGTCACCCTCCTTTCTCTTGGAGTTGGCTGAGTCCACTGGAATTTCTTTTTCTTTTTTTCTCCAGGAACCATGACTCCAGAGGAGACAGTAAGTAAACCTAGTAAAACAATGGTGTCTTCTAGTTTGTGAGATTCCATGTTTCTAGAAGATCCCTGCAAATTAATTTCACTTATTGGGATAAAGATGCATTTTATTAAGTATTTTCAGGATGGCATAATAGATATAGAGCCAGCTTTGGAGTCAAGATGAGCTGGATTCAGGTCTTGCTCTTGAAACATACTGCCTATGTGACCAAAGAAAAGTCACTTAATCTGTCTCAGGTGTTCCAAGTAATTCTCTAAGATTATAAATTGCAGCTTACCTACATCAGTGAAGGGAGTTTCCACACTGATGAAATCAAAGGTGAACAGCACTTCCTCTTCCCCCACAAAGGGAAATCTCGTGGAAAATGCTGACTTTCTATAGAAATTTTTTTGAAGTTTTTTAATTGCTATTTTTGAAGTTTTATTTTTATAAATTTATTTTAAATTAAATACTAAAATTTAAATACACAATAAGAAAAGAAAAAGAAACATATAAACATAAATACTAAAACTTAAATACAAAATAAGAAAAGAAAAAAGTAACTTAAATACTCAATAAGAAAAGAAAAAGAAACATATTATAAACTTATATATTAAAATTTAGATACAAAATAAGAAAAAAAGCATTGCCATGTGCATAGCAGAATATAAGACAGGATTCAAAATACACAACAATAAATTTCCTTTTCAAGAAAACCTATGTAATAAATACTATGC
Organism: Phascolarctos cinereus; assembly: GCF_003287225.1. NCBI lineage: Eukaryota > Metazoa > Chordata > Mammalia > Diprotodontia > Phascolarctidae > Phascolarctos > Phascolarctos cinereus. Next base: position 159,481,883 of record NW_027555514.1, read on the forward strand.
CTTGTGTTCAACTTTCTGTAGAAGTCTAAGTTAACATGAAATGTTTATTTACCAATTTTAATACTTGCACATATCAAAGAATGAAATGAAAAGTATAATATATTTCATTCTATACACTGATTTTTAAAAGTCTTCTGTGGCTCTGCATTTTGGCCTATCTTTAGGCAATTGTACTTCATTCTAGAATTAGCTCGTGGAATTTGAATTTCAAAAAGCAGGCAATATTTTGAAACTGCAGGTTGCATAGAATCCTTAAAATTGGATCCTCACAATAGATCCATGATAAACAAGCATATTCAAGCAACTTGATTGAGAATCAAGGAAAGGGCAACAATAGAAAGTAACAGCTGATCAGGTATTCAGTACAAACTTCAGTGCTATTTTAAAATAATAAATGGTTTAGACCCCAAAAAGATTGAGGCTACACCTAAAAATATATGGATGTGGGTGTAAAATTCAAGAATACTCAGAGGATCTGTGATTCTGTCAGTTAGGGAACTCCCTCCATCTTCCAAGGCACATGCAGCTCATTTATGACTTAATAGACTCCTTGATAATTATTTGTCTGAGGAGCATGGAAGCAAAATGATTTTCCCAGAGTCACACAGTTAATGGGTGATAGAAGTAAATCTGAACTCACATCTCTCTGACTCCAAGTCCAGTACTTTATAGCCTATACCAGTGGCATCAGAGGCAAATAGGAATGAGTCCTTTAAACCATATATAAGGATCCCCATGGACCACATAGAAGCCCACATATTAAGATTATCTATATTCCGTTGCATTTTTATTTATTTTGTTAAATATTTCCCAATACCATTTTAATTTGGTTCAGACACTACATTTCTTCAGGCCATATTTGGCACCTCTTAGTTATACCATGGGGGGAGGAGGGTGTGTAGGAAAGTGGAAGAACAGCTGGGTGATAAAGTGGATAGAATGTTGGGCTTGGAATCAGACTCAATCAAACTCATCTTCCTGAGTTCAAATCTGGCCTCAGATACTTACTAGCTGTGTGACCCTGGGCAAGTCACTTAACCCTGTTTGCCTCAGTTTCCTCATCTGTAAAATGAGCTGGGGAAGGAAATGGCAAACACTCCAGTGTCTTTGCCAAGAAAACCCCAAATGGGGTCACAAAAAGTTGGGCGTGACTGAAAAACAACTCAACAACATTGTGGACGGCATAGAAATCCATATATTAACATTGTTAATAATGTTAACAGTGTAGTTTTATCTATTTTATTAAGTATTTCTCAATTATATTTTAATCTAGTTCAGACAATGCATTCCCATAGGCCATGTTTGATACCTCTTAGGGTACTGAAAACTTAAAAATGGTGGAAAAAAGGGACATCAGCTCTCATAGCTTGTCACAAATGTCAGTACCACTACCTTCATCACAATGACATGGAATAAAGTAGACAATGAAAATATTGGGTAAGCATGGTGTAGTGGAACATGTTGATGTTGTTGTGATAGTGTCAGAAGAACTGAGTTCAAATCCTGATTCTGCCATTTAACTGCTGATGTGACTTAGGTTAGTCACTGAATTTGCTTTGGCTTCAGTTTTCTCACCTGTAAAGTTGTGGTTACACTGGGATGTATTTTAAGGTCCCTTCTAGCTCTGAAATGATCTATGGTCTCAAATTGTAAACCAAAACCTGGCTTTGTCCCCACGGTATTTCACAGCTTCCATTAAAAGCCACTCTTCCAATTTTTTTTCTCTACTCCCAACCCCATCTGGAATACTCTTTTTTTATAGACCTGCTCATTTAAGAGGCACAAGGTGGCATGGCTGCCACAGGTTGAAGGCCACACTAGACCGCGTCCTAAGCACAACAATCTTTTATCCGTCTGGCTGGCTACTTGGCCTTGAAATGGTTTCTTTAGCATTTGCAAGCCCACCTTGTCTTCGTCTCTTCTTGCTGTTCCAAAGTCTGTTTTCATTGGTTTCCTTGGGCATCCCAACCTAGTACTACCTCTCTGACCTATGCTTTCTCTGACCTACCCTTTGACATCAGCTTCTCTTTCTCCAGTCTTACTGTTATCATTGAACAGTTGACAAAAAAAAAAAGTTTGCTTTGCCAAAACTCAGCAAAGATATGTAACAAAAAGAAGTCGCATTTACCTTCAGCTCTGGTAGACATTATCCTCATGGAAATAAATCTGATCAGCAGATGATGACTTGCATGGTCTCAAGCAACCACCAGGTCTGAGAAGACTTGACACAGGGGTGTCCTGAAGGTAGCTCAAATCAGCTTGCTAGAGATGAGTGTTAAGTGTTTGGTGTGAGCATTTATACATCAGAAATCAGCAAATGCTATAAATCAAGACCTGATTTATTGTTTTATTGATTGTCTAGACTTAGGAAAGTGATAGAGAAATCTTATATAGATTAAACTTAAAAGTATATTGTATTTTCATATCACACACACACACACACACACACACACACACACTAAATGATTGTTGACTGACTGATAGTGAAAGTTAGTACGGTGTGGTAGAAAGAGCTATGGAATCAAAAGGTCTGTGTTCTAGTCCTGTTTCTAACACTTAATAGCTGTGTCACTTGTGTTCTCTTAACTATAAAATTAGACTAGAGACAGTGACTGAACCTGTAATTTCATAGGTACAGAGAATTCCCAGATACTTTCTAACAATTCAAGTTGGTCCCTGCTCTGCAGTTTAGAGTCTTAGAGGGTTACCTGGGTTAAATGACTTGCCCAGGGTCACAGAGCCAGCACAGGTCAGGTCCTTTTGATTCTGAGGCCAGCTGCCTATTCACTATAAGGAAAATGCTTTGAAAGCCTTAAGCAACCACAAAAATATGAACTGCTGTTGCTATAAGGTAGAATTATTCTATTATGCAATTCCACAGGCTTTGCAGATTGTATTAGGGTTTCCTGAAGCTGCTGTCAACAATGTCACATTTGTCATAGTTCACATCTTGCTCCTGAGAGGGATCATGATTGCATGGGCAGCTAGATGGTGCAGTGGATAGATCGTCATGCCTGGAGTCAGGAAGACCTGAGTTCAAATCTGGCCTCAGACACTTACTAATTGTGTGACTCTGGGCAAGGCACTTAACTCTGTTTGCCTCAGTTTCCTCATCTGTAAAATGAGTTAGAGAAGGAAATGGCAAACCATCCCAGCATCTTTACAAAAAAAAAACCCACAAAAACAAAAACAACCAAATGCATGAGGTTGCAAACAGTCCTACAGGACTACATAACAGCAACAAGAAAGAAGGAAACAAAAAATTGTTAATTGCCTATTATGTACCAGGCACTTTACAAATATTATATCATTTGATCCTTACAACAACCCCTGGATGTAGGTTCTATTATCATCCTCACTTTACTGTTGAGGGAAGTGAAGAAGATCTAGATTAAATGACCTGCCCAGGGTCATACAGCTAGTAAGTGTCTGAGACCTGATTCTAACACAGACCTTCGCTCCTCCAGGCCCAGTGCTCTATCCACTACACCTCCTAACATCCTTTATTCCTCTCTCTTCCCCATCTTCCCCTATCCAATCAGTTGCCGAGTCTTGTTGGCTCTACTTCCATAAAACCCCTTGCATCTAACCCCTCCCTTCCTCTCACAGGTGGTACTCTAGGTCAGGCCTCATTGCCTTCTGGCAAGGTTTTATTACAAGAGCTACTAATGGGGTTCCCTGCTCTCTTGAATCCATCCTCTGCTGCCAAATTGCTATTCCTAAGGCACAGGGATGACCAGGCCATATCCTTGGTCCAGAAGCCTCAGTGGCTTCCCATTGCCTGCCTCTAGGCTGAAATATACATTTCTTGGCCTGAATTTTAAAGCCCTTTACAACTCAGCTCCGGCCTATGCCTCCAGTTTGATTGTATGATTTTTCTTCTTTGTGAACTTTTATGTTCCAGACAAACTAGCCTGTTGGCAGTTCTCTATATGCAGCATCTATCTCTCAGTTCCATGCTTTGTATAGGCTCTTTCTACATCTAGAATGCATTCCCTTGGTATCTTTGCTTCTGAAAATCCCTAAGTCCCTGAGCCACCTTTTATAAGAAGCCTATCCTTGTTCCCTCAGTTCCTATTCTCAGTCGCATCTCAGCCATATGTATTTTATATATAGTTTGTATTTTATATGTATACATATTGTTTCCCTCAAGCACAATGCAAGTTCCTCAGTGATACATATCTTCACATGTCTTTGTATCTTCACTGCTTACCAGAGTACATAGCCTATAATAGACATATAATAGAGGCTTGTTGCATTTAATTGACTAGAAGGCTGCATTTTGGAGTCTTTCTTCTACCATTTATTACCGGCATGGTAATAAATAAATCCTATGTCCCTCTCTGGACCTCAGTTTTCTCGTCTCTAAAATGAGGAAGGTAGACCAGATGGCCTTCAAGATCTGTTCTAGCTCTAGTACTTCTTGGTTCCCTGGAGGAGAAAGAGAATGGAAAACATTAAGCAGAATACAGTGACTGTCTTTGAATCTCAAGTATTGGCCACCAAGGAGAACTAGTAAGAAATGGGCCTCAGTTTCCCCATCTGTTAAATGAGAAGGGAAAGAGGTTGAAATAGATGACTTCTGAGCTCTCACTTAGCTCTATGATACTATGGAGAAATGAACCCCTAAAAGCATTTAAAGTTGAAACATCTGCATATTTTTGCAGTCATATGGCACACAAGATGCTTTAAAAGATGTAGATATTTTCCTCAGAGTTTCATCTTAAAAGGTGATCTCAACTTCCTCTTCATTCTCATTCACCAGGATTTTCATTATAGGAAGTAGGCAATACAAAGAATTAGAAAGGGAAACTAAATACTGTAACAAGGACTATTAAATAACTGCCACCTTTAATACAACCTGTAACTCGGACCAGAAGCCTGAAACCCGGCAGCACTCATGTAAAAAGAGGCCTTAATTTTCTTAATTCTTTGACTCCAGGAAGCCTTTAGAGCCAGTCATTATGTAACAAGACCGGGCAGGCTTGCTTCCATTTTCTCCCATTGATATTTTCCAATGGAAATACTGCAGCATATGATTTTTTTTTTCAGGACTAATTTGCTTTCGTGTCTTAAGCTGTTTCTCTGTCCACAAATTAGGCTTATGTATGTCTCCCCAAGCTGAAGAGGCTCCATCAGGAATCTTAACAGACAGACAGCCCTGTGGAAAGATGGGAGGGAAAAGGAGGGAGTGGGGGTGGGGTGGGGAAGTCGGGAAGAGGGGAGTGAAGAGGGGGAGAGAGAGAGAGAGAGAGAGAGAGAGAGAGAGAGAGAAAGAGAAAGTAGAGGGTGTCTGTATGCTGCGTACATGTGGTACAGGCAGTGAGATCAGAGCGCTAACAGAGCAGGCTATGTAATTACATGTTTCTAGTAAGTGTGTTAGCCCCACGGGGAGCTAAGCTTTCCAGTCCATTTGGAGAAGAGAAGTAGATTTTGGAAAGGTGACAGGGGTCAGTGCAGAACTGAGTTCCTACTGAGCTAGGATAAGGGTAACCACTGATCCCCAGTGATTGCCTGGTGACAGTCTGAGTTGTCTAGATACTTGGCTTTTTTTTTTTTTGAAAAGGGGCCACACCTTGCTACAGGAAAGAAGACACTGACCAGGTTGGAAGCGGTAGGTTGTGATGTTCAGCATGTTTATGCAGCAGAAATGCTGGGAGAGCTATGGAATGGGGCTCAGGGTTGGTTGTTTTATCTGCAATAGACATTTCTTTTTTAACATGTTTGTTATGGGAAGAGTTGCTGTATTTGGTAAGGTATCAGACTAATCCTGCCGGTCTAAGCTGTCATGTATCTGTTTGATGTGATCTGTGTTCCTGTAGCTTAAGGGAGCCCTGTTTGGAGCTCACCTTTAAATACCCTGTAGCATCTGATCTTCATTTTCCTCTCCCCCCACCCCCAAGCAGGCTCCCCACCCCATGCCCCTCAGATCTCTCCCCCAGCCCTTCCCCAAACCTCTCCATCCTATAGCATTTGGCCTACCTTATTTAACCTCGTTCCAACTCCACCCTGAGTCAGAATGTCTGGTTCGTTTGCTGCAGGTGTCTGTGGATGTGCTGCAGAAGCACAGGGCCGGAGACTGCCTGCCTGACTTTGATTCTGCTGGAATATTTGTGTATGGGAATAGAAGGCCATGGCCGTACAGCTTGTTCCCGATTCTGCTCTCAGCTTGTTGATGGTAAGTGCTCCCTGCAAGCTTAGGTGGGGGCCTACTCGGAGCTTCAGCTCCTGCTCGTCGTGCCGTGTGGGTGGCTGCCGGGGCAAGGATGTTCAAAGGGCTTACATTCTTTGCTGTTTTTATTTGGAAATGATGCTTTGGGTGAGAGAACCGGCCTTGATGAATAAAGCTTTGGAAGAGCGAATGTATTCCATTTTGGGAGCTTGTGTTTTAATGAATAATGTTTTGAGAAGGGTGTTTATAAACAGGTGTTTTTACCTGATTTCGATTCCCCAGCACTGCTTCTCCTTTGGGGGGGATCTGAAGTGGAGCGTGTGTGTTTGCCTTCTATTTTTCTCTTGGTGATTGTGGATTGTTTACACTAGTACTGATTGGTTGGATTCTTTCTTCTAGGGACATTCACACAAACATAGATATAGATGAACATATTCATATATCAATATATTTCTCTGTCTCTATACATATCTTTTCAGGTTCTAAGACAGAGGTTCTAGAGATGGTTTCATTCTTGTCCTTAGCAGACTTAGCTTTCTGAGCAGTGGGTAGCTTGTTTTTTGACTAAAGATTAGAGGGGAAAATAGGCAGGGTTTGTTTAAGTGTTTTGTCATTGATGTGAGCTTTTGTGACTGTCATTATAAAGTGACCTGTGTTCTTAATCACGTAAAGAACATTACAGCACTTTAGGTATTAAAATGAGCAGGGAAAGTGGTGTCTTATTTTTCTGGCTTAACTTCTCACTTGGTCAGAGAGTCAGATTTTTCATGTGTGAATGTTTTTCTTAACTTTCTTGTCTCATCTTTTTTTCTGTTTCTGTCTCTCATTTTTCCTCTGTACTCTCTACTTCTGTCTTTCTCTTTATCTCTCTGTCTCTTTTCCTCTCTCTATCTGTCTCCCTTTCTCTCTGTCTCCCTAGCTCTGTCTCTCCCTGTCTGTCTCTGTCTCTCTGGCCCTCCTTTCCACACCCTTCTCCTTTCCTTACCGTTCTTTCCTTCTATAGAACAGCCTGGATGATGTAAAAACCTGTGTGAGATGTTGGCGTATGAATGTCTAACATTTACACGAGAGATTTTACAAACAAAGAACGAGGACTTCTGCTGTGTATATTGATCCGTGACTTTTATTGGCAATGGAGAAAGCAGATTTTCTAGGCCTGATGAGTTTATTAAAAGCAACTTGGGAAAGTAATTGGTAGGGAACCTTTCAGTTAAACAGAGGTCAAACTGGGAAGAGCAAATACCTTGATTCCTAGTTAACCCAAAATACTCAGTATATCGTTTGGTACACAGTTCCTTAAAATGCCTGCACTACCTTACATCTGTGACTGTTGCTGACTTCAGTGACAAGAAAGGGAGAGAGGCAGAGCTGAGACTAGAGGCAGTGTCACAAACATTACAGGGGAAAGGTCTGGAGGTCCAATTAAGCTTTCCCCTGCAGCCAGCACCTCCTTGGATCTTTTGCATTTGATGACCTGAATCTTAACTAGACAGAAATCGCTTATTTGAGAAATATCAATGGTATTTAATGAGGCCTAGCAAATGCATGGACATTTGGAAGGGCTCAATACGAATATGAAAATCTATCAAAAATAGATTCTATAAGATGAAAAGAAAAGTTTTAAAACAATAATTGGGCAGATTTACAAAGACAAAAAATTCCTCAAAGAGAATGGGATTGGATTACAAATTGGTATCTATCTTGGGCCCCCACTGGGCTAACTTGGCACAAAGTCATCAGTCTTATTAGCTTCAAACACCAAACACATAGAGTAGGTGAAAAGAAAGAGAGAGATGAGAAGTGTGGCCTGGCAGGAAGAGCCAGAGAGAGATGGAGTGATAGGCCTGGCAGGAAGCCAGAGATGGGGAGGAAATGATCTTTGCCCCTTCATTATATTTTTCTTGCTACTATTGGCCTAGGGAGGCAAATGTAAGAGTCTAACAAAAAGAACCTTCCCTCTTGTGCGCTTGACAGGTGGCTCGGTACGTGAGATTAATGTGGATTTGGAGACAGAAGATGCAGTTGTAATCTTTTCTCTGCTACTTTCTATCTGTGTGACCTTGGGAAAATCTCACATTCTCTGGTCCTCCATTTCTTGATCTGTCGAGCAAAGCTGTTGGATTAGATGGTCTCTTAAGGCCTTCCCTGCTCCACATAAATATTCCTATGCTCTCTTGGGTCTCAACAGCTACTCCTGACCTGTTCCCTCTTCCCCAAGTGCCTGCAATGCCCTCCCCTCCCTTACAATTTTTTTTTGTTAAAGTCCCTCCATTCTTCCAAAGCTCAACTTGTCAGGGAGCATTTATCCTTCCCCTGAGGAGAAAGAACTTTTCTTGCCTTAAATTCATTATAGAATAAAATAAAATAATAACTATTATTATTTCCTTGGACCTATCCAGTATGTTTTCTTCACTTTCTCTTGTATCATAAGGTAGCTAAGTGGCACCATGGTCAGAGTTAGGAAGATCTGACTTCAAATACTGCCTCAGACACCAGCAGTATGGCCTTGGGCAAGTCACTTAACCTCTAAGTCTAAGTTTCCTCATCTGTAAAATAGGGATACTCATAGTACCTGGCTTAGATAAGGATCAAATGAGGTATTTGTAAAGTGCTTTATAAACCTCTATTTTCTAAATATTTTTCTAAATTTCTATATAATTTCTAAACATTTTCTAAACGTCTATATAAATGCAGGCTATTGTTATTATTGTTGTTATTTTTGTGTATGTCCTTTTTCCATTAAGGTGATAAACTTCTTGGGGGTCAGGGTCTATGTTGCACCTACTGCTAGGGAGAGGGAATACAGGGGCAGCTAGGTAGTGCAGTGGATAGAGGACCAGGCCTGAAGTCAGGAAGACTCATCTTCCTGAGTTCAAATCTGGCCACAGAGACTTGCTAGGCGTGTGACCTGGGGCAAGTCACTTAACCCTGTTTGCCTCAGTTTCCTCAACAGTAAAATGAGCTGGAGAAGGAAATGGCAAACCACTCCAGTATCTTTGCCAAGAAAACCCCAAATGGTGTCACAGAGTCAGACATGACTGAAATGACTGAACAACGGCAACCATATAGGGACTGTGTCTGTAATTTCACTGGTATAGGACATTTCTCAAGGTTTTTGGTCTCAACATCCCTTTACAATCAGGGAGTGGGAAACCTGCAGCCTCCAGGCCACATGTGGCCCTCTAGGTCCTCAAGTGCAGCCCTTTGACTGAATTCAAACTTCACAGAACAAATCCTTTTATTAAGGGGATCTAGAGGGCCACACATGGCCTCAAGGCTGCAGGTTCCCTACCCCTGCTTACACTTTCAAAAATTATCGAGGACCCCAAAGAGCTTCTGTTTGTGTGGGTTTTATCTATAGATATTTACTATATTTGAAATTAAAACTAATAAAGTATGAAAAATATTTAATCCATTTAAATAATAATAAACCCATTATACATTGACATAAATAACACATTTTAATGAAAATTAACTATATTTTCCAAAGCAAAAAAAATATCAGTATTGTCTTACATATTTTTATGAATCTATTTAATGTCTGACTTAATAGAAGACAGCTGGATTCTCATATCTGTGTCTGCGTTCAATCTGTTGTGATAAGCTGTTTTTGTTGAAATATATGAAAAAAATCCAGCTTCGTAGAGATAAATCATTGGAAAAAGTAGAAATATTTTAATAGACAAATAAATTTTAGTATCATCATAGAAACAGTTTTGAAGACCCCACTTTGAGAAATGCTGGTATGGGAAATTCTCAGATGATGAAACTCCTCCTACAGATGCAAATCAGCACCTTTCTCTTAGTAAATTGTTCAGAGAAATGAGAAGTGACTTGCTCAGGGTCATGCTGCCAGCACATGTCAGAGGCAGGACTTCTTCATTCCAGCACCACCTTTTTACCCATGATGCCATGGTGACTCTCATGCTATACCTTGTAGGCATTTCAGAAATGTTGGTTGACTAGAACAAAATACAATTATTATTATTGCTGAAGAATCTTCTATCTGTGATCCCTCCCAGTCTTAGCAGTTTTACAGGATGTAGTGATGGAAAGCAGACTCTTTGGATGGGTCAGAGTTTAGGCAGAGGGAAGAATGGTTCTTGCACTGAAGACAAAACCTTAACAAGCAATTCAGATACTTGAGGCAATCAGCTGGAAACAGAGCCCCAAATAAACCTTTTGAAGACACATGAGGTCGAGGGAGAGGAGAAGGTTCATGGAGGGGCAAGAGATGCCACACTTTGGGACATAAGGCCCCATAGGAGGAGAGATTCCAAGGCCTTCAATGTTATCATCAAGCAAAGCCAACCTTCTCTCTGTCCCTCACAGCTGACACTCCAATCTCCCATCACTTTGCCTTTGCTCTGACTGTTCCTCCTGTAGAGTGCACTCCTGAGCACCTTTATCTCTTAGATCCATTGTTACCTTCCAAATTCTGCTTAAAAAGTATTTCCCTAGCTGCTAGTGCCCTCCCCCATTTGTCTCGTATTTATTTGTATTTGCTTATTTATGTGCATGTTGTCTTCTCTGATAGAATCTAAGCTCTTTTTTTTTGTCTTTATATCACCAATACCTAGAGGCAGTGTGGTATAGTGCATAGACAGCTGAACTCGGAACCAGGAAGAATTGGATTTATCTCCTCATTGGACAAATAACTGGCTGTGTGATCCTGGCTTGTCTATTGATTGATTAACTGATCAGTAGAGATATTGGTATACCTCAGGGAAGGGAGCAAGCTGGGGTTGGGCTAGAAATCAGTTATTTGGGTTGCTGTGGCTTGGGTGGGGAAAGGAAGAACCATTATCTGGTAGCTTCTAGTTTAAAACTAAATATTTTTGCAAAGTAGGGGTTAAAGTTAGGCTCTTCTGCCTACTGAAGGATACAGATGCTGTCAATCCCTTTAAATTTTGACTATGGGTTTCCAATTCCTACCTCAGGGAGCAATGGAAAGCTGCCATTGTATTCTCTATATAACTCTGATTTTTCATGTGGTTATGAATATGTGGTTGTAATAATTAAGAGCTCTTGGGATCGTGGTCTGTTCAGTTTATCTAAGACATTAAACTATGAAAAATTATCTGGGTCTTTCTATATGAAAGATTGGGAACTGTTCATTTCTTTTATCATAGAACAGTGTACAATGGAGGGTTTTACCATTTATATCCTAAAAGCTCTGATCCTTAGAGGACACTAGGTTAAAGCAATTTTTAATATAAATTAGCTGACTTAGCCTTTTTGAAAGAAGGAAAGGCCTGACCTATTGAGTTGCCCTTAGGATCCTTATTACCTGCCAGATAAACTACAAAGCCTTCATCTCGGCATTTAAGCCACACCCCCCCAACTACTCCCAACCTGCCTTTCCATTTTTATTTCATTCTAATTCTTTTTCCAAGTCTAATGTCTCAACTGAGTTAGAATAAAGGAACATCTCAGAGAATATTGCCCTGACCAATAATGTCACACCACTCTACTTGGCATATGGTAGGCCTTTAATAAATGTTTCTTGAATAACTCAACCCTATTCCAAAGTCCCCAGACCTTGATGCAATATTTGACTGATCATTCATTTATAACATCATTCACATGGAGCCATGTGATGTCACTTAAATGTCTGTTTGCCTATAAGTCATTAAAGGCATTAGTTACTGATGTACCCATACTCATGATTCCTTGATTTTATCTTGTTCTCTCTGACCACTAAGCATGGTTCCGTTATATGTTTATTCCTCTATACCTGGAATAGACTCCCTCAGTGCATATGATAAAACAACATTAGTTATGGAGTCCAAGGACCTGGGTTCAAATTGTGCTTTTGGGACCTCAGACAAGTCTCTTAATCTTCCTATGCCTTAGTTGAAACATCTTTAAGGCGAAAGGTTTGGACTAGATGGTCTTTGAGGGCCCTTCTAACTTTAGTTCTATAATCCAATGTCTTCTGTCACTTTTCTTCAAGGCTGAATTTAGGCCCTTCTCTACAAAGCCTTTGTTACCCTCCTAGCTAGACTCTATCACTCCCTTCTTTCATATCTTTATTCTGGCTGGCCTTCCATAGGCTCTTATTGTAACACAGCTTCTGTTATAACTATTTGGGTATATCCCTTCCTTTCCCTAGTGTATTGTAAGCCACTTGAGAGCAAGATCTATGTTGTTTTTTATTCTTGTATCCCTAGTACCAGAGAACTGAACATAATTGTGCTTAAATGTTAGATGAATTCTTTTAAAGCATGGTATAGCTGAAACTTTATCACTCTATCTTCTATTCATTTCAGTATTGATTCTTCAGTCATCTCATTTAAAGGAACATGCTCCTTTTAATCAACAAATATGCTGGGAACTGTGGGGGAATATGAGGAAATATATATAGACACAATCCCTGTCCTCAAGGAGCTTATAATTTAAGGAAAGAAGATATGAGCACAAGACAAATGCAGAAATACAGCAGTTAGAAACACTAAAAGACATTACAAGTCATTATGTGATCAGTTAGTAAAAATGAATTATCTCAACCTCAACACTTCAGTGACCTAGGAGTTCATTGGTATAGGTTAATCTGCCACAGGCACAGATTACAATTCCTTCATGACTTAGTAGACCTTCTTTGAGAGTTCCAGTGGCTAAAATAGTTCATCACCCTATGGCTGGTATGATGATGAGCCTCCTAGAATTCAATTCTTTTGGTCCTTCTATGATGGATGTCTGTCCCTAGGTTCATATGTTATTTAAAACATTTTCAGCTTGGTAGAACCTTCCAGGGCATATATGTAGTTGGTATAGCTTTTAGAACCTAGGGCCATCTCACACCATGATGAGACATAGAAGTAGGAAGTCAGAGAAGTGTTGGATAACTATTAATACCTTATGAGGTCAGAAGAAGGAGAAAGAGCACCATTTCTTAAAATAGCATGAGAAGGCTCCTTGGAGGAGATGAAACTTGATCTGGATCTTGAAGGATAGATACAATTTGAACAGTCAGAGAGGAGTATTTCTTAAGGATGAGAGAAGACAAGGTATAGTCAGGCAAAATGAGAAGAATGATTTGGATATAGCAGAACAGTAGAGATAAGACTGGAAAGGTAGATTGGAGCTAGATTACATAGTCATATGATAATGGGTTTAGAGGAGGGGGTCTAAAACTGGGTGTCCAAAATTAAAAAAAAAACTGATTTGACAACTATTTTAATATAATTTATTTCCCTTATAATCCTATGTATTTTCTTCTATGCATTTAAAAACAAGACATAAACAAGTTTTAAAAACCTTAATTTAGAGGAAAAAGAAGCTTGAGAGACCATCTAATCCACAGGTTCCCAAAGTGTGTGATGCTGCCTGGAATGGTCCAGGGGGGCAGTAGTAGCCTTGGGTGCAACTGGAGGGTGTTGAATAAAAATAAGGGGGCAGTAGAAGCATGAGGAAAGAAGAAAAGAAAATTTTGAAAAACCATACATCTTTCATCTGTTGTGTAACAGAATTAGAGTCATACTGGTTACATTATTTTCCAAATAAACACACAAAATGCAAGGTAAAACTGATCCGTGGTCAGATCTGTTGACAGGTCTTAACAAGCAAGTGTTGGCAGATGAGTGTGTCATACATTGTCAGGACATCCAGCATTCATTGTCAGGAATATGTGTGTATAAAGACTTGTTTACAATATGATACTATGTGGTTATAAGATGCAGTATTGTCTCATCAAATTCAATGCAGGAAAAAATTTTACACAAATTTACAATAAGCGATTAAAGATGCATCATGTAAAAATTACATATATATATATATATATTTAAATGATGCAATTTAAAAAAAACTGTTAAAGGGTTAAAGAAAGTAGATTTCCAGGGGGGTGCTGAATAATTTTTTAAAAAGGGGGTGGTAGGCCAAATAAGTTTGGCAACTTTTGCTCTAGTCCAACATACACTTGAGGCCCAGATACATTAAGTGATCTGTCTAATGTCACTCAGGTAATAAATGGTAGGGCCAGAATTAGAACTCAGATCCAGACTCCAAATCTAGCATGCTTCTGACTATACTGCATTGTTTCCCAAAGTTCATGATCTATGAACTCACCTCAACTCAGTTTTTAAAAATTTGATATCCAACTAGTCTGTCATAGTTTCAAGTAAGACTATGGTTTTCTCCTGTTGTGGAAAAGTCACTAGGTATTTCTCAAACTAGAGAGACTGTTTTTTTTTTCTTTACCCTAGATATCTCTTGGCAACTAAGAATAAAACTGATTTGATTGTTGGCATTCTTGCTTCCCCAGAGGTTGATTTGTGGCAGGGAAAGCCTGGGAGAATCTTCAGTGACTCCCTGTGCATCTAATTCTTGAATTGAGACTTCCACACAGCTTATAAGTGGCTGAGAACACTAAACCAGTTAAGAAGCTCATCCCATCTCCAGATCTCCTGAGTGTTCCTCCTCTGAGATCAGCTAAAGGAAGCAATCAGGTGCTCAGTTTAGAAAATCTTTTCTTCCATTATTATTGGCGAAAGTCATTTATTCATTTACATTTGTATTCATTTTTGGTAGCCAGGACCAGCATTAGGTGTAGGTAATCACACACAAATTCCTATGTGTGGACCATGACTTTGTTTTTGTTCCATTGTTTCAGTTGTGTCCAACTCTTTGTGATCCCACTTGGGGTTTTCTTGGCAAAGATACTGGGGTGGTTTGCCATTTCCTTGTCCAGCTCATTTTACAGGTGAGGAAACTGGGCAAATAGGGTCAAATGACTTGCCCAGGGACATAGCACTCAACCTACTGTGCCACTTGGTTGATCCAGACCATTACCTAGATGCTGTAATTTCAGGGATGAGATGAGGCTGGAAAGGCCCTGGTCCACCAGGTTACACCCCCCAAAGATTATCTTCAGACAAATTGTATTAAAATCTATGATTAGAAATTCATTTCAGGGCGTTTGGGGAGTTTTATTTTTTTCCAAAATCCTCTCAGAGTTATTTCATAATAGTTGATAGAGAGTGGACCTCTGAGACAGCAATATCTTGTTTCAAGTTTTGCTTCTGAGGCATACTAGCTGTATATAATTCTGATCAAACCACTTAAACTCTCAGTCCCCCCAGAGACCTAAGACTCCAAGTGGTAGGGAAGGTCTCAGCTTAAGTTAGTAGAAGTTACCTCTTCTAGGAGTTCCTTGCCACAGTGAAATCACAGGTCTAGTTTCTGTGCCGTAGAACCCCCAATTACAATGCAGGTAACTCCTGGAAGCAGTGATACCTTACCTTCTTATTGGCTAACCTTTTAGTGGGGATTAGGATAGTTAAGTGAGAATAAGGCCCTAGGGGAGATGAACTAGGACCCTAGGGATGGTGAAGGGTCTAGAAGGGGTAGAAAAAAACTAACCTTGGATCAAAGGCAAGTTTTGACATCCTTACTAATTTACTTGGGGGTGGGCCTATCTATAGCTTTCCCACCAAACCCTGAGTCCCTGATGCTGATGACAATTAGGACTTACTTTTCATATCATCTGTGTCTATTCCCGCTTCTTGGAAAGCCTTGTTTTGGTATTTTCCCCTGGTGCCAGGAGCTCACAACCTTAATGTGGTGCTTTCCTATTAAGAAGAAAGCATGGCCAGTTGGATAGATGATCTCTAGATTTTTTTCCAATGCTGTAGTACAAAAATTCTTTGATTCTGTGAGCACTCAAGCCGGCAGACTGCAGAGGGGAGAGGAAATGAGACCAAACAAAAAGATTCTACTACTTTGGCTCTTTAGAGGGAGAATGAACATTTGTGCAAGATAGGTGGGGACGTGAAGGGAAAGAAAAGAAAAAGGAAATTGAAACCAGTGGCTTTAAAAATCGAGATTTCGGATTATTTGTGGATAGCTGAGATTTGACCAATTGTACCTTTTGTCATAGGTTCTGTGACCTTCATATGTGTGCACAGTAAGCCAAATACTCATACATGAGATCTCAGAGGAGGAACACTTGGGAGATTTGGGGGACAGGATGAGCTTCCTAAATGGTTTAGATTGGTTCTCAGGCCTCTCGTAAGCTGTGCAGAAGTCTCATGAGTGTATTTGGCTTTGGTCAGAACATTAAACCCAGAGCTGATGGGAGCAGAAATAGGCATTGACATGTTTCTCTTAGAATCCTGAATTCACCGTACAGCTAGCTGGTGGGAATGGCTAAAACTTGTGGATGATGGATGGATCTTTCTTCTCAGGTTGGTTGAATGGAATTCATACCCCAAGGATGGACAAGCAGAATGACAGTGTAGGGTGAGATCCTGACCGCTTGTATTCAGTTTTCAAGTTAAAAGTGCCTCACCATTGACCATAAACACGGTGGGGAGCTTTTTTTTTAACCTTCTCTCAGTTGCCCCTACATGTTAAGAGCAGTCTTTCAGAATACGTGACGAAGTCTTCCTACCTTTTAGAAGATATTTTTATTCCTTGGCTTGACTAGATATTTGGCTACTCAGCAGGGTCACTGGTAGGTCCACTTAATGCTGTTGTTTATGTATTCAGTTTAATATCTGTTATCAGTTCCTTGAATGGTATGTCACTTTATGCTTTGCAATGCCCTTTCACACTTCCCATCCTATCTATCTGTTACCCAGGGCATCTCAAGCTGATGAACAGGACAGATACATTTATGATTATTATGGAGACAACTAGGTTACATAATGGATAGAATGCTGAACTTGGAGTCAGGAAGACCCAAGTTCAAATCCTGCCTCAAACACTTAATATTTTTGTGACCTTGCTCTTCCTCTGAGAGTCATTGTGAGAATCAAATGAGATTTTACATATATACACATGTATGTATATATACATGTATATATGTACACATACGATATATTACACATGTAACATATGTGTATATAGATGTGTATGCACACATATATACATACATGCACATATATAATGCTTAGCAAATTTTAAAGCAATGGAATACCTAGTGTATTTGACATTTTCCTCCTCTGTGTGACAAAATGATTTTCAGTAATAATCTTGAAATGAAACAAATAATAATGGCCAGAAAAGACTCACAGATAGGAAAAATATTATTGAGATTTGTCACAATCATGCCAGTATAAAAATAAAATAAATATTACAGCACAAAAAGGGGAAAATTATAGAGTAATACTTTTTAACTATATTAATGTAATGGCCCAGGGAATGTTGTTTCCACCCTTCCCCCACCCCCCCAAAAAAAGAGAAACTCCCCTTAAGCTGCAGGTATTTGCCCATCAGTGGGTATAGAACATTTTTGCTGCTAGATCTTGGGGAAGTGGCTCCTGGGTAGCTGCCACCATGTCAGTCCTCTCAGTTTTGAGGACAAGGCTCTCACTCTTCCTTGTTACAGCCCTGACACCCAGGATCTGCCCAAATCTTGTTAGTTCATTGCTACTGCTTCCGCTGGAGACCTGCTGGAAAGATGGATCCTTGTCCCTGTACTCTTTGCTTTATTCAGGGGGAAAAAAAGGGAAAGAGGCCTATTCAAGGAGCTTGTACCTACTGTACTCTTGGTCTTCCTCTGCCTTAAAGGACAATAAAATTCTAACTATTGTTTTAATTTATTATGATTATTCCAATTTGCTCTTAAGAGACAGGCATGGTATGGCTGATTGACTTGCTCAAGGTCATGCTGCTGACAAAATTGACAAAAGATGGACTAGAACTTATTTCTAATTCCTAGTCCATTGTCTTTGGTCACTACTACACAGTGCTGGTTAACTCACAAGTTTCATTTTTGATCATTTTGATTTTTAAACTTCTTTTCAATTTCCATTTTTTTGGTAGTTTCTTCATCTGGAAACATTTTCTGTGGGGATATGAAATTAAGTTTCATTTTAACTAATTGAGTATTTATTGCATTGAAATCTGTTGTTATGGAGTCAAGGAAAGTAAAGCAAACGTGTCACATATAGATTTAAATTAGAAGGGACATTAGAGGTCATCTAGCCCAATCCGTTGATTTTACAGATTAGGAAACTGAGGCCCAGGGAAGTTAAGTGGTCAATACAAGTAATAAGTGGCAGAATCAGAACTCAGGCTCTTTGACTCCAAAACCAGTGTTTGTTTCTACCATGGCATATCACCTACCCCAGAGTCCTCCCAATCCATTCTAAGGGGGAGGCAGCAGGAAAATACTAACATTCTTATGTTTATTTAGAAAGGAGCTGAAACAACAACACAGTACAATGGTTGTGGGAAAGGAAGATGTCTTATTTATTGTAGGAGTTTATTGTAAGTTTCATCTTCCCTAAGGCCTTTGGCAAATGGTCAAACCCACCATTTCTTCTGAATCTGTGATGAAATTTCCTCTTCCAAAAAAAAAAAATCTTGAGATCTGTTTGCTTGAGAAAAATTTAATTTGAAGATGCTTCAGGAATTTTGATATAAAGATATTCTCATTTTGAATCACTCAGATGCCTCCATTTTAGTGTGTTATTTTTAAAAACAAATATTAGAATAACTTTAACTTAGTTTGTCTCCCATACTTCAGCCTTTGGGGGTGCAAGGCAATTTATTTTATGCAAAATCTGATTGCCTAGTTCTAAGAATAGAAGTATATAGAAAAGCTTAATGGCTCTCGAACCATGTTCCTATCAAATGGCTTTTACAAAACTACTTACAGATGTGAAGCATTAGTGTGTCCAAAATTTGTAGATTTAGTTTTACCCAAAATAAACCAAAGTTGAAATATTCAAGTGCATGCTACAGTTAACTAAATTTTTAATGCAGGGTGAAGCAGAACCCCAAATCCTCTGCTGACCTAGCCCAGACCCATGTATCTAAAATATTCCAATGCATCCATGATCTCATAAACGTGTGTATTTCTTCCAGTAACACAGATTGTAACCTGCCCATGCATGCCCAACCTGTGCAGCTTTTACCAGTGTCTTCCCATGAGATGATCATAAGAGGTCCACCCCAGATCCTGACATCTCAAAGACACCAGTGGAGCACACAAGTTATCCTTTAGTTTTCCTTCCCTCTCACCTTGTGATCAGTCCATAATCATTTTTTTGCTCATGAATTTCTTTGATGGCATCATTACCCCAGTTCTCCTTCTTACCTCCCTTTCCCCCTACACATTGTATATCCCCTGTTTATACCTGGTACACAGTTTTCCATGTTTCTTGGGTAATATTAATTTCCAATTCTTTTGTAGCTATAGTGTTTCCATGATAATTTTAAATAAACAGGAAATTATAAGATACAGTGTTGGGTGGTGGATAGAAAGCTGGTCTCACAGCCAGAAAGACTTGGATTCAAGTCTAACATCCAGGACACACTGGCTGTGTTGACCCTAGACAAGTCATTTAACCTCTCAACATTCTAGGCAGTTCCTTAAGATTATAAATTGCCAGAGGTGCTGACTTGCATTGGTAGAGGCAGTTTCTTCACTTGGGAGTTCCCTATACTACTGAAATCACAGATCCAATCCCTAAAAAGAGACAAGCAGAGTTTTTTAGGAGTGTTGAAAGCAGGCAACACAGTCAAGGAACCAACCCAGTTCCTTCCTTCTCGGGTCCCAGTTGCTTGGTGCTTAGTATTGTAAGATTCATACTACAGAGAAACAGGCTTGCTTGTAAGAAGCAGGCAAAACATCAAATCACAAATTTAAATCAGCATTTTTGTCTTCAATAGCTAACAAAATTTGTCTTTTGAAGGGAACTGTCTGAAATCTGGGATGCAATATGTTCTCTCTGGCAAAGGCAAAATGTTTCCCATCCAGTTCTGCTATGCACGATCAGTCAGCTATTAGTGCGTCTCTGTTAAAAATTAACTGTATGGCTGTTTTATGAGGCTTAATGGGGGTTTGCAGAGCATATGTTACTGGATCAGGTAAAGTTTCCTATTTAATTTTATGCCAAAATATAGAGTCCTAATGGAACAGCCTGTGTTTAGCCTGGTCTTAATGAAAAGGTCTTTGAACTCCAGGTCATTTGGTACATATGAAGTGAGGGATGAATTCAAAAGTCAAGGTGACACTGGTTGGTTGAAAACTAATGTTGGATTCTGAGAAGAGGCTAACTATGTTCCTTTTGATTGTGGCTCAGTGGTTTTTCTGGATGTCAAATTTAATTAAATTCAACTAGTTTGTCTTAAGCACCTATTGGATATCTATGCCTGGGCTAGACTTTGTGAAGCACGCAGAAGAACCGTAATACATTGTTCCTACCCTGATGGAATTTTCCACAACGTGCACTGAGCAGCTAGAGAGTAATACCAAACAACCTACCCTTGCTGTCCTCTGCCCCTGCCAATCTCTCCCCCTTTCACCATCGCTCAGCCACCTCTTCTGCAGTTTTGGCTCGTTCTACAGTTACCCCTTCTCCATCATGGGGGTTAGGGGCCCAGTGCCCCCATGATCTGGAAAATCCTCGTAAATGTTTTTAGCCCTCCCTTCGTACCAGAGAAGAAATCTGAACTATTATGGTATGAAAAGATAAAATATGTTGGTATTATATAATACTATCCATATATTTTATGCATTTCTGAGTTTCTAAATTTTTTCTGTGTCATCTGCTGGCCTTCACATGTTGCCTGCAGCTTCTGCAAAACTCCCAAAACATTCCCATTTAATTTCTTATGCTAATGTGTGATATATCAAAACCACGATGGGGAAAGTAGTGATGTGGAAGGGATAACTATTCAAATTTATCCCTCAGTCTAGATCCTAGTGGCCATTATCTACTGAAGCCCCTGAGAAGCTTTTCAGAACACTGGGCTCTGTATTTGGCTAATTGTTTCTCTATTTATTTATTTGTTTTTAGGCAATTGGGGTTAAGTGACGTGCCCAGGGTCACACAGCTAATAAGTGTCAAGTGTTTGGTCTGAGGTCAGATTTGAACTCAGGTCCTCCTGACTTCAGGGCTGGTGGTCTATCCACTGCGCCACCTAGCTGCTTCTGATGGTCTCTCTAACTCAACACCAGCATTGGTACTAGAGCACTTCAACATGCAAGTTGATATTCTCTCAAATACCCTAACTTCCCAGTTCTACTCCGCCTCAGTTACACAGAGGAAGAGTCATATCCTTGAGAGTATCATCATCCTTTTCCACTTCCATGTTCAAGAGTTCCCAAATCCCTATCTGATCACAATATATTATCATTTCATCTTTCCCTATGCCCACCTACTCCTAAAACTATTCTTCCTTCTCACTATAACCTTGAATCTTTCCACTCCTCAGTATTTCCCAAGACCACTGACCCTGCTCTTTCTACATTCTTCTTCTTTCCCAATTTCAATGTCTTGAATAATAATGATAATAGTAGCTAACATTTATACAGTACTTTAAGGTTTGCCAATCACTTTTCAAATATCGTCTCACTTTATTCTTACAACAACCCTGGGAGGTAGGTGCTAGCTTACCAGTTTAAATCAATATTACCCTCTCTTCTCAAATTCCTGGTTTTCTTGACCTATTGCTGATCACACCCTCCCAAGCACCAACCCTGGATTACTCTCAATATCTCCCTCCAATACTCCTGCTCAAATGCTGCTGACAGACCTGGAAGAAGTTAAAAAACCAAGTGGATTGGGCCCTCTACTTATTTATGCCATCTGATCTCAAATAGGTCCTTACCACCAAAAGAAAAAAATCCTTTTTTTCTTCTGTAATTCTATTCCACAAACCATAGTGGCCATTCCAAAATGATCTATTCAAGTTGCCCATTGGCACTCGGTCTAACTCTCTCAGCTGAGCATCTTGCTTCATACTTCACCAAAAAATCCAGATGATTTCCTGTGAGTCCCCTCTTCTCTCCTCCTCTCACCAGCCCATGTGACAACCAGATTTCATATCCACCCTTGCTATCTCTTCTATCCTCTGGTCCCATATCACAAAGTTGTTTACTGGATATGATGAATTGGATGATCCATATACATTTCAATCTCAACATGTTCAAAATAAAACCTATTATTTTTCTCCTCAAACCTCAGTGCAGGTCCAACATGTCACCTCCTCCCACACATCCCACTCATACACACATTCAATGAACTCCCATGACTCCCTATCACCTCTGGGATCAAAAGTAAAATCTTCTGTTTGGCATTCAAAGCCTTTCATAACCAAGCTCCCTTATCTTTCTGATTGTTTTACATCTTACTCTCTGATCCCTTCCATCTAGTGATAGTGAATTTTGGCATAAACAAGACATTCCATCTCTCCGGTTCCAGGCATTTTCTCTTGTTGTACCCCATTTCTGGAATGTTCTCCCTTCTCTCAGCCTTCTGCCTTCCCTGACTTGTTTTAAGTCTCAACTAAAGTCTCATTTTTTATAAGGAGCATTTCCTAACTCCTCTAAGTTCTAGTGTCTTCATGCTTCTGTTAATTATTTCCTATTTATCATATATGTGTATGTATATATATACATATATGTATATATATATGTTAACAAACTTCTTTGCTTGTTGTCTCTCCCATTATTATGAGGTTCTTGAGGACAGGAACTGTCTTTTGCCTTTTTTTTTGTATCCCCAGTTTTTAGCATAGTTTGTGGCACAATAGTAGGTGCTTAATAAATATATATTGACTGACTGACAAACCTATTCCTTTTCTCAGCTTTCCTATTATTGTGAGGATCCTTATAGTCACCCAAGTTAGCAATATTGTTGTCATCCCCAACTCTTCACTCTGTACATTCCAAGTAGTTACTGAATCTTGTTTCTATCCCCACGACATCACATCTCTATGTCGCATTCTCTGCATTCATTTAGCTACCACCCTACTTAAGGCTCTCATCATCTTTAGCATAGAGTATGGTAATATCTTCCTAATTAGTCTCTCTGCCTCGTCTCTTCCCTACTCCGACCCATGCTTCACACAACTATCTGCATCCAGAATCAATGGAGGAAAATGTTAGCTGTTACTCCACTGGGCTTTAGGTATGTCCATTCCTTCATTCTGTGTTTAATGTGTTCCCCCTCCCTAGAATATTGTCTGTCCAGACACTATGCATGACGAGTTGTCTCCCCTTTCGTTATCATGCCAGTCTAGTGTTCTCTGTCATCTCTAAGTTCCTATTGTCTGCACTTCTCAATTGGCATTTAGTGCATACTCCTCTGTGCAGTTTCACTTGTTCATAGCTTTTCTCCCCTTCTCTTCTGTCAGCTCCATGCAGATAGACATCTCATACTTCTTTGCAACCCACACTGGGCTTTGCACATCTGAGTTCAATAATTATTTATTGACAGATTAATCAAGGGCCTATAGGGATATATACATTTTCTTTGCAACTCATGGAAACAAAATGTTTTTTGTCTTTTCTTCATCTGACCCACCTTGATTTCCATTTGGAAAGCAATGAGCATTCAGTCTATTCTATAGTCCTTCTATATTGTATCATATAAACCATTGAGAAGAACCCAGAGGATTCTTCAAGTCATGAGGAAATGGTGCCATTTGCCTGCTCGGCTACCTTGCAATATCCTCAGGGTGAGCTCACACCAGAACAGGGAGTGAACAAAGCAAGGTTTTTTGTATTGTGCTACAGGGCTTGGCATTTGGACTAATAACTTGTTTTGTAGTTTTATGGCCTATGCATTAAAGTATAACATGGAGACAGAGCTTGGTAATAGTACTGAAATGTTTTTTTTTTTATCCTTGTGAGGAGTGTAAGCATAATTGAGCAGTAATGAACAAGGCCTTGGTCATTTGCTGGGGATTAATGATTGAGAGAATAAGCCATTGGCCTGGGGCTTAGTCTTAGGTCATTAACCCTAGTTTCCCATTAATATAGTCTAGGAAATGCTTTATGTAAGGCCATTAGAAGTACTACCATATGCTGTTGTAATTGGAAAACAAGAAGCTTACCTGTATTAATAACTATTTGTTTTCTCTCTATTCCCCATTCTTACTGAGTGGTACTGCTTTTTTTTTTTTTTAACTGCACATCCCAAAGGCACAAAATTCTAAGGGCAAGATGAATCTGAAACTAAGGACCCTTATAATGAAGAAAGTATTTTCCATGTGTGTATTTGTTTTCTCTATACAAAAATAAGGCTTTGCTTGGGATGGGAAGAAGCACATGACTTTCTGGTTTATTACAGACTGTGTCCTTGAGAAGTAGGTAACAATAAACACTCTGTTTCATGGGGGACTCTTCAAATATGACTTCAACAATGGTTACTTCTGGCTGGCTTGTGGCCTGTCTAAAGAGAGGACTTGACTTCTTGCTCTTAGCCAAAATAATTGGAACTTTATAAAGGTTCTTAGAAAAATCCAGTTTATCCTAGGGCATGGCAAGAAAAATGAAGATTTTGCTTCCAATCTTTCCTTGTAGAGAAGTTGCTGAGAAACTTCAATTGAAACAAAGCTACTCAGTGGCCTAAATGATAAATTAGGAAACCAGGAATTTTGAGTTCATAGGATCATTGAATTAGAATAAGAAGGACCTCAGAGGTCATCTAGTCTTAGGCTTTCTTTTCATAAATGAAGAAACTAAGCCTCAGGGAATTGCTTGATTTGTTGATACCCTCTTGGAAAATAACTTTCTGAAGTCACACAGGTATGGGGAGATTTGAACCTAGACACTTTGACCTAGACCTAGGTGGAAGATTAGATAGAGTATTGAACTGGAGTAAGACTTATGTTGAATCTTGTCTCAGACACTTACCTGTGTGACCTTGGGAAAGTCACTTGTCTTCTGCCTGCCTCAGTGTCCTCATCTGTAGAATGGGGACAGTAATAATGTCTACCTCCCAGGGTTGTTGTGAGAATCAAATGAGATAATATTTGTAAAGAGCTTTGCAAACCTTAATGTCCGATAAAAATGCTAGCTGGACTAGGAGAAATAATTGTTATTGTTATTATCTTTTCAGTGTATCATGTACCCTCTTTTTGGTCATCTGTTCACTATGTATTCTGTCTGTGCCACACATGTACAATGGAGAATTACTTTAACCATCCAATTTTGTCTTATTCAAAACACATGATTTAAAAGATGTTGCAAACTCTGTTAGGGTTACAGAAAAGAAAGAATCACAATGCACTAAATATTCAGGTCAGCTAGGTGGTGCACCTGGATTCAGTAAGATCTGAGTTCAAATTCAGTCTTAGACACTTAATAGCAGTGTGATCCTGGGCAAGTCACTTAACCCTGTTTTCTTCAGTTTCCTCATTTGTAAAATGAGCTGGAGAAGGAAACAGCAAACCAGCCCGATATCTTTACCAAGAAAACATAAAATGGGGTCACAAAGAATCAAACACACCTGAAAAATGAAGAAACAATTATTCCAGTAATTTTAAAGATCAATTGTTAAAAAATTCAATCCATTACCCATGATAGTTTAAAATGTATCCATGGATCCCAAAGGGTTTGAAACCCCTTATTTAGTAAAAGAAATAAAACATATACATAGCTGCAATGGGGAAAGGTATCATAAAGATAGAGTGGGTAAAGCTTTTGAGAGTCATTGCCATCTCAGACACATACTAGCAGTGTGACCATGGGGAAGTTATTTAAACCATCCGTGCCCCAGGAAACTCTCAAATATACATATAAGTCACAGGCAGTTATCTCAGGCTCCAAATTAAAACTGGGCAATATGGAAGGCAGTAGTGGCACCAATTGTTGACAAAAGGACCAGGGGCTGTTCTATACTTGTATATATGAAATGTAAGACTCTAACACGGCCACTAAACCCAAGGCAGAGGGATTGTCTGCCATTTTGTCATGCGCAACCACTGTTGCTCTTCTGTGATCTGTTTTCCCATTCAGAGCTGCCTTTGATGTCTGCTTGAGGTAGATTTCATTAGCACAGAAATGTTAGGGGATTTGGATAGGGGAACTACACACATAATGGAATTTTTATTGGGTCCTACGTTCTATTGGGGAGGTGGCTGTTAGAAGACAGTCGAGCAAAAAGAAGTGTATAGAAGTTTCAGAAGTCCTTGGAATCAATCAGCAGGCACTTATTAAGCACCTACTGTGTGCCAGACATGTTGCTAGGCACTGGGATCAAAGCGTGGAACAATCTTTACTTGGAAAGAACTTAAATTCCAAGAATATATGAAACTAACTGAAGAAGAAGCTGTAAGGGCTTTGAAGAAGCCTGAAAGAAGAGAAGCAATGCCAGAAGGGACAGTAAGCAAGCAGGCCTTGCAACCAAAAGTGATCATTTCACATTTTCTGTGGCATCTGACACAGAGAAGTTTTGCTCATAGGATCATAAATGTAGAGCCAGAAAGGAACTTAGAAAGCAGGAGCGATTGTAGGAGCTACCATCCAATCTCATTTTATAGATGAAGTACCTGAAGTCCAGAGACATTAAATAACTTGGCCAGGGTTATAGAGCCAGTGTGTATCTATGACAGGATTCAAATCCAGTTCTTTCTGTCTCTGTATCCAACTCTTTATCCATTACAGAACACTGTCTTTGAGAAGCAATACAACTCACCTAGTGGCAAGGAAGGTGATTGGGTTAGTGTTTGTACTGGGTATTGCTAAAGAAGAGAATGTTGTATTTTGAATTTTATTGTATTTGTTATTTATGTTCTCAAAATATTATAAATTTTGCCATTAATACAGTGTGAAAACTGGCTAAAAGCATTTCTCCTATTTAATGTCTATAACTACCTCTTTTGAGGTATGGCGAATTTACTTTAGCCATATGTTGGCCTGGCCACCCAAGGGAAAAGGTTAGGAGTGTTGTGAGTTTAGAACTTTTCCCCCTTAAGGCTTCATTTGTCATTAATTTTAATAAAATTTCATCAGTATGGGCAGAGAAATGTAATTTTTGAAATGTAGCTATCTCTCTGATTGTTCGCAAACCATGTACAATGTAGAGAGAAATTATGTACGGGCTCCCCTCTTCCGACCCACTTCACATAATGTTCTCAGTAAAACCCTGCTATTTAGTGTCAGGCAAGGCAGAAGGTATTCTGTTGCTTCTAGGTGAACCAAAATGAAAAGCTTTTTTTATGCCTCCCCCCTCTTCACAGCTACCTCAGATTTCATGTCACATCTGTCCAAAAAAAATTACACTAAAATAAATGTTTCTAAAGCTAGTCACTAGCCTCTTTTTCAAACCTAGAAACACGCCCCTGGAAAATGCTGAGTACATCCATCTGGTATGACAACAGAACTGTCATTAAAAGCGTTTTTAAATCTATAATGAAGCCTCTTAGCCCCGAAACTCTAGTTTTCTCCAATCAAAACAAATCATTTGTTGAAGGCCATGAGTGGCAAATTAGAAGTATGTTTGAAACTAGGAAGCTAAGCAGTCAATGACAGGCAATGAAAATGGACCTGATATAATGGCCAAAGCATTCCTCTTCGTTAGATTGAGAGATTGCCGCATGTAAATTTATAATGCCATCTGTCTTTCCTAGTAAAAGTGCTGCCCCAACAGTCATATAATCATAGATTTGTAGAGTTGGAAGTATGTCATCTACTTTCTGTCTCCCCTTTATGGATAAAGAAACTGAGATTATGCAAGGTTAAGTCACTCTCCAAGGTAGTAAAGCTAGCTAGTATCAGAGTTGAGACTAAAACCCATTCCTTCTTCATCACAACTCTAGGATTTGTCACTGCCTCTTCTTTCCTTTTCCTTACTTTAGTCCTAATGTCTTTTTTTTGTTGTTTGAAATATTCAGTCAATCAATATTTACCAAAGCAAACTATATTAGGCTGAGATTTCGAGGAACAGAAAGAAAAACTTAAATTAATTTGCTCTGACTGCAGGATTGATTGAATAATATACCCATCGCTCATGGACATATTTGATTATACAAGAAGACATGCGCATCCCACTTCATTTCCACCCATTGGGTCCTTATCTTTTTTGACTCAAGGAAAAGAAGCTTCATATATTGTTACATTACTCAGAAATTACCTTTATTCCAATCTAGTCCAATCCCTTATGGCCTGTGGCTGTTAGTTGATGTCTGATTTTATATTGAAATTGACAAAAGGAACTGCAATTTTTTACACATATACAGTCCAAAGGTTAGTAGATGCCATGTCATTTTGAATGCACCAGTTATGGGTAGGTCAGATAAAGCAAAATAAAAAGTGGATAGAAGTCATGTGCAGTTTGGTAGAAGTCCCTCAGAGTCATGGGCTGTGCTTGGATATTCATCAGCCATTCTATCTCTGTTTACACTGTCTTTCCTCTTCCCTCTGGGGGAAGGGGCCAATTCTAACCAGCTTTCATCACCTTTACCCTTTATTAGGTGCTCTAAAGGAAATAAAACATGCACAAGATTGCCATCAAGGTTACAGTCTAGAAGGGGAATCAAGACATACATGAAGCAATTAGAAACCCTGACAGTAAATAATAAAATGATAAATTATGTAGTCAA
Source organism: Phascolarctos cinereus (assembly GCF_003287225.1). Lineage (NCBI taxonomy): Eukaryota > Metazoa > Chordata > Mammalia > Diprotodontia > Phascolarctidae > Phascolarctos > Phascolarctos cinereus. The sequence continues at coordinate 159,510,339 of NW_027555514.1, forward strand.
TACTGAAACTCACCTATTCAGCTGCCTCACTTTTTTGAATCATAGCTAAAACTCAAAAGAAAGAAGAGAAGGTATCTGAATGATCAGAAAAGCTGTTATAAAGTCCATGCACTAATGGTCATAGAAAAGCCTTTAAGATTTTCTCTGCGAGCCTATTTACTCTTTATGCACTATTCTAATGACTTTAGAGATCTGATTTGCAGGCCCACAGTTGATTAAAAATACAGGCATGCCCAATATTAGTTTTGCAATACAATCACTGTCACGTTAAAATGAAACCCTACTGTAACATCACTTGGCTGACTGCTTATCTATAACATAGTTCCTACGGTGCATTGTGTACAACATCATTTAACCTAACACTAAATTTTTCCAGAAGAACTTTATCATATGAAGTATGCTTGTAACAAGTTAGAACTACTAAGAATCTCTACTGCAAATAGATTGAAAACAATGAGAAATGACTGTCTGCTAAAAAGTATGGGAACAGGCAGAAGAATGACTAAAACCAGACATGAGAAATCAAAAGTGCTGCAGTCTGGTCCTGTCTAGAGCAGAGAATACAATTCAATGGCTCCCAGCAGTTTGAGAGAACAGTACAAAAATGGCTTAGACTGATTATCCTGACACATCCAGAAAGTGCTAAATTTTGGTCCCTAGAGTCAGCACATTGGCTAACTCCTCTCTACTGAATTTATGTAAAGATATGGATTAGAACTGCACAGAATAACAAGGTCTTTATGGGTCCCTATATGTATCATTGATGGAAGTACCCGCAGTAGTGACATCATAGGTCCATTAGTCCAAATATACTTGGTTGGTGAAGACAGGAAACTATAGCGCCCCCCCCGCCTTTTTTAAGAAAAAAAATCTGTCAAAAATATTCCTTTTTAAAAAAAATTTAAAAACTCATTTAATGGATAGAAGTGTAAAGCTTCCATCAAAACAATGTAATCCATAAACAACTGATTCAGATTCCTAATGACATCAAACTGTATTACTAAGCATTTCCAAATTGAGAATATTTCAATGATTTTCTCCTTTCAGAGAAGAATTTTATTGTTCTGCATCCTCAAAACACATGTTTTTCATAGGATTATACTTTTTGGCTTTGAAATCTTATTTTTGAGCATTGAATTTAGATCATTGATGTTAGGGACCACTCATGGACTCATTGATTGCCCTATCTTTAGTTCTCTTTGAGTGCCCTGAACATTATCTCTTCCCTCTTGGACAGGAAAAGGAGATCAGAAACTTCCTAATTCAGATAAGTGGTACAAGATTAAATGGTATTATTACCCTCTCATCATGCTCCCCATTGCTTGTGTTGCTGTACTTTGGCACTTGGGGGTCACGTTAGTCCTGAACACATATTGAGACTGTGTCTTCTCTTAGCCCTTCCTTCCCCTAAACCCATGTTCATACCCAGTGTCTCGTGCAAGCTGTCAGGGCATTAAGCTTCTAGAATTCCCTCTCCCAACTGGTCTCAGCACTCTTTTCTCCCTTCCCCCCTCATTGCACTGACTCAGTCCTCCTATTCCCTCTTCCATTTTGATCATTATTTCTCAAACATCCTTTTCATATATCCAGGACCAGATTCCACCAATATCTCCTCTCACAAACAACAGCATATGGAAGCTTCCTAAATTTTGGCTGCAATGCCACCAACCCATAATAGGCATCTGCCATGAACAAAGAGAAGTTGCCAGTGTTATGAAATGCCAAGCAACTGAAAAAAAAAAAAGCCAGGAAGAAAGGTTTAAAAGTGTTCTCTGACTACTTGCTGACAGTGATCCACTTAATATCAAAACAATAAAACTCAAAAATTTGAACGTGAATTTTTTCTGCTCTTGATGTTGCTTTGAAATCCTGAAAATTCTTGGTCACAAGATGCTGTAGGAAAAATAGGATCACCCTGAAGTCAAATTAAATCAAATCAATAAACATTTATTAAATACCCTGATGTTTCAGTATTTGATCTAAATGTCAGCATCATTTCTTAATGAAAGAATCATAGTTTCTTCACCAATATTTTTAATTCCCTGTTGGTTTCTCATAGGTTTGTTATTTCTTTTGCTGGCTACCCCACTCATCTGTGAACTGCAACCTGGAGGTAGATGAGACAAAAACTCTGGACAAGACTAATATTGCCACCAAAGTTAGAAATCCATTCATCAGTCCATTCAACAACTACTTTTTGAGGACCTAGTATGTAAAAGATTTTATGTTAGTTACGGCTCAGGGATATGGAAATGAATCAGTCATTGAAATAAGCAGATGTTTGGGCATTTGGAGCCAATCAATAAATATTTATTGAGCACTTGTTATATGCACAGCATTGTATTTAGTGACAGTGGTAGGGAGTTACAAGAAACACATGAGAAACAGTTTTGGACCCATGGAGCTTACACTGCAGTAAAGATAGATAGGAAATACAGTGGACAGAGTGCTGGGCCTTGACTCAAGAAGACCTGAGTTCAAATCCAGGCTCAGGCTCTTACTGTGTGGTGCTAGGCAAGTCACTTAATTTCGGTCTGCTTCGGTTTCCTCATCTGTGAAATGGGGATAATAATAGCACCTTACTCCCAGGATTGTTGCGAGGATCAAATAAGATGATATTTGTCAAGGGCTTGTGCATTTAGTAGGCTCTAGATAGTTGTTGTTATTATTATTATTATTATTATTATAGAAAACAAGATGTACACATGGAAAACAATTAAAGAAATGTTAACTGTTTTATTGACTATAAATAAAAATTCAAAGGAAAGAGATGAGTGTGGGACAGAGTAGTCAGGGAAAGCTTCATGGAAGAAACAGGACTTAAGTGTAAGGAGCTTAGTAGGAGGAAAGGATTAAAGAACTTTGGAATGGGCTAGGGATGAAGAAAATAGCATGAACAGAGGAAGGGATGGAGAAAGGAATGAGTATAGGGTTGTGGCAGAGTAAGTAAATCTATTTCAATGGAGCTTAATGAGTGCTTTTCGATTGATTGAGGAGGCATGAGGTGATAAAACCCTAGGCTGGCTTGGAGCAATGGGAATAGAGAGTAAGGGGATAATTCAAAACACATTATAAAAGAATAAATGATTAAACTTTTGGTGGCTTATGGAATAGAGAGATAAAGGTGAAGGAGTCTGTGGTGTCTAGCTTGGGAAACTGGTGGTACCATTCACAGAAATGGGTGAGTTAGCAAAAGGAGCAGGCTGAAGTTCTAATTCCCAATTCTACCACCACTCAATATACCTTAATAAGTCAATGGCACTTGTTTACCCTTACATCTTCATTAGCGAAAGGTCTTTTATTTTGAAAATACTAGATGATTGGGAGAGCACATCACTTTGTGGGGATGGGAGTTACTTGTAGGAGAGATGAAAATCCAAAAGGAAATTAGAACTTTAATTTGAAAGCCTTGAGGATAGCTTGACTGTTTTGTGAGGCTCACAAAACTTTTCCCCTCTTATATCTTCAATGTCCATTAATTCTTCCCTTTCTCATCAGTAGAAAGCTGTATAGAGCCCTGGGGCTGAAGTCAGGAGGACTCATTTTCCTGAGTTCAAATCTGGCCTCAGACACTTAGTAGCTATGTGACCCTGAGCAAGTCACTTAACTTTATTTGTCTCAGTTTCTTTATCTGTAAAATGAGCTGGAGAAGGAAATGGCAAATCATTCTGGTATCTTTGCCAAGAAAACCCCACATAGGGTTACAAAGAGTCAAACATGACTGAAAAACGGCTGAACAAAACAGTAACTCTCATCAATGTCCCAGGGATACTTCCTACATGTCAAAGAACATCACTGATCTGAAGACATTAGTCAAATTTTTCATTTAAAAATATTAAAATATTTAGCCTACCTCCAACCTTCTTTCTTTAAAACCAGTCTAATTTCCTTGGGTCTGTATTACTGTAAGCTGGTGGTCATCTGCACTGATGTACAAAAGCAGGTAGGCTGGCAGGAAGTCTTGAATGTATTTGTGTCATCGTCAATTCAATCGACAGTCATTTATTAAGCACTTATTATGTATCAGGCACTATGCTAAGCACTGAGGAGACAAAAAGCAAACACTGTTCCTGCCCTCAAGATAATATTTTAATGTGGGAGACAATCAGTGCATAGACAGATAAAAACAAGTTGCCTTCAGAGTGGAAGGGAGGGAAGGAGGTAACCACAGAAGGGATGTCTCTAGCTGAGCAGAAAGATTTCCTGCAAGAGACGGTGTCTGAGCTGAGTCCTGAAGGAAGCCAGAGATTCCAAGAAATCCCGGTAAGGTGGAAGAGCATACCAGGAATAGGACAACAGACAATGTAAATTCACAATGTGGGAGAACATGGGAGACAGAGCATTGTGAAGAAAAGCAAATTGGCTTGTAGAGTGCATAGAGGGGAGTAATGTGGAAGAAGACCATAAACCTATGAAAAGGCCAGGTTGTGAAGAGCTTTAAATGCCAGAATGAGTTTAGAGTTGATCCTAGAGGTGCTAGGAACCACTAGAATTTATTGAGAAGGTGGGGAGTGACATGGCAGACCTGATCTTGAGGAAACTCTTGGGTAGCTATATGAAGGATGGATTAGTGTAGGGAGGGATTTAAGGTAGGGAGACCTATTAGGCAGCTACTGCAATACTGTTTCTAGGTAGGCAATATTGGTGAAATTCCTTGATTTTTTAATTTTTTTTTTGCAATTGGGGAAAGAGAAAATGAGGATCTGAACCAGGTGGGTGGCTGTGTGCATGTTGAGAAGGGGATGTATACTAATCGATAGGAGGGCTGTGGACACATTTCCTTTTTTTAAAATTTTTTGACACATTTCCCTTTAATTCCAATACCTTCTCAAAGTCCTCTTGCCTCTCTTGAAACCTGAATATAGATTCTAAGAGTGGCAGCAGGAAAACAAAATCACCTTTGGATTTCAGGAGTTATGAAAACGTTTCTCCCTATTAATTTGCTACATTGCTCAGTTTTAGCTTATTGTGTTTAATTTTGGTAACAGTGCAAGAGAAAAAAAACAGACTATCTCAGTCCTCTCCTTGCTTTCTGAAGACAGCTGTAATGAGTTTCTCTGTCAGAGAGCTTGGAAACAAAGAACTGAATGTAGTGGATCCAGGGCATATTTTCCCTTGCATGTTTCTCTCACTTTCTTCTGAAAGGAGTCAAACATACATTGTTATTCAGGGCTAACAATGATGAAGAGCTCTGAGCTTATAAGTGGTAACAATCAATAGTGCAAGGTGTCCATCAATGCTCTTTGAAAAAGAGCTGCATTTACTTGTAGTTTAATGATAAAAAAAAATGAAGATTCACAGAGCATGGAACTGCTCATACTTGTGAACTTGAATATTAGCCCTGTGAAAATCAGGCTCTTCCTTTCTCCTTGCACCAATTGGTATCCTTTTTGAGATCTATTCAGAGAATATATCTTATGTATATCAGCTTTCTGGAACAGATCCAGTCATTGACTTCAATTGCACAAGAATTTACTGAGAGACCACCGTTTGCCAAACACTGAGCAAAGTACTGGGCATACAAAGATAAAAAAATGAAAACAGCCCTGCCCTCAAGAAGCTTACCATTATTTAGTCTCAAAGTAATTTCATGTATTTGGGGGTAGCTAGGTGATGCAGTGGATAGAGCACTGGGCTAGGAATCAGAAGATTCACCTTCATGAGTTCAAATCCAGCCTCAAACACTTACTAGCTGTGCAACTCTGGGAAAGTCACTTCATCTTGTTGGACTCAGTATCCTCATCTGTAAAATGAGCTGGAGAAGGAAATGGCAAACTACTCCAGTATCTTTGCCAAGAAAACCCCAAGTGGATTCACTAAGAGTGGAACACTACTGGACAACAACAACAAATTCATATAACAGACAGTTCCTCAGTGATCAGAAGGGGATGGTGCAATGGACACGTTGATGGTCTAGAGAAAATAATGAAGTAGGAGCTGGGACTAAAGGCACAAGAACCAGAAAAATGAATTTGCTATGAGATAAAAACAAAAGCATTGATCTTCTCTCATTAGGGAGAGCCCCTTATTTGTAACATGGGGCTTGCTTAAAGATAGCATCATAGGATTTAGGATGGAAAGAACCTTAGCAATTATCTTAGTCACTTTATGGACTCTAAGATCCCTTTTAATACTAAATGTATGATCCTATGTTTTCTTCAGTTTCAAACTGAGGAAACTGAGGCTCAGTGAAGTGAAAAGCACACAGCTAGTAAGTAGCAGAGCCAAGACTCAAATTCGGACCTCTGACTCCATATCTAGTATTTCCATTGCATCTTGTCAGAAAGTTCTGTGCAGAAGGACATTTGTCAGGAAAGTGAATAAACATCATTGGGAAAATAAATGAATGTTACTGGGTATATCAATGGGATTCCTTTAATTTATTTCCTTAATTATAAGATGTTTTGAGAGGCAAGTTCCCTACCCCTGGTATATAGTGGTTAGAGACCTCTCCTCAAAACCAGGAAAACTTGGGTTCAGGTCCCACCTGTGACATATCCGTGACTGTGTGACACCCTGGGCAAATCTCTTAACCTCTCTGTGTTCTAATCAACTCTTTAAGACTACAAGTTGCAGACCTGCATTGGTAAAAGGGGTTTTTCCTTTGGCAATTTCTGTGCTAAAGGAATCAGAGGTACAGTCCCTATCTCTGTGAAATGTTTAGTAAAGCACAAGTTGGATGGAGGACAGACTAATATAAAACCAGGAGAGGAAATCCTCCATGACATTATGTGGAGGTTGGAAAGTTTTTTGTAACTCCTTTCTCATTTCCTCCAACCCCCGCAGTCACTGCAGCAGCAAAAGGAAGCTTTCTCCTCCTAGCTCTGGAGCTTGAAGGAGGAGGAATGGACAGCTTAGTATTTGCATTTCAAGTTACCATTTTAAAAAAATATTATGCAAATGGTACCAATTATAGTATGAAAGGGGAAGTTAAGAAGAAGCAGAATATAAACTTCTTGACGACAGGAGTTATTTTACTTTTATCTTTGTCTTCCTAGTGAAGCTCCTGGCTTAATACTTGCTTTTTGATTGCTTGATTTAAAATACTGTTGTTGAGATACTCTTTTTGCAGACCATTATGATGGAGTGATTTTTCACCTTAAGAATTTTTTTTGGATTTGGGAAACTGGCACCTGCTTGTAAGAACGTATAAGCCAATAACAATGAACTATACTATATAAATTATAGTATCTGAATTTCACTCAAGTTTGAATTTCGTGGATTTCGTTTCCTTACTCAATACCTGCCTATACTGGCACCTACATCCAAAAACATAAGGTTATTACCAAAGTAACAAATGATTGCCCTATATCAATTCAAGAATGTTCTAGTTGTTCTTCTCTATTCCAATTGCTTCTGGGCTATTTCCCCATATATAATAAATACTAAATAATTGTATTTTTTTAAAGGCAGTGAGTGACACTGCTGTTTGGTCATTTCAGTTGTGTCTTATTCTTCATGACTCCATTTGGGGTTTTCTTGGCAAAGATACCCTATTGTCTGTTTATTGTTTGCTGGATGCTTTTCTTTACATTTTCTTCCTTCTATAAGCTCTGTATTTCCCTCTCCCCTTCTTAGTAACATAGCTTTAAATTCTGAGCCCTCAACAAAAATTTCAGAGAGGATCCTTTGCTATTTTTAATGCATCAAAATACTAGCTTTTTCAGTCAGGGGTGGGGTGGAGTCTGTTCTTTCTTTCTCTCTTTTTTCCTTCTTTCCATCATTCCTTTCCTCCCTTTCTCTCTCCCTCCTTCCTTCCCTCCTTTTATTCCTCCCACCCTTCCTCCTTTCCTTCCCCCTTTTTTCCTCCCTTCCTTCCCTCCCTCTCTCATTTCCTTCTTTCCTTCCTCCCCTCTTTCTTCCCTCTCTCTCACCCCTTTTTTTCTTTTGCATTCTCCTTGAGCTCTGTAATACTGGGGCCACTTTGCAGCATTCCTGCCCATGTGCTCATGGCAATCACCTTGAAATGGAATGTTTGCTCTTTCCAATGACTTCTCGGTTTGCGCAGCTGTTTGCTAAATTACAAACATTAGCGTTTTACTACTTCTGACTCCCATTTGATTTAGTTTGAAGAATTCTCTGGGTTATGCCCTTCCCACATCTGATGATCTCTAGACCTTGCTAGGAGACATTCGCCTTTCCACCTTCCTTTGACTTTGCCTCACTTGTTTGGAATTTGGCTAATTTTAATTCTCACTCAGCTATATAAAAACATGAATATAATTCCCTTTAGAGGAAGCTCTTTTGTGTCTACCCCAGCAGTTATTTCCCACAGTCTCACCCTTTGCACAATGGCTGTGGTCCAAATATTTATGGAGGTACCGAGGACCAGCTAATCACAGAGGGTAACCCCAGAAGAGAGAACATCTGGCATCCAAGAGAGTCATAATTAATAAAAGGTTTACCTTATTGCATGCCATAAAATGTAGAAAGATGCTTAATTAACATAAATGATATATATGTTCTATTATTTGTTATATTGCTGTGCCAGGGATTGAAATATTTTTAATAAAAAAAGGCACAGACAATATTATGTTCTGATAACATGAGGACTTCCCTTTTAATGATTTTATATGTACTCTGTGCTTCTCTCTTTTATAAGTATATAATTATGTTGGTATAAAGGATACTTTTGTATCTCTTGGATGGGTAGGATTTGGGGCTACAAGGGATTTTACAGGTGATGATCTAATCCAGTCTCATCACTTTACATATGAAGAAACTGAGGCCTTATCCCAAGGTCATATGTGTAGTAAGTAGAGAAGGCAGGATTTGAATCCATATTCTTTGGTTTCAAATCCAGTGTTTTTGCTGGTAAACCACGTTGCCTCAGTGGGGGGTGTTTGTGTTTTGGAAAGATGTTAGTAGTTTAACCTAACAGACACATTAAAAAAAAAATCATAAACCCTTTCAGTGTCTTCATTGACCAGAAAAGTTTTCAGTGTTCAGCCCTTTTTACAGCTAACAAGGTCAAATACCTGGTAATAATAACTCACATCGGGTTTTTAGGTTTACAAAATGCTTTTCTTAGTACAATTTTTATTTCAGTTTGGCATTATAAGTATTATCACCCTTATTTTACAGATAAAATTAGGCTTCAGAACTGTATGTGAGTTGTCCAAAAGTGACAAGGCTAATTAGTGCTAGAGCCAGGATTTAAGCCAAGGTCTCTCCTTGACTCCAAGACTTTTACCCTTTCCTTGAAATACTGAAGCAGCTCCTGATAACAAGAACCACGAATAAGAAGTCACAGATCTGCTGAATCAGTGTAGAAGAAAGATAGAAGCCAAGAGACCTAGAAATGGCCAGGGGGCAGTGTGCGGGAGGAGGTGAGAAAAGTTGGGAAATGGGTAGAAAGGGAGGAGAAGAGAAGCAATGATTTTTAGATTTGGATTTTTACTAGGAAATATGCTTTTGGTGGGGGAAGAGTGCTACTTATCTCTTTGTGTTTCTCTGGATGCATCTTTTTCTTTGCCTTTATGTACTTATCTGTGACTCGGTGTATCTTTTTGTATCTCTCTGGGTTTATATATCTCTCTGTCTTTGTGTATGTCTCTGTCTTGGTCTATATGTCACACACATATATGTATATATGTGTACCTGTATATGTGTGTATGTATATATGTATATGTGTATACTTTTTTCATGGCAATGAATATTAATTACTCCACACTCCCAATTCCTCAGCATTCACTCTTTGCCCAACTCCTTGCAATCTGTCTTCTCCGCTGTCATTCTACAGAAACTGCTCTTTCAAAGGTCACCGGTGACCTCTTCATTGCCAAATCCTATGACTTTTTTTAAGTCCTTTTCCTCTTTGGCATGTTAAGTCCTCTTTCTCCTTGATGTCACTGTAGATTTGGACAATGTTGACCACCGCTTCCCTTGGCTTCAGAGATACCGTACTTTCTCTGATTGTGCTCCTACCTTTATAACGTAAAAATTTCTGTTTGTCTAATCTTTTATGAAAACTTAGTGTCCTTTTTAAACTCTCTTTCCCTTCTCATATTAATCATTTGTCAAACCTTCTTGACTCCATCACTGCAGCATCTCTAGCATCTGTTCCTACTCTTTATTCTCACTGCCGTCACCAACTGTGATAGCCCCCTCACAAGTGTCTCCTCTTCTATCTTCATATTCCAATCTATCCAGTCAAATCTTCCATATGTAAGTTGTTGTTGTTGTTGAGTTAATTTTATTCATGTCTGACTCTCTGTGACCCCATTTGGGGTTTTCTTGGCAAAGATACTGGAGTGGTTTGACAATTCCTTCTCCAGCTCATTTTACAGATGAGGAAACTGAGGCAAACAGGGTTAAGTGACTTGCCCAGGGTCACACTGCTAGTAGGTATCTGAGGTCAGATTTGAACTTAGGAAGATGAGGCTTCCTGAGTCCAGACCTGGCACTCTATGCACTATGGCATCACCTAGTAGCCCTCCTATCACATTGCTAGAGCTTAATAAATGCTTGTTTCCTTTCCTTTCTTCTATCTCATATTAATTCACTAGTTTATGTATTTGATGCTCCAGCCACATTGTTTATTGACTCTTGAACACACTGTCTATCTATCTACTCTTCCACCACTATGTTTTTGGTTACACTATGCCTAGAATGCCCATACTTTGCTTTTTGTCAGCCCCATTCCCATCTACCCTTTATAGCTCCATTCAAATTCTTCTTCCATGGTGCATTCCCTAATTTCCCCTTTTGGCAGTGAGATTTCTCTTTGTCACTTCAACTTGAGTCAGGAAGACTTCTCTTCCTGAGTTCAACTCTGGCCTCAGACACTTACAGCTGTATGGCCCTGGGTGAGTCACTTAACCCTGTTTATCTCAGTTTCCTCAACTATGAAATGGGGATAATAATAGTACCTACTTCACAGAGTTTTCATGGGGCTCAAATGAGATAATAAAAGCAGTTAGTGGGTACTATATAAATATGTAGATATTCCTTCCCTCAAATATGTAGATAAAGAATTTATTAAGTGTTTACTATGTGCTTAATAGTAAGCACTATTAAGTTCTGAGAATACAAATAAAAGCAACAAAAAAATAAAGCCCCTAGCCTCAGTGAGGTTACATCTAGAAAGGTAACATATAAAAGAGAGCAAGAAGCAGGGGGCATGGGAGTGAAGAAAAGTACACCCACAGGTTCAGAGTCACAAGTTACATGATTGGGGGGCCTGGGCACTTCATGAAATAGTGATCCTGATATGAGTAAATAAAAAAGAGCTGAAAGATGGTCTGTGAAAGTCATTTCCAGACCTATATGGAAAATGTCAAAATGTCATTGTAGCCCTTTTCAAATCCCTCCCCAACTATTCTGTCAGACGGGACTAAGGACATAGATCGCTAACCAATGGGATGGGGAATGGTACCGGGGCATCCAAAAGGAAGGTTAGTCAGTGGTTCCAAAATACCTATAATAAAAAATTGGTACATAACAAGGCAAATGCAAAAAATAGAGAGCATAGGAGTTAGAGCTTAGATGGATCTTAAAGAGAAATTATTTAGTTTAGTCATGTCAAACTCAAATAGAAACTGGGTCCACTAAACCATGTCTTAAGGATCTCTGTGGGAAGCATATTAACTTAGAAAACTATTGACTTTATCTATATTCTACTATATTTTTATTTATTTAAAATATTTCCCAATTGCATTTTAATCTGGTTCCAGCAGTACTTAGGAGAGTTGCTGGCACTTCTAATCTAGTTGATTTCTCTTATTTAAAAAAAAATGAGGAAACTGAGGGCTAGACAGGTAAAGTGACTTGTCTATGATCACACAGGTGAAGAGGCAGGTTTGGAACTCAGGTGCCCTGCCTCTAGACACCGACCTAGGTGATGCAGTAGAAAGAGTGTCGGGCCAGGAGCAAGGAAGACTCATCTTCCTGAGTTCAAATCTGGCTACACACACTTACTAGTTGTGTAACACTAGGCAGGTCACTTAATCCTGTTTGCCTCAGTTTCCTTATCTGTAAAATGAGATGAAGAAGGAAATGGCAAACCACTTCAGCATCTTTGCCAAGAAAACCCCAAATGGGATCATGAAGAATAGAACACAACTGAAAAACAACTGAACAACAATAACCTGCCTCTAAATTCAAGCCTCTTTCCATAAATTATTGTTAAATATGGGATAAACTTACATATAATCAGTTCAAGATGGAAGGAATATTGGCTCTGAAATCAGAAGACTAGATTTCAAATGCCACCTCTGATCCTTACTACTTGGGTGGTGTTGGGCAAGACATTCAATCTTCTTGGGCCTCAGTTTCCTCGTATAGCAAATGAGTAGTTCAGTCAGTTAATAAACATTTATTAAGCACCTACTATGTGTCAGGCACTGTGCTAAGCAGTGGAGATATAAAAAAGAGCTGAAAGATGGCCCGTGAAAGTCATTTCCAGATCTATATAAACACAACATATACTCTCCCACTTCCTAGCTTTTGCTTATAATGCCTAAAATGCCTATCTATCACACTATTGCCATAATAGGCATAAGTGCTAACCAACCTTGAAGGTAAGAAAGTGTGAGGTTGATATTAAGATGAGAAGAGAAGAATTCCATGGTGACAATGGATCATCCAGCTTATTTTCATGGAGAATTTATCCTAAATAGATTAGTGGAAAAGGAGAGGAATACTATTTGGAGAAAGGGAAAGAATAAGAGCCTTTTAAGTCAGAAAATGCTTTGCAGTTGTAAAAGAAGGTAGTCGTGTGGGAGGAGTATGAGGAAATGAAACATTGAGAGAGTTTCGATAAATAGATATAGAGGAGATTGGAGCGATGGCAGCTCGATTTTCTTGGCACATACCAAATTGTAGCTGGTGACTGTAGTTACTTAGAACAAAATTAACAAGCTTGACTTTCATTTCTTCCCCTTCTCCTCCTCCTTGTTTTTCTTCTTCCCCTCTTCCTTTTGACATACTGGTTCAGTGGAACTGGCCACCATATGTTCAACAAAAAGGATGAAGAAAAGCTAGGGGTCTGGAAAAAATTCACAAATGGGATAATTGGCCCCTGAATAATTGAAAGTTGACTGCATTTGGAGCAAGCAATTTGATTGTAAATGGTTACTTTAGCTTTTGTGGGCAGACTTAGAGACTAGGGAGTTGATGGAAGGGACCTTGAATATGATACGCTCCTAATGAAATGCTTTCCACTTAGAATAATGGAAAACAGAGTTATCAGATTTCTAATAGGCACTGGGACCCTTCCATGATCACTTCATTCTATTCTGGGACAAAATCTCTAGTACAGCCCTTAGGAGGTTGTGTTTCCTCTATCTTCAATGAGGCAGAGAGGTATAGTGGAAAAATGAGACTTGGAGTCAAACATGGGTTTGAGTTCCAGCTCTTCCTTTTTTTGTCAGTAGTGGAGGAATTCCAGTCAAGCCCTTGAGAGGAATCACTTTGGGGAAAGGGAAAGAGTTTCTCTTTTTCTCTCCCACCCCTACCTTATGCAGTATGAGTTGGGGAGAACCTAAGGTCCCAATCAGGGAGTACACATTGGTAGTAGAGTACAACAGAGCACATAGCTGAGTCCACCATAACTGGTCTCAAGGGCTGACAGAGCAGATGTGACCAAGGACAGAGGAATCACCTACAAATGAACATGGAAAAACAGTCCCATCAGCAGTCACAGGCAGTAGCTGGGGCTACTGAAGTAGCAGTGACTAATGACAAAGGAAGAACCTTCTTCTAGATGTGGAAGTAGTCACCCCCAAGATGGTGGCAGACTCAGTTATTACGCTGAGATAAGCGCTGGGTATAGACTGCACTTTTCTCAGAGCTAAGCTAAGAGCTATTTCTAAGGGAAAGCTCAAAGACCCTAGCCACATTCTCCACTGCTCATCCTGGGCAGCTAGGTGGCACAGTGAACAGAGTGTGGGACCTGGAGTCAGGAAGGCTCACTTTCCTGAGTTCAAATCTGACCTCAGACACTCACTACCTGTGTGACCAGGGGCAAGTCACTTGTTTGCCTCAGTTTCCTCATGTGTAAAATGAGCTGAAGAAAGAAGTGGAAAACCACTCCAGTATCTTTGTCAAGAAAATCCCGAATGGGTTATGAAGAGTCAGACAAAACTGAAAAATGACTGAACGACAATAACAACTGTCATTAGGACTCAAAATGTTACAGCCTCAACTTTACCACTATAGTGCTGCTTACCTATCCTCCACTAAATCACTGTGGTGGATTTGGCATTTGGGGATACAGTTAATAAAAAGACGGTCCCTGCCTTCAAGGAGCTTGCAATCTAACGGGAGGGGGAGAGGCAACACACAGAGGAAGACAGGTAAAGGAGAGCCGAGGGCCAGGGGGTGTCCAGCTCCGGTTCATCCCGTTCCATGGAGTTGAAAGCAGTCCGGGCAGCAGTTGCAGAATGAAGTGAGACAAAGAATCCGTTTCTGCCCTTTGTAAAGGAAGGCATCAGGAGGAGTTTGGTATTCCCCGCTCCGGTCAGAGGGGAGGGGAAGGTGGTGTCAGTCAAGGCTTGAGTGACCAGCCTAGAGATGAGATTAGAGGTGATGAGCTTAACCTGGGCATCTTGTTCATGGGCAGCAGATGCAGAGTGGAGTAACGACGCTTGCAGCGTGCCCTGACACAAACGACCTCACACGGCGCACACGTAAGGGAACACCAATACGCTGAGCAAAGCTAAGCAGGAGCGGCGTCTCCTGCTGCTATGTTACTGTGTCTTAGTAAAACCCCATATCACAAATCCTCTCCTTTTTCCCTTCAACAATAACACATTTGAAAACAGCAGTTGATAGGTCTGTTAACTGAATTTTATGGAAACAAAAACTGCAGGTATCCGCCCCCACCCCCACTGCCATGGGACAGAGGATGGCGCAGCCCCTGGGGCTATTGCTAGCTGCTACGGCCTCTGTGGCCTCCACAGGTCAGCTCCTCCAGCTTCCAGAATGAAGGAACGATGAAATGTTTGGAACCACAGTGAAAAAAAAAAAGGTAGAAATGATATAGCAGAACACAGGAAAAGATTTTTTCCCTTTGACGGACTGTTAGCATCTTAGGGAATTGTACCTGGACCTGCTGCTTGGCAAAGTCTATACTACACATTAAATATGGCTGTACTTGCTTGAGCTACTGATTTTGATAAACTGAGACTGGAGAATTATATATTATAGCCCTTCTATACATTATCTTTTCTAAAACAAAGATAAGACATTCAGTTGATGCTGAATAAATGATTATTGATTGTTTGCTATAGGGTTGTCAGACCCATTTGGCCTATTGGATAGGGTAAACCTTAGTGGAATTAGTTTAGGTCAAAAGGCATTGGGGGGGAGGGGAACAGAGAATTGATTTGCTGCACTTTTCCTCCGATAATTCTTTTGAGGAAGGTTGGTAAGGTTAGCAAGAACCTTTAGGAATAGAATCACATGATGCCTAGGTACCCAATGGGGGGCACTGCTGCTGGTGGAAGTTTGGTTATTAACCAGGTTAATGAATTCATGGGAGAATGAGAGCAGGAAGTAGAACGAAATTATTAATGTTGACCCTTTGAGGCCTTTTAGTCCTTTTGTCTTTCTCCTGCTTTTGCTTTTAGGCTTCAGCTGATCTATCATTATCTCTCCCCCAAATGTCTCCCTCTCATTCTAATTTAAAAAAAATAATTAACTTACACACACACACACACACACACAAGAATTTCCATGCACATAGCAGAACACAAAAAGAAGATTCTTCTAGATGAAACCATGACTCTCCATTTCAAATCACTTGCTTAAAAAAATTACATTAAAAAAAACATCACTTTCAAAGCTATCCTATTTGTCTTTGCTTCCTTCTTTTTTTTGTCTCCCTTTTATTCTGTCATTGATATTTAACCAGCATTTTCATGCTAACAAGTAATAAACACTTTTATTTCTCATGTCCAAGATGATATATTTATGGTGATCACTTGGAGGTCCAAAAAATCATGTAAGATAGACATCAGGGGTTGTATGCAGATGGATTTGTCATAGGATTTATCAAAGGGATTAAATGACTTGCCTGAGATTACTGAGCTAGCCTCTGAGATAGGATTTCAAGTGTGGTCTTCCTGTCTCTGGGTCTAGCATCCTATCCATCATAAAATATTGCTCTTCGGATTGGAAAACATGAATACTCTTCCAAGATGGATAGGAAACCAGGAATCCATCCCTAGTTATTATAAGAGACTAGGAATCCATCACCAACACAAGTAAGAGACCAGATATCTCTACCTAGCATAGACAGAATGTCATTTATCTGTCCAGTATATAGGCAGGAAGCCAAAGATTGATGCTGGTTTTTTGTTTTTGTTTTTGTTTGTTTTTTGCTTTTTGGTGAGGCAAATGAGTTAAGTGACTTGCCCAGGGTCACACAGTAAGTGTTAAGTGTCTGAGGCTGGATTTGAACTCAGGTCCTCCTAACTCCAAGGCCAGAGCTCTATTCACTGCGCCACCTAGCTGCCCCAAGAGATCCATCTTAACAGGCAATAAGGTTGGTCTTGTAGAGGGTCGGGAGATCTGGCCCAGATGGAACAATGTATTTCTGTTCTAAGTTAAATCTATCTTGATTCAGTAAGCAGGGTCTAGTCATTCAACCCAATTACATTTATTAACATGAGAGGCATTGTGGTATGTGCTAGGGATGCAATAATGAGAACAAGGAATCAGGCATTTCTGCTCATAAGCAAAGCCTTTCCTTTGTGTAGCACTGCACTGTGCTACATGATCTCATTTGTGAGGTGGGAAAGAGGGCACAGATGAAAGGCTTTGAGGCTCAGAAAAGTTAAGTGAGTAGCCCAAGGACACCAGGGCAGCAAAGGGCACAGCCAGGAATAGAACCCCAGGTTTCTTGACTCGTAGTTTAGTTCAAGTTCAATAAATGTTTATTCAGTGCCAGCTATGTACAAGGTACTATGCTTGATGCTGGAGATACACAGTCAAAATTATACTGCTCCTGCCCTCAAGGTGCTCATATTCTCCTGGGGAGATGCAACATGTGCACAAGATGACAGGAGGAAAATTAAAGGTGGGGAAGGACAGTAGCATCTAGAGGGAACAATGAAGGTTTCACTTGAACCCACGTTGAACCATGAGAGAAGATAAGAAGTCTGAGAGGCAGGAATGAGGAAGGAGGGAATCCATTCTAAGGCAAGGACAAGAAATGGTATGTGTGAATACACCGGAGATTAGGTTCTAAATACCGAGCTAAAGAGTTTGTATTTTTTCCTCTAGGTGATGGGAAGCCATGAAAGGGTTTTTGAGTAAGAGGATGCCAACGTCAGACCTGTGCAACAGGAAGATTGGCTAAAGGATTGGACAGGGGAGGGGCTGGAAACAGAAAGATCAATTAGGAGGCTGTTGCAGTAGACTAGGCAAGAGGTGGTGAGCCTCTGACTTGGAATGGCGGCCAAAAGGACAGAATGAGGGGGTTGCATGCAAAAGATTTCCTGGAGACAAAATGAACAAAACAAGTCGAGGTCTCTTGTCATTATGCCATACTGGCTTTCATGAATAAACCAATCCAACAGCTTGGCAAAGTAATCAGGGCATTAGCAGTGTTCATTGTATTCAGACCACTATGTTCAGGTCTGCATGTTTGTGCCTGTTAATAGTCTATTGAGGTTGGTTCAGACTCTCATTACTTTTGGTTAAGGGCCATTGTTAGGAAACATTCACATTTAACAAAATGTTTAATTTTATATGTGTCAGAAAGATTCTTTTGTCTACATATTATTTGGAAAATGGAGTTACTAGTGGGAGCATGCTACTACTACTACTACTAATAATAACAATAATAACAATAATAATAATAATAGCTAACATTTACATAGTGCTTATTATGTGACAGGTATTGTGCTAAGCACTTCGTAAATATTATCTCATTTGATCCTCGCAACAACCTTGGGAGGTAGGTGCTATTATTATCTCCATTTTACAGATAAGGAAACTGAGGCAAACAAAGGTTAATCGACTTGCTCAGGATCAGACAACTAGTGTCTGAGGCAAGTTTTGAACTCAGGTCTTCATGACTACAGGCTTTGTGCTCTATCTACTGCCCACCTAGCTGCCCTTAAATGTTAACTCACTCTCCAGAAAAAAGAAATACGTGGCATACTTTAAAATTTAATCCGCATTATTAACATTTTCTCCATTACTTTCTTTAAGTCCAGAAAATCAACAAAACAATAAATCAAGCCCTGATTTGTAGAGTTTATAGATTTCCAAGATACAAAGGCTAGCACAGAAAATTTAACAATTCTCATGAGAATTGAATGAATTGGCTGCAGCACACCCACAATAATTGTCTTATTCATCTTTGTATCTTCCCATAATGCCTAACATGTTATAGACACCATGCTCCTGAATTTTCAGCACTGAAAGTGCCTTGTACTGGGAGTCAGAAGACCTGGATTCTAATTCTAACTCTAACATTTAGTAACTTCTGTGGCTCTTAGTTTCCTCATCTGTTGTAGCAGGGGATTATATTAAATGACCTGTGAGGTTATTTCCAGATCTAAATCTCACTTACCTTCCTGGCCAACCACTCTAGGAATATTTAGGTAAATGACTAATAGAGCATTGGACTGGCAGAATCTCATTTAATAAAACAGATGTGACTTTCCATGAGTTTATTTTGAACATTAAAAACGAGAACAAGATCATAGGTTTTTATATTCAGCGCTAGAAGGAAGGAAATAAGCATTTATGAAGAGCATACTATGTGCTCGGCACTGTGCTAAGGGCTTTACAAATATTCTCTCTTTTTCTCCTCACAGCACTCTTGGGAGAAAGGTGCTCTTACAATGCCCATTTCACAGTTGAGAAACCTGAGACAGATGTTAAGTGACTTGCCCCAGGGTTACAGCTAGTGTCTGAGGCTGGATTTGAAGTCATGTCTTCCTTACTCCAGACCCAGTGCTCTATCCACTGAGCCACCGAGTTGCCAAAGGTGGAAGGGTGTGTAGTTATTATCTAGTCCAACCCCCTCATTTTACTGATAAGTAAACTGAGGCCTGGAGAAATTAGATCACTTGCTCCAAGGCCAAACAGTTAATAAGCTGTCAAAGGTCAAATAATTAATGAAGTTAGAGCTTGACCCTCAATCCTTTGATTCCAAGTCTAGCACTTTTTCCATTATACAATGTCTCAGCAGCCTTGGCAAAGGCATGGATTTTCAGGAAACATCATTATAAACATGGACATTTCTCAAAAAAAAAATGTCTTCTATAATTTGAGAATGTACTTCTTACAATAAGTCTACAGATTTAGATCCAGAGCCTTCTTATGCAGAGGATGAAATTAGATTGGAAATCAGTACCATTCCCTAGAATCCTGTTGGGCTGGTTTATTTGCTACAAGGTCATATGGTCTTTCAGCTCTGTTCCTGATTAGCCCAAGAGACAGAAAAGCTACAGTTGAGCCTGGGCAGGAACCAGACTCAGAAAGAAAGGGAAACCAGAGCTCCTCTTCCCCCAACCCCAGATCCCATTGTATCTGCTAATGGAAAGTGAGTGCCAGAGAGAAAGAGAACATGCAGTCTAGCATGCAGTCAGAGAAAAGAGAATGATGCAGCTTCTGACCTGGTTAAAAAAAAAAAGATGGGGAGAGAGGAAGACACAGAGAGAGAGAGAGAGAATGTTCTATGTGCCTTCCCTATGTCTCTTCCACTAATATTCACCTAGTTATATTGTATAATTGCCATCTTTCTTCACAGTCCAGGGTTTTTTTGTGTTTTTTTTAAAACCTTTTTGTATCATTGACCCTCTTGGCAAACAGGCAAAATCAACAGACTCCTCAGAATTAAATTTGTTGCCTATTTTCATAATTAAAGGAAAAGCTAAATTTTGGCTAAAGTTTAGTGAAAATATTTGTGTGGGTTGGTTTTGTTTTTCCCCATCCAAGTGTACAATCCCCTGAAATGTACCAGTAGACCTCTTGGCGGTCTAGAGCCCACCAATGATTAAGAACCCTGCCCTAGAGCCTTTATAGACTGACCTCAGATTCTCCTGAAGAATGAAGACAAAAATATGCCTTCAGCCTTCAAAGGTCTATGTCATGTTTGATGGTTTTTGTTAGTACTGTACCTTTTAAATGTACAGTCAGTTGCACTGTTATAAATAAAATGCTACCTCTTTAGTTCAGTGACATGGCCCTTTTCCCCATGCCCTTTTGATCTTCCTGGAGCTGCAGAGGAAGGATTCATTATTACTCCTTCTTTCTCTACAAATAGCTAGGCAATCTGACCCCAGCACTTCACTGGCATGGCTGAGTTCAGAAGGGCCCAGCAGGCTAGGCTCACACATACTGTCACTGTAAAAAGCTGAAGATTTGGGGAGACAGATTAAGTCAAACCGGCCCAAAACCCTTTCCTCTGATATATAACTGCTCTCATGGTTTGAACCTGTAGCTTCTATGTCAAACCCACTGGATTCCATCATTCTCAAGAAATCCTGGGCCTGACCTAGCCCGGCCTTTTGGTGTATACTTACCTGAATCCTGATTTGGTCCTTGCTTCCTAGGATGAGTATGCCACCACCACACACTGGTGTTTGTTTTAATTACCAGTGCTCATTAGTCCACTCTCAGGTAAGATAAAATTATAATGCAGTATCAATGTTAATATATCCGAGATAGTCAACTATGCAGGTTCCTAACAAGCCCAATGGCTTCCACATAAAATCTTGATGAATAAACAAATGAATGAATGGATGAATGAATGAATGACTTGCTGTATTGGTACTTTTTTTTTCCTCTCATTGACATAAACACTAGCTCTTCTCTGTTAAGTGGTTAAAATGTGGAAACACAATTGGCAAAAAAAATTAATTGAAAATATTTGGAGAAAGATGTGGGCATTAGCACATCATTATATATTCAGATATATTATTTAGCTTGCTTTCTTTTCTGTAATTCCAACAGCTAAATCCATTTCTCTGCTACTAATTCAGAGCCAAAGAATGGAGCTTACCTAAAATGTATTCTTTGGTATGGTTTGTTCCATTTTAACATAGATACTTTGCTTTATGTAGTAAATGGTAAGTCAAATCACATTTTCCCATTGCCTTTCATTGTAATTTTAGATATGCTGTTTTATCACCTCTGATTGCTTTTCAGTTGGCAATGAATTCAAACACTTTAAATTTCTGTGACCTGGCATCTTCTCCATAAAGTAGCTACTGATTTATGAGCAAACACTTCAGCACAGAAGGGGAGCTCAGTATTCAGTGAATTCTTTATAAACTCTTCTTTTCTACATGGAATAACCACTCTATAACTTAGTGATACTGAAAGGTCAGATTTTTGTGCAGCATGTTTTTAAGTGAAGCACACCTCTTATTGACTGTCATAGCTCTGCCATGCAACTGTGGCCAACTCTCTTATTCTGATGGTCTGTTTCCTTATCTTTAAAATAATGATCACATGATGAGAATTTTAGGGACCTTAGGTGTCATCTAATCCAACCCCTTCACTTTGCAGATGAGGAAACTCATAATATTTGTACTGTTTACTATGCAGAAATGTGAAAATTAAATGTAGTGATGTTAGTAAAGCAATGTATAAAAGAAAAATCCCTCTATTTTTTGGACCAGATCTTTGATTTAATTGATAGAGAAGAGCAGTTCTCAAACTTTTTTGTCTTACCTTTACACTCTTAGAGATTATTGAAGACCCCAAAGAGCTTTTGTTTACATGGCTATATCTATCAATATTTAGCATATTTGAAATCTTTACATTACTCCAGGAGTCCCAGGACCACATTTTAAGAACCACTGATAGCAAGAAGCCCCGATGAGAAATTCCCCCTACAATTGAAGATAAGCAGCTCCTATCTGGCAACACAGAGTTTTCTAGTTGCCTAAATCTAAATATAAAATATTATTACTATTTAAATTAGTAATAACCTGGTTAGAGTATAACACTTCAGTTATGCGTGAATACATACTTACATCAGAATTCACAGACTCTGATCATATCAGAGTCACAGACTAACTGAATGTTGGCGTTCTAAGAGACCATGTATGGAAACACAGAGGCCATCATGTAGTAATAGAAACAGTACAATATTTGGGATCAGAAGACCTGGGTTCAGATTCTGACTCTGCCACTTAACCCAGGTGAATTTTAGCAAGTCACTTAACATTTGGAGGCCTCAGTTTCACACAGCTGTACTCACCTTAAACTCTTTAGCAGAGTCACCTATGTCAAAGGAACAGGGTATGATGGAGTTAAAGGGAATCCCATCTTTTCAGCCTTCTACATACTATTCAATTTCAGAGGGATAAGTGGTACGTAAGCAATCTGTGGTATATAAGCATTTATTAAGCTAGTTTCTTCCAGTGGGTGAAGTATGCTAGGAGTACTTTAGGCACTTCGGGAGTCGCATTAGTTGTTACAGGGAACTAGAGCCCCATTTAGCAACTGGTGCAAAATAATTCATGCCTCTTCCCCAAGTACAGGAGGAATAGCTTACCCTCTGGGGCAAATATGGCTGGTTCATCGAGCATCAACAGTGTGTTCAATAGTGTGCTTGCCTCATCTCTTGTGAGGCAGAGGGGATAGAACACTGGTCTTGGATTTAGGAAGACATGATTTCAAATACTACCAGAAAACATTTAATTGAGCATGGTTATATCATTAGACCGTTGTGAGGTTCAGTTTCTTTTTCTGTAAAATGAGGATAATCATACATGCTAGACCTTACAGAGTTGTTAATAAGACTCAATAAATAATTAATAAATGATTAATAAAGAAGTTGTTAAAACTCAATAAGAATTTTTGTAAACAATAAAGTGCCACATGTCTGTGATTATCAGGCTCATAGAATTATAGATTTAGAGCTAGCAATTATCTAGTACCACTTTCTCTTTTTTAATAACAGCCTTAGAGAAATTAATAATCACACAGCAGCTATTATTAGTGGTATTATTATTGTTACTTCATTCTTCTAATAATTTTTATGGCCTTGAGATAGAAATAGTTTAGGGACAAGTCACTGTGCTATTTATCTTTTATATTTAATATTTTGTGGACTATGATATAAGTAGATAAAATGATGTACCCTCCCTTGGACCTGGTCAGCTCAGAACCCAGATATTTCATATCTCCCATAGCTTAGATGAGATTAGATTCATCAGCTGTATTCTTTTTAGTAAGATAGAAGACTAGTAGGCTTTACTGTCTTCTCTGTCACTGCTTCTAAGGTCCTCCAGGTCTTACTACTTTCTCTTCCTTTACTTTTTCCAGACTCCGAGTATAGTCTTCTGAACTAATGATGTAATTTAAGGAACCCTGACCTTACCTTTCATTCTACTGCTGCACTCTTAGGATTTTGCCTTTACATTTACTCTGTAACTGAACTTTCTGTGTGCTATCACCTCTAATTTGAGCTCCTGTAAAGCAGAGACTGTCTCGACTTTTCTATTTATCTTCAAGTTGTATTTTTTAGACTGAAGTGCCTAATAAATGCCTTTTCATTCATTCATTCAAAAATGTTGAGATGTAAGTTCGTTTTCTGTAGGCTCACTGAGCATCTTTGGGACAATCTCAGGAGCAGAGAAGGCGCTATGATATGTATGATGGGTACTTTATCCCTTTCCCATATGTGATATCGATTTCTTATACCAAGACCCTGTGTTTTGAAAGCCTTTCATTCCATAGCTTAGAAATTACGAGTATTCAGTGTGGTGACATCTATTACAACATTATTTTAAAATTTTTATGTATTAATGTTATTGGTATTTGTAGACTGTGATCATGGTTGAGTTCCAGTATGATTTATGTTTTGAATTCTCAAGAGTGTTTTGATGTGGCATTTAAAACACGGGGATGTCATCTGTTGGTTTATGAAAAATAGTGTGCTTCGGATGTATAATTTGAACCACCAAGTAAGGTTCTGCTCGGTATTTCACAGGTACTAAACTTTTATAAACTACAGCTTTTTGCTGCACAATTTCTACTGTTTCCTTGCTTAAAATAGGTTGATCATTAAGACCAAGCTCCTTATAGATAAACTGTCTTTAATTTCTGGTGGCAACGACAGTCTTAAATTGCCTTCATAGGCCCTTTTTTCTATAAATAAGTCCACATTTCAGCCATTTGACCAATGCTTCTTTGTCAATATATTGTTAAGTTCATGTGGTTGTTGAGATAGATAGTTGAAGCCATGTTAGTTGAGTTCATGTGATTGTTGCTTGTGGTGGGTTTTGTTGAAAAAAAAATCCATTCTTGAATCTTTGTCATTTATAGACTACATCTACAAGTAAATTATTTTTTATTGCATTCCACTAATCCAATAATCTGTATTTATTATCTGCCTTCACTATTGCTCAGTGAGGTGATGTCTTCTTGTTCCAAAATTATTTCCTTATTAAATTGTTTATCATGTCATCTGAGAATGTTTATCAGTGTTCTTTCTCCTTTACAGCAAAGAAGTATTGGGTGCCTGAGGGACATGAGGCTTGAGTTTTGTTAATTTTGTGCTGGATTTTGTTAGGATATTTTCCAGATTTGTTGTTTTTATGTCTTTTATGAAGACTTTACATAGGGCTGGAATTAGGTTTTTTGTTGTTGTTTTTTTTTTTTCCCTTGAATCTCTGTCCATAGAGAATGACAAAATTGACCCCAGGTTTCTGGTTTCAGTTCCAACATAGTTGGATGGGAAAAAAAGTGTAGAGTCAGGATCGTTCCCATTCTCCTGTTCTGGGGGCATTTTGAAGATTAATGCAAGTGCATGTATGGGACATTGTGAAACATGCCTCTAAGGGAAGGGACTACGCAAATGAAGCGGTAATAATAAAATAGATCCAGACACCTGAGCCCAGTATCACCTTCCCCCGGCCTTCTCAGAAAGAGGGTAGCTGTAATTTAATAAAGCTCATGTTTTTAAGATGATTGCATGGGGGGAGACTTGTGGAGAGGATTTAGGCTTCAGTGACCTTTCTGTTACCCTACAAACAATGTCAGCAGGTTAATGGAATGCAGAACGTGGGTATTGTGGTTGAGAAAAGGTCTTCTTTTCTTTATTAGTTTGTTGTGTGTTTGTTCCTGTAAGACATCCAGTGTCTCACTCACACTGGATTGTCCACTTGAATCTGCCTGAATTGGGGCCAGAAGATTACTTTCCGTGTGGAGGGAACCTGGTAATCATTATTGTGTCAAGGGTCAGTGAACTATGGATTGCAATATTTGGCAGAGTTATTGTCTGTACTTCAAAGACACAGGCACAGTCTGATTATTTTATCTGCCTCCAGTCATGTGGAAGTGAGAGATGCTCTTCTGCTCATCTATCTGTCCTTTTTTGTTTTCTTTATTAACCCACTCTAAGCCATTCCAAGACATTCTAAGAACTAACACCTGTGACTGTAACAAAACAAGTTATTCTCATTTTCCTTTTGGGCTAGTTTTTCCACACGTTTTCTCCTCTCTTGGTGCATACTTCATGATAGAGGTGGTGGGGCTGGCATCATCATCACTTCTTGAGGGTTTGAGAGTTAAGGAAGATCCTTGAGTTTGTTACATGAGGCTCAGTTAATAGAATTGAGGAAAAGAATATGGGGGAGTGGTAGGAGAGAAATGCTAACTCTCTTCAAGTATTTGAAGAGGGGTCTTGTAAAAGAGTGATAAGAACAATCTTTCAATACCTGGTTCATATGCTGCCCTCTCTACCTACTCGTTGGCAGAAATGATTGCTGCCTCACGTGAACTCACAGAATCAGAGTCAGAAGGGAATGCAGATACTACCTAGTCCAGCCAGGGACTTACGCAAGAATCCCCCACATCTGAAAGATGATCATCCAGTCTTTGTTTGAAGATCATTAATGAAAGGGATGCCCAAACTTCCAGTCGCCTCTTCTACTTTTGGGTAGCTCCATTGTTAGGAAATGTACTTTATAATAAGTTTAAATCTTGTTTCTTGGTAACCTCTACCCATTCCCTAGATTTGCCTTCTAAGACCAAGAAGAACAAGTCTAATCTCTTTTCTATGTGAGGTCTTATAAAATACATGATGGTAGGGATCAGATTCTCCGTAAGTCTTCTCTTCTTCAGGCTAATCATTCTCAGTTCTTTCCATTGATCCTCATATGATATGAACGTACAGTCCTACAGAAATCTAGTTGCTTTCCCCTGGAAGCTGTCCAATGTATCACTGTTCTTTTTTTTCATTTTCATTTTTTGCTTTTAGGCAATTGGGGTTAAGTGACTTGCCCGGGGTCACACAGCTAGTAAGTGTCAAGTGTTTGGTCTGAGGCTGGATTTGAACTCAGGTTGTCCTGACTTCAGGGCCGGTGCTCTATCCACTGGGCCACCTGGCTGCCCCACATCACTGTTCTTTTTAAAATGCACCACTCACAACTGAACGCATCAGTGTGAGCAGGGCAGACTATCAAGACTGTCGCTTCCCATATTCTGAATGCTTTGCCTCTCTTAAGGCATACATGATTGCATTGGTTTTCCTAGCTGCCATTATTATGTGATGATTCATTGAGATTGCAGTCCCATAAAACTCTCAGATCTTTTTCAGACAAACTGCTGCCTAGCTCAAGTTCTACTATCTTGTCCTTGTGAAGATAATTTTGAACAACAACACTTAACATTTATCTAGTACTTACTACATACCAGGTGCTGTGCTAAGCACATCACAAATATTATCCCATTTCATTCTCATGATAACCCTGATAGCTAGGTACTATTATTGTCCCCATTTCACAGATGAGAAAACTGAGGCAGAGACTAAATGACTTGCCCAGAGTCACATAGCTAGAAAGTACCTGAAGCTAGATTTGAACTCAGATTCTTCTGATTCCACGCCTATCATTCTATCTATTGTGCAGAATATCTCTCTGTCTAGGTATCTATCTTTCTTTCTTTCTATCTATCTATCTATCTATCTATCTATCTATCTATCTATCTCAAATTCCATCTCAAAATGTTTAGTTCCATATTCTGGTTTGTCAGGATATTTTGGGACCTTTGCTGTCATCCACATGTTAGTCATACTGTCCTCCCCTACAGCATTGTTCTATCTGTAAATTTAATAAGCATGATATATATATATATATCTCCATATCATTGATAAATAAATATGGAACACCTTAGGGTCAAGCATAGATCCTTGGAATATTTCATTAATGACCCCCTCTGAAGTTGATATCAACTCATTAATAACTTGTCCATGGTTCTGAGCATTTAACCAGTTACATAACCAACTCATTAAATTCTTGTCATGCCCATATCTCTTCATCTTGACCACAAGAACTGCATAAGAGACTTGATCATATGCTTTCCAGAATGTTAGGTAAACTACATGCAGCAATCCCTTGCTATAGTAACCTTGTCAAAAAAAATACGATTAGTCTGGCATGACTTGTTATTCAGGAAGCCATGCATGATCTTAGTAATCATAGCTTCCCTTTTCCACATGTTCCTAAATAATAATACATTCATAAGAATACATTCCAAAAATTAGCCAGAAATCATAGTTAACTTTGCTGATCTATAGTTTATAGGTTTTGTACTGTCCCTTTTTATTTTTATATTTTTGAAAATCAGAAAACCATTTGCCCCATCCACTCCTGTGGCATCTCTCCCACCCTCCCTCACAATAGTGCAGTCTCTTATGTGCCATTTCTTTTCATATTCTGAGTTGTAGTTCATCTGACTCTGGTGGTATGACCTCATAAGGGACAGGTAAGTGCTTTTATGATCCACCTTCCTCATCTTGGGTATCAGCTTCTTATTAACCATGTTTGTTCCATCCTTTCCAGTCCAAAGATTATTATCCTTGAGGACAAAAAAGGCAAAAGCAAAAGCAAAACCAGAGTTAAGTAGTTCCATTTTCTCACCTAAAACCATTATCATCATTTTATTAACCCTGAGCAGCATCCTATCCCTTCTTTTAACCTCATCTTTTTCCTGGGATTGCCCCCCCCAACTAAATCCAACTTTTCATTGTCCCTGGCTTTGCTCGCCAGTGGGGGTCTTTCCTGAATTTATTCTTTAAAGATAAAGTCATATTTTTGTATTTTTTTTTTTGTTAAATGATCTCAATTCTACCTGTATTGCATATCTCTGAAAAATACATTTATCAATGAGTTCCTTGTGTTTCTACATCAGTCCTATTAATCACAAACTTTAAAAGGACTGATAGAGTAATGACATGATATATATGTATCTATACACATATATATGTTTGTATATGTCTGTGTATTTTACACCTATGTATTGTACTTATCATTTTCTCTTTCCCTTATTGTCTTCCTCTGAACTGAAATGTAAGCTGTTTGAGGGCAGGAATTGCTTTACTTTGTTTTTTTATTTCTAGTACCTAACACTATGTTTGGTCCAAAGTAGGTACTTTATAAAGTCTTGCCAAATTAATGAATCAGTGAATTATAGTTAGTTGTGTATGTGACATCTCATCTACAAGAATATACCTCTTTATGGCAGGGGATACCACTTAATTATCTTTATAGCTCCTGTTTGATTTAGTAGAGTTCTTTGTACACAGTAGGTGCTCAGTAAATGTTATTGTGAATTAAATTGATTCATGTTCAAAACATCAAGTGAAGTAATGGCTTGCTTTGTGTCCTTTGCCAATGCATTGCCTTAAGGGAGTATTTCAGAACTTAGGAGATCGAGAAACAAATTTTCTGAGTCTTTTACCAGTTTGACCGAGGCAAGTTAGCCAATCTCTCTGCAACCGTCATTTGAAAATTTCAGTTAATTTAAATGAGCATAATATATACTTTACCGCAGTGTTTGGCAGAGTAAAGAGGAACAATGGCTTGATGGATAGAATCTTGGATGAGGAAGATCTGAATTACATGTGGGGTCCAAACCTCTGAGATTTACTACACGTGTGACAATGTCAGGCTCTTTTAAGCTCTCTGAACCTCAGGAAACTTCTTTATGAAGTCTTAACAAGATGGCTTATGGTGTGCCAGACTGATGAAATCACAGATCTTTGATGGGATTGGAGTACTAACAGCAATTGAGAAGTGATGGCATTATTTTTGTCCATAAATACTAAATTCCAAAAAGTATGCAACCTTCCTTCCTTAAATATTTGAATTTTAGGTTAGGTAAGGGATTGGAGTATCACTGGGTTAGATGGGATCTCAAAATGTCATCCACTTCCTGCCTTTGATTTTTAGATATGTAAAACAACATTACTCTTCACAGGTAGGCAGCTTCCTTTCTTTGAAGGTCTTAGATGCTGAGCCCCTGGCAGGAACATGGCAAAGCCACCTCAGACAGACCCTCCAGAGACAATTGTCAAATTTTTAATGTGAAAATTATACCTCAGAAATTGGCAAATATAACAAATCAGGGCTTTATTTATTGTTTTTCCTTGATTGGGCAGACTTAAGAAAGCCATGCAAAATGCCAAGAATATAGCTTAAACTTAAAAATATGTCACACACACATATAGGCATATGTGTGTGTGTTTTCAAATATTTTTAAGATCTCACTGTTTCTTAACTAAAGAGTCATACACAAAGGGAAAAATTGTTAAAAGGTCAGCTGCATGTTATTCCTCCTGTTGAGCCCTTGCTTTTCTTAAGACCCATTGCTCCATTGTGAAAAGCTATTTAAGTCTGACTTCTTTGAGTTCCTCTAAAAGTGGAAGTTAATGCTCTGCTTCTCCACAGGAGTCTAGGGATGATTCTCATAGTTAGTTTGTAAAGCACCTTGCCTTAAAGTTTTACCATTGCTCAGCAGCAAAGACATTAAAGCATTAAAACTCCATTTTTCCCAAGCCTAAGGTTTATCATTCTTTCTGTTATCATTTTTTTTTTTTTGTGGAAAGGAGAGGGTAGTGGGGGAACTGGTTATTGAAGAGAGAATGGTTGAAAGGAAATTAGTAGAAAGAAAAGCATTGACAACTGGATTTGCTAACATAATGCTATCTAAGGGCTGGGTTACAGGAGAGAGAATGGGAGTGGGGAAACTTAGTATGTTAATGATATAATCACTGCAAAACAGGGGCAGCCTTAATAGAACACAGAAAGCTGAATTGGTTGCAGGGACAAGAGCACCAGATTTGGAGTCAAAGGACAATGGTTTAAATCCCAGTTCTGCCACTTACTACATTTATTACCTTGTATAAGTCACCTAACCTCCTGGGGCCTCAGTTTACTCATCTGTAAAATGGAGTTAGATTAGATGAACTCAAAGATTTGTTCCTGTTTTAAACCTTTGATCCTATTATCTGTTTCAATTATATGAGCAAGTGTACCATGACATCTTGAATGGAGGCCTGGACTCATAGTTAAGAAGACCTGGGTTCCTATCCAGATGGATTATTTCTACTATCTCTGTGATAGTTGGTACAAAGAGAAAAGCACTGGCTCAGGAGTGAGAAGACCTGGGTTCTAAACTTACGTTTGATACTTATTGCCTATGGGACTGTGGGCAAACCATTGAACTTCCCTGGACCTCTGCTTCTTCATCTGTAGTATGAGGGAGTTGGACTGGATGGTATGAGAGGTCATGTCCAGGTACAGATCTGTGATCCTAGGAATCCTAGGCAAGACACTTCCAGTTTACTCAGAGATCTCCCTACATACAACCTATCTACTAGACAGTAATCCGCATTAATGGACTGAGTTCCCCCATGTTGTCAAAATCATAGATTCTTTGGGTAATCTTTTTATGAGACCATGATGAGCATTGTCTCCCACTTCCACATTTCTGCCTTACTGTCTGTCATCCTACCATTAAAACTTCAATCCTTTGACCTTAAAGTCTTTTTGGTCTTTTAGAATCAGTCATTCAACAAACATTTATTAAGTCCTACTATGTGCCAGGTACTGTCTTAAGTGCTAGGGATACAAAGAAAGGCAAAAGAACTCCTTGAGGAGTTCATAGTCTTCAACCATCATGTTAGTGGGATTAGTTGACAACTACCTGAGGTGATTAGGGGACCAGGGAGTGGGGATGGAGAGAGGAGCAAAATGGAAAAAAGGCTCTAAGGAAAAGATAAATTCGTAAACAAGTAAACAAAACACCACTTAGCTGACTTCAAAGTTTCACAGAGGACAAATCCAGCCAGTCTAGAAACTCAGAGTAACTTGGGGAAAAAATATTCTTTTGAAATCAAAATGTTG
Source organism: Phascolarctos cinereus (assembly GCF_003287225.1). Taxonomy (NCBI): domain Eukaryota; kingdom Metazoa; phylum Chordata; class Mammalia; order Diprotodontia; family Phascolarctidae; genus Phascolarctos; species Phascolarctos cinereus. The sequence continues at coordinate 159,541,445 of NW_027555514.1, forward strand.
GTGTTATTATTATTTAAGTTTAAATTTCAAGTTTTAGGTGAAAGGGAGAAAGTGTATTTAAGAAAAACATTCATGTCATGCTGTGTTTGGGAGAAGGGGAGTGGAGTTGCATACTACTCCATTGTTTCCTTGGAAAGCTTCCCCATGGGCTTTCTGTAGTCCCCATGCTGCGAACTTTAATCTAATTGGATTGAGTATTGTTTTAGGATTAAATTTTAGATTTACACGTCATATATAGCTGCTTCCTAACCCCTGAACTCTTAAAGTGTGGATGGATTATGATCTCCAAGGGACCCATTTTTAGAGTGGGTAAATATTTTGCTGGCGTTGCAGTGAAAGTGACTGATGGCAGTAGGGGTAGGAACTGCCTCTAGCACCTAGTTGGAAAGTGCCGCTGCATGTCTTCACGGTTCTTATTAGACACCCAGAGAACAGCAGGGAATGTAGAATGGCTCCGTTTCTGTTTATGTAGCCCTTACCCTCATGACAATTTCACTTGTTTTCTTTTAAAAATTTTTATAGGTATCTTTTGTCTTTATATCATCTTCATTTTCCAATATATCCCTTCTCTTTCCAAAGAGCCAACCCTTATGAAAAAAATTGAGAGAGAAAAAAAGCACTTCAGCAAAATTAATCAACACATAAACAAGCTGGCTGTTATAAGAAATATTTTACATCCATGGTCACCCACCTCTGCAAAGACCAAAGAGAGGTACATTCTCATACTTTTTCTTTGGGTTCAAATTTGGTTATTATAATCACACAGTGTGACTTTTTTTGTTTGTTTTCTCCATTTACATTCATTGTTGTAAGTCATTCTGTATATATTGCTTTCCTGGTTCTGCTTATTCCATTTTACATCAACTTATTTGCCTCTTCATGCTTCTAGATGGAGCCTTAGAGGCATTAAGTCCAAACCCCACCCCCACCCCCCATTTTACAGGATGAAAAAGTAAGAGAGAGAGGTTAAGTGAGTTTTCTGAGATGACACAGTAAGTATCCGATGTGGGATTTGATCCCAGGACAGTTCTGTTCATTTCATTCCACCGTCTCTGAATGTCTTCTTTACTTCTTTGCAACAACAAAAAGAGATGCTTTAATTATATATAAATATATGTATAGTATCTCTATATATAGGTATACACACATATACCTATACATACCCATACATATATACACACATACATATACACACATACATGTATACTCAATATACATTCACACATGTGCAAATATACATACATATACATATATAATTCATACATATATATTAGATTGAAAGATAGATAGGTAGATGATAGATAGATAGATCAATCATCTTCCTGTTTACCCTTGACTTCCTTGGGTTATGTACCTAGCATTTGGACCTCTTGGTCAAAGGGTACATGCATTTTTGTCATTTTCTTGGCATAATTTGAAATTGGCATTTTCCGAAGCCGTTGCTTAAAAGGAAGCAGCAGTGAATATTAATAATGCAATTTGAATCAGAAAAGTTGTAGTGGCAAGCAGCCTAGTTGCTAAAGATTTCTCATTTGGATGGTTTGACAGTATTGCTTCCAAAATTTTTTCTCCCCCTCTCCCCAATTCTCCTACCACTCCCTGTTTATGTAAGTGAAAATGTAGATAATTGTTGAGGATAATAAAATCAGTCATAATATTCTTCCTCTCTTTTTTAAGCTGCAATTGCCCAGCATACAGAGAATATAGAAATGACGCAGGAAATACTAGGCATCTCTAATTGCATTTCTTAGCCAGCCAAATTCACATCCATATATTGAGTCCAAGAAGAGCTGGAACTTAAATGTGAATGGTGAAGCTTTAAAATGTAGAAGAGAGATTTCAGATTCTAAATTAGCATCAAAATATGTGCGGAGAATTCTAATTTTGTACACGTTATATTTCATGTCTTTGGTATTTGGAGATCTCCTGCAACTGTTTCCAAACCCACCATTTTTGTGCCTTTGTCTTGGGTCATATATGACTGGTGTTTCTAAATTTGACTTTTATAATTGAATCCAAGATATATTTCCCATTTCCATGTTTATTTGTGTATTACAGAATAGCAGCATGGTATAGTCTAAAGAGCACTGACTTTGGTGTCAGAGGACCTAGGTTTAAATCCCAACTCTGATATTTCCTACTTTTTTTTGACCCTGGGTAAATCATTTCACCTCCCTGGGCCTCAGTTTTCTCATTTGTGAAATGAAGTAGTTGGTCAAGATGGCTGCCAAGGTCTTTTGCATCTCAAGATCTATTATATTGTAAGGGTATTGAAGCAAAGTGACAAGCTGGATCATTGATAGTAGGTATTGTTGGCATTTGTGCCTCACCCATGGAGTTGGGTTGGGCTACCCCAGAGGACAACCTGGCATTTGTGGGCTAACTTCAATTTGGTGACTTCAGCTAAAAAACTGTTTTCACCGCAACCTATCAAACACAAGACCTTGTTGCCCACACCTGCCCATACTGCTTTCTTCTTTGCTCAAATATTTGTTTTATTTCAAAGCTGTATGACACATGAATAGGGGAAGAAGATATACATTGTACTATATAGATCTCTTTTGATCAAAGTTATATTTCCTATTCCTTTGTTAAAATAATTCACACAGTGATAGCCTCTCCTATACTTCTCAAAAGTCTTTCCATCATGCCATCTGCTCCTATTTTTCTTCCCTGTCTACTTAGTGTTTCAATATTTCTGAAAAACAAAAAAAGCTATGATTTCCTAGGAATAGTTAGTCTTTCCACTGAAGCAGATTGTAATTTCTTCGTTACTTAGTTGATGGTCTTCATAAGGCACTTTGTATGAAAAAAAAAAGTTATCAACTGGTAGCCAACCTGTTGGTGATGAACCCCTCAACATTTAGCCAGATTGGTCTTTGGATGACTTGGTTGGATCTACCAGACATATCACACTTATTCTCCATTGATACATCTACTAAGAACCCAGGATCACCTCTGCACCATATTGTCAGCTCTTTTCTGTGCTCATATGGAAATATCATACTCTATGCTTATTTGCAAATAGGCATAAGGATCACATAGATGCAGTCTGTAATGGTAGTACCTTAAAGGGACAGTGCCTTGCATAGACATTAAATAATACTTTGTTGATAGGAATGAAAAATGAATTAGTTCCAAATGCAAGGATTTAGACTTGAAAAGTTAGCAAAATACCACAACATAGTGTCAAATTTTAACCGGGGTGGTGGAATTACATAGTGTTTCATGAGTTTCGGTGCTAGATGTAACCTTAGAGGTCACTGCCTTCTTACTCCTCCTCATATATCACACCCATTTCTTGACCTTGTATCTTTGCATTGGTGGTCCCCCCATACCTGCAATGTATTCCCTCCTCATCTCTGCCTCCTTTCATTCCTAATTATCTTCAAGACCTCTACACACACACTGACTTATGTACATGTTGATCTCTCCCTCCCCTCAAACTCATTAAGAGCAGGATCTTTTTCTCTTTTCTCTTTGTATACCATGGGCCTCTGGCAAGGTGCCCAGCACATAGTAGGCAAATTAATTTTTATAGATTGATTGAACCGCTTTTTTACATAAGAGGAACTTCAGACCCAGAAAGTTATTAAAGTAGCACAATAATAAGGGCTTGTGCAATAACAGGATTTTAAAGCTTTGTTTGACGTTTTCCACACTCCAGCGCATACCTTTCTCTTCAATTTTAATTCGAGTCACACCCGTCATGCACTCTCAGGTCTAGTCAAATCTCGGATGAGAGGTTCTGTATGTAAATTCTATGGGTATATACTTTATTTTTGTCTGTAGTAAAATTTGCATTATATCCTGAAAGTGGCCTGTCCCTAGAGATAGGGAGTGTCAATTCAGTGATAATAAAGAAAGTCTAATGTTTAATAAAGAATTGTTCAGTAAAAGCATGAAAAACTCATTATAGTCTCTTAGAAAAAAAAACGGACTGATTTAAAAACAAATCTTGAACTCTTCCAGGACATGTCAGAGAAATTTGAGGTCTGGTAGGTAGATCTAGAAGGTTCTATCAAATACAAAAGACTTCAAGTACTGACCAGAACTTGTTTCATGTCTGTTCCCTGAAAACCAGCCTGGGTAAGGTGAAAGAAACCCATCAGTAGGTGTGTTCCAGCTGTTCGTGGCAGATACAGAGAATGGGTTATCTGTGTTGGTGGAGGAAGTATATTATTGTTGTGTTCAGTCATTTCAGTTGTGACTGACTCTTCATGACCCCATTTGAAGTTTTCTTAGCAAAGATGCTGAAGTGGTTTGCCATGTCCTTCTCCAGTTCCTTTTGTAGATGAGAAAACTGAGGCAGACAGGGTCAAATTACTTGCCCAGGGTCACACAGCTAATAATTGTCTAAGGCTGGATTTGAACTCAGGAAGATGAGCCTTCCTGTCTTTAGGACAAGCACTCTATCCACTGTGCCATCGAGATGCACAACAGCCTCTGTGAGGCTACAGGCTCTATAAATGAGGTGCATGTGTGGGCAGAGAAGAAATGGATGACAAAAGTATCTTTTCGAAAGTTCTTTTTGCGGTTTTTTTTCCTCATGTGCCCAGAATTTAAGCTTTTCCCTCTTCTGCTTTGTAGTATGCAGATGCGGATAGATAAAATGCAAGACAAGCACAAAGGTGGTGTGGTACAATGGGGAGTCTGCAATGGATTCAGGAAGGCAAGCGTGTAAACCCTACCTCTGGTACTTATTAGATGTGTAACAACAGGAAAGACATGGAGTCATAGATACAGAGTTGAAAGAGATCTCAGAGGTCAATTAGCCCAACCCTCTCATTTTACAGATGAGAAAACTGAGGCCTAGAGAAATTATTTGCCTGAGATCACACTGATGGTAATACCAGCCAGGATTCGAACAAAGACCCTCTTACTCCAAGTCCAGTACTCTTTCAGCTGAATTTTATCACTGTCCCTAAGTCACTTAACAATCTGAACCTCAATGTCTTCATCTGTAAAATGGGGACAATAATATTTGTAGGGAAATACTTACCCCATGAGGTCGCTATGAAGCTCAAAGGAGATAAGATCTATAACAAGCTTCTTAAACTTTAGGGTGCTCTATAAGTGGGAGACATTATCATTTCTCTTTAGGTGTCTTCATAACACATAAGTATATTTCCCATTGTGAAGTCTGCAGGCGTAAAGCTCATATTGGGGAGTGGGCTCTGCTGTTTCTTAACTCTCGATTCCTCAGCATTTTTCTATTTATTACTTTTTCCCACAGCCCCATATGACTGAAAAGTATGGTTTGTTTCATGTAACAGATGGGAGCGAGTGAGGAAACTGAGCTGGAAGCCTGGGGCTGAGCTAGGGTGAGAATTTATTAGCTTCTGTCTCTCACACCTGCAGTCGATTCACCAAACTGTGCTGCCTTCCCTTGGCTATTACTCATTTTATTAGAGTCAGCTGGGAAAGATGAATCATTATTGTTTGTGTATCACATATGCAAGCAAGATAGTTGACTTTGGGGAGGTTTATGATCCAAGGCATGACTGAACTGTTTCACGTTAGAATCTGGGTCCAGGCCTTGTATCTTCTGGATATACATGTGTAGTGTTAGTACCCTTTTAATCTGATTGGTTATTTTTTCAAAAGTACAGTTGTGTATATTTGGCCCACAACATTAAAAAAAAAGTCTCACTGGTTCTTCTCTTGGAAGGAGAAAATTAGTTATATAGCCATGAAGTATATTGGGCTTGGAGTCAAATCTTAACACTTGGAGAATCGTAATCTTCTCCTAATAAGTTATTATAGCCTTTGAGTAATTGCCAAGTCATTAACAATTTCATAGACAGAGCAAGATTTGAGAACAGTTTATAGATCTGATCCTTTATTTGATGTCCTTGTGACTATACATGATAAATTTTAACCAGAGGTTACTGGGAAAATAAGCAATTTAGGTTACTCCAGCCGAGACAATGCCAGTTACACCTCACTTTCCAGACTTTGCAACCATGCTTCAGGTACCCTCCACCGCTTTGGTTCCCTCCTCCTACAGGCAAGTTCCCTTCAGAACCTCCAGTTTTAGGAAGGTTCCAAACAAACCATGTTTCAGTGTCTGGACTTCACCATCATATTCCTTTGCCTCCTTCCTCCCTTCCTTCTCATGTTAGTTTCATAGTACAATCCTATGATGTAGGTACTACGACTACTACGACTACTATGACTACTATTACTCCTCCTCCTCCTCCTCCTCCTACTACTACTACCACCACTACTACTACTACTACCACCACCACTACTACTACAACCATCACCACCACCACCACTACTACTATCTGATATCTTAATTTTAATTGATTTTGAACTTGATTGTAATGTTTGCAAAAATACTTTACATGTATTATTTGTTCATAAGAGCCTCACAAATATTATTATCTACATATTTTTGTAGGAGAAGATAAAAGACTCAGAGAGGTCAGGTGACTTGCCCCTGTTTACAAAGTTTGTAAGATTCTGAGGGAGAATGCAATCCCAAATCTTTCTGGCTCTAGGTTCACCATTCTATCTATTTCACCTTCAGGTTGTTCACCAAGGCTCCTATAGATATAAAGCATCTGTGTAATATATAAATCCCTTGACTGCTTTTGTCCCTCATGCCCTATTTCCCAACAATGTTTGCTCTCCTCTCCTATGCCCATCTCTATATTGGAGTCACTAAGTGTTAAATATTGTGATTTAACTTGGGGGATTTTCATCTAGTTTTCCATAAAACTTCTCTATCTCCCTACCGTCTGAACAGATGTTGGCACATAAGCTGCAATTACCTTCATGGCTGTCTTTTTACAAATGCTTATCATAATTGCTGCAATATGAGATGACTGAGCATCCCATCTGATGATGTTTCTTCATGCCTTTGAATGCTGGATAAAATCAGCAGAGTACAAGGCAAAGAACACTGACTCCCTGGGATTCGGATGATGGGGTCTCCAGTACTGTCTGCTACTTACTACCTGTATATGATTTTGGAGAAGTCAGCCTCCTTGGGACTCATCTGCACAATGAGATGGTTGGGCAGGATGGCCTCCAAGGACCCTTTCAGCTCTAGATCTATGACTCTCCTGACTCCTCTATTTGCTTCTCTAAGAAGAACAGTGAGGCACCTTTCATTTTAGGGGTGACTTCCTTTTGTTGTCTGCAATCATTTATAGCAAGAATATCAACAATGATGTGATTCAGTTCCTTGATTTCTATATCCATTCACTGGAGAGGAGAAAAAAGAAGTTCTGTTTAGAGAACTAACAATTAAGTTAACTAATTAAGTTAAGTATCTATAAATGATTTAAAACTATGGTTCTTGGTGTAGGTAGTTAGGTGATGCCAGTCCTGAAGTTAGGAGGATCTGAGTTCAAATCTGTATTCAGGTACTTACTTGCTGTGTGACCCTGGGCAAGTCACTTAACCCTGTTTGTCTCAGTTTCCTCACCTGTAAAATGAGCTGGAGAAGGAAATAGCAAAGCACTTCTGTATCTTTACCAAGAAAATCCCAAATGGGGTCATGAAGAATTGGAGCTGAAACAATGAAACAACAACAACAACAAATGATTCTTGGTGTGAGGTAATAAGTAATAAACAAAAAAGCATTTTGATAAACACTGTGACTGTGCTGGGCCTTCCTAGACACCCCCATCTCTGCTCCTCAAAGTAGTTACCTGGTGAGGTTTATGGTATCGGGTTTATAGCTGTATAGGTGAAAAGCTAAAAGGAAGTCACCTGGTCCAGCCTCTTCATTTCAAAGATGAAGACCCTGAGGCCTGGGGAGGTAAAGAGCTTTGTCACAGGTCAGATCAAGGACAAGCTCTGGAGACAGGATTTGGGGATGGAGGGAAGAAGAAGTGGAAGACTGGGTATTGTGCCCTGCCCTTTCCTGGCCTCCACCAGTTCAGAGCCTATAATGAGTATCCCCAGGTTTGGGAGGTGAAGTTAGGCCTCTGGATTTTTAAAGACTGCAAAGTGTCTCGTAATACAGCATAGGCGGGAGGCTGTTTTTTTCAGAAATGGTTGTTTGGGGATCCCAATTTTGTAAATTACTATGGCTACTCACTGTAAAATAATGGTAAAAGATGATATTTATATCCAACTTTTAGGTTTACAAAGCATTTCTATGTAACAGTATCTCATTTAAGAGTCAGGAGCTATAGGCATTAACATGCCTATTTTACAGATGAGGAAACTGAGACTCAGAGAAGTGACTTGTCCATGCTCACACAGCATGTAAATACCACAGGCAGGATCTGAATCAGGATCTACCTGGTTCCAAGTCCAGTACTCTGTTCGCTATCCCAGACTGATGGCTTAGCTCACTGGGGAGTAGCAGCAGGGAGGTTAGATGCAACCAACACTTTTCCCACCCCTAGTTTTAGTTAAAACTAAAGTTCCTTGGTGATCCCAGGTATATTTGGATTCTTATACCTCTCTCATCCCTGTGGAGAGACCTCTTCCCCCAATTTGCCCAGTCAAACTGGACTCTTTCCTGTTTATAGGCGTATAGACCTATAGGTTTAGGAGTAAAGGAACAAAATGCAGAACATCATTTGAAATTGCACACACACAAGGACATTGAGAGTGACCTCCAGTAGAAAGCCAGAAGGCTGTAATCATCTTAATGAGACATTCTGAAAAGAAATCTCGTTTCTGAGTGGGCTCCCCAGGGGGTAGAGAGAAAAGCAAGAGGAGAGTGTAAGAGGTGGGGATGAGGCTGACTGTGCGGTGGTTTGTTATTATTGTGGAGAGCACAGCTTAGAGAAGCCGAATTTATGCTGTGCAGGGAAAAGGTTAGCATTCTGCTTATATAGAAAGGCTGACCCTGGCTTCCAAATGGAATGTAGGTGACATAACAATCAATTTACATGGATCCCAGAGCAAATAAATTTTAAAATGATTATGTTCAGCTGTACTAATTCTTTATACATGAGACTAAAAGTAAAGGTCTGACATTTGTGATATAAATTTGGTACTAAAAGAATCCAGTGATGTCTTTCATTCATGCCAGGCCATGCCTTGAATGGTAAGCGAATGTTCTCTTCATGTGTTTGCCTAATTAATTAATTCATTCATTCATTCATTCATCAATCTAGCCATTCAACCAACATTTATTAAGCATCTACTGACTTGTTCTAGATCCTGGGGTTAGATATGAGTTTTAGCTGAGAAAAGATCCTTACCTCCCACATTAGAAGGTGAGTTCCATAAGGTCAAGTTTGTTTTTCGCCTTTCTTTGTAGCTCCAGAACTTAGCCCAGTGGCTGGCACAAGATAAGCGTTTAATAAATGCTTATTAATTGATTAGTTTGAATAGCTACGTGAGTAAGGGTGTGAAGGTGAAAGAGGGCAGGGCATATTCAGATGGCTTGGACCAGGTAGGTTCATTGAGTATAGAGTAATATGAGGTAAGGCTAGAAAGGCTGAGTGACGCCATATTGCTCAGGGTTTTATAAACCAAGCAAAGGAAACCGACTTCTTCGTCTTAAGTCCAGGGAGCCAGGCTGAAATATTTTGGAATATTATGACTAGACTGATGCACGTCTAAAGTAATCCTGGCAGCATTGTCTGAAGGAATGGATTGGTGGGAGTGGCTGGGAGCAGGAGAAGGCTAACATAATAGTCCAGGCAGGACTACACCTAGACTGGTCACTATGGAAATAGAAGAAATGTTTCAGAGATGGAAGTGGTAGACCTTGGTATGCATATGAAAATTTTAAGAGAGAGAAGATGACCCCAAATGTTTGAACATGGGAAGAAGAGTGAAAAGTAGAGCCACTGTTAGAAAGAGTGAAATCAGAATGAATGGCTGGTGTTGGGAAAACATAATGGGCATGCCCAGGGCATCTGGGTAGGCTTCTGGAGTTGGGGGCCTAAATTTAAGAAGAAAAATCAGCACTGAAAATACAGTTTTGTTACATAGAGGGTCCCAGGTCCACTCATATGTTCTTTCAGGTTGTATTACTAACAAAACTGCCTGACAGTGGCTCAATGTGTTTTCTTTTTCCACGGAGAGACAACTAAGGGCTTAAATAAATATCTTTCTTCTAGGACTTTTGGATGCAAGAACCCATATTGCTGATATTGCTCCATGGGCACTGGCCCTGGGAAAAAGTGTGTACTTAATTTCAGGGCTTGAAGCACCAGTGGAGTGTATCATTCTCCATCTGGCCCAGCAGTCACTTAGTCCAGATTTCTAAAATCTCTAGGCAATTTACGTCCAAAGACATGAAATGTACTCTCAAGCAACGAAAATGAAAATTCAGTGTGACTCAGTTGTGGTTAAGGGTAAGAAAGAAGAAGAAGAAGAGGAAGAGGAAGAGGAAGAAGAAGAAGACAACGACGATGACGACTGGGGCCTCCCTTGCATCCCAAATGGAAAATAAAAAAGTCAGGCCTTGAATGTAACCCCTTAGCCACAGTGGAGACTGCTGGGAAGTATAGTTTTATAAAGCAGGGCTTTGTAAGCCTTGAAGAGGGTTATGGGATATCCTGGACCACATGGTGTCATGCTTTTCCTACGTAGATAATGTGAAATTGGGTGTAACATTCAACACTGCTCATTAAAGAGGGTTGGTCATGTGAAAGAAAAGAAAGAAAATTTCACAGCAATGTCAAACAACCTTAAGAAACATCTGGTGGAAAATGGCATAAAATATTGTTGTTGCTTGTTAGTTCTCATAGCATCTTTGGATTTTCTTTGTGTGATTTAGTGGGATGTGTGTGTGTGTGTGGTGTGTGTGTGTGTGTGTGCTCTTTGTCTTTGGCATGAGCTGAAAATATTCAAATAGCTACCACCAGCTGGATACAAGACTATGAAAATGCAAGGCATTGTTTGTACAGCTCTGCAAAGAAACATGACAGTATTAGTATTCAGAGCCCTTACTATATCTTGCCCAAATATATTGTCAAATATTGTGTAATGTTGAGGATTATCTTAGGGATTGAAACTGGATTTTACATTCTCTAACCATACTGAGAAAGCGTACCTTTTTGAAAGTTGAGACAGCAGTCTAGTTGCTGTGACAGTTTTTCTGTTTGTTTACTATCTAGTTGTGCCTTATTGTACTAATTAAATTATAAGCTCACAGAGGGCAGGGATATATTGTATCTTTTATATCTCCTATCACTAGGCTCAATGCAAGTGCTCAATAAATATTTATTGACTGGGACTATTTGTTGACTGATCCATTAATTACCTTGCTAGTTTTTTAATCACTCTTTCCCCTTTCTTGTGGAAGTAAAATTCATCTTTCCCAACCCGGGATTACCTATAAGTCTACTTCTATTTCTCTTCCATATCCCTTGTTGTTAAGTCATTTTTCTGTCACGTCTGACTTTCTGTTGGGTTTTCTTGGCAAAGATATTGGAATGGTTTGCCATTTCCTTCTAAAATGAGCTGAAGCTCACTTTATAGATGAGGAACTGAGGCAAACAGGGTTAAGTGACTTGCCCACGGTCACACAACTAGTAAATGTCTGAAGCTGAATTTGAACTCATGAAGAGGAATCTTTCTGGCTCCAGGTGCAGCACCACTATGCCATCTAGCTACCCTATGGATAATATATTCCTAGATTAGAGATATATCTTTATTTAGAATGGACATGGAACACTCATTGAGGAGATCATATAGTTAATTCTCTTACTTTCTTGTTCTAACACCATCAATCCTACCTTAAATGATTGGAGACTATATTCATTTGTTGACCAAAAAAACCCCAAAAACAAAACACACATCTCCCAAATCCATCATCAACTTGTGTGGGCTTGTAAAATTTTAGTGTTATTTGCCAAGTTGCTATAGTTGGTTTTTCTTTTCTCTACACCCACGTGACTGTAATAGAAAATGAGTGTGACTCCTGGTTTCATTTGTTGTCTAAGGAAGGCAGAATCAAGCACTTCAACATCCATGATAGGAATTATTGCGAATGGAGGGTGTTCAAGACCTTGAAAGAGAACTGGAATTTCTCAATATTGGTCTGGGCAATTTCAAAATAACTACAGAGGTCTATAACAGCAGCATGTATTTTGATTGGTTTTTAGAGTAATCAATTTCTCTGTTGGCACCCAAAAGCTATTTCTACCTTAGTGGCTTATTTAATGATCATATTACAACGTAAATGGAGTCAAATGTTACCAGTGAACGTGCTCAGAAGGCCAGAGAGTTAAGCCATTTTGGGCAATACATTCTTAGAGATTGTAGGAATTATCAATGGCTGTAAGGCAAGGGCAAAGGATTATGAATGATGTGACTTCAAAATGGCAGTCGTTGAAATTTCCAGAGACTTTAATGGAAATGAGTTGCATTCAATAATTTGAAAGACAGCTGTAGAGCCCTGACGTGATTTTCTTTTCAGGGGGACAGTTGTAGGATGGAAGGATGCTATAAACTGAAGTCAAACAAAACAATGTGTGAATTGGTTGCATTTCACTCTGGACTAAGGGCTCAGTAAAGCAAACATCAGTCCTGACTATTTACCACTGTGTGCTGTGTCATCCTGAGATAGAAGTGATATTTCTTTTTGCTTTTATTTGTTCCATAATGGGGAAAGAGAATGGTTGGGGAAAAGAGAAACTTAGCAGGAAGGAAATAAAAGTATTTTCTGACATCCAAATGAAATGGTTGTGAAGAATACCTAATCAGGCCACTTTGAAGAGTTGATGGGACATTTATACCTCTATCCTAATTCTGAAAAAGTGGAAAAGAAAAGGTATTAGTCACTACACAGGCCAGCTTGAAGCTTTATTATGTGGTATGTATCTTACAAAGTGCTGAAGGTAAATTAGAAGTCTATGTTTGCCATGTGAAGATATTTAATTCTTGGTCCTAAATATAGAGGTTCAGCAAAAGATGTCTACAGTTTAACAGTTACCATGATATCGGATAACAGATTATTTTATAAATGTCCAGCAATCAAAATTGTCCCTGCACACCTCAAAATTACCTTCTCTATTCTCTTAAGACCTCTAGAGCCAACAAGGGCACTATTCAATGTCATCGAATGCCTAACAGAAAGGACACAACAGAGTTTTCTAGAAGTTTATATTTTTATATATATATGAAGCTACATAGTTTTATATAGTTCTAACTCTGATTTATGGGATATGTGGTTCTGAGTTTATATATAAAAGTTATATTACAAGTTTTCTGGGCCACTTATATTCTAATCCTGTCCCTCTCCCTGTTCGCTTCTAAATTTTTCAGGAGAATTGTAGACAATGACTATGCACCAGTGATGTGTGGTAAATGTTTAACAACTGGCTCTCTGTAGGAAAAAAAACTGAATTCAGGATACACTTTTAAATTGAATTGTTATTATTAATATTTTCTCCATTACTTTCTTAATTCTAGACAATCAACAAAACAATAAAGCAAGCTCTGGTTAGTAATACTTGCTGATTTCCAAGGTGTAAATGCTTATGCTGAAAATTTAACAATCTGCTTATTAAACCTGATTGGATCTGGCTCCAGCACACTCCTGCTGCTAGCCACCCTTGGCTGTGACTAAAAGGGAACCATCCCCTTCAAGCAGTTACTTAAGGGATATGATTTGGTTTGTTTCTTCATCTTGCATTTAATTGGATCATATCCCACCTGAAGATCAGCAGCAGAGACAGGAAATTTTAGTGTTGCTTTAAAAAAAAATAGCATCTGCCCTCCTGACGGTTCTATATTCCAGCAAGTGCCAAGTTGCCTGGATCATCTGATTTTGGTGTAGTGAGAACTGAACATTGCTTCTGATGGTTTCAATGTTTGTGCATGTAGAATTGCAATTTAAATGACAATAAAGCTTTCCATTTCCACAGGGATATGGGGTAAGTTTTATAATGCATCAAATGCTTCAGATTTTGCCCAAATATTAGCTTATCTTTGCTTGTTTCCTAGAGTCCATGGCAAGTATGTAGCACATGAAAAACTGTAGCAATTTTACTTTCATATTTTTCTTTATGAAGATCAATGAAGAAAGAAATAGACAGGGGATGTCCTACAATATATTGCATTTGCAGCATTTAGGTCTGTTTGTCAAAAATAAATAGATTTAGCGCTAAAGCAGTATGGATGAAGGGCATCAGAGGCGTTCATTGATTGGACTTGAGGGATCAACAAGCAGTAATCATGTTGAATGATCTGTCATTCATGCTCATCACAGGCAGTGTAAGTGGTCCATAAAGGTGGGTGCTGGGGAGTATTTTTGAGATGCATCACTGCTCTTTCTTATGTGATTTTTGGTCGGAAAAGGGCAATTTGTTTCCTGGTTCAGAGCTACACTTTAAGCAGGCAGTAATGTATTAGATGTGAAACACAAAATATTAATAGCACATGGGATCAAAGAGAGATTCTTTGTTGTTATATGAAATGCATGTGTGTCTATAGATGCTTTTTTTTAAAAGCTTGGTTGATTTATTTATACACACATATTTATTGATGTACACAATTTGATATTTATAGCCTATATACATATATACACAGAAGGTATCTAGGTATAATAAATAAGGAATTAGCCTCACATGAGGAAGACCTAGGTTCAAGTTCCATCTCTGACATGTACTGGCTGTGTGATTTTGGGCAAGTCAGTGGGCAAGGAGAAATTGAGGATTAGAGAAAGAGAAAGGGAAGACAATAGAAAGAACAACTTCCAGGGAGGACAGGAAGGGACAAAGTCAAAGATACAAGTAGAGAGGTTGGCCTTGGCAAAGAGAAGGGCCATCATATATTTAGAGACTGAAGCAAAAGAAAGAGAATGAGGGTTAATGATGGAGAGGAGATCTAAACAGTAGAATTAGAGAGAAGAGGAGAGCTCATGATGAATGGTGTCAGTTTTATCATTATATGGTGAGGTCTTAAGAGAGGAGAATGAGTGGCATGGGTAGCTTGAGGAAAGAGGAGATTTAGAACATAACACTTCTGGGATGGTGGTAGAGAGTCAAGAGGAGTCAAAAGATTGTGGTATAGCTGTCAGGGTAAAATTGAAATTAGCTAGCATAAATTTGTAGTGGACTCAGTCAACTCAGTTGTTAGACTTTCTCCTGCAAAGTTCAGCAGCACACAAATAAGAACAGAAAAAGCAGGTGGTGGGAGTAATCTAGGTTTGAAGTTGTAAAGAGGTGAGTGGCAATAGATTCTGGGGTCAAGAGATTCTACAATAGAGCAGATACGAGTATCTATAAGGTCAGGATCACAAAGAAAGAAAAATAAGGTCAATGAAGGCATAATGGAACTGAGAAAGTAGGGAGTGGTGGAATGACTGGAATTTGTAGAAGAAGACAAAAAATCTTTTATGGATGCCCAGGCACCAGGAGAGATGGAAGGATATGCAGTTGTGGTTAGAAAGGGCAATTTCAGATCTGGCCCTTAAAGCGTTCAGACTCAAGTCTTCTGATTCAAAATACAATAATGAAAGCCAAATAGTAATTTGTATATTTCAGATTAAGAATATCTATGAAAAGTGAAAATTCTCATTATTAATGTACTTATATATGATGTATTCTCTCTCTATACATACATATATGTCTCCTACAGAATATAAACTCCTTGAGGGCAGGGCCTCTTTCACCTTTATCTTTGTATTTCTAACATTTAGCACATCATAGGCACACAATAAATGCTTATTGATTGATTGTTGACCCTTCCATATACCGAATTTGACCTTTATAAAGCACTTTAACATGTATGATCTTCAATGAAAGAGGAAAAGGACCTCCACGCACAGAAATATTTACAGCAGCTCTTTTTATAGAGGCAAAAAAAATTGAAAGCTAAAGGAGAGAGGTGCCTATAAATTGAGGAAGGGCTAAACAAATGATAGCATGTGAATGAATGGAATATTATTTGATTAGGAAGGGACAACTTGCCTGTGAAAACATGTATGAATTGATGCAAAGTGAAGTCCACAGAACGACAAGAGTTATTTATACAGTAACAACATTATGAAGAAAAACAACTTTGAAGACATAAAACCTCTGATTGGTGCAGTGACCAAGCAGTATTCTACAGTGCTGATGATGAAATGTCATGCCACCCATCTCCTGACAGAGAAATGAGAGATTTAAGATGCAAAATAAGACAACATTTTTAGACGTGACCAGCGTGGTTGAAAATTTGTTTTGCTATCCTATGCCGATCTGTCAGGGCAGCTAGAGTGCTGGGCCTGTGAGTTCAAATCTGGCCTCAGACATTTTTCAGCTATGTGACCCTGGGCGAATCACTTAGCCCTGTTTTCCTCAGTTTCCTCATCTGTAAAATGAGCTGGAGAAGGAAATGGCAAATCACTCCAGTATTTTTGCCAAGAACAAAATGGCAAACCACTCCAGTATCTTGGCCAAGAAAACCTTAAAATGGGATCATGAGGAGTCTGACATGATTGAAACAACTAAACAAAAGAATTTGTTTGAAAGAGCAATATGACTTACATGGACAAATGAACTCCTAGTTGTCAGTCTTACAGTGCACATTTCACTATGTCTTGTTTTCACTCCTCTCCCTTTCTTGGCTGTTAGCTTTGCTATATGACCTGGAGTAGTTTATATGTGCCTCTGTCTTTTTGTTCTGGACCTGGGGTGGTCTATATATGCCTCTGTCTTTTTGTTTTGCATCTTTACAATGTAAGTACCACCACCTCATCCTATTTACTCAGAGATTCCAGTTCCTAGAAGGACATGTGCTGTGCTTTGCCAAGAAACCACGATGCCATTGTTGGGTGACCTGTTTTTTAGATAACCCAATAAAGAACAGTTATATTCATGACTTGTTGCAGGAGTTCATCCTATATGATGCTGGCTCAATGGTGCATGTCATATATTGACTCCTAGTACATTTATGCACAGCTATTTATCCTAAAGTGGTAGATTTCACTTTCTGGTGTGCCACAGAGAGCAATAAAAAGGATATAATTTATTATTGCATAATTAACTTTTGAATACATTTGCAACTGAATTTCTCTGATTCCCCTCACGATGAAAAAGAAAATACAAACAGCTGAACAAATGTGCATTGCCATGGAATTAGGAGTGCATTTCAAGTGTGAAAATGAGATTTCCTCTTCAAATCTTTTTAATGTTATGGGAAGAGAACAAGGGAAAGTTATTATATTGTTTTATAATACTTCTGTCATTCATCTTCTGGAAACCATTTTTTAAACATTTTTGTCAGACTGAATGTAAGGGAACAAACCTGAAAACCAATGAATCTGCCATTAGATTTCCAAGCATGGGAGTTCTACTAATTATTTGTATATAGTAGGTGGCCCATATAATGGAATAAGATGCTGGCCTGTGACCAGGAAAACCAATTTATAGAGGAATTTAATTTCATCCTAAGGTTTCTTCTCAAACTCTTACTGACTTCCAGGAACTATGTGAGGGTGTTGAAAAGGTAGGGTTTAGGCCATGTACAACTCTGATCAGCAGTTCTGGTTATCCATCCTGATACCCCACACTTGTTGGCGTCACCCCATTCCCAGTCACAGAAGTTATTTTATATCTACTATATATTGTTCTCTTTTCTGTGTTTGCATTGTTTGCTCTCCAAAGAACACAAACTCCTTGAAGACAAAGATTGTCTCTTTTTTTTCCCTTTGTATCCCCAGTGCCTAAAACAGTGCCAGACAAAAAAAAAAGAGTAGAAGGAAAATAATCTTCCTAGTGAAATTGATATGAAATAGCCAAATAAGAGTACTATAGAAGTGGCAGCATTTCAGGGCAAGGAAATACAACATGAATATATATAACGGAGAGAGTCTTTCAATTATTGGGAAATGTAGTTCAGACAAAAATTTGATGTCAATTGATATCCGAAGACTAATTAAAAACAATCAATCAGGGGCAGCTAGGTGGTACAGTGGATAGAGCACCAGCCCTGAAGTCAGGAGTACCTGAGTTTGAATCTGGCCTCAGACCAAACACTTGACACTAATTAGCTGTGTGACCCTGGGCAAGTCACTTAACCCCAATTGCCTAAAAAAACAAACAAACAAATCTATCAATCAAAAAAAGACTAATGTCCTCTAAGGTCTCAGAATCCTTTAGCCCAGAATAGATAACCAGAACTGTTGATCAGAGTTGGACATGGGCTAAACCTACCTTTTACACACCCTCACATAGTTCCTAGAAGTCAATAAGAGTTTGAGAAGATACCTTAGGGTAAAATTCAATCTCTTTATAAATTGTTTTTTTGTGGTCACAGGCCAGCATCTTATTCCATTGCATAGGTCAGCTACTACATACAAATAATTTGTAGAACTCCCATTCTGGGCTTAAGGATTCTGAGACCTTAGAGGACATTAGTCTTCTTTTGACTGATTGATTTTTAACTAGTCTTCGGATATCGGCTGACATCAAATTGTTTTCCTAACTACATTTCCCAATAATTGAAAGACTCTCCCCATTATATGTGTGTGTGTGTGTGTGTGTGTGTGTATATATACATACACACACACACACACACACACATATATATACACACATATAAATATACACATATATATACACACACATATACACACACATACTCACACACATATATACACACACATATATACACACATATATACACACACATATACACACACATATACACACACATATATACACACACATACACACACATATATATACACACATATATACACAAACATATATACACAAACATACACACACTATATATATATACACACACACATATACACACACACATATATATACACACACACACACACACACATATTATACACACATATACATATATATTTACATATATTTATGTATGTATGTATAGTATAGATGTGTATCTATATAGATATATATAGGACTGGGCCTGGAATCAGCAAGACCTGAGTTCAAATATGGCTTCAAACACTTACTAGCTGGGTAACCTTGGGCAAATCACTTAACCCTTGTTTGCTTCAGTCTCCTTATCTGTAAAATGGGGATAATAATAGCACCTACCTCCCAGGGTGGTTGTGAGGATCTTAATCATAAAGCACCTAGCATAGCGCCTGGCACATAGGCACTCCATAAATGTTTATCATCATCATCATCATCATCCTCATCACTATTATTGTTATGCTCCAATGATGATTAGACTAGGAAAAGTTGGACTATCACTTCAGTATCCCTGAATACTCTACTTCTTTTAAAGTACCCTAAGATTACTTTACCTTTCTTGATCGCTATAAAACACTACATCTCCACCTCTTTTTCAGACAAAATGCTGTCTAACTATATTTTCTCCATCACCTTGAGGTCCTCTCTTGACTCCTACCCAGCTCATTGCATTTATTGACACTAATGAACTCAATTTGATACCAGCATGGCATTCTGGTTATGCTCTACGGAGGTGGCAACTAAAAAAAAAACCACCATGGCCTTATCTTCTTAAACATGTTCTTTCCCTTTGTATCTATTAATTTTTCTTGAGCATTAAAAAGATATAACAGTTCCATCTGTATTAGGGGTAGGGTGACCCATTAGCATTTATTAGTAGTGATAACTTTTTATGTCTTCATCTACAACTACAAAATGGCTGTAACTGTCTGACCCACCTTGCAGGATCATTGTAAGAAGTACACTTTGTAAATCACAAAGAGCTATATTTATACAAGTTCTTATTAGGCGTATTCTCTCCCTGGCTAACCCTTATGATCAATGTCATATGTTTTGAGGTGGCTTGTTAGAAATGACAGTCCAGTCTGAGATATGACTTATAATTTAAGATGTAGGAATGAAAAATTTACGTTCCTGGAAATTCTGGGGCTACATCTCATTAGATTGGACTTCGTTTATGTTAGGGTTTGGAGAAGAAAAGCCTTGGGGTGAAGGTAGAGGGGGGTGGCGTAGCTGGCATCAAGTGTTTGAAGAGATGTCATGTGAAAGAGGGCTTGGACAGATTTATTTGACCCCATAGGGGAGAAACAGGGACAATTGGTGCAAATATCAGAGAAGCAAATTTAAGTTTGGTGTTGGTGGAAAAAATTTCTTAATCAGTGATGGGTTCCCCTTCATGAAAGATCTTTAAGCTGGGGCTAAATCACTACAAACTGGATATGTTATAGGGCATATTCTTTTTAGGTACTGATTGAATTAAATGGCTTTGAGGTCACTTCCAAATGTATAATTTTGTGATTCTGTAATCCTTCTGATGTAATCAAATAATAGGGTATTCAAGACTAATTTCAGTGGGTTTGACAAGAATCCATGTAGGATGAATCATTTTCTCTTTATTTTGTTCTTGTGTGTGTGTTTTCTTTTAATAACCAAAGAAACCTCAACCTTATTTGTGAATTTATTTAGTTATGTTAGTGTAGAGAGGACCATGGCTAATGGATAGAGAGCTGCCCTTAAAGCTGAGAATTCCTGAGTTAAAATCCTGCATTGGACACATGTTAGCTGTGTGACCTTGAGTAAATCTCTTTGTTTCTCAGTGTTCCAATCTGGACAACTCTCTAATAAATTGCAGACAAGGTACCAGCCTGCATTGGTGGTGGGAGTGTCCTTCCCCTATGCCAATTGAATCCTAGGTTCAATCCCTACCCTCGTATTAGAATAGCTTTTTAGCACCTAACACACTGCCTTGCACATAAGTAAGGCCTTTATCAATCAAATTCATGCTGACAGATAAAATCATGCATGCAAGTTCTTGCTCTGAAACTCATAGGGTTTCCTTTCTTATTCTGAAAAGCAGTTTGTCTTTCTGGAATCTAATATAAATCATTTGAGATCTTCCAGATGAACATATAATCAGAGCTCCATATAGATAGAGATAGATAGGTGGATAGAGCAATAGATAGACAGATGTGAGTCATTATGTGTTCATTTTAGGAATGGGATTGAACTACAATGACTTAGGTGGATAGTGACAGCTGAGGACAGAAGCAGAGACCTTGTCTTATCAAGAACTCTGTTGTCAAACAATTATCACTCACATTTCTAAGCACCTTAAGGTTTACAAAAAGCTTTCATTGTAGCAATCCTATAAGGAAGGTGGTGCAAACATTATTCTACCAACTTTATGATGATACTTAGAGAGGAGAAGTGACTTAATAAGTAACAGAGCTGGGATTTGAACTGATGTCTCTCAACTCCATATTCATCACTCTTTTCACTATCCCACTCTGGCTTTCTTAGTCAAATATTAGGCACAGTCAGAAATTACACGGATGTTGTGCTGTTTGCTTCTTCCAAAGTGTCTCTGCCCCTAACACGAGTCCTCATTAACTGTGCTGCCCACCGTGATGATACCAATTTTCTGGTGCCACAAACTGGTGGTGCATGTTCCAACTGGCATCTTTGTGTTGTGGGCTTCTGGACCTGGCTTGTATACTTGTAGAGATTCCCTACAGGGGCTCTGTACCTCCTGGTCCATTTTTTTCCAAATTGAATTAGTTTTTTAGTTCAAACAGGAGAATATTCTGGAGAAATAACAATCTTTCTCTATCAGTGAGCAAATGAAAGGGTCCATGCCCAAGTGATGTGTAGTTCTGTATTTTTCTCCAAGACACAATCAAATATTAAAGTATTTCAATATGAAAAGTCTCATTCTTATGAAACTATGAAGTTTAAACTCATGGACCAGGTATAATGTTTTTGGAAAATATTGCATAGGTAATCATAAGAAAATAGATGGAGGCAGAAAGAGAATATTTAGTTCAACCCTCTCATTTTATGGATGAGGAAACTGAGGCAGAGAGAGGTAAAATGACTTAAGGTCACAAGGGTTGTAAGTAGCAGATGTGGAATTTGAACCCAGGTCTTCTGACTGGTACTTGATCAAATTCTACTACGACAGATTTCAAGGAGTTGCTCAAATTGTTATTATTTATTATTAGTAAAAATGTAATCATATTGGTTATATTATATCAATGGAGCTCAAATACTTTGATAACATTACAGTGAGAATTTTGTTTTTGGTAATTATAACTGTCTTTGAATGGAAATCACTGTGATAAGGCTCTAACCCAGAGCTAACTAACCCAGAACTAACCCAGGGGTTCTTAAGCTTTTTTGTGTTGTGAACTCCTTCTCAAAGTAATGTTTTTAAATGCATAAAGCAAAATACAGAGGATTAACAAACCCCCCCCCCCACCAAATTCGATTGTAATACCCTTATGAAAACCTTTTTTTTTTTAAAAGTTTGTAGATTTCGGATTAAGAACCCCTGCTATAACCCATAATCTTTTTTCTTTCTTTTCCCTAGAAGTCTAGAAGGATAAATGGGGAAACTGAGTCTGGATGAAAGGAGGGAAGAACACAATATAACTCAGAGCCCTCATGCATTAAAGGAGCCGAGATATACCCTCAAGGACCTAGACAGCTACTTAATCTCTGTTTCAGTTGCCCTATCCATGAACTGGGCATAATAATAATTACCAGCTTCATGGGAGGGCAGTGTGGATTGATGAGCCAATCTTTTAAGTGCTTGGCAGGTGAAAAATTCTTGAGAAGTCTTCTGATTATGCTCATTAGTTTTCTTCCCCTCACCAGGAGTGAGATGTAGCAAAGAGGGGATGTAATTAATGAAAAAGCACCTGGTGTTAGCTCACGAAACCCCCTGTTGTGGCCGTTTGTGCTTAGAATGATACTCTGTGAAAAGAGGTTCCAGACTGGTTTTGAAACATCTCTTCCTTTTGATTCCCAGTGACCGCTTGTGGTTTGCCCCAAATGCCTTCCTGTATTGGGCTTTTAATAATGAGACTGAACAACCTCAGGGCTTTAATGAGGTTGGTGATTAGCTGTAAGAACAAGTGACTCATCATAACTGAGCTCAGAAAGTCTGAAGCCTCAGAAAACTCTCTGAATGATCCCAGAGGGATTCCCGAAGATCTTTCTTCTTGCTCCTATTTTCCTCCCATCCAATAGGCATGAGTAGAGTTTTCTGGATTAATATTAACAAGAACCATTCACATTTACATAAACCTTGTAGCATAGTGCTAGAAAAAGTGCAAGACCTGGGTCTGAATCTCTCTTTTGATACTGAAGCAGCTGTTTCACCTTGGGGAGCATCCTTAAAATGAGAATCAGCGTGTTATGTAGTTGAAGGAATAATCTATTTAAAGTCCAAGTACCTGGGTTCTAATTCCAGCTCTACTACTATCTGTATGACCATGGTTAAGTCACTTACATCCAGCTCCTACTGCCTCTCAAGAGCTGATTGTTAAATTTTCAGTGTAATCTTTTATACCTTGAAATCAGTTAGTGCTACAAATTAGGGTTTGGTTTATTGTTTTTGTCGATTACCTAGGCTTAAGAAAGTGATGGAAGAAATATTAGTAAAGCATATTAAACTTAAAAATGTGTTGTACAAATGTTTTGCACCCCCCCCAACACTGGTTGTTAAACATTTACCAGTATACCACTCTTCATATCTCTCTGGGACTCGGTCTCATTAACTTTAACATTTACCAGTATACCACTCGTTATCTCTCTCTCGGGCTCAGTCTCATCAACTTTAACTTGAAGGGGTTAAACAAGATGACCTTTAAGGTCCCTGCCAGACTTAAAGCTATAATCCTAGGAATCTCTCTGAACCTCAGTTTCTTTTTTTGTTATAAAGGAATAGTAACTGCACAAACTTCACTGTCCCAGTATAAGAATCACAGGAGAAGACGTCTGTAAACACTTAGTAAACTGTAAACTGCTTTATTTTTTGTTTGTTTGTTGGTGTGAACTTGTGATTTCATTAGAGTAGGGAAACTCCTGGTGTGAGAATGTTTTCCATTAATGCATATCTACACTGATTGCATATTACAGTTTTAGAAGGGCTGCCCAAGACTCTGAGAAACATAAGTGACTTGGACAGGTACATACAGCTAATGTGTGTCTGAGACAGGACTTGAACACAGATCTTCCTGATTCTAAGGGGTATCCTCTATCCCTTATAGCATGCTGCCCTCATATAAATATTACCTATTACTGATCTGTTTTGTTTACTCATTCAGAAAAATTCCCTTTAGGATGTACTTTGTAGCATACAACTTACAGAGATGAAGCATCCTCCTGTTAAACAGCAGAATGGTTGTGGAAGTGATGGCGGGCTGGGAGGGATGTGGCAGGGTTATCGTGGCACGCTTTCCAACTGTCAGAGCATTCTAGTTCGCTTCTCATGTTTACTGCACGCTCATCTCAGCCTCCCTCTGTTCATTGACGCTTAGTATGAGGTTCAGAGGAATGACCCATGGGCCTTTGACAATGGGGAGGAGAAGCTAATATTCCCAAAGGAGGAAATTCCTTTTACCAATGCAAGTCAGCACCTTCTCCACAACTTTGAGTTTTAAGAATTGCCTAGAGTGCTGAGCTGTTAAGGGAGTTTTTCAGTCACACAGCCAGGATGTTTCAGAGAAATGTGATAGGAATATTCCTTTTTTTTTTTCCAGTGAAGGAACTAGAACTGAAGGAGGTTAACTCCTTTAGCTTGGGTCATGTATAGCTGGTAAAGGAAAAGTTGAACCTGGTTGAGTCTTCTGACAGCAAGTTTACAGCCTTTTCTACATCTATCAAAGAATACTTGTGATTAGCACCTCCATTTCCCCTTCCTTGAGCTTCAGGAATGAATGGACAAAATTATATAGAAGATATTCATATTTCTGTATTATTTACTTTTGGAGGGGCATAAGTAGATTAGTGTATGATTGCTGGGCCTGAAGTCATGAAGACCTGAGTTCAAATGTGGCCTCAGACACACACTAGCTGCATGACCCTGGGCAAGTCACTTAACCTCTGTTTGCGTTAACCCATTAGAGAAGGAAACTGCAAACCACTCCAGTATCTTTGCCAAGAAAACCCCATGCAGGGTCATGAAGAACTGGAGAAGTCTGAACAACAATTATGTATTTAAATACATATTTGATTACTATATAAGGTATGTAATATAATACAATACATAAATATTTATGTATACACACATATATATGACATAAATATTGTGTTATATATAACAATGTATTATATACATATAATATTACATATATTTATATATGTAATTATTATATACATATAATATTACATATATTTATATATGTAGCCCTATGGTCCTGTTATTCACTCTTCTTACCAGCCACATTTGAAAGGGAAATAGATTCAGAAAATTAAAGGCATAAACGTAGCTTCCTGTGGGCAAGTGACTTTTGGTGATAGGTAAAAATGGTTACGATGGACAACTTCTTTGTTTTAAGGTTTCAAAACATATTAAAATCAAGAAAGAGTTAATGAAAGGAAGGGTATGGGAAGTCTCTAGAGCTCCTGAGTAAAATTAGAAAACTTTTATGATAGCCCTGTGCTGCTTGGGAAAGAAACTGCAAATCCTACCATTAAGCTCATGGAAACCTGGCTTCAGAACTGGGAGGGACCTTCTATGTCATCTCATCCAACCCCCTCATTTTATAGCTGAAGTAAATAAGGTCCAGAAGGTGAAGTTACTGTCCCAAGGTCATGCAGGGTCAAGTAAATGAGTCAAGATTTACTTGACCATAGGAAAATTTGCATTAGATGGTCCTGAGATCCCTTCTAGCACCAAGATTTTGCTATTCTGAGACTCCCTTCTTCGCTGCTGAATAATGGGCTAAAAGGAAACTCATGAACTCTTCTTCAGTCCAATGGCTCTGGGCTATTATAAGAAAGAACTACCTTTCAAATGTGGCTGGTAAGAAGAGGGAGGAATTATAGGTACATGCATATATGTGTGTGTGTCTGTATGTAAGTATGCATAATATTTGGGGCAGCTAGGTTGCACAATGATTAGAGTGCTAGGCCTGGAGCCAGAAGACTCATCTTCCTGAGTTCAGATCTAAACTGTGTGACCCTGGGCAAGTTACTTAACCCTGTTTGTCTCAATTTCCATCTGTAAAAGAAGCTGAAGAGGACATGGCAAAACCCATATCTTCATCAAGAAAACCCTAAATGGGGTCCTAAAGAGTTGGACATAACTGAAAATGACTGAACAAAAATATTATATGTGTTATATAAAATAATATTTTGTATCATATATAATTATGTATAATATTCATAATATATTATAGTAATCCATAGGTATCCCTATGTCTGTTCCTTACTCATTAAGTAATTAATAAAATTATAATTATTATAATAAAATTAATAAAATATCCATTAATTAATTAATTAAATCATACTATTTTCCACATTCAAAGCAATAGTGAACCATTTGGTTCCTTCCTATTACCTTTAAATGCTGCCTTTAGTACAAAAGGAACTTGGTATTCTCCCTAATTCCCTCCATTTACTTGTTCTGAAAAAGAACTGAACAAAGATGGGAAAGGGACCTGAAAACTTAGAGGAAGTCTGCAAGTTTATTTCTCCATCTTGCCTAGTTTTGACGACGAAATGAGAGCAGAAAGGACTTTTGGGGTCTTTCCTTCTTTCACAGCCTGCCCGCTGGTTCTCTTTATGAATTGGAATCCTGTTCAGTATGCTGATCTGTTTTGTTTACTCATTCAGAAAAATTCCCTTAGGATGTACTTTGTAGCATACAACTTACAGAGATGAAGCATCCTCCTGTTAAACAGCAGAATGGTTGTGGAGGCGATGGTGGGCTGGGAGGGATGTGGCAGTGTTACCGTGGCACGCTTTCCAACTGTCTGAGCATTCTAGTTTGCTTCTCATGTTTACTGCACGCTCATCTCAGCCTCCCTCTGTTCATTGACACTTAGTATGAGATTCAGAGGAATGACCCATGGGCCTTTGACAATGGGGAGGAGAAGCTAAATCACAGAAAAAATTGAACAATAACTTAAAAATCTTAGGAGAACTATTCCACCTCCAACCTTTACCTCATACACGTGCCTAAGATGTTTGGGGAGGCAGAAACACATTCACATAGGACCCAAGGTCCCCCAGGCATGCCCCAGTGCAGACAAGTGGTTAAGTCCAAGAGCATAGGTGTGTAAAGAGCAATGGACAGTTTATCAAATGAGGTCCCTCATGTGGCCCACTATGCCTGAGTAAGCTACAGCCATGTTTCACTTTACTGTTTTCATCATATTCTTTGATTGACACTTTACCACATTCTTGAGCCTGCCTTGTTGGCCAGACCAAAGACCACATCCTGGAGGATGTAACCCTTTCGGCTCTGGAACTCTCAGTCTGGAGTTCCTCTTGAGGTCCTTATGGGTGACCCTCTATACCTAGACCAGTTTCATCCCTGTTTCACTTTACTCCCTATTTTCTCACCTTGTCACCATGCATACCATCTGCTCCCCCCAACTCCCTACTAGTCCAAATCATTACAGCTGTGATGTGAAAAGATAAATCCATCTCTTCCTCTTAGGCTCCAGACACCATCCTTGTAACTTTCCAAATCATTTTGGACACCATTTCCTTATGTGTATTACCTTTCCCTATTAGAATGTGAGCCCCTTGAAGTGAAGGGCTATTGTCTTTTTTTTGTGTATTTGTACCCCTAGTACTTAGTACAGTGCTGGGCACTTAAATGCCTTTTCATTCATTCACACATTCACTGGGAAAATCGAACACTACTCTCCAAATCCCTAAATCAGGCAAGCACATACATATAGGTCTGTTGCCAAACTTTGATTTTTAGTCTAATTTGCTGTGAATGGGGTAGTTTGAATGAAAGGCACAGTGTGGATTACAGAAAATCTGTCACCTGAAGGGCGTTTCTACTATACAGCAAACAACAATCCCCAGCTCTGGAAGAGGGATGGGTTATAGATTTGGAATGGCCCAGTCATGTGTGTTTTCATGAACTTGGGTGAGTGTATTGGGGCAGAGGTGGTGGGATGGTGGGAGAAATCAAACTGTTCCAAAGTGATGAATTATCCAGTCTGTGTCCAGTCCATCCTAGGGGCCATTGCACTGGTACCCAAATAGTACATATACTCAGAGCTCTTAGAATGAATAGTGGGCATTTACTAATTCATATTTAGATTTATCAGACTAAATTTAGATTTTAGAATATTAGAATCTGAAAGGATTTTAGGGATCACCAAGTCATAGGATCATATATTTATAAGACCATAGATTTATGAGAAGAAAACTTAGTTATCTTATAACACCACTACCCCCAGGTTTTTTATTGAGAAAACTGAAGCCCAGAGAGGTGATCTTAAAGCCCTTGAAAACCTAGACACTTCCTCCTTTTCCAATTTTTTACACCTTACTCTCTGAAATCCAATAACATTGGACTTCTTGGTTATGCCACGTTCCTGGAACACTTTCCTTCATCTCTTCCTCCTGGCTTAACTGGATTCTTTCAGATCTCTGCTAAAGTCCCCCCTTCTATAATAAGCCTTTTCCAGTCTTCCATGATCTTAATGCCTTCCCACTGAGATTACCCTCAATTTATTCAGTGTGTATTTTGTTTTTGCATGGTTGATTATGTGTTGTCTCTTCCATTTGATTGTGAGAGCTTTGAAAGAAGAATTGATATTTGCTCTTTTTGTATCCCATAGCCCTTAGTACAATGCCTGGCACTCAGTAGACACCTGATAAATTATAGTTTATAGACTGACCTACACAAGGTCACAAGGCAGTGAATTGCAGAGTTGGGGTTTGAACTCATGGATGAATAATGGATGCTCTGCTTTCTGCACCATGGTAGTTCAAGTTCTTTGTTTTATAGATTAAAAAACTGACCCCATAAAGGTGAAATGACTTGTTCAAGGTCACTTAACCTAGTGATTTAAATTAACTAGTGACAGGACCAATATTACAACCCAGATCTCTTGATTCTCAATCCAGTGCTCTTCACAGTACACCATGTAACTTCTTACAATATGAGCATTCAAGAAGATTTAGGAGGAGGGCAGTTTTATGCCTGGCATATGGAGTTGAATTAGTCTTATATCTGGGGATGTGATTGGAGTCTGGGACATTTGAGGGATCACTTATCTGACAGTAACTTCGAGATAGAAGTGACTATTTTGGTGTCAGTCCTTATTAATTTGGTGTGAATCTTCACAAGGGAACTGGGAGAAGGGGTAACTGAGGCTGTTGCCAGCAAAGCCAGTTTTCAGCCTACATCCATAGATAGGTAATTCAGGACACAACCTGGAGTTATAGATAAGTACAGCCTCCGGTAAGCCAGTTTTTTTTTCTTCAGCAAATTCCATGACACATCATATCATTGTTTAATTATTACCAGGCCAATGATAAAACGACTAATCTTGAGAGAGGACTTATTGCAAGGTAATTCAGGAAGCTGCATGCTGAAAGATGGAGGTTTCATGATGACCCCAGGACTTCTATTTCTGTTGAAATAATATTCAGGATTCTCTTAATTTCCTCTCAGCAATCCTTTCCCTTTCCAAAACATTGGTCCATGGACTGATTTTAGTATTTGTTTATGAGTAGATGAGGTAACTTACATGTAGAAGCCTAAGTAAAACGGCAGTTATAATACTTATATATCATATAATATATAACACAATATAAACTATATATAATAGAATATGATATAATTATAATACTTACATTACTTATGTTTTATTATTATGAAGCATTTTACCTTCATTGTCTTACCCTCTATCCTCAAAATAAATGCCACCAGGAGATCAAATTAATAAGATAGTGTTTCTGGGTGTTATCATCACCTTTTTACATATGAGGAAACTGAGGGTCAGAGAAGTTAAGGCACTAGTCCAAAACTAGCTAACTAACAATCTATAGAGCTGACTAGAACACAGGTCTTCTGGCATCTTTTCATTATACTGCATTGTCTCTTTTTATAGAAGTACTGATGGATTCTGGGAATCAGAGAAAAATTAACGAGTTATTTACAGTATTAAAGTGGTCAAAAGTGCTCTTGGAGAAATACTGCTCAAAGGCCACCTCCTATAGGATGTTTTCTTTGATTTTCCCTATTATTAGTACTCCTTGCATTTCCACACCAAAGTTGTTTTTTATTTACTTTGCCTGTGTTTTGTATATATTTATCTATGTAGATTTTGTTTTCCCCCTTTATAGTGTAAATGTTCTCAGCAATCTGAAATTATGTCCCACAAGTCACTAAACTGCGAATAACTTTTGAGACATGGATACCACTATTATGCCTATCCCCCAAGGAAATAAAAAAGGGAAAGGGGAGTGTTTAGTGTAACTTTTTGTTATAGCAAAGAAGTACAAACCAAAGGTGTCCATAAATTGGGAAATAGCTAGACAAGTAGTAGTACATGAATGTAGTGGAGTATTATTGTATCATAAGAAATGATGAGGATGGTTTCAAAGAAACCTGGGAAGATTAAATGAACTGATGCCAAGGGAAGTGAGCAAAACCAAGAGAATAATTCATATAAAAACAATATTATGAAGATAAACAACTTTGAAAGACTTGAGTACCCTGATCTATGCTATAACCAATTACAATTCCAAAGGACCTGTGAGAAAATACTCACTTTTTGACTAATAGACCCACGGTGTTGAATGAGACAATATTTTCAGACATAACTAACATGGTAATTTGTTTTTCTCCTATTTACATTTATTACAAGGGTTTTTTTTCTCATTTTTTTTTGTAATGGGGGAGAGGGAGAAGAGAACTAAGAATAGGGTTGCCAAAGAAAAGTGAAAAGAGGAAAAGGTCATCGAAGCATTTTTTGAGCACTATGAAGAGAATCTAAGGAAGGTCAAAAAGAAACAGGCAGGACAGTTTTGAAGGTTACATAAGTGAATATGTTATAGCCTTAAACTGAAAGGCAAGTTATAAGTAATACATTCATGGTTTCTTGTACAATAAATGCTCTTTTTTGTTCTCCTTTGCACGTGGAAATGTTTATTATATTTGGTGTGAGAATTTCTCTGTTGTAATCAATTAATCAATGGCATCAAACTAAGCATGAAAAATCCTTGAATAATTTAGGAGTGAAAGCCATTGGATCAATGTACTGAACAGGAGGTGTATTGAAATTGGCTGAAGAGACTCAGGCATGCCTTATGGGTCTTCTATAAAATAACAAACCAGTTCAGAAACCTGCATTCTCTGGTTGGCCAACACAGAGAAGTTCCAGGTAAGCACTTGAGAAGAAATGGATTGGAAGAGAGAATAGGAGTGGAAGAAGAGCTTCTTTCTGTCTCTTCCCTCCTCCCCTTCCGTTGTCCACAGGGAGACTCTTTGATACCTCTGGAAGGTATGGACTTCTCAGCCATCTCTTAATAGTGTTCTTGGCCCAGAAGTTATCACTGGCAGTGGCTGTATCAGGAGCTGAAGGCAAACCAGATCCCTTGAGGAAAAAAGAATTAGCTTTGGAACTTTACAAAGATCCCAGCAGAAAGCTATACTTTTCCCAAGGGGGAATTTATGAGGGGCTCACAAAAGGGAGAAAGAACTTCCAGCAAAAGGACTTCTAGGGCTATGAGTTACTCTTTTCCTACATGACCTCGCTGATCTTGAGCTCACTTTTTCCTGAATTCTGTATTTACTTGAGGGAGAGTTCATCCCAGACTGGGGGAAAATATTTTGTACCAACTGTTCTTACTATATTACTTTTGTTAAATACCTCTAAACTAAAAGCTAAGTAAGTCTAGCTAGCTAGTTGATGTCATGCTTGCATGACCTTGGGCAAGACATTTAACCCCTCTATGCTTCAGTTTCCACAATTCAATTCTACAAGGATTTATTTAGTACCTACTGTGTGCCAGGCACTGAGCTATAGCTTTTATGAGTCATGCCATTCATATTATTTTCCTGCTTTTATTTGACTAGAATTGGACAGTGTTGGTTAACCTGAAGGGATGGAGACCTGTTTTTGACCATAGCTATGGTTGCCATGCTACTAAGAAAAATAATGGTAAGTTGTCATTTAGATGTCATGCCATGACAGAAGACACTTCTTTACCCACAATTTAATGAGCATTTAGAAAAACTGATAACCCTTTAATTGAATCAGCTGCATGAACCCCGAGTCACCAAGAACATTTTATGGCCTCATTGTGTTATTGCAGCTGCTACTTTGCTTGACCTGGTGACATTGTCACTGTTTGGTGTCAATTTTTGAAGCTCTCAGGCAGCCCCGGACAGTCTCCTCCTGCCAGATTATTCTGTGACACTGACTGAGATCTTCCTTATTAATTTATACATAACTAGTTGGATGCCCATTCAAAATTCAGATGGTTTTTGATGCATACTCTACAAAAATATCAAATGAAAGACAATATGGTATTTTTGAACAAAAGGCTATAACGGAAGTCTGATATTAGAGCCTTAGAACTATCCCTTAAATGTTACATCATCTGAAATGAGTCATTCCCACAAGCTATGTGTCCTTGTGAAAGTCACTAACCTTACTAAAGAAAACCCATTGTAAGCTTCAATGTAATACACACACACATACACACACACACACACATACATATATGTATGTATGTATGTCAGTGTTCTCAATAGAATAATATGCATGGTAAGGTTCAGTAAAGTTAGGAAGTTCAAGTATTTTTCCCTATTTTACAGATGAGTAAACAGAGTCCAAGAGAGATAAGTAACTTTTTGATGGCCAACAAGTTAATAAACACTGGAGTCAAGACTGAACTTATATTTAAGCTTCCAGGTTCAGTGTCCTATCTGCTATACTCGGCTTCTTTTCTAAATGAGAGGGTTGTACTAGAACACAGAATTATAAACTGAAAGGACCATATGTGAACATATAGAATACCTTCTATAATATCCCTCACAAGAGTCTGCTTGAAAGCCTCCATTGATGGAGAATTTATTAATCCCTAAAGCAAACCATTCTACTTCGGGATAGCTCTAATGTTAGGTTTTTCCTTACATCAAGTTGAAATCTGTCTTTCTGAAACTTTCATTCATTGCTTCTAATTTTGTCTTCTAGGGCCAAAAAAAATATCTAAAACAAAAAGCAACCCAAGTTTAATACAAGCATTTTAGAACAGGTATCATATTCCTTCTAAGTCTTCTCATATCCAGTTCCTTTAACTAATCCTGGTATTACATGTTTTATAGGCTTCTCTTCATCCTGATTAACCTTTCTTAGTCATGTTTAAGTATTTCAATGTTCTTCCTAAAACGTGGTACCCATCACTATTCACACTACTATAGATATGGGCTGATTATGTTAGAGTACAATGGAATTATCACCTAACTGGTGATATTCCGAACACTATATTTCTTTTTTCTTTTTTTCTTTTAATTTCTTTCTCTTTTTAAAAAAATAGTATTTTATTTTTCCCCAATTACATGTCAAGACAATTTTTAGCATTCATTTTCACAAGATTTTGAGTTCCAATTTTTCTCCCTACTTCCTTCCTTTCCCTTCTTCCTAAAACGGTAGGCAGTTTGATATAGATTATTATACATGTGCTATCACGTAAAACATATTTCCATATTAGTCACAGTTGTGAAAGAAGAAACAGATCAAAAGGAAATAAAATATGAAAAACAAGTGAAAAAATATGCTTCAATCTGCATTTAGAGTCTATCAGTTCTCTATCTGAATATGGATATTTCCTTTGTGAGTCCTTTGTATTTGTCTTGGATCATTGTGTTGCTGAGAATAGCTGAGTCATTCATAGTTGATCATCACACAGTGCTGCTGATACTGGGTACAATGTTTTCCTGATTCTGCTCATTTCATTTTGTATCAGTTCATACAAGTCTTTCCAGGTTTTTCTGAAACTTAGCTGTTCATCATGTCTTATTACACATAGTATTCCATTACATTCATATACCACAGCTTGTTCAGCCATTCCCCAAATGATTGGCATCCCCTCAATTTTCAATATTTTGCCACCACTAAAATGGCTGCTGTAAATATTTTTGCACACATAGGTACTTTTTCCCTTTTTATGATCTCTTTGGGATACAGACCAAGTAGTGGTATTGCTAGATCAAAGGGTATATAGTTTGCTTACCCTTTGGGCATAGTTTGAAATTGCTGTCCAGAATAGTTGGATAAGTTTACAACTCCACCAATAGTACATTAGTGCCCCAATTTTCCCATATCCTCTCCCACAGTTATAATTTTCCTTTTTTTGTCATATTAGTCTGTCTGATAGGTATGAGGTGGTACCTCAGAGTTGTTTTAATTTACATTTCTCTAATCAGAAGTGATTTAGAGCATTTCTTCATATGCCTGTAGATGGCTTTAATTTCTTCATCTGAAAACTATCTGTTCACATCCTTTGCCCATTTATCAATTGGGGAATGGCTTGTATTATAAATTTGACTCAGTTCTCTATATATTTGAGAAGTGAGGCTTTCATCAGAGACACTTGCTATATTCTTTCCCAGCTTTCTGTTTTCTTTCTAATCTTGGTTACGTTGGTTTAGTTTGTGTAAAAGCCTTTTAATTTAATACAATCAAAATTATCTGTTTTACATTTCATAATGCTCTCTATCTCTTGTTTAGTCATGACTTCTTCCCTTCTCCATAGATCTGACAGGTGGTCTATTTCTTGCTCTTCTAATTTGCTTATGGTGTCACCCTTTATGTCTAGATGTACCTATTTTGAGCTGCGTGTGTGTGTGTGTGTGTGTATGTGTGTGTGAGATGTTAGTCTATACCTAGTTTGCGCCCTACTAATTTCCAGTTTTCCTAGCAGTTTTTGTCAAATAGTGAGTTCTTCTCCCAAAGGCTGAGGCCTTTGGGTTTGTCAAACATTAGGTTACTAAGGTCACTTAACTACTCTGTCTTATGTATCTAATCTATTCCACTGATCCATCATTCTGTTAGCCAGTATTAGGTAGTTTTGATGATTTCTGCTTTACAATATAGTTTGAGATCTGGTTTTGCTAGGCCATATTCCTTTGTATTTTTTTTCATTCATTCTTTAGATATTTTTGACCTTTTGTTCTTCAAATGAATTTTGTTGCTATATTTTCTAGCTCTATCAAATAATTTTTTGGTAGTTTGAAATAATTTACCCCATTTTACCTCTCCCTTCCTTGGGTCTGGAGTCAGGAAGACCAAAATTCAAATCCTGCTTCAGACACTTGCTAGCTGTGTGGCCTTGGGAAGTAACTTAGTTCTCAGCCTCAGTTTCCTCGCAAGTAAAACTTAGCACATACCTCACAGGGAGGATCAAATGAAATAGCATATGTAAAGCATTTTGCAAACCTTAAAGCACTATATAAATGCTAATTATTATTATTGCTATTAACCAATTTACTAGTTCTGGTCTATTGATCTAACCTGTCAATAGTTTTTGGATCCCCATTCTGTAGTCCAATTTTGTTTTATCTGAAAATTTAATAAACATGCCATCAAGGCTTCCATTGAAGTCACTGATTTAAAGAAAAAAAGTTGTACAGAATAAGGACAAACAGGTCCCTAGGTGTATTATTAGATACTTACCTCTAAGCTCATATTTATCAACCAGGTAGACATTATCAATCACTATTGTAGCAGGTTGTTGGGGACAGGCATGATGCCACATGTTGCCACTTTAAATAATGAGGTTGACCACATTCACTTGCCTGACTCTCCTCATCCCATTGCTTGACGGGTTCCTTTAATTACTTTTATCCTTCAAGTTCTAAAGAGATCCAAGGTTATGTTTTGGATAACATATCTTATCAATAAAGTTATGAACTTCTCATTAATTAATTAACTCAAAACTTCAAGTTCTTTTCAAATAGTATTCATTTTGTATATAGGAAAATAGATATGTATATATATGTATATATGTATATACATACTTTATTAACTAATGAATAATTCAGACATAAAAACTATTACAATATTTTAGTTATTTGAAAGTTGTTACTTCTAGCCCTTAATGTATAGTAATAGTTTCCTCTTCATTTGTTTCCAAACACCATCTCACATAATTCGGTTCATTGCAGATACTGATTAAGGTCTTTTACTAATTATTTTTTCATATTTTCTCTTAATATGAAAGTTAAATCCAGCCTTTTAGGAAATAAATCAAATTAATCTTTTCTTTGTCTTTTCTTCAATAATCATAGAAAATGGGTTTTCCAGACACCCTGTACTTGTCAGTTTCTCACAAATTCTTCAAGGAATTGTCTCCATGAGAATTCTTTATAATATATCACTTATGACAGTTCTGATGAGGAAAAAGTTTCACATCACCTTTCTTCTCTCTGTCCTTTCCACAGAATTCTCATAAATCTTTGTAGATCACCAATAAAACCATTCATAAGCTCACTGACTCTATAGGGAGATGAACATTCACACCAAGATATTTCTCAACTGTCACTTCAGAACTTTTAGCATAAACTACTTCTCTTAGCATTCCTTTTGACTCTCGGCAGTCTCCATATATTCTCTATGAGAAAGGTTTTCAAAACTAGTTATGCTACTTTTATAGTTCAGTCATCCAAATATTTTCATCTACATCTCTCTCACATTTACAAGGATGTCATGGAAGTCTTTGTAAAATACCTTCCTAACGGATGTTCTATATTTTCAGTAATACCCTGACATACCAGGCTAGTAGCCCTATCAAAAAAAGAAAATGAGATCAGTCTGGCTTGACCTGTTTTTTGTTGAGTCCATACTGGCTCTAATAATCACTCTTTCACCTTCATAAAGTGTGCCTTTAAGAATATATTCTAAAATTTTGCAAGAATAAAAGTCAAACTGCCTGACCTATAGTCTACATTCTTCTCCTCCTTAAAAATTAGAACTTTGTCTCTAATCCTATGACACTTCTTCTGTTCACTACAATTTTTCACAGTTCACTGTCAGCCCCTTAACATTCATAGAGCATTACATGGTGAGTTGCTCTTCCAGGCCTGGCAATTTGAACTTATTAAGGGCAGCTAAGTATTCTCATAATATCTCTGTGTAAAATTCTATTCTAATTATCTCCTACACCATCGAGTTCCAGTAATTGCAAAACTTGCCTAAGATCTACTCTTCAGGTCTGACTTGAACTCTAAGACAAAGAGGTGTTGCAGTGTGCAAATCCCTAACAGAATATTGGAGGTGAAAGAAATAGAAAGGATGCTATATGTTAGGCTTTATCCTTTCAACCTATAGATATGGGGTGTAGTTATGGCCAAAAGACATGATTCTCTCCCAGAAATCTTTCCAAAAGAAAAGCACGGCAATGGGAGTGATTTAAAAGTCCATTGAGTAAGGTTTTGAAGCTGACTTTTTGCTCATAATCCACTTGTTGGAAAGTCTGTTACGAATGTTAAGGGCTTTCTCAGTGGCAAGGTAGAACGCTATGATCATATTTTTTAGTACTCTCTGTTTAACTAGAAATCCAACTCCTTGTCTCACCCTTCTGTCAGTCACATGAGGATTAAATCTCCAGGGAGGCTTAAAGAATATTAAATTTCTACTCATATTATTTTTCAAGGCATGGATCACCCTGGATCACCTGTGCCAGCCAAATACAGGTTCTGACAGGCCCTACCACTATGGAAAGGTTCTGAGCATGTAATCAATGCCTTCTATTGCCTAAGAACGGCACCAGCTAAATTGAGAGAGGTTTATTACTGGAAGTATGGCCACCGGGTAATGAATTTCATTGACTATAATAACTTACGGTTCTTGTGTGTGTCCAAGCCTTGTCTCTGGTGCTTAATAATTGGGTGACTTTGGGCAAGTCATTGAACCTCCTGGGCTTCAATTTCCTCTAATGTGAAATGAAGAACTTGGATTAGATGGCTCTGAGCCCCTTTCCAGCTCTAAATACGTAATTATGTCCTCCTGTGATCATGTAGCCATCTGCTAAGGCACAGAAATGTTGGGATCGTCATTACTGAGGGGACTTTCCATACTCATTGAAGTCATGGATTTTTTTGAATATAGAAACAATAAGAGCTTAATACAATCTATAAAGAAATGTTTGGATGGAGTACTGTGTAATAATACAAAGTAGTATGGGCATTGCTAGACAAAATCATGGCATAAATTTAGAGTAAAGCTGGGATCTTCTAATAAAATTCTTAGGGGATATGCCTGTCATTTCTCTTGAATTTACTATCCTATTCTGTGGCAATGATGAATAATAACACCAATCCAGATTCTCAGTCTTGGTAGTGACCCTTGACTGGAGAGTAGGAAAAAAAAAGAGGATCAGCTCTTAATTCATAAGAAACCTCTGCTCTGATAAAAGTTATTTTGACTGTGTGGCAAATATATGAGAGATCAGTAGATGCTGTCATCACAGGAATATTTTATACTCAAACAGAGACATTCAGACTTATTTTGGGTTTGAGTAAAAGCAGTACTATTAACTTGTCTCAGTCACTGTTACTGAGTTTTTAAAATTCAAGGTCTAAGATGGACCCACTATTTCAAACCCGTTGCTATTGACACCACTCATAACTCCTCTGAGTATTCTCCAGTAAGAATTTATATACTAATTGTATGAGAATTTGTCTGGACTTCATAAGATTTAAAGAGCTCTTAGAAGCTATGAAGTCCACCCCTCCCCCCACCCTGCCCCATTTTACAGATAAGAAAACTGAGGTTGAGTGGAATTAAGTAACTTGCCTAGGGTCACACAACTACTAAGAGTCTGAGTCAGGATTTGAACTCAGTCCTACTGACTCCATTCCCAGTACACTATCCACTGCCCCTCCTAGCTGCCTGCTTTCCTTGGAAGCTATGGGTTTTTTTTTTCAGTTGTTTTTGAAGCATAGTGAAAGTGACCAACTTGATATGACCTGGGAAATTTTTTAGTTTTGAGAAGCAATGTAATTGAACTCCCTAATCTAACCTTTCTGTGACATCCTTCATCTTTCTCTGTGTATGGCCTCTGTACCTGCTCTGGATTCCTGAGTCATTTGAGAGTTACTGCTGAGGATATCGAGCAGCTAGGTGGTGCGGTGGATAAAATGCCGGGCGTGGTGTCATTAACACTCATCTTCCTGAGTTCAAATCTGTCCTCAGACACTTACCAGTTGTGTGGCTCTGTGCAAGTCCCTCTACCCTATGTGCCTCAGCTCCCCGCCTGTAAAATGAGCTAGAGAAGGAAATGGCAAACCACTCCAGTATCTTTGCCAAGAAAACCCCAAATGGGGTCATGAAGAGTCAGACACAACTGTAAATGACTGAGCCCAATTTCAGATATGCCTTCTTTGCTGAACCTCTGTGATATCGTGCTTAGCACTTAGTACAACACCAGAGCTCCCATTTAGGATCATATCATCCCAAGATAATGACTGGGCTTGTGTTCACTTTTTTTGACCTGGGCTCCTCTTCTTATTTCCCCATTTGAGCAAAGAGTCAAAGAAGAGCTACAGAGAAAAACATTTCTCCCCACTGCGACTTCACAAAACATGCCACTGGGTCTATAGAATCAGAAAGAAACGACTAAAGAGAAAGTGGTTTTGCGGACATTACAGCATTGTCACCCTAAGCTGTTCTCTTTAAAACTCTGAAATCCTGAGCAGTCTGTATGGCTGACACAAAGAATAGTGACTTTGGAGAAAGGGGACCTGGATTCAAATTCTGCCTCTATCACTTGCTTTTCTAGACTTTAGTTTTTTTCAATTGTAAAATAAGAGAGTTGGGGGCAGCTAGGTGGCGCAGTGGATAGAGGACCGGCCCTAGAGTCAGGAGGACCTGAGTTCAAATCTGGCCTTAGACCAAACACTTGACACTTACTAGTTGTGTGACCCTGGGCAAGTCACTTATTGAAAAATTGCCTTAAAAAAGTAAGATTTTCACAACATGTCTACTAAGGAAGTGTTTTGCATAACTGCACATGTACAACCTATATTGAGTTGCTTGCCTTTTCAATGAGGGTGGGTGGGGAGGGAGGAAGGGAGAAAATTTGGAACTCAAAGTTTTAAAAACACATGTTTAAAAAAAAATAAATGGTTCCTAATTTTAAAAAAAAGTTACCACAAAAAAAAAATAAGAGAGTTGGGTTAGATGGCATCTGAGGTCTCTTGTGGCCATCAGTCTCTACCATGATACTACCATCTGATCCATTTACCTCACACATCCTCCTGGGATGCCCTTGGGGCATAACTGACCTGTCATGAGATTTCTACTTGTTAGAATCAATTTAGTTAGAAGCTACCCTTGGGGGTAGACACAAATCTAATTTAATACAGTGCCTACTGTGTGCCTTGCACTCTACTAGGCATCATCTCCAGAAGGCCAATATTTGAATGTACACGTGTTTCCCAGGAAGGTAGAAAGTACTTCTAGCAAAACTTTAGCATAAAGTAATTGGTTGCTTTGGAAAGCAGAAAGCAGAGAATGGAGTTTGGGACAAATAAATGCTGTTGAGGGTGCTGACGGTGGAGACAGGTGAGGCCCCAGGAAGGCAGGCTTAGGAGGGGATTTGCTTAGGGAATCCAGGAAACCTAAGGTCCTGGCTGCATGATGGGATCAAGGTGGGAAGCAACCAGGTCCCTGAAGGAAGGGTTCAAGATGTCAACTTTGTCTACTTCACCAAACTGCCCAGGCTGACCTCTGGCCTTGTTTGTTTGAGACAGTCTGCTTTCAATTAGCTTTCTTTTCTTTTCTTTTCTTTAACTCACTAACATGTTGTTTCATGTGGTTTATATGATCTCAGCAGAGCTTTCCGAGTGCTTGGATAGTTCTTTGATGCCATTTTATTATAAACAGCAAATCCTATTTCATTTACAACGAATGCGGTTTAAATGTGCAGTGATTTGACTTTTGTTTTCAGAGCTCAGGATGGGGTTTTTAGCTTCATGAAGCAGAGCTGGGGATACACACACACATGCACACATGAGTGCACACGCTTTCCATTTTCTTTGTCATGGACTAGTTTCTTAACTATTTTGACAGAAGGTGAATGAATGTGGCATTTTCCTACCAGCCTCCTCTGCCAGGCTGAGGCATATGGATCTGCAGGCCCATCTCCAGAACACAGTGATTTGGGAGGAGCATTAGCCTCTTGTGAAGACAGAGGACTTTTCTGCATTTGAAGCTAGTAAGTTTAGCAGAAACAGGAAGTGGCAAGAATATTAATGTGATCCTATTTCTTTTGACTAGAGATATGAACAGAATTCTTAATTTGTCATTGTTCCAGAGCCAGTCTAGATATTTGTCCTACCAACTCCTAGAATCTCACTCTAAATCCTCAGTGAAACCTGACTCCAAATCCTTAAACCACCAGGCTTCTGTGCAGTGGCCATTTTGAATGAAATTGATATTCTTTCAAAAGCTTCTCTTTGGGCAATGGCTATGATTATGGGAGGTCAACCATCAGCCATTTGCCAGAATGAAACAGAATCTGACTCTAACAATGCAGAGGGCTGTTTCCACCGTGGCCATCAGTGATCTCTCCAGAATGTTAGATAATCGTTCTAACCATTGGTTCCACTGGAGGTGCACATGAAGGCCTGTGAAGGTTGGGGAGCAGGAGGGAGGGTGGACCATGTTAAACTAGTTCATTCTCTGCTCTCAATCTGTTTTGGTGCTCACATGTTTGGTGTGAACTGTGTCCCTGCAGGTACTGTGAAGCTGGAGCCTGACATCTCTATGGCTAGTTTAGAGGTGTCATGGTGTAGTGCATTATGAATTGGCTTAGAATGAAGAAGATTTGGGTTCAAATTCCTTCTCTAACACATACTGGCTATATGACCCAAGATCTCAGGAAACTCACTAACAGAGCAACTGCTGATGTGGTGGAGGGAGTTTTATCACTAGGAGTTCCTTGAACAAATGAAATCACAGGTCCAGACCACCCAAAAAAATAACCCCAAACTTCCTATTAAAGATGAAAATAGCCATTGTACCTGGATATCTGTGTAGACAATTCCATTCATTTAATAATTCACTTCATTTTGTTGAGCTTATGTAGAATAAATGTTTTCTCCTGAATATACTTCTCCTTTATCATTCAAAAAGTTTATTTCTCTCCATTTTTATTTATTTATGCATTTTTGGTGAGGCAATTGGGGTTAAGTGACTTGCCCAGAGTCAGACAGCTAGTGAGTGTTATGCATCTCAGGTCAGATTTGAACTCAGCTCATCCTGATTCTATCCGCTGTGCCACCTAGCTGTCTCTTTCTCCATTTTTTTGATGGCTAGATCTGCTCCCTCGATATTGTTCTCTTCTCTCTAGATTTTTGTGACACTTCTCTCTCTTACCTATCTTGACTATACATTTTGTCTTCTTTGTTGCATCTTTATCCAGGTTACACCCTCTAACCATGATTGTCCCCTAAGGCACCATCCTGGGCCGTCTTCTCTTCTCCCTCTCTACTATTTCACCTGAGGATTTCATCAGTGCTTATTGGTTTTGGCTGTGATCTCTATGCAGATGACTCTCAGGTCTGCTTGCCTAGCTTTAACCTCTCTCCTAAACTCCAGTCTTACATCTCCAACCGCCTTTTAGATGTCTTGTACTGGATGTCCTGCAGACATCTTAAACTCAACATGTCCAAAACAGAGAAGACCATTATCTTTTCCCCCAAAATGCTCCTCTCTTCTGAACTTCCCTATTACTGTTGAGGGTACCACCATCCATTGTCACCCAGGCACACAAACCATGTGTCATCTTGACTCCTCATTCTTACCACATTCGGGAGACTGTGAGTGCCTTGAGAGCAGAGACTTTGAGTTTTGTTTTAACTTTTTGCTTTTCTTTGATTTTCCTGTGCTTGGTTGACTGACTGACTACCTTCTTTTTTCCTTTTGTCCCTCTCCTATTTCTGGAGACCTCATTTTTCTCTTTCATAGTGACTCTTTATCCCTAAAGAAGATTCTCTCTTCCCTTCTTCCCTTATGGGTGGTCTTTATTTCACTGATTCCCTTATTCCTCATACCTACTTTTTAAGTTTTCTTCAATGGTTCTCTTTACCTAGTAGAATTGGTATGTATCGGGGGCAGCTAGGTGGTGTAGTGGGTAGAGCCTCAGCCTTGGAGTCAGAAGGACCTGAGTTCAAATCTGACCTCAGACACTTGACACTTACTAGCTGTGTGACCCTGGGCACGTCACTTAACCTCACTTGCCTCAATAAAAAAGAAAAAAAAAGAATTGGTATATATCAAAAATCAGTAAAGTCATAGAATCTTCAAGCCGAAAGGGACTTCAGAGGTTCCCTAATTTAACCACATCCTCAATTCAGGTATTCTTTCTTCCGTTGCTTAAATATTGTCATTAGTGAAGAGTTCGCTACCTAATGAGTAAATCTTAATTAGTGACAGTTACTTGTACCTGTGACATAAAGAGAATGAAAAATCATTTATTAAGTGCTTATTGTGTGCTGAGTACTATGCTAAACTCCTTGAAACTTAAGATTTACAGAAGCCCCTGACCTAGCCACTCTCGTGAGCACAGTTGTCAGAGATAATTTATTAACTCATTAAAAATAGTTAGCATTTTCCAAAGGCACTTGTAGACTCTATCAGATGATACAGCATATTTCAGACATATTTAATTTATTTGAGTTTTAGGCTGTGGTGACTTTCTACTATTTATGATTTATATATTTATTTTGTCACTGTTTCTTTGTTGCCGTCTTGATATTGAGAATCCAGGTCTTCATTGGATCTGAAAAAGTGCAAAGCAGCTTATGGTGGCAGCCATGCATAGACATGATGCATTCCTGGAGGCCTGCCGCTGTGCTTGGGAATATATCAGTCTTTGTGGTTTGGGATAGGAGTTCCTGGTACAGATCATTGCAGTATATCAGGTAGCTCTTGAAGACTTTTCTATCTTTATTCACTGTATGGTTATTGGGAGGGTAGCAGAACAGCGAGTTTTTAATTGCCTCATAAGCCAACATGCTTCTTTTATGTGTCTTCCGGGTCTTATAGTAAGGCTCAGTCACATTGTCTTGCCTAAACACTGTATGAAGCTTTTTGAAGCCTCTTTTTCACTAGAGTGCAATAGGAAATCCCAAGCAGTTTCCAAGAAACATTGCTTTGCTATATGCCAAGGACAAAAATGTTAGGAACTAATGTGCCT
Organism: Phascolarctos cinereus; assembly: GCF_003287225.1. Lineage (NCBI taxonomy): Eukaryota > Metazoa > Chordata > Mammalia > Diprotodontia > Phascolarctidae > Phascolarctos > Phascolarctos cinereus. The sequence goes on from NW_027555514.1 coordinate 159,585,232, forward strand.
ACCAGTAGGCAGGACTTTCTGGTGATCTAATATAATCACTAGCACTTGGGTTATGACTTAACAAGGGCCCCTACCCTAAGGAAACCATGTGCCTATTGGCAGATATCATTTCCTTTAGGTTATAGCAATCCCTACCCATTTCCATGCATTTCCTCATTATGGGAAAGAGGAAGCAGTTGGGGACCTTATGCCTAGCCTTTTGCCCTTATCAGACCCTTTCCAAAATGTACCAGTAAATAATGACACCTAATATTCTTCGCAGGTTGGTTTCTCTACTTGCCTCCCTCTGCCTCTGACCATTCATAGTCCTAAAGGATATTTCATCTCCTCCTCCAGTCACAGAGATCTCATTTAGGACTTGATTTTGCTTCTGTGTTTTAGATGGGAAAATTGTTTCTAAGACTGAGCACTGAGGAATATTTACAACCCGTGGAACAGTAGTTATTTGTCTAAGGTCATGTTCTTAGCTGCAGAACCCAACCTGGAACTTAGATTGTAAATTATCAGCATAGTGGATAGAGCACTGTGCTTGGAGTCAGGAAGACTTGAATTCAAATTTGGCCTAAAGCATTTATTAGCATGTGACCCTGTGCAAGTCACTTAACCTCTACTTGCCAAAGTTTCTTCAAATGCAAAGTAGGAATCATAACAGCACTAATTCCCGGGGTTGTTGAGAATAACAAATGAGACCAGATTTGTAAAGTTCTTAACATAGTACCTTGCACAAGTAGGTGCTTAACAAATGCTTGTCCTTTTCCCCCCTGCCATGATAATATCCCCAGGAACATTGTTCTCCTCTTCCAGGTTGACAAATTGAGGCACAGAATACTGAAACCCAAATTTACACTGTAGTCATGTCTCCACATTAAAAAGCAAAACAAGACAACAATCCTTAGAAATGTACAATGTGAACTCCTTGAGGACAGGAAATATTTCATTTTTTACTTTGTATTCCCATCATCCAGCCCAAGAGATACTTACCGATGCAAAAGTTCCTGGACATGTTGGTGATTTTTTTTATGTCTATGCTGGTCGTATCATTAGCTAAATTTCTTCATCCTTGCTGGCTCTAGGCTTCCTTCTCTCTGCCCTGCCCACCAAACAAGATGTTATCTTCATTCTTATTCAAGTGGTATAACCTCTTGGCTGTTCCATTTCATGGCCTCTTAGGTCTAGATCCCACCATAAGCATTTGAAAACTCTTTGTTTATTCTTTGAGCTGTCAAGGCAGTGCTATCCAGATTCCAGTTGAAGATGGTCACCCGTTGGTTGTTTCACTTTCATGCAACCTGTGTGCGCTAGAGTTGGGACCAGACCTAAAAAAAATGGTCATTTCTTTTGAATAGTGTTAAATAAAGTCATAAAGTGCTGGAGCTGTGATGAGACTTAGAGATTATTTAATTGAACCTCCCCATTTTCTGCCTGAAGAGATTGAGGTTCAGAGAGTAGAAGTTGCTTGGGCAAAGTCACGGTTAGTGGCAGAACTGGGATTGCCATTATGGTTTCCTTTGTGTCAGTGTAACATTATTTCTCTGATTCCATTCTTATTCTTAGGAGGTCTTCTTTCTTTCGTATGCTGTCTGCAGGCAGCCTTAGTATGGGAGAGAGGCTGATTCCCCATTAAGGTTATTGGCAACAAATGCTGCCTTCCTGCCCTCTCATTTAACTGCCTGTCCCCCAGATTATGTTAGTTACCATTTTGTATTATATTGGCCATTGTATATTTTTACATTCTTTTTTTTTTTTGGCAGTTGGGGTTAAGTGACTTGCCCATGATCACACAGCTAGTAAGTGTCAAGTGTTTGGTCTGAGGCTGGATTTGAACTGAGGTCCTCCTGACTTCAGGGCCAGCACTCTATCCACTGCACCACCTAGCTGCCCCATATTTTTACATTCTTAACTAACCCACACTGATACCTTTATTATTTATTAGTTGCTTTATTTTAGATGAATTTGTTATTTATTCTTTCCCTTGTTTTATCCCGTAATTATCATCAGAAATCTCAGGCTGGAAGCTGAAGTAATATGATACATTTTTAAAACAAACATTTTTATGAGGAAAAGAAAGAAGCTGCAATGCTTTTAGCTTTATTGATTACTTTTTGGCATGGTCTGTTTTTAATTACTATTAATATATTATGTGTACCTGTGGGCTATTTTTCAATGTTATTTATTTCCCCTAACATCTGTTACCCAAGCAACTAGGTGCTAGGGACCACTGCTGAATCTAATATAGAAAATCAGGCCTTTGGAGAATCTTAGTTATAAAATTAATTTGGTGAATGCTCCTAGCCTTGAGTCAGTGTCTGCCCCTTTGTGTTTTATATGCATAAGTATGAGGGAAAGAGCATTGATTGAATATAGATAAAATTTCTGAAGCTTTTTCTTCCCCCACCCAATGTGATAGAAAAGCCAACATTCTACAGAGAAACTTGTATCTCTGATTTTCTTAAGGGTAGATGTTCCTGCAAAGCTACAGGTTTCCCTGTGTACCTTAAGTCCCAAACCTTATGAGTTTTTAACTAGCTAAGATTTCATGCTTAGACCTGTGAGAGCAAGTCCAGATGCCTCTGGGAGCCTGTAGAGAAACTGTGACATTTTGTTCATTGTTAGAGTGGTCTGTCCAGCTCCTAAACAGAGCGGCTGCTGTAGCAAGCAGGAGTCACATGCTAATCACACGTGTGATTAGCATTCTAAGAAAAGCCATGCAATGGTGACACAAGCATGTAGAAACAAAGGAAATCCAAGCCATCGTATCTGTTCTTCCCAGGTCACTGACAAGAGCACTGACATTTAAGTCCTATTTCCTCCATCGCCCTCTCTATAGAGCTGCTGTCAGGACAGGGTGCTTCTCCTGCTGATTTTCTTTGCAATCCCTGTACTGTCTAAAGTCACTGTTTCACTTTATGTTGCACTTTCTTCAATTCAACTAAATTGGGTTCATCAAACCTTCATTAAACAGCTACGATTGGCTTTGTGAATAGAAGAAAAAATCAAAGGTGAGGTGGAAGGTTAGTGTGAGGAAGACTACCCAGCTGTGTAGAAAGGGACTGGAGTCTGTCTGATATTGTATATTGGTTAATGAGATCATTTTAAAACATTATAGAAGATCAGAAGAGATTGTGAATTTAATCATGTCTTCTACACACCCTGCCATGCTTTAGACTTTAGGGTCTGATTTTTCAAAAATTATTTTTAAAAAAATCATAGGATCATAGTTTAGAACTGGGAAAAATGTTAGAAGCCGTATAGTCAGATGAAGCACCAGAGAAGTTTGCTCACTTGCACAAGGTCACACAGGTGGTAAGTTGCAAAGTCAGCATTCAAACCAAGGTCCTCTGATTTCAAATCATGTCTTCTTTCCCCTGTATGATACTGCTCCCACATTCCCCTCACCACTTAGAGGGGAAAACTTGTTTATTTTAAGTTTATGTTGTTTAATTATTGTTGAATGAATCCCACAAACACTTGTTTTTAGAAAGAGTGATTTTAATAGTCAACTTCAGTTAAAAGTGATTGTGCATTAAAAGGATCTCATCTATTTAAAATCATAAATCCATAAATTTCATATTTTTCTAACAGTTACCACTGACCTTTCCTAGCATGTAGTGTTTTAGTGGCAAACTAATATTGCTCCTTTTCTACTCATTTTTTTTTCCTGAATGAAAGAGTAGCTTGTCAATTCATGAGGGTGGTGACAGCAAATTAAACTTTGCATTTAAGGGAATATCAGTGTCTACAGAGAATCACATCTTGATGGAAGGCATTCCTTTCTCATCCGAGGAGTCTAAACCCAGGTAGTCTGAGTTACTGTCCACTAGATAAATCTGTAACCAAGTGACCCCTTTTGTGCTAAACCATTAAGAGAATCAATCAGTAGGGGGAGTCATATTCTAGAATAAGGGAGTTTTGAGGATATTCCCATAATGTTGCTTCTCACACATTGTTTTAAGAGTACATGAGACGAAAGCATCCCAGCAGGAGTCGAATAAAAGGGTTTCTTTATCCTGGGCTTCATAGGTTTGCTAACCATTTTAAAGATGATGTTGTGAATGTTAAGTAGGGAAGGGAGAGAGGGCAAGCTGTTGTACAGTTACAGAAATCTGTTAACAGCCTTGCACTACAACATATATGGAAGGTATGCTATCTCTAGAATGACAGTTTTGATTTTGGAAAATAGACAAATTCATTAATAATTGCTGACCTTAGTACACACATAAGGGAGATTACAACTATTGTAGATCTGTGAGGGCTTCCTTTTCTCTTGGGGATAAGTGCTAGCCTCCAAGTCTGAAGCAGCCCTGTTGCCACTGAATTACACTAAAGATGCTGGTGTTGCCCATAACAACAGTTGCTAGGCGACCTTTGCCAGCATGTGGAGGGATTGAAATCACTGCAGATCATGGTACTATTTATCATCATATACCAACAGTCTTGTTTAGGAAAGGCCTGACACATATATTGAATGTGCACATGATAGAAATGTCATGCATACATTGAAAAAGGAAAGCATTTGGAGAAGGCATGGTAAATCATAAATTGGTGTCATGCTACATGTTATCTCATCCCTGCTTTTGTGATTTCTAGCTAAAACTTCCACCAGAACATTGCAGGTGTAAGACAGCATTAGATTAACTGTTTGACAATCCTACTTCTAATGGGGAAATCCTTGTAAGGGAACAAAAAATAAGAATGGGCAAGAAATAAGGAAGATGTCATTGTTACATTAGTATCACAACAGTGATTACTTGGAAACGGAAAATGTACGTGTAATATATTTATATTATAATATATCTACATGTATATATTTAATATATTTGCATGTAATATATTTACAATAAATAGCTTAAGTGAAAACTTAATTTAGGGTCTTCTTTAAAGAGAGATAGCAGAATACAGTGGGATAGAGAACCAATCTAAAAGCCAGGCAGTTCAGTAACAAGAAGGCAGGTTTAAATATCGCCTCTGCTATATACTAGCTGTGAGACTCTGGGCAAGTCGTTTAGATTCCCAGAGTGCTAGGAAGTTATCTGAGGCTATAAGTTTGAGAGACACTGCTAACCAGTATTGTTTGAAGAGGTTTCTTCATTTGGGAATTCTCTTAACTAATGAAATCACAGGTCCAGAATTTATCCCTATTATTTTTCTAAATCAGTAGATAGTTTGAGTCAGATATCACCAATCAGCTGGTGATGCCATTTATTTACTCCCTATAGCAAAAATACTTATCCCAAGTCCTGGTTTGTGGGCTAATTACTCTGCTACACATTCTATCATAGACTTCATTGCTGTTAATTGAGCAGATTATCTAGATGTAATCAGAAACAAAAATGAGTGTCTCCACATAGGAGCAACCCTCTTTCAGCCCAGCAGATGTTGGGATAGGAATCTTCCCTTTTCCATTATCCATTCTAGCCATATAATCAATAGGATCTCAGTGGTTGGGTTGAGATTCATGTGGTGTGGTAAAGTGATTGAAGTGACTGTACTAGAGAAAGTGCTCCTTTCTTCTACTTAAGCTTTTTTTTCTCTCTAGTCCCTAAATAGTAAGACTTTCACATACTTTGGAATTTCCTAAAAGGGGTTACCTTCCTCTCTCTACTTTCCCACCTTTGAAGAGCCATATAAATGTGAATTTTATTTTTGGTTAAAATAGCTAACTAACCCTTTTGGTTTAAATAAAGGATCTTCTTGTTTAGTCTAATGGCTTTGTCCCAGCCCTATCTCTTTTTACACAAAATATAAATATATCTTTTTGTTTGTTTTTGTAACTACTTAACTTTCCAGTAATCCCCAATTACTTCCCAATAATCTTTTAAAATAATATTTTACAAAATGTGTCTTATGCAATATTATCTTTAGGAATCCCAGGTATTCTTCCAACTGAATCCCTGCATCACAAGGATCCTATCCTGACTTCTCAGCAGACTTGAGCAATTCTGTTTAGCAAGAGAGAAAGCTTTTGATGATCAATAGAAATGTGATTGACTCCACCCAACCACCCTTTTTGTTTTAAAACAAAACAATCTTAACAAGCTTTATTCACTTAAATTAACATTTAAGTCAGATAACTAGTTCTCAAACAAATGGGAAGAAAATTAAAACTAAATTCCAGGTCATTTTTGTATGGAGAGATTTGATCATTCAAATGACTGTAGATATTCCAGGGTAAAATGTCATACTTACCTTTCTGTTCCATTAATGTTAGGGCTGCGTTTAAGTAACATTTTTATAGGTCACAGGCAAGGTTGAAAGTAGATTTAAATGAATGAAAATATTATTGAACTTTTCTTAAGGAAAAAAAAGGAGATGATAATATACACACTTAAAAAGATATTTCTGGAAAGTGATGGAGATTGGGATGGTAGTGCATGTAAAGACTGGAATGAATGTTGTTTCTCTGGGAAGGACCACCTTTTACAATGGCCTCAAAGAAAGATGTTTTATATGCCAGGTATTGAGAAGCAGCCCTGTTCTGAAGGAGGGAGTCAAATGAGGCTTACTCAAGGACAGAACACCACAGTGTCAGTAAGGTAAGGCAGGCAGAGGAGGAAGCAAATGTCCAAGTCAGCCCAAAATGGGAACTGAAAGGGTTGTGTCTCTCTGCTCTGTTATGATGTGAATAAATCATAGGCAGCAATTTTATCTCCCAATTGCCCCTATGGTCACCTAGTTTCTGATATTCATAGAACAAGTCCTGGAAAGAAAGGTTTTCTGGCCTGTTTCTAGGAATGTACTCGATCCGTCCTACCAGTCCAGGACAGCCAATTCTTAAATGTTCATGGTAAGGGGAGTTAGGTGGCACAGTGGAAAGAGCACCAGCCTTGAAGTCAGGAGGCCCTGAGTTCAAATCCTGCCTTAGAACTTCACACTTACTAGCTGTGTGACCATAGGCAAGTCAATTAATCCCAGTTGCCTAGCCAAAAAAAAAAATTCATTATAAACATTTATATTTCAAATCAGCATACACTACAAATCATTGATTTAGGGTCTGGTTGATTGTCTAGATTTAAGAAAGTGATGGAAAAATTTTTAATAATGCAGATTAAACTTAAAAGTGTATTGTGGGTAATTTTTTGAGAGCTGATTGTTACTATCTACTAGCATTCCCCTGCTTTTTACAAAGGCTCATTTTCAAACTAACACCAAAAGATGAAAATTGACCCTACTCTGGGAAAAAACAAAACCACACGTAAAACTCTTCAAAGAAGGATCTAGAACCTTTATTGCTTCCATAGCTAGGGAGGATAAAGCATTCTATTATCACAGAAATGTTATTATTTATATTCAGTAGTATTAAATTTTTTGCTTTTTTACTTCTATTCTCAATGAGGGGGTAAGGGAGGGGAGAATTTGGGACTTAACATTTTTAAAAATGAATGTTAAAAATTGTTTTTACATGTAATTAGGAAAATATTTTTTTAAAAATAATTTTTTTCTTTGTAAAATGAATATAAATCTAATGGACAGTTAAATTGGGCGGGGAACAAAGAAGCTATCTACCATGTAGGTCCTTAAATGCTAGAATATGTGGCCAGAAGAGCGGCAGGACAATCTTCACACGAGGTCTTTAAAAAGTTTTCAGAGTAGAATAGTACGACAGTAAAATGATAAGTTTTTATTAGGTGACATTCTTCTGTCCTCATTCTTCCCCAGTCGGCATAGCCTTGTAGGTCAAGAACTGGTAACACCTTACGGGTCATGTTGTCCAACCTCTTTATTTCACAAATGAGGAAACTGAGGCAGAGAGAGGTTGAATGACTTGCCCACAGTCATACAGGTAAGTAAGTGACGGGGCCAGGACTTAAATCAAGTCTGGGAGTTGATCTGGGGTCCTCTGGGTTCAAATTTGGCATCATTTTCTTTGAAATACACTGTCTCTTATGGAGCAATGTGCCTTTGATACCTTCACACTGAAGCTTAGAAGGCAAATCGTTGGCATTATCTCACATCCACCATTAATATTCAAATCACAAAAATAAGTCAATGAGTATTATTAAGTACCTCTTATGTACCAGGCAATGAGCTAGGCAAAAATAGGAAGCAATGGCTATATGCTACATGCAAATCAGCATACACCACAAATAATTGATTTATGGTTTTGTCAATTGGCTAAACTTGAGAAAGTGATAGGAAAAATTTCATTAATACAGATTAAATTTAAAAGCGTTAGGGATAACTTTGTTTTTGGAGAGCTGATTCTTAAATATTTCCTGACATTTCCCCGCTTTTATGAGGTCTCATTTTCAAACTAACTCCAAAAGATGAAAACTGATTCAACTTTGGAAAAAATAAAACTCTTCGAAGAAGGATTCTGAATCTTATGGAACCTAAATTCTATAGGGAGTAGGGGGAATATTAGTCACTGCCTGCCTTGTGGTATCTGTGGTGGTAGCACCTGAGATACCTGTGAAGGTCTTTGTCTGAATTAGCCTGAAGCCATTATTTGATGTGATTTTTTTTTCATTTTGTACAATATTAGCATTCCTTTTTTTTTTCTTTTGGCGAGGCAACTGGGGCTAAGTGACTTGTCCAGGGTCATACAGCTTGTAAGTATCAAGTGTCTGAGGCTGGATTCGAACTCAGGTCCTCCTGACTCTAGGGCTGGTGCTCTATCCACTGTGCCACCTACCTGGCCCAGCATTACCTTTTAATGGGGGTGTGAGGGGTTTCTGGGCCGGTGACTTTTCCATTCAGTGAGCTCTTATTTAAATCATTCTGTAGGGTCTTGAGACACAATCAAAGGGATACAAACTCTTAGCTCTAGATCTGGAAGGACCATATCCAGTTGAACCTTTTCATTTTATAGATTGGGAAAATAAGACTCAAATAAGATAAATGACTTGCCCAGGGTAACACAGGTAGGAAGGCACAGAGCTAAGGTCCTAATTTGGGTCTTGTGATTCCAAGTTCAGCACTCTTTCCACTGATCCATGTTGACTGTTTGATGTGAGTCATTTTAGCTCCTGGTAATTAAATATCACATTTCCTGCAGTGCTAGATGAACCAGTCCTTAGGTGGGATATTTTGGAAGGTTATCTTTTAACTCTAGGCATTGTCATTTTTGCATCCAAGCTTTTCAGTCAGGAAAAAAAGAATGAGCTCTTATTAATCGAGATGGCATGTGTGCACACTGCTTCATCATTTTTGCTTGATTTAATTAGACCATTCTGCTCTATTGTGCAAATATCACTTATTAAAAATATGTACATATGTAAAACAAATGTCATCAGTTAAGACAAGCCATTTTATCCCTTTTATTGGGTAATAAACGCCATTTTATATAGGTTCTCACTATATCTCCTTTCACTATGGCAAAGGCTGTTCTCGATTTCAAAGCATAATAAGCATTTGGAAAATGAAAGCTACTTAGCATTGGAAGTCCAATGGGTAAACAATATGTCTCTCAAAGCTTAAAGTTACTGTCAAAAATTATTACTATGTTGCACTTGGCATCTTGATCTTTTTATAGGATTTTCTCCAGAGTAATCCATGCTCAGTGAATTTATAGTCTAATAACAAATCTCTATATTAATTTATTATACGTCTTTCTTGTAGTTTTCATGTTTATAACGTATATAATACAATAATGTATGAATAACACTAATGGCTCAATGATAGCTATTGATCCCTCCTGTAGTGTTGAATAATGCTGTATGTGGAAGGCATGAGGCCAGTTTTTGATGATAGTGATGTCAAAGTGTGATCAATAGATATCACAAGCAGAGTTTCCCAAGGCTTGTAAGAGAAAGAAGCCCTAAATCTGGTCTGATGGAAGCAGGCTTTTTTCAAGAAAGTCTGTCTCTAGTCATGTGGTTCAAAATACTTAGCAAGCCATGGTGGTTGGTAAAGATACACCTAATATGTATACATATGTTTTACACACATATCTGTACACATGTATACATATATACACATACTTATGTGTAGATATGTGAAGTATGTATATATAAGATAGGTAGGTAGATGGATGGATGGATGGATAGATATGTAGATAGATAGAGATAGACTGACAGATAGGTAGAAAGATCAGTCTAAACCTGTGATTTCGTTGGTGTGCAGATTTTCTAGTAAGGAAACTTTCTTCACCAAGGCAGATCAGCAACTGCTTTTTTAGAGAGTTATCATGAGCTTTGGGAGATTGTGACTTGCCCAGGGTCATATGAACAACATATGTCACAGATAGAACTTGAAACTAGGTAGGTCTTCCTAATTCTGAGTCCACAAGTCTATCCACCATATTGTTCTATCTCAGGAATAACTAAAAATATTTCTTATTCATTAATCCTGATAGTAGGAAATACCAGAAAGAAAACAATTAAGGAACCATAATCCTCCCACCCGCCACTCCCGGGCTATAGGTGAGGAAAAAGTAAGCGTATAACTTGCTTGAGCTCACATTCTAGTTTCCTGTGGTACTTTCCCAGTTCCTCTACCAAGAGCATCTCCACTAGACTGTGGGAATGCTGACCCTAGAGCCATAGAGCAAACATCCAGTCAGGAAGCATTTATTAGTTGCCTATTATGTGCCGGGCATTCTAGAGATGCATCTAGGGATATGAAGACAAAAAAGAAGATCCATACCAAACCAAAAACAACCCAACTTCCACACAGTAACGGCGGCTGCTCCACTGACTGGTAGATATGGCCATGAAATCCTTATCTGACATGATGATTGAGGCTGTCATGCTCGACCAGATGTTACTTATCTAATATCTGTGTAGGTAGAGTCCGGCTGTGTTAGGAAAAGAGTATATCCTTACAAGTTGCAAAAACTGGTTCATTTGAAAATTTTTAAATTGTGAATCTACCATCAACAAATGTTTCAAGGCATAAAGAAGGACAAGAAAGAAGATTGTATAAGCAACGATTTCTGTTACCATTTGTTTTTAAGAAATATGTGTTATCTAAGTTTAACAGTAATAACAAAATGCTTCTTTTTTTTGTTTTCCTTTTTGAATTTAAAAATGTTTAATTAATACTTTTTTTTCAAGTCCCTATCCCTAGACATTATTCTACTTTACCTTTGCCACCATCCAAGTAAAAGTCTTCCCTTGGAACAAGTATGTACAAACAAAACAAATTAATACATGGACATAACTGAGTGTACATGTCTTGTTCTAAACCTGAGTCCACTGCTTCTTGGCCAAAAGATGGGAGATATGTTCCATCACTGTCCATCACTTTTTTGAAATAATGAGCAGTCACTGCTTGGGTCAGCATTCTAAGGTCTTCCAAGGTTGCTTTTCCTCACATTATTATTGTGGTCATTGAGTAAATTGTTCTACTGGCCCTGCTCATTTTACTCTACTTCAATTTAAATATCTTTCCCTATTTCTTCCCCAAATTTGTTATATTTGTAATTTCTTAGAATTAGCTAAGTGGCACTGGACTGAGAGTTATAAAGACTGAAGTTCAAATGCTGCCTCAGATACTCAAGAGCTATGTGACCTTGAGTAAATCACGTAACCTCTGTCAGCCTCAGTTTCTCCCTCTATAAAATAGGGATACTAATAGCACCTGCCTCCTAGATTTGTTGTGAGAATCAAATGAGATTGGTAAAGTGCTTTGTAAACTTAAAATGCTATTTGAAAACTATCTATTATTATGATACAATAATACTGAATTATATTTCAATAACATAATTTGTTCAGCCATTTATCAAACAATGGTCACATAACTTCTTTCTGGGTTGTTGTTGTTTTTTTTTGCCATGACAGAAAGTGCTGTAGATAAATACTTCTGTACATATGGGTCCTTTCTCTTTGTCTTTGTCCTTATCGGCATCTATGCCTAAAAGTTATAGCTTGTCCTTTGTTCTTGAAGAAGACCATGACATCAGGAAGGTGATGTCATGACTTATAAGTGAATTGGATGTAAGTGAGACAGGGCTGTGCAAAGTCACCAGCCTCACTCTCTCCTCTGGAGCCATCTGGTTCCAGTGGCAAGATATAGATCAGGAAGACTAGAGATGGCTCCTGATGCAGTGGGAGACCTTGGCCTTTGTAAATGAAGGTCTTTTCCAGGTCTCAGTTTGTCTGAGGCAATGCCCATTCAGTGATTAAGGCTCGGCAAGAAATAAAGACCCTCGGAATTTCTGGCCAAATAATGACCAAATGAGTCTTGGGCTGGGACTGATTGTTGGCCAATTGATGAGAACCAGAGTGCTTTGGGCTTAAAGTATGGTCCTTAAAAAAGAAATCTTGCATGTAAACCCCAAGATAAAGGTTTGAGCCATCAACATTTAATTCATAAGTAAAAGAAAAATGAAATATTAGGAAAGATAGTCAAGCCTTAAGTTGTGGTTAGTTAAATTTTGTTATTTAAGGTAAAAATTCCTGGGACTGTAACTTACTACTGTTTTGAGCTTTGATTACAGGGATTGTTGTCTGAAATGGCATGTGCTGCAGTCTGGGAACTGTTTTTTGTTTTTGTTTTTGTTTTTTAGGCAATTGGGGTTAAGTGATTTGCCGAGGGTCACACAGCTAGTAAGTGTCAAGTGTTTGGTCTGAGACTGGATTTGAACTCAGTTCTCCTGACTTTAGGGGTGCTCTTTCCACTGCGCCACCTAGCTGCCCCCTGGGAACTGTTAAAGGTGGATGTCTGTGCCTGGGAAAAGTTTTGGGGACAGCTTTGGCTTGGCTCAACATAGGATCCTCCTGACTCTATTTCCCCATTGTGTCCCTTTCTGAAAAGGAAATTACCCAACCTAGCTAATCCTGAGCCTTGCTTTTAATACCTTGTGACTACATGATTGGCTGTCGGATATGACTCATGCCTGGAATCAAACAGAGATAAGGGAGTTTTTCCTTCTGTTATGATCGACATTGTTATAACTATATCCCTCTTTTTCTTTTATTAGCAAATTTCTATAATCAAGAAGTTTTGTAAGTACAATACTAAATCTAGTAGATTGATACAGGAACATCTCTAAATTACTGTGATAGGATGCAAGTGTGAACATCTTACAATTTTAATCTGTTTTTGTGGTCAAATTGTAATATAGGGATGATATGCTCCTAAGGGGGAAATGATTAGACAAGGAATAAGACAAAGATGTAGTGTAGAAAGTTTTCTAAATAAGTGGAACAGAAAATTTTAAGAAAGTATCAGTAATAGAATGTTTTCTCTAAGAACTATACACATATTTATATGATTGGCTTCCAAATTTATCTGTCATGGGAATTCAGGCTTTGAGTATGTTTTAGTAAGAAGTTCTCAAAATTGGATTAAAGATTTATTAGTTAAGTCTTAATTGAATTTTACACATAAATTATATTGATAATGATAAAGAAAGTGAAATTGTTTTTTCCATTTTAAGGTATCTGTACAATAATATTAAAGGGCAGAAGAATTCATTTTACATTTAGACCCTCATGAATTTTTAAGGATTCTTATATCAAGTACAGGATTTAAGTAAGGATAGAAATAGCAAATGGAATATATAAACTGAAATTCTCTGAAGTTTCAAAGTTTAGAGAACCAAATTTACTAAATTGCATTAAGTCTTGTTACTAACAGAATTATCTAGGAACCTCTAGATTTGTAACTACAGAAGCAGAGCCCCCTTTAGAGCTGGCCTGAGAATAAAGCCTATTGTCCAAGAAAAGATATCTAGGGACCAGAAAATTACATGAGACATCTGGGATTGAAAATGTGCTGCTTAAATGGATTTTGAGAATGGGTTACTAGGATACACGGAGACTCGGTATTAAATAATATTGGTGATAACTATTGCATTGTTTTGGTCTTTTGTTTCAAGATGTTTATGTTTAAGTTTTCTTGGTTACCTTGGTGACAGCTAAATCTCCCTTTTCAAAACTAGCCCATTGAGAGCCCTCAAAGTAGTTTGATCTGTACCTGACTTAATGTAATTATGCAATTATAGGAATTGTGAGAAAACTTTATTGTATTGTTTGAACCTAGCCCTGCATGGCTGGGAAACTGGACCATCTCTATGTGCTGTTTAGAGGTCCTTAACCAAGGTCCTTTGTTATGCAGACCAGAAACTCAGATCCAAAGACTGATACAAGGAGTTTTCTCACAGTTGTCACTCCACATGTCTTCCACGGGCCCCTACCAGGTCCTTCTGACCACTCCCAGAGCTGTCAAACTTGTGGGTATGTACTCCTGGATCATCTGAAGAAAATCCCTGCTCCTAAGTGTATGGCACAACCCCCTGGGGACCTCAAGGTTCATCTAGTACAGACCCAGGAACAGCCTACATTTAGATGAGACAGCTGTTCCAAAATTACAGACTGAGTATACTGTCCTAGTTTTGTTTTGTGTTTTCTCTTCCCTTTTTGTTATATGTCCAACCACCAAGGCCCCATTCTTGGCTCCTTTTTCTTTTCTGCTTATAACAAATAATGGCTAGCAACGATACCTGGGACACACTTCCCCAATACATCCGCTCAAGGAACTAACCCCCCCCCCGGCAACATCTTGTCCTGACCCAATTGGCCTCGCATTTTGGCTTATGCCTGTATCTCCTTTGTTGGTCAGAAAGGTAGGAGTTCTTTCACACCCCCTCCCTTTGGCCAAAAAGGGGAAATGTCAAGATATTAGAAGACACCCTGTTTTCCAGAGCTAAGGCCCAGCAAGCATGCTGCGCACTGAGCTTGGCATAACAACAGTCCTTTGCACTTACCCTCTGGATGATCTCACCCTTGGGCAAAATCTCATAATTATTGTAATGCTTTTGATCAGCTCAGACAAGCTTGGACAAGTACCTGTGTTCCAGTCATGAAGCCCTGCTATGAATCAAACTTGTCACATTGCTGCTGTTACCCCTCATTGTCAGGGCTACACTTCACTGCATAGCCACTAGTGTAAGTATTGAGATCTCCCCATGCTGCCACGGGTCCCCCCATTAGGGATGGGGCCCTGGCACATGTGTGTAATCTGCCTCTTTGCTTGAAAGCTGTTTTCCTCATTTTGAAATTGAACTTCTGTTTGATTCCTGACTCTCCTGTCTCTAGACTGTTCTGTTCGGCTCCAGCCACCAACTGTATAGAGGCTGGTTTGGTCCCATTGACAGATACCTTTGGTTGCTAAATTTACTGACTGATACACATGACCCTCACAGCACAGGTGTCTCTGGCCGAAGGCCGCAGGTACGGTAAGATAGTCTTGACAAGTGCTTTAGTGTGGGGTTATTAGATACATGGAATACCTTGCTAGTTATGTCTACCTTAATGTTACTCTTTAGTTTCTCCGCTATCATTAGCTACCTTGTCCCTTCTCTCCCACATCCACCCCAGTGGACACTGCTTGTCTTCCTCAGAACTTGATACTGGCTCCCATCACCTGGCCCCTTCATGTCCCTGAATTATATCCCCTACTCTATGTCCAGTTTGGCCTGCAGATGGGACACAAATGTGGGGGTCCCTTTTTACCTGTAGATATCGCATACTATTCCTGGCTGCTTAAAAAACTTTTACTACCAACCACCATGGGGAAGAAAACATAGGGTGGCAGGGTGAAAATTGGTCGGTTACAATCACAAAGTAAAAGGAAAGTCACAAAATTTCCAACTTGTCATTTCAGACTCTCCACAATCTGGCTCCAATTTATTTTTCTAATCTTCTTCCTTTCATGAACTCTTCCCTCCAAATTCCCCCCAAATCTCAACATTCCATCTCTCACCTCCACACATTTGCATATGCCATTCTCCTTGCCTGGAATTCGCTCCTGCCTCAATTCTGCCTCTCAGAATCCTTATATTCCTTTTAGTGACCCCATTTGGAGTTTTCTTGTCAAAGACATTGGAGTCATTTACTATTTCCTTCTCCAGCTTGTTTTACACATGAAGAAACTGAGGCAAACAGGGTTAAGTGACCTACCCAGGGTCACACAGCTAGGAAATGTCTGAGGCCAGTTTTGAACTCAGGGTGATGAGTCTTCCCAACTCTGGGCCTGGCACTCTATGCACCCTGGTGCTACCTAGCTACCTGTTACCTTCTTAGAAGTCTCTTTTTTTTTTCCCTGTCAAGGAGTCCAAATCACAGGGTGTTATTCTAAGTCTAGAGGACCTTAAAGTGCTGGAGAAAGGTGAGGCTGACCAGAGAAAGAGGAATATTATGTCAGTTGTTTGTAGGCTACTGTGAGGCCTTCATTTGTTATCTGCATTTTCTTTATGGTGGAAAAAGGGCTGTCTGATAACTAATATATTCGCTCTTCTCTGGAAGTTCTGTGTGAGAGCTGGGGACTGTTTAACCACATCTCAGAGCCTAGCAGAGTGTGGGGGACATCAGGTGCGTTATAAACGCTGGTTGGTTGCTTCACATGTAAAGACCGTTTTTGAGAAGCATTTTGAGATTTCCCAGAGACAACTCTAGATGGAGGCAATAGAAGCCAAAGATTTCTTCGTTTGGAAGAGCGGGAGCTCCCCAAATTGGACCCAGATCATGTAAGCCCAAAGGCTAGAGGACTGTTCTACAGGCTATTTCTACATATGCTACACTGAATCAGCTGTTTCCTTATTCCTAAATGTGAGATGGTTAGATATATCAGCTCCTTCTCTTTACCTGGATCCCTGAAATACTCTAGGAAAAAGTGCTGATACAACCATCTGCTACTCATTTTTTGTTGTTCCCTAAAGCCCTGAAACTAGAGACATCACATGAGAATTTCCTGTGCACAGAGAAAGATTCTTCTTGTTTCCTCTCTGTTCCACTTCTGTACCTTGCAGTGCCCTCTTCTCCCTGTGCTTCCCTTCCTTTATTTAGTTTAATTAAACAAACATTAATTAATCACCTACTGTGTGTAGTATATAGGCTGATATCTGTGGATACCAATAGAAAAATGAAAGTCTCTGACTTCAAGGGCCTCACATTCTATTGTTTTGACTGTGTACCATGTGTATCTAAACACATAACTTGAGGAGGGACAGAATACTAACAACTAGTGGTATCAAGGAAGGCTTCATGGAATAGGTGGCACTCAGCTGAGCTTTGAAGGAATGTAAGGATTCTGAGAGGCAGAATTGAGGCAGGAGTGCATTCCAGGCAAGCAGAATGGCGTATGCAAATGCGTGGAGGTGAGAGATGGAATGTTGAGATTTGGGGGGAATTTGGAGGAAAGAGCTCATGAAAGGAAGAAGACTGGAAAAATAAAATGGAGCCAGATTGTGGAGAGTCTGAAATGACAAGTTGGAAAGTTTGCATTTTATCTTAAAAGAGTTAGGGAACCATAGAAGGTTAAGAAGATTACTTTGACATCTGGGTAGGGAATGGATTGTAGAGAGGAGAAACTAGAAGCAGAGAGACCAGTGAGGAGCCTATTCCACTAACGCCACCATTAGGACATGAAGGACTTGGCCTAGATTGGCGGATGTGTTGGTGAAAGGAAAAGGAGGGATTTGAGAGATGCTGTAGAGGCAGAACTGATGAGATAATTGGCACGTGATTGGCTGTGGAGGAAGAGCAAGGGTAAGGGAGAAAGACGAGTCAGGAATGATGCTGAGGTGACAATTCATGACACGTGAATGCATGTATACGTATAATCCATGATACAATACATGAGCAGGGAAAAATGGTATCTTTAGCAGAAACAGAAGCAATTGAATCCACACGAGGTGATATGATTACCATGGGAGGCAGTGGAGAGAAAGAAGAAGGCCTAATGGGACACCCATAATTAGGGAGTGGGAGACAGATAATAATCTAGGCAAGTAAATCCCAGAAGGAACAGTTAGAAGAATGGGGACAACGTCTCTGAGAAGAGAGATCATCACCTGTGTCAAAAACCCCAGAGAGTTCAGGGAGGATGTGAGCCGAGAAAGAGGCCATTTGATTTAGCATTTAAGGAACAAGTTGTGACCTTTGACAGAGCAGTGACAGGACAGGGTCAAAAACCAGAACACAAGGGATTAAGGAATAAGACTGTCATGGTAAATAATTAACTAGCAGGAGTAGGGGACTCTAGGAACTTGGGCATGAAAGAGAAGAGCCATATTGGCAAAGGTACCTCAAGGTAAGGCTTTTTAAGGCTGGTGGAGATCTAGGTGTGAATGTGGAGTTGGGAAAGAAGCCATTAAATAAGGGTTCTTAACCTTTGTTGTGTCAAGATCCTCTTTTAGCTGTCCAGTGAAGCCTATGGAGTCTTCAGTATAATATTTTTTAAATGCACAAAATAAAATACATAGAATTACAAAGGAAACCAAAAGTATTAAAATAGTTATATATAGATATGTATAGATATATTTAACTGTATATATGTATACACAGTACATATATGTATATGCATATGTATATATGTGTACAGACAGACGCACCACTCCAGTTCCCAGGTTAAGAACTTAAACATTAAGAAGAAATATTAAAAATGAGACACAAGGAAAGAGAGGATGTTCTATGTTGGCAAAGTCTTAAAGGAAGGGTGGAGGGGAAGAAAATATGCATCCAAGTTTTACAGAACAAATCCTTTTATTAAGGGGATTTGTTCTGTGAAGTTTGGATTCAGTCAAAGGACTGCACTTGGGAACCTAGAGGGGCCACATGTGGCCTTGAGGCCAAAGGTGTCCTACCCCTGATCTATACAATGAGTACTAAGTGCCAGGTACTGAGTTAAGCGCTTTACAACTATTATCTAATTTGAGCCTTACAACATGATTTTCTAATATTAACTCATTTGATCTTCACAATAACCCTGTGAAGTCGGTGCTATTATTTTCCCCATTTTATAGGAAATTGAGGCAAACAGAAGTTAAGTGACTTACCCATGGTTACATAGATAATAAGTATCTGATGCTGGATTTGAACTCAGGGTTTTCTGACTCCAGTCCTGTCATTCCATCCACTGCACCCCCTAACTAGCTCTAAGGAGGAGATGGGAGATGGCAGATTGTACCTAGACGTGCAGGAGTTGACCCTGGCATGGAGCAAGGCCATTTCTTTATGTACTAGATCAAAGGGAGGAAGAATGGTTGGGAAAGTAGAAGGGTTTTGAAGTATTGGAGGAGGAGAAGTAGGCATGAGAGAAGACATTACTGGTGCCCTCTGCTTTATTAATTAAATAGGAGGGAACGGCATCTATTAAGAGAAATGGATGTGTGAATAGAATGGGAGACTTGAATAGACAGAGGTTTTGGAATAGCAGCTCTGGGGGTCTCACAGAGGCCTCACCATGGAGGAATAAAAGAATTCTCTTGCTGTAGTAGGGTCTCAGTTGAAATGAGATTAAATGCATTTGTAATGAATCCAGCTGGCGCGATCATATGACTAATGACTTTCCGAGCTCAGAAATAATCTGTATTCTCAGGCCCAGGACCTAGAAGAGAGATTGGTCATAGGATCATAGATTCAGAGCTGAAAGGGACTTTAGGTGGCCATATAGTGCTGCCCGCCTATTCAGTCATGTCCGACTCTTGGTGACCTCATTTGGGGTTTTCTTGGCAAAGATTCTTGAGTAGTTTGCCATTTCCTTCTCCAGCTCATTTTACAGATGAGGAAGTGACTTGCCCAGGGTCACACAGCTGGCAAGTGTCTGAGGCCAGATTTGAACTCAAAAAAATGAATCTTCCTGACTTCAGGTCCAGTACTCTATCTACTGTACCACATAGCTACCTCATATAGTGCTACCTCTTTTTTTTTAATTTAAAAAAAATATTTAACAGATGAAATAGATCAGAATCTGAACTCAGGTCCTTTGACTCAGAATTAAGTCTTTTTTTTTTTAAATGGCAAGAGGACTTTTATTTCCCTAAGGGGAGTTGGGAGCTGGGGAAGAAAAGGGAGGGAGCTGGGGCTGATAGCCAAGCTCACAGATCTCTAATTACAATTAAGTCTGGACACCAGATGGGAAGAGAAATCCTAAATTAGAAAAGAAAACAAAACATGCCTTGAGATATGGCAGTGCAAGCCCCCACCCTCATTGGTACCACCTGGTACCCTATTTTTCCCTCTTGCACTCACCAATAAGGGGTGGTAAAAATTATTTTTAAAGCCCTCCTCTCTTAAAAAAAAAAACCTGTCCCAAGACTAACTATGTCCTCTGAACCACCCTGTCCCACAGCACCCCTAAAACCAGGTTATCCCACACATTGGCAGTTTTGCTTTTTTTTTTTAATATCTGCTTTTTCTTTGATTTTTTTTCTTTTCAGCTGTGAATCTTCAGTCAATGAGCCGTGGTTCCTGCCCCTCCTCAGGGATGTTTCTAGATTCCAGGTTTTCTCAATAAGCGATATGCATAGTTGGTATTTTTTATGTGGGAATGGGGTGGCATCTGTACCTGTGACTTCATTCATACAGAAGACTCCCTGTTTAGAAACTCTTTTTACCTACTTCGTAATCTATAATCACAGGCAAATTGCTTGGCGTACTGAGAGAATGCCCCTGGGTCAAACACCCATAAAGGCTGGATTTGAACTTAGGGCTTCTTGACTCTGACCTGGCGCCTTTCTCCATCATGGCGTAGTGCCTTTCATGCTTGGCATGTATAATACACAATATCAGCTCATTCCTTTCTCTGTTCCCCAGGCTTTTCCTTCCATTGATATCAGGGACTAGCATGATAGCTTGCTTGTTTGCTACAGTTCCTGGCAGGACCAGCAGTGACGGAATGTCCTTGTTCTTAGCCTTCCTCTGTAACTGTCAACAAGCTATCCACAATTGACCTCTTGCTATTTTTTTCCTCTCTTTATGTAGCTGTGCCATGTGGTTATTAATTTTTTAAAAAATTCTTGATCTTATGGTTTCATCTAAAAATCCCAAGTAAGTTTTACTTGAGCTGAACCATATTTTCCCAACTTCCTTTCCCCATATCTCTTCATTACCTCCTTTGGCTAAATAATTTCTGTTGTGTTATTGAATATTATAAATGATATTTTTTCCAAACATGAACTTTCCCTCTTGCTAAACAGAATTGCTTCAAGTGTGCTGAGAATTCAGGATAGGACCCTCGTGATTCGGGAATTCAGTTGGAAGAATAGATGAGATTCCTAAAGATATATTGTGTAAGATGTATTTTGTAAAATATTATTTAAAGAGATTATTGGGAAGTAATTGGGGATTATTGGAAAGTTAAGTAGTTATAAAAACAAGCAAAAAGATATATTTATATTTTGTGTAAAAAGAGGTAGGGCTGAGAGAAACCCATTAGACTAAGCAAGAAGATCTTTGTTTAAACCAAAAGGGTTAGTTAGCTATTTTAACCAAAAATAAAATTCACATTTAGATGGCTCTTTAAAGGTGGGAAAGTAGAGAGAGGAAGGTACCCCTTTTAGGATATTCCAAAGTATGTGAAAGTCTTACTATTTAGGGACTAGAGAGAAAAAGAGACTTAAGTAGAAGAGAGGAGCACTTTCTCTGTATAGTGGAAAGAGTATTGACAAACAGGGGTGGAGAACCTGCAGCCTCAAGGCCACATGTGGCCCTCTAGGTCCTCAAGCACAATCCTTCGACTGAATCTAAATTTCACAGAACAAATTCTCACAGGTTCCGCATCCCTGTTTGACTGTGGAGTCAGAGGACCCGGGTTCAAATCCTGTCTCTTCTACTTACTACCTGTACGACCTTAAGCAATCAGTTACCCTTCCTGGGTCTCAGTTTCGATCTGTGAGATGATCCCTGAAGTCTCTCCAGCTCTAGCCCTCTTATCCTATGATTCTTCCCTCGCCAGTGATTCCTTGTAAGATTTAGAGCAACTTGGGGCAATTAGGAGGCTCAGTTGGATGGAACACTGGCCCTGGAGTCAGAAAGACTTGAGTTCAAATGTGGCCTCAGACACTTACTAGCTTTATGATCCTGGGCAAGTCACTTAGATTACCTCCAAAATAAAAAAATAGAAGTTTTAAAGCAACTTAGTTTTTTATGTCTTTGCTATAGTTTCCCCATTTATAAAGGGGTCATAGAATCATAGATCTAGAGATGGTAGTGATATTCAGGGTGTTATAGTCCAACTCCATCACTTTACCTTTAGGGAAACTGAGGCCCAGAAAGGTTATGTGCCTTAGCCAGTAATGTAGGCATTAAATGGCAGAACCAGAACTAGAACCCAGGTCTTCTGACTCTCCAAGCACTTTCTACTGTCCCATGCAGTTATACTACATTGCCTCTCAGGGGTGAACCTGAATTTATGCCTTACTCGGGAACATAGCAGCAGGGGATGGATGTATATAAACATAAGCTATGGCTTTGAACAGAAATTGCCTTCCTGTGAGCTCTAACAGGATGGAGCCGGCTTTTTTTTGCATACTCTGTGAGCACCTAGTCAGTCCTAGAAGCTCTAGAAAAGATCAGCTTATTTCTCCTGCACATGGGATGGCAAAAACACTGTCATTTTTCTCCTTCCTCATTGATTCTCTGTTCATTAAACAGCCTCTACAGCTACCAACAGCACAGCACTTTCAGGCCCGTTCAGAATGAGCTGAGAAGGTGCTCCCCTGTGTGGAGCGGGAAGGGGGAGACAGGACAGTAGCTGTCCCCACGATTCCTGAAAGCTTTGGACGTGCTTTGCCTCTCGCTGGGCCCTGAGTCACATTCACTTCTGTGATTGCCAGATGGGGAATTGGGATATCAGCTCAACCTCGTAAAGTAAATTGGGGGGGCCCTTCCAACCCCAGATCTGTGATTCATGCATGGAGTTGGTCAGCTCATTTGCAGATGAAGAATTTTCTTTCCTGTCCAATACCATGAAGACCTGGGCTCACTGGGGTCCATTAAAGGAGCTTTATCTCCTCCATCGTAGGGGGATGGGAGACTAAGGTACAGAAAAGAGCTCATTACACATTGAATAACAAGAACTTCCCGAAAGGGGAAAAAGCAAACCAACAAAGAAACAAAGGAAAAACAGAGCTGTGTTAAGAGCTTTTAATCTAGGTGAGACCCTAGATATGGGGGTTTCAAACATGTTACTCAGTGCTGTGCCATCTAAATCTAGAAATCCAGGACCAGATACTAATGTAAAGTATTGATTCAATCAGTGCCAGTGGTTCCCACCCCTTCCCTGAAGTCCTAGAGAATAGGGAATCAATACACTAGATACTTATCTTCAGAGATGCTGTGTCGAGAGTTCAGAGAAGAAAGACACAGTTTATTTATCTGCCTGTCTGCTGCTGGCCAAATCCCCAGGACGGAATACTCTGCTCAGAGTTGCAGGAGAGGTAAGACTAGATAGAGTAAGTTAGTTTTGTCTTGTTTTGTTTTTTAAAATACCAACTGTATAAAAGATTTTCTTTCTTGGTATTTCTATTTTTTTAATCTTGCTGTACAGTACCAAATGGATTTTTGAGTGTTTTAAAACAACATAATGTGCTATACTTGTGTTTCAGTTACGGCTGACTCTTCGTGACCCCTTTTGGGGAGTTTTCTTGGCAAAGATACCGGAGTGGTTTGCGTTTCCTTCTCCAGCTCATTTTACAGATGAGGAAACTGAGGCAAACAGGGTTAAATGACTTGCCCAGGGTCACACAGTTAGTTAGTAAATGTCTGAGGCCAGATTTGAACTCCAGTTTTCCTGACCCAGGCCTATCACCTCTATCCACTGTGCTATCTATCTGTTTTATGTAGCCATTTATAATCTTTTCCCTACATCAAGTGATTTATGATTTCAGACTCACTTTTTTTCTTTTTCTTTTTTTTTTTTTTGTTGGTGAGGTAATGGGGGTTAAGTGACTTGCCCAGGGTCACACTATAAGTGTCAAGTGTCTGAGATCCGATTTGAACTCAGGTCCTCCTGACTCTAGGCCCAATGGTCTGTCCTCTTAGCCCCCTAGCTGCATGAGAGAAACCTTGATGAAGGGGAACATAGAAGGCTGCCTTTTGCCCTGCTGATTCAAACAAATGCTTTTTAAAATAGTGATCTCCAAATAATAAAAACAGTGGAATCTTTGATTCTGTGCACCCTTCAGTCAACTGTGAGATTATGAAGATGAGCTCTGTTGTAGAGTTTCGTCCCAAAGTCTCCCTGTTCCCTTTTCCTGTTTTCATCAAGGATACTGTTAGTATGTGTTATACCATTCTCATAAAGAATTTGTAAAGATTAATATGGAAATGTCTTACATGACTACACATGTATAATCTATGTCTAATTTCTTGCCTTGTCTAGGAGCAGGGAGGGAAGGAAGGAAGAGATATTATTTGGAACTCAAAATTTTTTAAAGTGAATGTTAAAAATTTTTGTTTATCTGTAATTGAAAAAAATATAATAAATGTAATTTTAAAAAAATCATGTTGGCAAAAAAAAGAATTTGTGAAGATGATAGCAAAGATATGTAGGTTGATAATGATTGTTATCCTTTTAGCTGTGTTTTTTTTTTCCCTGCAGCAATACAGTGAGATGCTCCTCACTGCTCTACTTCTCACCTCTGCATTTGCTGCAGGGATGGCTAGGTAGAACCACCTTTCATGGGATAGGAGAGAAGGAGGAAGGCTCAAGGAGAGAAGGAAGATACAAGAAAGAGGCAGAGAGAAATGGGAGGGGTAGAAGAAAGTGGTCTCAGGAGGCTGCCCCTCAGCTGGGTCTAAGGCTGTCCCTACTAATAAGAGGCTCCTCTCTGGTCATGCTACTGCTAGACTTTCAGAGATGGAGATTCCAACACCTCTTGGACACTGAGGCTGCAACGTTGTCGTGCTGAGAAGAAAAGGGTCAGGTGCCTTAGCTGAAAGTTCTGTGCCAAGAGGAAGCCAAACCGGCAAGACTTTAGTGCTTCACAGATCTGGTGATAAGATGTGATGTCTCTCTAGCTTTTAGACCTTAAGACTCTGGTGTTTATAAATGGCCAAGTCATTACACCCTTTCTTTTCCTTAGATGGCAATTCTATGCTAATAAGGCAGCATGGTAGTGGAAATGAATTGACTTTCACCCTCCTGGAACAAAAAGGGTGAAGGAGGTAGTTTTGTGAAACACAGAAGGATTATCTTCTTATTCAGTTCCTTGCTTGTCCTTGCATTCTATTTTGAGTGACTGGAATAATCAAAGTATCTCCAAAATCTAGTGGAGTAAGGATACCTCCCATGGAGATCTACACGCTGGCTCCATGAGGATTTACACGTAAAACTTTGTATGTACATCTTATTGGGCAGCGTCCAAATCAGCACAATGAAGGGTCCCCCTGATTATCCCGATTACGTAAGTTGTTGTTCAGTCATTTTTCAGTCATGTCTGACCCTTCGTGACCGCATTTGGGGTTTTCTGGGCAAAGATACTGAAGTAATTGACCATTTCCTTCTCCCGCTCATTTTACAGATGAGGACACTGAGTCAGACAGGGTTAAGTGACCTGCCCAGGGTTTACATAAGTAAATAGGTCAATCTATGGAGCAGATAGAGAAATGTGGACTAGATAATAATATAGTTAGATGGATTCAGAACTGGTTGGATGAAAGGACTCAAAGAGTAATTGTTAATTAGTCAATGTTAGCATGGCAGTATATCTCCAAAGGAGTACTTCAGGCATCCATACTGGATCCTGTGCTATTGAACATGTTTATAAGCAACTTGGATAATGATATAGATGGCATACTCATTAATTTTGACATGATACAAAGTGAGAGGGATGGCTACCATACTTGACAACAGAGTCGGTAGCCAAGAAAATCTAAACAAGCAGCAGCACTGGACTAAATCTAATAAAATAAAATTAAATAGGAACAAATGTTTTTTTAATAATACTTTATTTTTTCCCCAAGTACATGGAAAGATCACTTTTAACATTCATTTCAAAACATTTTTTAGTTCCAAATTTTCACCCTCTCTTCTCCCTCCCACTCCCTGAGAAGGTAAGCATTTTGACATAGGTTTTACATATATATATATATATATATATATATGTGTTGTGTGTGTGTGTGTGTGTGTGTGTGTGTGTGTGTGTGTGTATATGTATATGTATGTATATACACACACACACACACACACACACACACACACATATATATACACACACACACACACACACACATATATGCAATTGTGTAAAACATATTTCTATATTGGTCATGTTGTAAAAGACAGACCCCCCCCAAAAAAAAATAATTGTTCAATTGACCAACCTCTTAGGTAGTGCTAGGGTGGGGAAAGAGAAGGGAACAAGTATTTATGAAGTGCCTACTATGTGCCAGGAATTGTGCTAATTGCTTTACAAGTATTATCTCATTTGATAATTAAGATAATTAGATTTGATAGTAGCAAGGGCCCAAACCTGCATCTAAATCTTGCCTCTACCACATATTGCCTAAGTGACTTAGTGCAAGTAACAGAAACCTCTAGAGCGTCAGACCCCAAACCTGTAACAGATGGATAATTATACTTGTGTTTTTTCTATTTCAGAGGGTTGTTATGAAGAGCCATATTTTTAAAGGATGTTAAAAGCTGTATCACTGGGAACCTTTGTTAAATTGTATTGCTACTTTTAGTTCTAATTTGACTTCAGAGTCCTGTGTCTACATGCAGCTTTCGTTCAATGTATATCACATGAATGTTCCATAGCTTGGATTTTGCAATAGGTGATATCTGTGTTCTACCCCTCCCCGGCCAGATCACATACAGAATACTGCATTCATTTCTGGGTACCACATTTTAGAATGGACACTAATAAGCTGAAGAGTGTCTGGAGAAAGACAGCAAAAATGATGAAGGGCCCCAAGGTCATGCCATATGAGGATCAGCTGAAGTTTAATTGGATCTATTTAGCCTAGGGATGAGAAGAAATGGGAGCACTTGAAAGTGGCCTTCAGGTATGGAAAGGGCTGTCAAATGGAAGAGGGCTTACATTTGTTATACTTGACTCTCAGAGAACAAAAAATGGGAGCTGTGGGTGGAGGATGTGAAAAAGCACATTTGGGGGAGAGGGAGGGGGAGGGAGAGGAGTTTTCTAATAATTAGAGCTGTCCAGAAATGGAATGGATTATGTTAAGAGGCAATGTGTCCCTCCTCATTGTTGTTGTTGAGTTGTTCTCAATTGTGTCTAACTCTTCATGACCCCATTTGGGGTTTTCTTGGTAAAGATATTAGAGTGGTTTGCCATTTCCTTCTCCGGATCATTTTACAGATGAAGAAACTGAGGCAAACAGGGTTAAGTGACTCATCCAAGGTCATACAAGTAGTAAGTATTTTGAACTCGTGAAGTTTTCTTGATTCCAAGCCCAGTGCTTTACC
The DNA here is from genome assembly GCF_003287225.1 of Phascolarctos cinereus. Lineage (NCBI taxonomy): Eukaryota > Metazoa > Chordata > Mammalia > Diprotodontia > Phascolarctidae > Phascolarctos > Phascolarctos cinereus. The sequence goes on from NW_027555514.1 coordinate 159,612,328, forward strand.
CACAGTGCCATCTAGCTGCCCTGGAGATTATCAAATAGGGCCTCGGACCCCACTTGGGTCAGGCAGGTTGTAGAGGAGATTGATTCCTGGTCAGGTAGAGTTTTTACTCAATGGATACTGAGGTCTCTAAAAGCTCTGCAATTGTGTGATTTTGCAGCATTTTGACTCTTAAGTAATTGGGTAATTGAAGCAGCAATAGGTGATCGGCTTAAAGCCAGATAAAATTCAAAATCTGGCACTGAATAAAATACTCTTTTTTTCTTTTTGGTGCAGACTTTAATGCTCTGCTTCCTTCAGACTCAGTTTTTGGCTCTCTCTACATTTTCCTCCTCCACAGTGGTTTTCATGTAGGGTATAGATTTGTTTCCAACAGAGCAGTATTTCCATTGAAGTAAAAGGTTGGTATAGATGCAGTCAGTCGCCTAACATTTCTTCAAGCACCAACATATGTCAGGCACTGTGGTTAAGTTCTGGGCAGAGAAAGGCAAAAACCAGCCCCTCCTGTACTCAGGGATCTCACTGTCTAATGGAGGGGCTCACACCTGCCATTTTAAAATCAATATAGGCTAAAGTCAGACTTGTTGTACAAAAAAAACCCCAAACCTTTATGTTAAGACTTCATTACCATGCCTCATCAACACATTTCCCTCAGTACTCATTTACATTTTAAATTCCACAAAATAATAGAGCTTTAGAGCTGGAAAGAACCTGAGAGATAATTTGTTCCAAGCCTCTCATTCTGTGGGTGAAGAAACTTCAGAAGGTTGAGTGGTTTTCCAGAGGGTAATGCAGCTGGTTAATAGTGAAGAAATTATACTGGAAAAGTGTTTCCCAATAAAACATTCCAAAAGTCCATTTTCATTATTCAGGCAATTGACAATTGATTCTAGATTGCCTATGCTAATGGAGGAGAATGGATGCATAAATAATCTAGAGAAACAGATGTTCCAAAAATCATTTATGTTTCGGCTTTGGAGTGTATTTTTGTACTTACATTTGATCCTGTTTGTTTAGAGCATGCTGGAAATTCACAATTTCGACCAAACAGGAGATACTGGAAACTTGACCAGTTTCCCAACCTACCACTTGGCTCAGATGTCTTCTCTGAGTCTGTACCAAGCCCTTTTTCCCCTGTTTGTGATTTCACACTTTTCCCTCTGTTGAAGTAGACAATTAAGTGTTTTCCCATAACCAGGTCTTCAAGGTAGCTAGTAAAAAATAAATAAACAAGAGATAGTAAATTATGTCAGCTTTGGACTTCATTACCTCATCTGATTTACTACAGATACCTCAGACTACTGGGGACTATGGACAAACTAGATAAATCTAATAAAAAATTGACTATGATTATTACTACTTCATCATTCACTAACTGAGCTACTGTCAACTTTTGTTTCCAAATTCAGTTTATCGCTTCTGGATTTTGCATCCTCTCTCCCCGCCCCACCCCCTTCCCTTGAAAGTACAGATCATAAACACTGCTTTAGTCTTCAGAATCAAATACTCATAAAATTGCTTAGGGGGGAGATTGCTGTCGTTATGCATAGCACATGAGTCACAGAAGATCGTAACTCATAGTATATGAGGCACATGATTATATACTTAGCATCATAGAAGAGATTTTAGTTGGACATTTACTCTATTTGCCTCCTTTTACAGATGAGGAAACTGAGGCCCAGTGAGTTTCTTCAGTGGAGACTTTGGATCTGGATTGGAATAGTTGATTGATTTAAATCACTTAATAGAATCAATTATCTTATTTCTCTTTATGGTAAAAAAAAAGGTTCATTCTTCAAAAGTTCATTAATACTATACATAGTGATCACAACTGAGAGATGGAAAGAATCATCACTTAATAGAGGCAAAAAGGAGCCTTAAAAGATACCTGAGGCATAAATTCCTTTTGTAACATCCTTCACTAGTGCTGGGCTTGAAGTCCAACTATCCTGGGCTTGAAGACCTCTGAGAACAGGGAACTTGCTATCTTATGAGGCAGTTCCTTCTATTTTTTAATACCTCTAATTGTTAGGAAATTCAGTCATGGACTGCCTACTACCACAGACCCACTTCAATCTTTGACACCCTGGTATTAGAAAGGAAAGGCTGGCACACCTTGGGGACATGTTAATTAGCAGAACCTCTAACTACATTTACATCCCTTTGTGACCTAAGAAGACCAGCTTATGCCTTGGCTCATTCCCACAATACACATTAGGATCCCTGTTTCCCCTAATGCTGACATAAAGGATTGAATCCCTGAAATGGAAGCATTGTGAAAGGAAATCCCAGAGAGTTACGTCAACTCATAAACATCATAGACATCATAAAGATGAATAAGGATGACACTGCTAGTGTAAGAGCTTCTCTGTAGCTGTGAGATCACTTCTCTGCTAAGTCATAAAGCTACCATTTTGTCACGGTCTATTTACTACCATTCCTCTAGATATGTGGTTCTCAAAGTGTGGTCTGGGGACTCCTAGGATCGATGAGATTTTTTTCAGGAGATCTGTAGGGTCAAAATTATTTTCATAATAATGCTAAGACATTTTAATTTCTAATACGGTAAACGTCAGTGCAGATAACTCACATGAGCAAATGCTTTCTGGGAGGTCCACAGTAATTTTAAGACTGTAATGGCGGGGTGCAGCTAGGTGGTGCAGTAGACAGAGCACTGGCCCTGGAGTCAGGAGGACCTGAGATCAAATCTGGCCGTAGACAGTTACTAACTTGTGACACCGGGCAAGTCACTTAACCCCAGTTGCCGCTGCCCCATCCCGAAAAAAGAGCTTAAAGGAGGAGTAAGACTAAAAAGTTTGATAAACAAAGCTGATGTCTTATCAACAGGATCAACCTCAATGCTGATGATGTCTTAAATCAGAGCAATCAAACGCATAGCTCTCAACATTCCTGTGTGCTCCCTGAGCCAGAATTGTATCCTGTAATTGAGGAATGTTTAACAAAATAAATAAAAATACAGTAATGTGTATAACATTGCATTTTAAAACTGAGTCAATATGCACCCACAGGGATTCTTATGTATGGATTCAGATCCCTTATTTCTATTTGAGTTTGATACCACTATTTTAAATAACTATCATGAGTAAAGTTGTAGCTATTCTAGTATCCTGCCTTTGGATATGTTTTTGACCCTACCGTGTGTGCGTCAGGCTTGTCTCCTGTATGATACTATGTAAAAGCACTTAGCACAGTTCCTGCCACATAGTGGGTGCTATATAAATGTTTATCCCCTTGTCTTCTCCCTTATACTTTCATTAGGTTATTACCTTTTTATTCTGTTTGGTGGAAGAAAATGTCTCCCTCCTGTGGACGTACTTCACATCTTTTCTGCTACCAAAAATTTGGCTCCTGGCTCTTCTGCTATTACCTGTAAGGAGTGTTTTCCTTCCTGTTAGGCTTTGGTGAGCAGTCCTTCCCACCCATGGGCTTTCCCCTGCTGTTCCTGTTCCCTCCTGGCTCCTGCCAAATTCTTCCTTGTGTTGAGTCGAAATTTACCTCCTGCTTACTTACACTCATAGATTCCAGTTCTGCCCTCTAAAGCAAAGCAAAGCAAGTCTAATCTTTCTTCTTCAAGGTGAATCTTCAAATATGTGAGGACCACAATTATGGTGATCCTAATCCTTCTTTTGGCAGCTACATGGTGCAGTGGATAAAGCGCTGATCCTGCAGTCAGGAAGACCTGAGTTCAAATCTAGACTCAGACACTTACTAGCTGTGTGACCCTGGGCAAATCACTTAACCCTATTTGCCTCAGTTTCCTCATCTGTAAAGTGATCTGGTGAAGGAAATAGTAAACCGCTCCAGTATCTTTGCCAAAAAACCCCAAATGGGGCATGAGGAGTTAGACTCAACTGAACAACAACAGTCTTTCTGTTCTCCAGACCAAAAATCCCTAGTTCCTTCAGTTGCTGCTCATACAATATGATTTCCAGTCCCTGTATCATGCTTGCCTTCCTATGAATGCCTTTTAGTTCACCAATGTTCCTTCTAAAATCCAATGCCCAAAGCTAAACAGAGCTTTATTCTAAACACCAAAAGTGAAAGTTCACAGGGTTTGGAAATGATCTTAACTCCGTCTGTAGCGTATCACACCAATGTGATCTGTCTATGGAACATCATAGATCAATGATTATCCTTGCCTATTTTTATCTTCTCCTATTAATAGAGATTAAGACCACATAAGCATTTTTCAGTTATGAAGCCACACAGCTGACTCATAGTGAATTTCCAGTATGCTAAAAACTCCAAATGTCTGTTGTTTTCCTTATCTTCTCCTTGTTCAGCTAAGTTTAAAAAAACCCTTAAAATTCAAGAATATAAATGTATTCCTATAAATTATCATTTTCTTAGCTTCAACCTATCAATAGCCTTTTGAGATCTTTAGGGATCCCCAATTAATCATCCACATAGTAACTATCCCTTCAAGCTCTGCACAATCCCATTATCTGAACAACATAGTGTTATCAATTCCTTTATCTAAGTCACTGATAATGTCGAACCAAGCTCTGCAGGATTTCACTGGAGAATTTCTATGTTGGCATAGTTCCATTCACCACCAATCTTTGGGTCTAGTCATGGTACCATTTTTCAATTGATCTTTGTTGTTGTGGACTTCAGTTGTGTCCGACGCTTCATGACCCCATTTGGGGCTTTCTTGGCAAAGATACCAGAGCAGTTTACCATTTCCTTCTCTGGCTCATTTTACAGATGAGGAAACTGAGGCAAACAGGGTTAAGTGATTTGCCCAGGATCACACAGCTAGTAAGTGTCTGAGCCTAGATCTGAACTCAAAAAGATGTCTTCTTGACTTCAGGCCTGGCACTTTATCTACTGTGCCACCTAGCTGCCCTTCAATTGTTCTTCTACCTGCATTGTCATACTGAGAAGGCAGCTAGATGGTTGGTACAGTGGATAGAGTGCTAGTCCTGGAGTCAGAAAGACCTAAGTTCAAATCTGGGTCCAGATACTAGCTGTGTGATCCTCGGCAAATCCCTTAACCCTGTTTGCCTCCGTTTCCTCTTTTGTAAAAAGAGCTGGAGAAGGAAATTGTAAAGCACTCCAGTATCTTTGCCAAGAAAACCCCAAATGAGGTCATGAAGAGTCGGGCAGGACTGAAATAACTGAACAACAACAAAATCATCCCAATCATATTTTTGTCCACAAGAACATTATGAAAGACTTTACCAAATGCCTTCTGGGGTTTATTTTTCATAATATCCACTCTTTACATATTGAAAACAATGATTTGGAATATATATATATATTTAAATCCTAGGCGAAATTAGCTAACAATTTTAAAAAATTTAATTCTCTTCTTCTTCACTCTGATCTGGTTTCTGTGTCCCTCATTTTTTTGGTGTGTAATATTTCTGGCTTGAACTAGTCTTCTCTAAGAGCCCTTCCAAATTGAACATTCTGTAATTCTGTGATTACTCAGAGTTTTGTCTTGCACTTGTATGTTATCAAGTGGTGGAGTTTCACAAGAATATCAGAACGGGGCTGTCCCTGTGCCACCCGTGGAATTTCTTATTATAGGGACAAGCTTTCCTGGTTTGGTTTCAAGATTTCCTGGATGAATTTATTCTTAATCTTCACAGACCCTAAGAGTTCTGGATTCATAGTCAGAGAACTTGGGTTTGAAGCCCAACTATGATATATAATCAGGAGTAAGTCACTAAGCTCTGAGCCTCAGTTTCCTCATCTGTAAATAGGAATAATATCATTTTTAGTACTTACCTAACAGGTCTCAACAAATACTTGTAAACCTGGAAAATGTCATATAAAATTTAAGTTAATATCATCATCATATCATTCTTTGTCCAGAGCCCCCTTTCCAGAATTCCAGTCTCCCCACAGAGGCAGGCAATACCTCTTAAGGTTCTCTACATTCTTTATGGTACAACCTGCAATTAAAATAAATGCCCTCCTGGCCAAGGAGAGATAAGCATGGAGCAATCCAACTAAAAGAAATGTCCTCGTAATGGGGTAAGATGTAAGTTTGTCATGCTATGTGAAAGCAGGTTTTTATTGGACTTTTACTTCTGCATAAAACCCAGAGAATTGTGAGTTTCCTTGTTATTATTACCAGTAAATCAACATACTTTCTTTTGTTCACCCTACTCAGGATTACTTCTATTAATCCATTTTACTAGGTTAAGAATGTGTCTGTACGTCCAGATTAAAAACTGAGAAATTTAATCAATTATTCGAATATTTGGAAGTGTCTGTACACCTTCAGATCCATTTAGAGGCTCTGCCCAAACACAGGTTTACCTTTTTTTTTTAAAAGAGAGATGAAAAGATTTATAAGGCTCAGGTAAACAACATACCTTTCTTTAAGGCCTGCTATTAATTCCCTTCAGGGCCACTGCTTAATTTCTTTGATGCCCCAATCATATGGGCATTTCTTATTTCGAAGATTAGTACATTGATCCATTCTTTTTTTTAACTCCATAGCTTGTAGAGAATAGTGTCAAGATAGTTAAGCTTATTCTCTTTGCTACTAAGTGGTCAGCAGTTATCTCTCGCTCTAGGGAAATGTCCTGAGACTCTCTGCAAGGCTTTATTGTTTGACCTTTTGGCCACTGTAGGATAGTGAGCTCTGTGGTGTCCCAGTGGTAATTTATTGGTATGCCAGGGCCCCAGTGTGACCTGGGAAATGATCGAGCATTGAAGGTAGCTGCTTGAAATGAAGAATAGCATAAAATGCAATTGATGATGCAAAGAGTTTGTTCAGACAATGGAGCCTGTTTGCAAAATTTATTGACTGGTGTTTTTATTTTAGTTGGAACTGAAATACTTCTTTGGAGTTTGGTTGAATTAATTCTGTAGTTCTGTAGTGAGAAAGGATAATTAGATTGTTTCGGCTCTGGATTCTCGCACTTTGGGAGATGGGAGGAAATCTATTCTGTCTGTGTGTGCGACTCCTTTGGAAGACACCCTTTTGACCAAGGGGCCCCTTCTCTGATCCCAGGCCATAAACTAGGCTTTTGTTGCCTGTGAAAGTCAACGTTCTATAGATTACTGGGAGGCTTGGGGGAGGAATAGTTACTTTTATTGGAGTGCAACCTTTCCACAACCTGTCCACAATGTCCATTTTTCCTGGTGTTTGGGGGCAGGATAAGTCTACTCTGGGAGGCTCTTAATAGCAATGATTTCAGTGCACAAGGGCTGGCTTTATAAATATGTGAAGTAGGAAACTACTTGCCTGTCATTTGAAGGAATACAAGGTCAGGGGTATTGGGGGAGGTGCAGTGGGTGGAATGAAAAAGACTCGAGTTCAGCCCCTGTCTCAGACACTTACTAAAGTTATACAACCCTGGGTAGGTCACTTAATCTTTGCTTGCCTCAGTTTCTGCATCTATAAAATGGGGATAATAATACACCTAGCTCATGGTGCCATTGTGGGAATCAAATGAGATAACATGTAAAGTGATTGACAGTCTTTAAAGTGCTAAATACGTGTTAATGATTATGATTATTTATTCCCAAATACCAATTGCATCATTTATCATTCCAGTACTAAAGCTTCATGTCATTGGATTTTGTTCTTCAAGAGTCCCTTCCTTAAAAGACAAATTCCTCATTGGAGGTGTTATATTTTCTCAGCTTTATCCTCATGTATCAGCTAATACTGAATCAGAGCTCAGTTGGCAGGCAGCCAAATAAGAGAATATAGGATAAGTGTTTCCAGGTAGGGAGCGCCAGAAAGGAGAAAAGTGTAGAGAAGGTGGAAGGTAGGATGGCATATGTATGAGCTTCATGAAGGCAGGGGACTATATTTGTATCTTCCTCAGAATCTGCCCCTGTGCACATGTCTGTAGAGTGAATGCATGAGCAAATGAATGAAACTTACCTATTTCACACTTGCCTAGGACTAATTATGCCTAATGGGTCTAATTTTAATCTTTTCTGCAATTCTCTCAGAAGCAAACAAGGAAATTGTCTAAACCAATATCTGTGTGCTGCCGGCTGTAGGAGAGACATTTTTGGAGGCTGAACATCAATTTGATTCCATTAAGATATAGGAAAAGATAAAGAAAAAGAAGTTTCCTCTGAAGGAATATTTGTTCCTGGGCATGGTGAGGGAAGGGGAAAATGTTCTCTTGTCCTTTTTTTTTTCTCCACAGTGGATGGGTGGGAGAGGCCTGTGATTTCTAAGATATAGCAAGTTGTTGCTGAGGAAATTCTCCCCATGCCCCCCGCCCCATGCAGATCTCTAATTACTTTGCAACTCTGTCTTATAGAGTTGTGTGATTGGTTCAGTACTTTGTCCAAGGTCACAAAACCCTTATATATCAGTGGCAGGATTGAAGCCAGATCTTCCTGATTCTTAATCTGGTTCTCTATCTACTACTCCACACTGCCTATCTCTTTCCACCTAGGAGGTGGAAAACATGTTTGTGCTACAAATAAACAAGTAATCCAAAATCACTTGATTCTTCTCCCCACCCCAGACAGCAGGCTAGTGGTACAATTATGTGACCCACATTTACTGTCTTTGAAAGAACTGGCTGACTCTTCTGTGAGTCTCATATAATACAGTATAATATTCTAATCCATTAATAGGAGGACTTGAAGAGATTCAAGTTTCATGCAGAAGTATTGTGTATAGGGACAGGTAGGTGGCACAGTGGGTACAGCACCGGTCTAGAATCGGGAGAACCTGAGTTTAAATGTGCCCTTAGAGACTTATTAGCTGTGTCATCCTAGGCACTTAACCCTGATTGCTTCCAAAAAAAGAAAAAAAGTATTGTGCATATAACCACCAGGTAGTACTTGCAAGCAAGACAGGCTGGTCTGTCAATCATGCCCCGGGCAAGAGAACCTCTCTGAGCAGGACTGAACAAGTACCTCCCTCTGTCTTAATGGGAGTAGGGGTATGGCTTTCTTTTCAAGCCTACTATCCCCATATCCTACTGTGCCTGTTGTGGAGAAGTAATGAAAAATGCATATTCAGCATTCACTCATAGACTGGGAGGATGTGGGAAATTAGCTTGTTTTTTCAAACCTGAATTTTAGGGGGTTTTGCCAGTCATGTAACCATTTAATATTTGTCTTCCTATCTTCAATTACCTTTGCCCTAATGGTTCTGCCAACAGGTTCAGTCACTGTCACATCCGGACCAAATTTTCCTGTTTCTAAAACAGGGAATGGCTTCTTTTCCTTTCATCTAGATGCATGAGCACTAAATCAGCTATGACACACAGCTTAGACTTTCTGCTGGCTCACTAGGACTTTTTATGGTATAGCCATGAAATCTAACTGAAAATAACAGATAAGGAACAAACCAGCTTGCATCCTCAGCTATTTTGACTAGCAATCAAGAAGAGAGTGATTAGTTTTGCTAGGAGGTAAAAGGGGTCACTGAATTAGTCTGGACCCTCTGGAAGGCTGTTGAGACCCTGACAATCCATGGATTTGCTTCTCCTGCCCCGATCTCAGATTACAGCCCAGGATAAATCCCAACCCTATGCTGGGTTCTCATGTCTTATCTTGTCCAGTTTCCCCAATCACATCATGTAGGTGTCTTTTCACTTGAAGTGGCCTTTTTCTCAATTATGTTTGTCCTTGTTGCTCTGTATTTTTTTCCTGTGAGCCTCTGCCCAGAGTTAGGTTAGTAGCTAGTCTACCAGCAGGTCAAGTCTGAGGCTCCTTGGAGGTTAGGGAATGCTAGAGGAAAATTGTTGGTTATCAAACAAACCTTTTGGGTAGAGCTCGACAGATAGATCACATAGCTAGCATTTATATAGTGCTTTAAGGTTGGTAAAGTACTTCATAAATATTATCTCATTGGATCATCACAACAACCCTATAATGTAAATGCTATTATTACTCCCATTTTGCAAATGGAACTGAGTCAGATAAAGGTTAAGTGACTTGCCTAAAGTCACACAGCCTATAAGTATCAGAGGTCAGATTTGAGCTCAGGTCTGTATGATTTAAAGTCCAATAATCTATCCACTGGGCCACCTAGCTGCCTGTGTTTTGAGTCACAGGCTAAACATCGCTTAGTTGGGCATTTGATTTTTAAAAAGTACAGTTTACAAGGTTCTTCCATTTGTTGATGCTGTTTGTACTCAGTCATTTTCAGTTGTGTCCAACTCTTCATGACCCCATTTGGGGTTTTCTTGGCAAAGATGCTGGAGTGCCTTGCCATTTCCTTCTCCAGCTCATTTTACAGGTGAGGAAACTGAGGCAAACAAGGGTAAGTGACTTGTCCAGGGTCACACTGCTAGCAAGTATCTGAGATCAAATTTGAATCAGGAAAAAGGGTCATCCTGACTCCAGGCCTAGCGCTCTATCCCCTGTGCCCCATTTAAATTATCTCTTCCATTTATATTGCCTCAATTGCTTCGAGTCAGGTAGGCAGAATAGGTATGATTTTTTGCATTTTAAAGATGAAGAAATAGAGGCTCAGAAAAGTAAAGGGATTTTTCCAAGCTGGATCTCACCGCCATTAATTAGATAATCACAAAATCTCATAGGATGTTAGATCTGGGAGTGACTCAAGGAGATTGTCTGGTTCAATCTCTTCTTTCTACAAATGGTAAACCTGAAGGCAGAGGGGTGAAGTAGTTATATGGGTTAGGAGAGCAAAGTTAGGCAGCCAGTCATCTAGCATTTATTAAGCACCTACTGTGTGCCAGGCATGGAGCTTAGCGCTGGGGATACTAAGAAAGAGAAAAGACAGTGTCTGCTCTCAAGAAGCTCACAGTCTAATAGCAATCTTTCCAATAAAAGCTGTTATCTTACTTGTTGTCATCAACTATTATTATCATTTTGTCATTTTTCCTAAGTCCCATATCTTTGTGCTATGGAAAGGGGATTCTGGCATGTTTTTTTAAATATCTGAATAATTATAAATTAATTTTTAAAGATATGCACAGTGGTGAACACAGGCTTAGCCATATACTTCTCATGCTAGGGAGCAGATCTGACTTTGAAATGCAGAATTATGTTCATATTCAATAATGGAATCTTTTTATTTTTTTAAGCAGGGCTTACTGAGCTGGGTTGATAATTAGGCTGCATTGCTGATAAAGAACCCAAACACACAGGAGTTTCAAATGATTTCACAGCTGATTTATATGCTCAGAGTATAATTAGCAACATGTAATTTTTCTTGCCAGATTGATTCTCATTTAAATATTGAAAATATGTCATTTAAAAATCATTTCATACTTTGCTGATGAACTGAAATTGAAACATTAGATCCATATGGTTTCTCCATCCTGATGGATGAGAAACAATTGTCTTGTCTCCGAGGAATGTGGGGGGTGGTATAACTAATGGAATCTCATAGTTGGAAGGGTCCTCAGAGGCCAGCCTGTACCTGACCAAGAATCTGTCTTACAACATTGCTGAAACTTTTGTTTGAACACCTCCAGTGAGGGGGAACTCATTACTTCCCTAGGGCAGCTCTTTCCTTGAGCAGCATTCTGGATAGTTCTAGCAATGAAGAAGGTTTTCCCTTCATTAAATTGAGATGCACTTCTCTGAAGCTTCTAGCCATTGTTTCCAGTTCTTCCCTCTGAGATCATCTGTTGTTTTTTTCCCCACATAACAGCCCATTTTAAAAACCTTGAAGACAACCATAATCCTCACCCCTGCAACCAAGTCACTGCATCTCCCAAATCCAGGTATTTTCACTGGTTATTCTTCACATCTATTCCTCCTCATCTCCATCTCTTAGCTTCTTTCAGGTCTCATCCAAATTCCTGCCTTCTGTAATAAGACCTTAGTACTTTCCCTTTGAGTCTACCCCTAATTTATCCTGTATTTAACTGGTTTGTACACAGCTGTCTGCATGTTGGCTTCCCCATTACACTGTGAGCTCAATGGGAGGAGGGACTGGTTTTGTTTCATTTTTTTTGCCTTCTTTGTATCCCCCAGCACTTAGCACAGTGCCTGAAACACAGTAGGCACTTAATAAATGTTAGTTGATTGACTCTTCCAGTGAAGCATCCTCAGTTCTTCCAGTCATGTGACATGGTCTCCAGTCTCTTCGCTATCCTAATTACCCTTCTCTGGGCATACTCCATATTCTGAATGCTCATCCTAAAATGTATCACACAGAAATGATCACAGTATGCCAGATGTGTTATGACTAGGACAGAATAGAGTCAAAGTGTCACTTCCATGATTCTGAATACTGTGTCTCTCTATGAAATCTAAGATCACATTATCTTGGCATAAGTGCCATCTCACATTGTTGGCACATTTTGAGTTTTCATTCCACTAACCACTGCCACCCTCCTCTCCCAGTATTTTCTTGCCTACCCTGTTTTTATTTGTGAAGACGCAACCGAAACGTAAAACTTTCTATTTATTCCTATATAATTTCGTCTTATAAGATTTGGATTGTAAACATGGTACACAAACTTCAGAGACTCCAAGCTGCTTCTTGGCACCCAGATAAATTTGTCAATGTCTTTAAAAGTTGGCGTCCCACTTGGTAAAGATGCTTTAGTTGTGGTCTTACCATCACAGAATATGTTAGTACTATTGCTTCCCAGGATCCTGAAGTTTAGAATATCATGGGAAATAATGTCTCTCACACAGTACGTGAGAGGCTCTAATGTCATTGTTTGAAATCATGAGAAGGGAACTCTCCTCCAACAACCTTCTCCTCATTCCAGTTCTCAGCATCATCACTACTGTCCTTCTTCCTTTCATTTACATAGAAACATATTTCCCAATTCCCTCATGAGACTAATCCCACCACTCAGGTCCTTGATCCCATTCCCTTCTGTTTTCCTCCAGGACCTTGATTCAACAGTCATACTCACTCTGTCATGCATCTTCTATTTCTCCCTCTCACTTGACTCTTCTCCATTTCCCTCTGTGAACGAGTTCCAGTCGCTCCAGTCCCAACAACAAAAACACCACATCCAAACAATCCTTTGATCTCATTTGGTTACCATCCTGTTCTTCTCCTCTCTTTTATTGCCAAACATCTTGAAAAAGTTATCCTTCTTCCTCTGCTTCCACACCACTAACTCTCTTCATTTTCTTGCATTTGAGTTTCTGTGCCCACTACCTTCTTGACACTGCTCTCTTACAGCATGGCCTTTTAATCACCAAAAACAATGCCGTGATTATTTGCTTCCATTCCTCCTGACCATTCTCTGCCATTTGACACCACTCCTCCATAGTCTCACCTCCCTTGAATTCCAAGACACAACATTGACCTGGTTCTCCTCTGGTAATTACCTCCAATTTATCTAGCTTTATATAGCTTGTTTGGAAATAATTGTTTGCACAGTGTCTTTCCCATTAGATTGTGAGTTCAGAAGAGCAGGAGGCATGTTGCCTTTCTTTGTATCCTCAGCACTTAGCATAGTGCTTGGTATACAGTAAGTGCTTAATATGTGCTTACTGATTGACCAACTCCTACCATTAACTGTACCTTCTATGCTTCCTCTGGCTCTTTTGCCATTCTTTGAGCCCTATTCCTTAAGGTTCAGTCGTTAGCCTTCTTCTCTTACTGTACTTTCTCCCCCAGTTAATTAATTCACTCCCATGACTTCAACCATCACCTCAATTCAAATGCCTCCCAGATACCTATCTCTAGCCTTGACCTCTCTTCTGAGCTCCAAGCCCATATCTCAAACTATTTCCAAGATACTTCCTCCTGAATGTCTCACCACTATGACCTCACATTCAACGTATCCTTAACTTAAGCATAATCTCTCTCTCTCTCTCTCTCTCTCTCTCTCTCTCTCTCTCTCTCTCTCTCTCTCTCTCTCTCTCTCTCTCTTTCCCTCTCTCTCTCTCTCTCTCTCTCTCTCTCTCTCTCTCTTTCTAAGTCTGCTCTTCCTTCTGACTTTACTACTTTTTTAATTGTACCAGAATTTCCACATTCTCCTATGTTGGGAATTCTTCATAGAATTGAATATTTAAAAATGGAAAGGACCTTAGCAATCATTTAATCCCATCCCCTCATTTTACAGATGAAGAAAATGGAGGTCCAAGAGAGGTTAAGTGACTTACCCATGGACCCTCATCAAGTATGTGCCTTAAGCCAGACACAAACCCAGGTCTTCCTAACTCTAAGCCTAACTCTAATTGTTGCATCACATTGCTGGTTACCAAGTCCTATCAGTTCTACAGTAATACTACAATATCGTGCACATCCCTCTCCTCCTCTGTATTGCCGAGGCTACTACCCTAAATACAAGCCCTGATTACCTCCTGACTGGACTATTGCAATAGTCTCCCAATAGATCTTCCTGCCTCCACCCTCTCTCCTCTCCAAACCTTCCTTAATACAATTGAAAGACAAATCTTACTGATTCTGTGCCTCTTCTCTGATTAAAAATCATCAGTGGTTCTATAACAAATAAAGTTTAAATTCCTTTGCCTGGCATTGAAAGTTCTCCACAGGGGTAGCTAGGTTGCACAGTGGAAAGAGCACCAGTCCTGAAGTCAGGAGGATCTGAGTTCAAATCCAGCCTCAGACACATAACATTCATAATCTGTGCGACCCTGGGCAATTCACTTAACCCCATTGCCTAAAAAAATTTTAAAAAAATGAAAAAAAGGTTCTCCACAGTCAGGAACTACCCTGTCTTTCCATTCTGATCTCTCATGACTCCCTACCACACATACTATGTGCTAGTTACTTTTCCCTTGAACATGCCCTGTTTTATCCCATTTCATGTTTTATTCCTATTGTTCCTTTGACCTGAAATGTCCACTCTTCATAATGTACTTCTGTCGAACACACACTTCAAAACTAATATCCTGGTTTCTCCAGTCAATGATGATTCTCTGTTCTCTCCAAAACCCAACCTCACAAAATAATCTCTTTCCATCTTCTCTAATGTACTTATCATGAATAATGTGTATTATTGTCAGCTAGGTAGCTCGGTAGACAGGGTGATGGTCCTGGAGTCAGGAAGGCCTGAATTCAAACGTAGCCTCAGACATTTACTAGCTGTGTGACCATGGGTGTCACTTAACCTCCATTTGCCTTAATCCATTGGATAAGAAAATGCCAAAACACGCTGCTATCTTTGCCAAGAAAACCCCATAATGGGGTAACAAAGAATTGGACACAACTGAAACACTAAAAAGCAAAAATATTCCACTGTTCATTCATATTGAACTTTTGATAAATTAAAATTTTATTTTGCATGTGAAATATTATCTGTGTGGAATAGGTTACTTCCTGTTCCATACAATTGAGTTTTTGGACCCAGACATAGACATTGACATTTATTCTTCATATTTACCTGGTTAGTCACAGAAGTAGGTGCCAGACTCCATCTCCTCAACTCCTAAGCTGGTTGTCTGTCTACCACTTTTCCTCATAAGAATTACAAAATCTCATAGTCAAATGCATGTCTAATTGGAGGAATTTGAGGCAGCATAACAAAGTGAAGAATTTAATGAAATTAGAGTGGGAAAAAACAGATAGCTAGGCCAGGGTTCTTTACATTATTTTCAAGTCAAGGCACCCTTGGATAGTCTTATGATAGCTATAGGCCCTTTCTCAGAATAACATTTTGAAATACATACATTTAAACATATAAATATGTAATTTAAATACATAAATACATATACTTAAATACATAAATAAATACATTTAAATACATAAAATAAAACATACAGGACCACAAAGAAAATCAATTATATTAAAATATAGTTATTGAAATATTTTTTTTAAAAATTCAAATTTTTAATGAACCCAGAGTTGAGAACTCCTGATCTAGAAGTATGCAGGCTTCCTGATTCAACTTAAGGTAAACCCTAAAAGCATTTTACTTACTCTAGTCCTTTGAGTTAGGTAGGAAAGAAGGCATAGCACTTTACCCATTGCACTAATAGGTAGCATATTATTATCATTTTACAAATGGTCTTCTAAATTCGGTTCCAGCATTCCACTGTGTTTCACTGCCTGTCTTTAAGAGTGTTATGTAAGGCTGTGTAGCCACGTATTCGCTGGGTAGCCACAGAGGCTCCTGATTCAAGTCCAGGAGAAAGCAGTGAAATTTTGAGAGACTATCATGGCAGAATGGAAAGAGCCCTAGATTTGGAATTAAAAACCTGGGTTTGAATTCTGTGTGATCTTGGACAAGTAACTAAATTTTTCTAGACCTCATTTTCCTTATCTATAAAATGAGGTTGATGTTTGATCTTGAAGGCCCTTTCTTTTGGAAAAATGTTACAGATTAATGATAGGATGAACATGTAAAATGAAAATCCATTTTACTCATTTGGAAGGAGAATTACAGACATGGTTTTTCCAAGGCTTGGTTTTTGTGGTTTCCATGTCCTTTAGGGTTTTCTAAAATAAGGATGATAAATTGTGTCTTGTTAACACTGGACAGTTGCATCCATCAGTAGGCCGAAGACTGAAGACCAAATTGATGTGAATTACTGGAACATAAGGTCTGGAAGCAAAACAGAGGGGAGCTGCCATCCAGAATTTTCAGGGTGATGGTTATGGGGCAGTCATGGATGGAAGCCTAGATTGACAGCTGTGGCTTGGATTCCAATTGCAAAGGCTGTCCAGGTGAAAATCCTCATATGGTTCATTTACTACAAATATTGCTACAATTAGAGCCAAGCTTGTGAGCAGGCAAAGGAAAAGATAGCTTCTATAGTATCATTTCAGGGAGTCCAGCATGCTTACTCAATCCCCTCCACTACTGGGCCACCTAAACCTAAATGTCACCAATACCTGAAATTCCACAATTATATTAATGACCTTCTGGGGCATCAAGGTGGCACAGTAGATAGAGCACTGGGCTTAGAATCAGAAAGACTCATCTTCCTGAGTTCAAATCTGGCCTCAGAAACTTACTAGCTGTGTGACCCTGGGCAAGTCATTTAATCCTATTTGCCTCAGTTTCCTCATCTGTAAAATCAGCTAGAGAAGGAAATGGCAGACCACTCCAGTATCTTTGCCAAGAAAACCCTAAAATGGGGTCATGGAGAGTCAGACATGATTTAAACAACTGAACGATAAAGAAGAGTAGCCTTCTGGTTGATAAAAAAGCTGGGCTGGAATAGGGGTGGAGGGGTAACATTAGCTCTTGTCAGTCATCCACACCTTAGAGTGATTGAATTCATTGGATGTTTTTCTTGAGAATAAATTTTTTGGAGGTAGCAGGGATTGGAGACAAGAGTCAGTAACTAGTAATTTTGAAGCCTAGGTAAAGTTTCACTAAAAAGTCCCTCAAATCAACTTTGTTGGACATAGCCACCTGGGGAAAGGAGAAAGCCTTGGACACAATGCCTTAGGGGCAAACAACTCCCACATCCCCATGATATCATGAGAACATTTGTGAGAAGCTGCTATTTGTGGTGGTGGAGGGAGGGGGAAATAGTACCTGGTCAAAGCAGAAAGAGCTTGCCTGGGATGCACAGGATCAGGTATTTACAGTTAAGAGGGGCCTTGATATATCTGGTCCTCTCTCATTTTCTATCTGAGGATACCAAGGCCCAGAGAGTTTAAGTAATTTGCTCCATCTCACACAGGTAGTAACTGGCAGAGCTGGGATTTGAACCCAGGGTTCTCTGACTTCATGTCCGCAGCCACTGAAGGGGTAGAAAGAGGAAGGAAATCTGTTATTTGGTAGATGCCTCATTGAACTAGTTTTTATTGCCAATAGATGCAAAAGCTCCATTGTTCCTACACCACTGAAGGAATATAAGTGGTGTTCACCTATTCTCTATTTTGGTGCTTTGATGCAAACCTAGTAGCTATGCTCTGGTTATAACTCTGGGCTAAGGGAAGAAAGCATGAAGATCTTAGGGTTCAGACCTAAAGGGACCTTAATGCTCATATTGTTTATTTCCCTCACTTTACAGATGAGGAAACTAAAACCTGAAGGGATTTGTACAAAGTAATAAGTGGGAGAGACAGGATTTGGACCTGATTCCAAATCCAGAACTCTTTCCATTATATCCCAAGAACGTATTAGCCCTGTGATCCTCAAAATAACTCTGTGAGATGGGTAGTGTTGGGCTATCCAATAGGTACCCCAAGCCCTTGGGTGCCCTGTGCCCTCAGGGTGAGCTGTCCTCCTTCCATTCCAGTTCTGAGAACAGCAGTCTAAGAAGAGATCTCACAGTCAAGGGGGGGTGTGGAGAGGGGAAGATATTGTTGTTACATTCCTAGGGTCTCCGTGGGGTAAATTTTCAATCTTTTTCAAAACTGGGAAAGCAGGTAGGTAGAAGGTAAAAGGTGATTAAGCACAAAAGAGTTAATTTTGGGGTCAATGAGCAGAATCATTAGAATGGAGTAAGAGTGAACAAAGGGCATCCCATGACCATACAAAACTTTTCTTCTTAAATCTCTCCCCACTCCATCCTATCCTCCACCCAGCTATCAAAGTTATCTTTCTAAAGTATACATCTGACCACATCACTCCCCTTATTTGATAAACTTCAATGGTTCCCTATCAACTCCAAGGTCAAATATAAAATCCATTTGGCATTCAAAGCCTCTCATAATCTTGTCTCCCCTCTGGAACCTTTCCAGTCTTACTATACCTTACAACTCCCTTCCACATGCTCTGTGATTTAGTGACCCCCTTACCGTTAAATAAGCCTTTCCATCTTCCAACTCTGGGAATTTTCATTGGCTGTCTCTAATATATAGAATGCTTAATATTAACCAAAATTTGCAGGAGGAATAATAGCCCTTAGTCACAAATAATAAAAAGGAAATAAAAAATTCCCATAGCAATATCTTTAGAAATGATCTCAAGTAGGGACTACCTTGTGAAATCTCTAAGCATATTAAATTCTTCTGGCTAAAGAGATGCTAAACTACTTAGAATAAACTACCAGAAGATATTTTGTATCCATTTGAGTGGGAAGAATAGTGACAGATTTGTTTGTAAGATAAGATATGTAGGGGAAAATAATTCAAACTATTCTTCTAGAAAGACTATTAGTTATAATACATTATCAGTACCTAAAAGTCACTGTAGATTCTCTCCAGATAAAGGCTAGTATACAGCTATTGTTCATAGTCCTATAAAATGCTGGACACTCAGGAAAAACATATTTGCTTTTAGAGTTTTGCATAGACTTTTTTCTAGTTCCTAGTCTGGGCTTGGTGATCAGTACACAAAGTGAGCTTCTGGGGAAGAATCACCAACTTTAGCAAACATTCGTGGAATTTTGTTGTGCTTCAGGGTAGGGTAAGACTCATTCCCCACCCTTAAGGAACTTATTTCTAGAAATAACAATTCAAGGTAGCCTATATTAATTTCTATATCCTCACAGAGGCGTTTAGGAGACATCATGCCACAGGGCAAAGAGCAGTATCTGGAGATAAAAGACACCACTCTTGGCTGCCTAAATGATCTTGATAAGCTTATTTAGCTTTCCCAGTTACCAAGGCGGTTGAAGTGAGTGGTTCTCTAAGTCAGGAATTCTAATTAAGTGTCTGCACTAAGTCTGGCACCAATGTGATGAGCAGTGGGGTAGGGAAGAAGACCATACTGCTTAATAAGGGGTAAACAAGAACAGGTTAGAAACTGATTGGCTAACTCTTAAGCTACCTAATACTTTCATTCAATTACAAAGAACATTTATTTTGTTCATCTTTGCAGCTATGTATAGAACATAAATATGAAAGAATATTAGCCAGATGATGATTTATCCCTGCACTCTTTCTATCTGAATTCCATCAGGTTAAGAAGAGTGAGATAGTAACTTACATCACATTTATATTACATTACAAAGCACTTTCCTCACAATAACGCTAGGTAGTGCAATGGATACTCAATTGAAAAAATATAGCATCCCTATAAACTAAATTCATAAGAAACTGAATTTACAACCATCTAAATTACCATGGGGATGAGATGGAGAGAGAGAAGGGAGAGAGAGGACACAGAGAGGGAGAGAGAGAGAGAGAGAGAGAGAGAGAGAGAGAGAGAGAGAGAGAGAGAGAGAGAGAAGAAATTAAGTTAATAAATTCATTTAAAGAAATACATACTTGTTATCTGACAGATGTTTGAACTTCCATCTACCCACAATTAACCAAATTATATAGCAAACTGTCCCTGGTCTTAGAGGTCCTGGTGACTTCACAAGTTGTTAAAGAAATATTTTTAAGTACTTACTATATATCATGTGCAACAGCTAGGTGGGTAGAGTACCTGGCCTGAAGTCAAGAAGATTCATCTTCCTGAGTTCAAATCTAGCTTCAGACACTTATTAGCTGTACGACCCTGGGCAAGTCACTTAACTTCTGTCTGCCTCAGTGTTCTTAACTGTAAGTTAAAGATCATAATGGCACCTACCTTACAGAGCTGTTATGAATATCAAATGAATTAACATATGTAAAGCATTTTGCACAGTGCTTGGCTCATAGTATATGCTTAAGAAATTCTTGTTCTTATGCCCAAAGGGCTATAAAACTGTGATACCCCTTGATCCAGCAATACCACTTCTAGGTCTGTATCCCAAAGAGATCATACAAATGGGAAAAAGACCCACATATACAAAAATATTTATAGCAGCTCTTTTTGTGGTGGCAAAGAATTGGAAATTGAGGGGATGCCCATCAATTGGGGAATGACTGAACAAGTTGTGGTATATGAATGTAATGGATCTATTGTTCCATAAGAAATGATGAGCAGGCAGAATTCAGAAAAACCTGGAAAGATGTACAAGAACTATTTTCTGAGTGAAGTGAGCAGAATCAGGAGAACATCATATACAGCAGTAGCAACAATTGTGCGATGACTAACTTTGATAGACTTAGCTCTTTTTAGTCATGCAAGGATCTGAGACAGCTCCAAAAGACTCATGATAGAAAATACTATCCATATCCAGAAAAAGAACTGTGGAGTCAGAATGCAGATCAAAACATACTATTTGCACTGTCTGTCTTTTTTTTGTTTCTTTTTTTCTTGTGATTCCTCCCATTGATTCTAATTCTTCTTTACAGCATGACTAATGTGAAAATATATTTAATATGAATGTATATGTAGAGCCTGTATTAGATTGCATGCCTTCTTGGATGGGGGAGAGTGGGAGGGGGAGATAATCTGGAACTCAAAAGTGAATGTTGAAAACTGAAAATAAATTAAAAAAAAGAAATTCTTGTTCTATTCTCCTATTTTCCCCCTCTCCTTCAGTGCAACCTCTGAATTTTATAGATAAAGAAAATAGGGCAAAAAGAAGTGAAATATTTCACTTCAAAAAGAAGTGAGATATTTTGTTAATATCACTTAAGAATTAGTGGCCCAGATAAAGTAATAATCCACATTTCCTGACTCTTAGCACAGGGCTCTTACCAGTATAGTATACTTCCCCTGGAGAAAGATGAGGACTCAAATAAATGGAAACAAAGCAACTGAATAGTTTAAAAATATTTATATTCTCTTCTTTGTTCCCTGGCAATAAAAAAATTTTCTAAGTAATAGGAAGCTTACTAGTTTGCACTTGAACATCATGATGAATAGGGTATTATTACAAATGGAAAAGCAAATAGAGATACACTAAAAACGCATTATCTTAATCTCTGGCAATTTATTTCTATGGCTGGATTATAGCAAGCACAATTAATTGAGTCCCTTAATTTGACTAGATTTCTGATTGAGATGTATACATAAAAGAGACCAGGAGCTTGACTGCTCCATTGGCCTACAATGGCAGCTAATTAAGTGAGGAAATGATACCTTATTGTCACCCACAGCAATCTGCCTCTTGACATTAATGATACAGTTATAGGAAATAAGCCCATTCCAGGGGATCAAAAGTTATTTGAAATTCTGTGCATATGCTTCAGAGAGAGAAAAAAAAAAAACCAGAGGCCTTCGAATAATTAAAGCCATCAATATGCACCACACAGATTTGAAAGGGTATAATATTTCTTGCCCATAAAAATGAAGATACCCAGTACAATTCGGTTATCTTGGTCTTATACGCTCCGAATTGTGGTGTATTGTTATCATTTCAATTTAACACCACGGCTAAAACGATTTGGCATAATAGAACCTACAAAGCAGGGCTCTTGCAATAGTACTGAAAGCATTTTTCTTTTTGACACTACAAATAGGGTGGTATTTATTTTCTAAAATGTGTTAGTTTGTAAATAAATGTATCAAAATTGTGTGTACTTCTAAGTATCCCTTTTAGGGGCAAAAAGAGGCATCAGGTAAATGGAGAACTTTGGTAGATCAGTGAAGAACCATGAAGAAATCCATACCTGGCAATGGTGCTCAAGGCAATCAAATCATTATAGAAAGCTAAGCTTTAGCATAGCAAAGTTTCCCCCATAGACTTAAGAAAAGATAGTAGCCTATTTCTTACTGAACTGGCAAACTGATATATCACAGGATTTCAAGGAAATTTTATTTTGGGAGGTAGAAAAAAAAACCAGTACACCAGAAAATAGTACAACCATGCCTTTTAGAGTCGATATTG
Organism: Phascolarctos cinereus; assembly: GCF_003287225.1. NCBI lineage: Eukaryota > Metazoa > Chordata > Mammalia > Diprotodontia > Phascolarctidae > Phascolarctos > Phascolarctos cinereus. The sequence goes on from NW_027555514.1 coordinate 159,634,750, forward strand.
CCCAATCAGTCAGTAAATTCAGCTAGATTTACCAAGGAATAGGAAAAGCCTACTGTGAAATTAATCACTTCACGCTTAGTTTTAAGGCTGACTGTGAGAGCCACTGTGGCTATTTTTCTTATCCACTAGCTGCATCCCTTTGGTGAGGAGTGGGTGATGGGGAGGGGGAGGGAGAATGAGGAAGTAAAGCATCAGAAAAGCCTATAGCTCTGAGCAAAGAAATCTGCTTTAAAACACTTCATAGCCACACAGTTTTTGTTTGTATTTTTGGTTTTTTGGTGAGGCAATTGGGGTTAAGTGACTTCAGCTAGTGTTATGTGTCTGAGGCTGGATTTGAACTCAGGTCCTCCTGACCCCAGGGTCAGTGCTCTATCCACTATGCCACCTAGCTGCCCCTTTAATATTTTATCAGTGACCTTATGAGTGTCATCTGTATGTCCCCTTCTGTCTGACACTCTGCTATCCTTTTTTTTTTTGTGAGGCAATTGGGGTTAAGTGAGTCACCCAGTTTTTTAGAAGTTTGTTTTAGGTGCATCTCCTCACTAAAATATAATAGACTTGATTTGAGTCATTCCATTTTTTAGTGTCTTCATCTGTAAGATGATAAAAGGCCATCACTGGGCTCTGACAGACACAGTCATTTCCCACCCTAAATCTGTGATCTTCTGACTGTCCTATTTTCCTGATGAGGAAAAAAAATGAAATAACTATTACAAGATTTGTTCTACTGAATGAGGTCCAGTTAGGTGAAGTAGCAGATAGGGAGCTGAACTTGGAGTCAGATAGATCTGAATTCAAATCCTGCCTCTGACATTTATTAGCTGTGTGACCCTGGACAAGTCATTCAACCTCTCTCAGCCTCTGTTTCCACATCTGGAGAATAAGGATGATAAAAATAGCACCTACCTCATAGAGTAGTTGTGAAGATTGTATGAGCTAACACATGTAAAGCATTTTGCAAATTTTCAAGTACTGTATTAAAGCTAGTTATATGCTAACTATCACCCAAGACATATAGGCAGAAGGTGTTCTAATAGGCACTACTTGGAGCAGGTAGGTGGCGCAGTGGATAGAGTGCCAGGCCTGGTGTCAAGTAGACTCATCGTTCTGAGTTCAAATCTGGCCTCAGTCATGCACTAGCTGTATGACCCTGAACAAGTCACTTATTCCTATTGGTCTCAGGTTTTTCATCTGTAAAATGATCTGGAGAAGGAAATGGCAAACTGCTCCAATATCTTTGCCGAAAAACCTCAAATGGGATCACGGAGAGTCAGTTACAACTGAAACAACTGAACAGTAACAACAGGGCCATTACTTACTGAGTTGGAGAGGAGCTCCAGTCCAAACCATCAACCCTTAAGGGTCCCCTCCCCCTTCCCTCAACAGCCATGGAATATGGTTTTATGGCAGGACTACTCTATCAGTCATGAGGGGTGATCCAGGTTGATACTAGTTTCAAACACAAATGTGCCAATTCCAGCAGCTCTGAAGGGAAAGGAAGGAAATAGCATTTATATAATACCTATTATGTGTTAGGCACTGTGCTAAATGCTTTATTTTATCTCATTTGATCCTCAAAAATATCTGTGAGATAGGTATTATTTTTCCCATTTTACAGTTGAGAAAACTGAGGCAAACAGCAGTTAAGTGACTGGCCCAGGCTCATAGATTTAAATTGAAGTCTTCCTGACTGTTATGAGTCCAGACCCCAATACTCTAGCCATTGTACCATCAATTGAACTATAAAGATTCCCGTTTGAAGATCTGATCTACTGAAGTTCTTGGTTTGTATGCTGCTCCTATTCTGAGAGCACCATAATTCTGAGATCCCATGGTTCTACTTTTTCCTACAAGGCAGAGAAATGAAAGACTGAAATGAGAGCATTCTATTGCGCCTGTATCTATCTAATTTCAGGAACAGAAAGTGCAACATAAGAATGGATTTATGGTATCATTCACTCAAGGACCGTAAAACACACTGAAATCAGTTTAATTGGTATTAACCACAATTTTGAGATAAAAAAGAGAACAATTTGAACACAGAAAGAGTTTATTCTCTTGCTGAAGGCACAAGTTGATGACGAATGTGCAGATAGAAACTGAGACCTCTCTTTAGCCTAGTTCCTGCCCTCCTCAAGGGACAATCATCTTTTTAAAAGATTAAGACTTTTTTTCTTTCTAGCGGAAGCTTGGGTAAGCGCCATTGGTTTTGGAGAGTAGAATAGCTAAGCTTGTCAGTAGAGACTGGTAAATATTGTTATTATCAGTAGTACGTATCTGTCTCTCCATTAAAAGGGCAAGAAGAGTTAATAGTACCTAGAGCACTCAGAAATTCATAGCACACATCTAGCACAATCTATTTCTTCCTCTGATAAGCTATAGTGACCATTTCAATCAAGAGTTCTTAAGCTGAGGTCTATGAACCTAAAATATTTTGATAACTATTCCAATATAATTTGTTTCCTTTGTAATCCTATGTATTTAACTTATGTATTTAAAAATATTATTCTGAAAGGGGGTCAGTAAGCTGCCCCAGATTGCCAAAGGAGCCCAAGACACATAGAAAAAGACTAGGAACCCTTATGTAGAGGCACATTCGCGGTGGTTCTGCTCCCTGCTAAAGTTCTAAAGAGGGAATGTGATAATGCTAATAAAATGATGTGCAGGCTCGTATTTATCATTAATATCCCTGTTCTGATCGCTTTCCTGATGTTGTCTATCTAATGGGCTGTAGGGCTCTAAGTTCACTATTAGGTTTGCTGAATGGAGCATCTCATATTATTGGGGTAGGAATATCATTCCAGAGCCCTGAATATGGAATTGGAGGAACTAGATGAATACTAGCTGTGTGGCTATAAATATCTCACCTTTCTTCAGTGGGTAATTCCCTTTCTACACAACGGGAATAATTACATGGGTACCACCTACCTCCCAGGGTTGTGGTAAGGAGTAAAGGAGATAAGGTAAACTAAGGATTAAGCCTTAACATTTTTATGAATTTGTTATTGTTGTTATTAATTATTCATTGCATGGATGGCGCTCATGGACTGTGGGTGGCTGGAAAGAAGAGAAGAAAAACTGGAAGATGCCAATTTGTAGACACAGCTGGCCACAGAGTCACTTTTCCTTTTGTTCAAATGTAAACCTATTGACTACATGTTCAGGAGCACAAGAACTGGTGTTTACTATTAGAGCATTATTTTGGAGTCTGTTTCCCTGTTACTATTATTAACGCTGAGAAGACAAATGGGAAAGACCTGGCAGGTCACCTAGTCCGTTTCCCTTTGCCAACGGACTATTGTTACCTCAACGTGTCTATTCCGATATATCTATCTATAACAGATTTACATGTCTCAAATGATGGGACTGCCACCACTTCCTCAGGGAAATTAATCTATAATTTCTAATCAGGGAATACCTTTTCCTGTCACTTATTTTGAATGGCTTTGAGATTTCAAGTTAGATCTTTGGCACTGCCCCAAATCATTTCTTGCTCCTGGTAATTCATACCCCGGCATGGATTGCCTTCTAATATCCACTCTAGTATCTTTGCCATTTCCTTTTCCAGCTCATTTTACAAATGAGTTTGAGGCAAACAGCATTAAGTGACTTGCCCAGGGTCACATAGCTAGTAAGTATGTGAGGCCAGATTTGGATTTATGAAGATGAGTTTTGCTGACTTCAGGTCCTGTGCTCTATCTATCCACTGTGTCACCTACCCTAGCTGCCCTTTCAGTGCAAAAACACTGTAAGGTCAATTTTAGAGATAAAGAAAGTAAAAGTGCTATAGCCAGGATTTGAATCAAAGTAATCTGATTCTTGAGTCCAATGCTCTTTTTGCAACACAAAAACCCCCAAGTGTTTCACATCTGTTTGCTGAGCCCAAGGTCTTATTGGTGTGACCGAATCAGAAGGAAATGCCCCATCCAGACATGCACCCATGCTGACACATAAACACACAAGAAGGAGGCACTGAATGTAGCTGTCATGAAAGGTCAATGCTTTGGGGGCATATTGAATCAGACAGTTAGCTTGGCTACCTTCCCTAGTACCTCTACAGCTTTATCCAGGAACTCACATTCCACATGCCTTTTGCTGATTTCATTGCTCTGTAAGAGTGGTGTCACAAATAGACCAGGGCCAGCAGACTACAGATAAAGATCCCTGTGGCCACATATTGACTTAGAAAACCACATATTAACATTATCTATGTTCTATTGAATTTTTATTTACTGTGTTCTGTATTCCGCAATTGCATCCGGTTTGGGATGCACTTGGGAGTATTGGGGGCCTTGTGTTTAACATCTGAAAAATCCAGATTGCCCACCCTGTCTTTTTTTTATGCTCACTTGGATCCTGATTCTGAGCCCCTCCCTCTCTCTGCAGTAGGTGATTGCTACCCCTTTCTTCCAAACTATCCTAACCAGAAGATTCCAAGGATTCCCAGTGGGAAATATGACCACACTATGTGACAAGCCTAAATAGATTGCCTTCACTAACAATAGCATGGTCCTTGGCTGGACCCCTCCTAGGGAGCCCCCCAGCAGGGGGCTCTAGAGACCTCCAAGTTATGGTATCAATTTGTGCAGACTTGCAGGAGGAAGTGTCAGATGTGGTTAATTGGTCCCTGAAAGCGACCACGGTCTCCTAGGCTTCTCTGGTTTCTCCTCCTACACCAACTGGGTAGGCAATTTCTGGTCTAACGCCAAGGTGACAGACCTAGTGTCCCACTAGAAAACGTTGAGGGGATTTCTTTAGCAGATCAATAACACTCCATTCCAACTGGGTGCCCCATAGGTATCTTCAAGTCAACATGTCCAAAACAGGTATCTTTTCCTGAAGACTCCACCCCTCTTCCAGCCTTCCCAATTTCTGTCAAGGGTAGCACCGTCCTTAGAATAACCAAGTTTGCAACCTCTGGCTCATCCTTCACTCTTTACTCTCTCCATACCTCCAATCAGTTGCTATATTTTAATTTTTTAATTAATTTTAATTATACTAATATAATTTTCCTTCCTCGACATCTGTTCTACCCAATCCCTTTTCTCTACTCACCTCAATCCAAGCCCTCATTACCTCGCACAGGGGCTACCTCTTGATTAGCTTAGCTGCCTTCGCTTTCCAGGTCATGCCCAACATTGCTGCCAAAGTATTATTCCTAGAGGAGAGGCCTGGCTAATGCTAGGGGTCACTCCCCAGCTCAAGATCGCCTACTCCTTCTAGGTTCAAATACCAACGCTTCTATTTGGCATTTAAAGCCCTCCACCTCCTGGTTCCAGCTTACCTTGCCAGATTACTTTCCTTCATGCCCTTTCTAGTCCAGCCAAACTAACTTTCTTATTACCCTTCACTATCCATGATTCTACATCCTGTTTTTCTCAATGCCTTTGCAGAACTTCTTACAATCCAGCTCTTAGAATTCCTAGCTCCTTTTAAATCTCTGCTCAACCCCTCCTACCTTTTCCTGATCCCCTAAATCTCAGTGCCGTCCTGAAGGCAGCTTGATGGTGCATTGGCTAAAGTGCTAGGCCTGGAGTCAGGAAGACCTGGCTTGTTTTTGAGGATCAAATGAGATGATGATTAAAAATCACTTAGCATTGTGCCTGGCACAGAGTAGACACTTAATAAATATATTTTCCTTCTCCCCCCTTCCCAAAGTGTTGGTGTTCTGTTGTTTTTCAGTTGTGTCCAACTCTTCATGACTCCATTTGGCAAAGATACTGGAGTGGTTTGCCATTTCCTTCTCCAGCTCATTTTATAAATGAGGAAACTGAAGCAAACAGGTTAAAGTGACTTGCCCAGGGTCACTCAGCTGGTAAGTGTCTGAGGTTGGATTCAATCTCAGGAAGATGAGTCTTTCTGACTCCAGGCCTGGCACCCTATCCACTGCATCACCTAGGTGCCCCAAATTACCCGGCATTGACTTAGTATGCATTTTATATATACTTATAGTTGTGCATATTGTTTCCTTCAGTAGCATGTAAGTCCCTTCTTGCCTTTTTTCACATTCCTCATTGCACATGCACCAATCAATCTACCAGAATTGACTATCCAGATGACCTCAAATAAGCCTCTTTAACCTTTCTGATCCTAGTGTTCACCTCTGCAGAGCAAGGGGGTTCGACTGGATGACCTCTCAGATACTTCCCAACTCTAACAATCTAGAATTTCAGATCATGTGAGGGCTCTGGGCCATCATAGAAAAAAGCATACGTTTACTATGACTCTTAATGATGCCACAAATGACTAAAAGAGACCTTTGGCCTTCATGGCAGCAACCAGTGGGCAAGTAAATGAGAAAGTGTGTATGAGTTAATTTAATGAAACATGTGCCTCTGCAGGTGCATACACATAGCATGGTGCAGGGGAAAGAGTGCTAGATTTGCACTTCTGGATTCTGGCTTCTAATCTTACTTCAGCTGTTGCCTTGGAAAGGTCATTAAACCTCTCTGCCTCAATTTCCTTGGTTGTAAAATGTAAGCTCTTTGAGGTCAAGTCTGTTTTGTCTTATCTTCAGCAACTTCCACAATACATAGCACATACTATATGCTTAATAAATGCTTCCTTTTTAGATTAAATGATTTTAAAAAATTTTACGGTTACAAGTTTTAACAATTTACAAATTTTACAAGCAAACATGATATATACTTAATACATGCTTTTTTGATTAACTGATTAAAAATGTTTTATGAGTTACAAGTTTTAACATGTTACAAGTTTTGTAAGTACATAGTATATACTTAAATAAATGATTCTTTTTTGACAAACTGATTGATTGAAATGATGGGCCTCCAAAGCTTTTTCCGTAGAGCTCTGAATCTCTATGATCCTACCAGAAGGTAAAACCATCAGATCCATTTTCCTCCTTTGCAAAGTGTTTATTAGGATCTAGCTCTTGTGACTTATTTAGCGTTTTGATTAGTTATTGATCAGTGCTAGATATCATAGTGGAGAGAGCTCTGGACTTGGAGTCAGGAAGACCTGAGTTTGAATCCTGCATGAGACATTTTCTAATTATATGAACCTGGGCAAGTCATTTAACCAGTCTTGGCCTCAATTTTTTCTCCTTCTCCTCCTCCTCCTCCTCTTTCTCCTTCTCCTCCTTTTTCTCCTCTTTCTCCTCCTCCTCCTACTTCTCCTCTTTTCCTTCTCCTTCTCCTTCTTCTCCTCCACCTCCTCCTCCATCTTCTTCTCCTTCTTCTTCGGGTAACAATAATACCTAACTCACAGGGTTGTTGTGAGGATTGAATGAAGTCGTGTTTGTAAAGTGCTTTTCAAACTCTACTGTGCCATATAAATGTTAGCTACTGTTACTTTTGAAGATTAGATGTGTTAGCACCCTCTTCCCAACACAAAACATTTGAATCTGCCTGCAAGGAACAGTGAGAAGAAAAGTGGGTAGACTAGGCCAGACAAGAGAGTAGGCAGTAGATTTAGTTTAGTGCCATAGGAAAAACCTCCAGGTGGTAAGGTTTTATGTTTCATTTCATTTAAATGTTGACTGTTTGTCACTATGTTGCCAGGAAGGGTAGAAGAAATGTGAGTCTCCATGGTGGCAGGGTAGTGAGTGAGTGAGTGTGTGTATCTATCTCGATGTCTGTTAGTCATCTGTATCCTTAGCTTGAAAAGAACCAAATAACCAAGGAAGGTCTGGGTTCACTCTTAGCAGCAGCTGGAGGGGGTTGTAAATCTAATGGAAAAGCAGATTGGGTCAATGACAGTAAATAAAAGGAATGACCCATGGGAAAACTAAGGGGGTGCTGTCTTTTGTCTGTCCCAACAACTCTCTCTCTCTGTATTATACTGTAAATCCCAGGCAGAACTGAGTGCGAGAAAAGAACGTGTTCTGGGCTTGATCATTGTACACTTTGCAATAAGCCCTCCCAGAAGGACCAAACTATCTGGATGGGATTGCCACACATTCTACTGGGAAACTAGGCTGGCAGGAAGGCTAGGGCTATTGCTGATTTATCCTGTCAGTGGGGCTTGTCAGAGTGTATTATTACTCCAATACATGGTAACCCCATGGTCTTTGTTCTGGGCCAAGTTATCTAGAAAGTGCCTTTGTATGGGTCAGAGCTTATCAGGTCCTGTGAACTCAAGCTGAAAGAGATCTAACTGGTCATCTACTCCTATAGCCTCAAATTACAGATGATGATAATGAACCAGAGAGACAGGAGGGAACTTGTCCAAGGTCACATAGCTAATAAGTTGCAAAGTAAGATTATAATACGAAGTCCCCTACCTCCAATTCAAGGGCTCTGTTTCACTATACTTTTGCGTAGTTCTACTGGAAGCTTATGGAGGACAGGGGCTGGATTCATGGAATTCCCTTTGTATAAGTGCCTAGCAGAGCACCTTACCTGCACTTAGCAAAAGCTTTTTGGCAAGGAGAATGAGCTTCAGAAGCTTGTTTTAACTCTAAGGACAGACTTCTACTTAGTTTGGGGGAGGGAGCAAACCCAGCAATCCCACCCTTCTTCCAAGTAAGTAGAGGCCTAACTACTCAAATCCAGATTCCATATACACGCCCAACATCCAGCACTACTTGCAGCACAGATTCTGAGGCAATGCCTCATGGCTCAGTATTTGTTAGATAATGTAACAATTGGTCTTACTTGGAGAATAATAAAACAGATTGTCAGATTCCAATCCACTATTTTTTAAACTAGACTGGACCTGTTATTTTATGGGTAAGGATAAGACCTCAGTGAGGAAACTGGCCATACCAATGTAAGTGAGCACCTGATCTGCTTTATCCACACAGAGAATTGCCTGGGACACTGAGACGTGAAGTAAATTGTTCAGGGTCACACCCAGTTCTTCCTGGTTCTGAGACCAGTTCTTAATCCACAATGGCAGGCTGTCTCTCTAACTGACAGAAAAAAAAATGTATATATATATATATATATATGTGTGTGTGTGTGTGTGTGTGTGTGTGTGTATGTGTATGTGTATATATATATATACACACATATATAATACACACACACACACACACACACACACACACACACACACACACACACACATATATATATTTGGCTAGGCAATGGGGTTAAGTGACTTGCCCAGGGTCACACAACTAGTCAGTGTTATATGTCTGAGGCTGGATTTGAACTCAGGTCCTCCTGAATCCAGGGCCACTACCCTATTCACTGTGCCACCTAGCTGCCCCTGAGATATGTTTTTAAGACTGGAAAAAAACCCAACTCATAATCAAAGCTGAATTCTGAAATTCTTTGGTTGGATTTAAAAATTCAAAGTTTCTTTTCAGTTAAGTCAAAAGAAATATCACCAAGCATCTTATTCTAAGGAAGACATTATATTCAATCAGCTCAGCCTAGGTTTCACTAATTCTTGATTTTTTTAAATCACCTTTCAGAATCCATATATTAGCCTGTGTTTCAAAAAAAAAAAAAGAACCAGAGTGACCATAACTTCAGAATCGGGGATGGGGAGAAGGGCAGGTGATCTGGGAGGAAGAAACAGTTGTGAATTTGTTCGAAATGCAACATGCAGCTCTCTGTGTGTTTGAGGATACTTTTTCCTTTTCTTCCTGGTCCAAGTTGTTATTTTGGTGGGCTGATGCCTGTATGTTCAATAGGCTTGATTTTTCATACAGCTGGGTTATCTTGGGCTGTGAAAGCTCTTTCTCTGCTTAATCTTCTCAATTTCTTTCTGCTCGTTCCAGCTGCACAGATGTGAACAGGCCCCTTTCATCTTTTTCTCCAGGCTCTGATTAGATATGACAGCTTCTATGATGTGCCCACCCAGAGAAATAAACAAATTGTAATTTTATAAAGTAAAAAAGGGACCTTGGAAAATGAATGTATCTTCCCCACTCCCTCATGCGGGTTGGTTGCTTCTTTGACAATTTTACAGTTGCTTGCAAGTGAGGGAAATCGACCCTTGCTAATGATGATAATATATTTGAGTTTGAGCAGAGAAGTTACTCTGCTACAGGTTTCGTTTCATCTACACATCACATCGAGACAATTTATCTTAATCAATAAATGCTTTGGATGGAGCAAGTGTGATTCTTCTAAACTGGTATCTCCTTTCTTCTTTCTTTTCAATAGCTCTTCAAAGCATAAAGATTCCATTCAGACAGAAAAGAAGTAGCTAAAGAAAAAAAACTAGCATTCTTACTAGCACTAAAGAACTCTTCCTTATACTTGTTTTTTTTTCCCTCCCCTCAAAAGTCCTTCACATGTGGCTCAGTGTGTTATAAGCAGTCCCACAGGATCTGCTGCTACTGATCCAGATAAGAGGCAGACTGGTTCATAGCAGTTCAGGAAGACAGCCCAATGCATCATGGTCAAGAGAAGAGGTGACACTGTATGACGTCGATTGTATGCAGATGTTTTTGAGCCTGATAAAGATTGTTTGTTTCAGCCAGTTGCGGTGCTGTTATAGCCAAAAGGAGAGTGATTGCTTTCTAAGGAGGCAGAAATAGGGAGGATATCTTAAGGGGAAATGAGAAGTTATTATTCACATTGCAGATTTAGGAAAGGGTAGTAATATCAGCACAACTCTGTTCCCAATAACCATAATTCTTTGTCAAGTATGAAAAAAATGCTGGGCAGCATCAAATTAGTGATATGACATTTAAGTGGATTTGGTGACCTCCGTTCTAAGTACTGATGATTCAAAAGTCAGATAACCAGGAAAGCAAGAAAATGAATAAAATTTGCAATGTTGAAATCTGATAGAGGCAAATGGAACAATTTCATGTCAGTCCACTTGGCATTACTTGTAGATTAATATCACTATTACCTAGTTTTTGATTCTGTATTACATCTGGGATGTCACTGATGTCGGTGTTCCCGCTTAAGATGCTCTTCGTAACCCATTGTGCCTCCCCTTCCTGTGTGACACACATTGGTGTTTTCTTTAATAAGTTTGCTGTGCCCATATGTTGGGGACCTGGTTGTTGGGCACACCCCACATTCTAGTGACCTTCCTCATGTTCTCCTGACTTTATGAGGGCAACTGTGGAGTACTGGGCTCACTGCCTAGTCCATTGCTCCACTGTGTGACCAGCCGATCCTTTTTGATAATACCTTTCTGTGATGACATCTTTTATATCACTTGTCTTAAATAATTTTTTTAAAATATGTCACATCACACTTGTGCCCACCATATACTCACCTATTTTGCTTTAACTCTTTGGCTATTACTTTGTGGTATCAAAATCAATATCATCAAATATTTATTGAACTTCTGGTATGTGCAAGGCGCTGCAAAAAGCAACCTTCCTTGACCGATGTAACTTTTTATTCTCACAAGCACTCCTGGCTACTTTTTCTACTTTCCATAAAACTATCTCTGAGGGACTGTCTGTATGATACCAAACAGCTATGGCAAATAAGAAAAATGCATTCTTTTGGGGGGACATATTTTCTTCATGACATAAAAAAAGGTCTAATATTTGGTAATATCCATATAATTGAAAGAATTCTTCCATTCCTAAGAACATGTGTGATGGCCTACAAACAAAGATATTTATTTCATTTTAACCTGGTATCTGCAAGTTTATCCAACCCAAACTTACAAAATTATATGACATTTTTGAAAACCATGACATCTATAAAATAATACCTAAAAAGAGATGTCCCCCAGTTGAGAGAGCCTTGCCTATTTGACATGCAGAAATTATGTAAGTGGGAATTTTAAAAATTCCTTTCACTCTTAGTGGTCTGTGGATTAAATAGTGGGGTTTATGAGGCCTTGGTAATGGCCTCATGTTTGCATATTGGTTTCATCCATTTCCCTGGTTCTCAACTGTGCCCTTAACACTGATCAGCTGTCTCACAAGAGCACATTACTGGTCACAAGGGTTCCAGATGAGAGAGCATGGATAAATCAGCACAAATCCACCACTGTTACTGTAAAAATAACACAAAACACATGTACTATTAATGGTCTGGTGATAACTATAATCAACGTGTCTGACAAATGGCATTATCTGATATTTAAAATATTGTATTGATTCCTAACTTCATGAATGAAAAAGGATGTAGAGAACTCGGAAAGGCATCCAGAGAGAATAGCAATAGTGGTTTGGAAAATCAGACCTGGGGGCAGCTAGATGGCAGAGTGGATAGAGTGCCAGCCCTGAAGTCAGGAGGACCTGAGTTCAAATATGGCCTCAGACCAAACACTTGACACTTACTAGCTGTGTGACCCTGGGCAAGTCACTTAACCCCAATTGTCTAAAACAAAAAAAAAAAGAGGAAAAAAAAAAAGAAAATCAGGCCTATTCATTCTGTAGAATGGAAGGCAGATGGAAGGTTTGTTTACTCAACCAAATTCCATAAGGTCTGGATCTACATGGTGTAATGCATAGATTATTGGACTTAGAGTCACAAGATATGGGTTCAAATCCTAGCTGTATGACACTGGGCAAGTCCCTTAACTTCCCTGGGTCTCAGTTTCCTCCTTTACAAAGAGAGGAGATTGGACTCAATGACCACTAGCTCTTCTAGTTCTAAATCTATAATCTTATGATCTTTTAAGGTCTAGCACAATGCCTTTCACAAAATAAATAGATGCTTAATAAATGTTTGTAGTAGCTTTAGCATTTCAAAACAATGGAGATTTCTGGGGGCAGAGCTAAGATGGCAGAGAAGTGAAAGCACTCAGCTGAGTTCTCCCGACATTGCCCTCAATACAACTTTAAATAACACCACAAACTGAATTCTGGAGTGGCAAAGCCAACAAAAGGTCAGAGCAAAGCATTTTTCTACCCCAAGACAACTTAGGAGGTTAGAAAAGGAATCTTTGATATGGGGGTAGAACCTGGAGCCCAGGTTGATAAAAACACCAGTGCTGGGACTAGGTGGTGACTTCAGAAGAAAAAGCAGCTTCAACAGCTCTCAGGTCAGAAACCTGGCAACTGATCAGAGAGAGATTACAGAAGAACCCCATGCTAGCACTGTTCAGAGGCAAATCCATTGCCTATAACAACTTCAGGGTCATAGCTCGAGATCAGAGAGTAGCACTTTCAGTAAAGAGAGAGCAACCCTAAGGAACAATATCACTTCAGGTCTCAAGGGAGCAGGGTCCCTGAGAAGCAGTACCAATTGCAGTCCCAAAGGATCACAGGCTCTTCCTGAATAAGGACTAGAGTGAAGGCCAAGAGAGCAGTGGTAACATCTTTCCCCAAATCACACCACCTTGGGAGCACCAAAAACTTGCAGAACCCCAGAACTAACTCTGAAAACAGCAGTGTAAAAAAGCCTGAACTTGAGACAGAGCCTCTCTACCCCCAGGAACACACCAGGAACAGAGCCCAACTTAAATATAAAGTTCAAAATCAACAAATAGGGTGGGAAAATTAGCAAACAACAACAATAAAAGAACCTGACTATAAAAATCCATTATGGTAACATGAAAGGATCAAGACACAAACTAGAAGAAGAAAATAAGAATAAGAAAGAAGAAATAAAATAACAAAAAAAATGCAAATTGGACACAAGCCCAACAAGAATTCCTAGAAGAGCTAAAAATTGATTTTCAAAATAAAAAGAGTGGTAAAGGGAAAATTAGGCAAAGAAATGACAGCAAAGGAAGAAAATTATGAAAAGACAACTAATAGCTTGGTAAAGAGGCCCCCAAAATACTGAAGAACATAACACCTTAAAAAACCAGAATTGGCCAACTGGAAAAAGAGATATAAAAACTCAATGAAGAAAATAATTCCTTAAAATTAGAATTGGACAAGTAGAAACTAATGACTATAAGACATCAAAAAACAATAAAGCAAAGTCAAATGACTGGGAAAAGAAGAAATGTAGAAAATGTCCCATCAGAAAAATAACTAACCTGGAAAATAGATTGAGAAGAGATGATTTAAGAATTACTGGGCTACCTGAAAGCCATGATCAAAGATAGAACCTTCTAGGAAAAAATGGATATTTAATGAAATAGAGGACTTTCAAGCATTCCTGATGAAAAGACCAGAACTAAATAGAAAATTTGACTTTTAAATGCAAGTGTCAAAAGAAGCATAAGAAAGTAAATATGAAAGAGAAACCATGGGGGACTCAACAAGTTTAAACTGTTAACCTTTCCATATGGGAAGATGATACATGTAACATCTAAGGATTTTATCATTATTAGGAAAGTTTTTAAAGAATCTGTTATGCTTCAGCTGAAGTAAAAAAGGCAGGGGTAGCAATCATGATCTCACAAAGCTAAGGCAAAAATAGACCTAATTAAAAGGTATAACCAGGAAAACTACATTTTGCTAAAATGAATCATAGTCAGTGAACTGATATCAATACGAAACATTTATGTACCAAATGGCATAACATTCAAATTCTTAAAGGAAAGGTCAAATTATAAGAGGATATAGATAGTAAAACTATACTAGTGAGGGGCCTAAACTTCCCCTGTCAGAGCTAGATAAATCTAATCCTGAAACAAACAAGAAAGAAGTTAAGGAGATCAATAGAATCTTAGAAAAGTTAGATATGATCGATCTCTTGAAAAAAACTGAATGGGAATAGAAAAGAATATAATGTTGTCAGCTATAGATGGCACTATCACAAAAATGGTGTTATGGCATAAAAATTGTATTAGGGCATGTATTAGGGCATAAAAACCTCAGAACCAAATGCAGAAAAGCAGAAATATTAAATGCACCCTTTCCAGAACATAATGCAATAAAAATTACATTCAACAAAAGGTGTGAAATCATAGATTACAAATTAATTGGAAACTAAGCAATCTAATCCTAGAGAATGAGGAGACCACCAAAAAGCTATGAGTGTGCATACCCTTTGACCTAACAATACTACTACTAAATCTTTATCCTAAAGAGATAAAATAAAAGGGAAAAGAACCCATTTGTACAAAAATATTTATAGCAGCTCTTTTTGTGGTGGCAAAGAACTGGAAACTGAGGGGATACCCATCAATTGGGAAATGGCTGAACAAGCTGTGATATAGGATTGTGATGGAATCCTACTGTGCTATAAAAAATGATGAGCAGGATGATTTCAGAAAAACCTGGGGAGACTTATATGAACTGAAACAAAGTGAAGTGAGCAGAACCAGGATAACATTATACACAGTAACATCAATATTGTAAAAATGATCAACTGTGAAAGACTTAGCTACTCTGATCAAAACAACAATCCAAGACAGTTCCAAAGGACCCATGATGAAAAAATGCTATCCACATCCAGAGAGAGACCTGATGAACTTTGAATGCAGATTGAAGCATACTTTTAAAATTTTCTTTCTCTTGTTTTTTAAAAATATTTTTTCTTATGCATCATGGCTAATATGAAAATACATATTTGCATGACTTCATATATATAATTAACATCATATTACTTGGCTTCTCAAGGAGGAAGGACATGCAGGAGGGAGGAAGGTAATTTAGGAAAAAAATAATTTGAGCAATTTTAAAAAATTTAAAATTCTGAAAACATTTTAAAATGAGTGTTAATTTTTTTTAATTTAATGAAATAAAATGTTTAATAAATGAAAAAATTTCAAAATTCAGTATCAAATAGTTATCTTATGAACTATGCAAAGGGTAATTAATAGGAGGGTCATAATCAGTTTTATCGCTCTCTCCACTGAAGATAAAACAATAGGAAATTAGTTTCTTAGCAAAGAACAAGAAGCCTTACCTGCAAAGAAAACATTGAAACACTGGAACTTTCAAACTAAATGTCTGACACATTTCTTATAGGATGAAATCAATTGGAAGGGCGTTAGCATTCCTTGTGGAAGCAATAGAAATTTAGTTGTCTGGGGCATTCAAACCCCAATTCACCAAAGCACTATATATCAAGGACTGATCTTGACGTGGCAGAGAGCTGGTCAGACAAACTAATAGGACTTTTTCCTCTCTAATGTACATAGTCTTAGAAAGATTTATCTCCCAAAGATGGACTGTATGGTAGGCTGGTTTTCCTGAGGGCCTTAATAAGCTTTAGACAAAGTCTTCAGGTATTAGTGTGAAACAGGCACAACAGAAATAAATCAATACATGCAACTTCTAGACAATTGCAGAGTATATTTGTATGTGGCACAGAAAAGGCAGTAAGTAAATGGCAAGCAGAAATGGGAACATAGGCTCCACTTTTTGGTATTTGATGATTGACACATACTCAATGTACTGAAAACTAGAAGGGGCTAATCTTAAGGCTGGGTGTGGGAAAAACCAGTGGGTCTTTTTTTCTTTTATGTAAATATGTCTTTTAGGTTCCAGTTTAAATTATTTATATGTTCAGTCATGTCCAACTCTATGTGATCCCATGGATTTTTGTCCATGGGGTTTTCTTGGCAAAGACACTGGAGTGGTTTGCCATTTCCTTCTCCATCATGTCCCCATTTTAGCCAAATAGGCAAATAGGGACTTAGTAACTTGCCCAGGATCACATATATAGTAAGTGTCTGAGGCTAGATTTGAAGTCAGCTTGTCCTGGCTCCAAGCCTGGTGCTCTATCCACTGCACCATCTAACTGCCCTATTTTTCTAAGTGCTCAAGAATTATTAAATAATAAGTTTATTGTAATATATCTCAAAAGTTGTTTTATTTTATTTTGTTCTTAAACATAAATTTAAACCAGCAGAGTCATAATTCCCTAGTTGTCTCCTTGCCCCTGTAGTCCTCATAGTTTGAATCGTGCAGGTTTACATGTATATTCACCCCCATAATGGACCAATCCTGGTTCTAGATAGGGGTAACATAAGGCGTCAAAGGTTGGTTGACTGCCCTCTGGCTCAGCATTAAATCAGCTTTGATACTGGTCCCAGCATCAATTATTACTATTCCAATTTCTACATCACTGGCCTTCTACCTTAATGTATTGTACACCAAGTGCAAGTATTCAAACACTATTGACTAATGGATTTATGTCAGCTAGAGCAAGACATCTGTCACATGCAATAGGGTGTGGTATGTGGCCCTATCTAATTCAATTATTTTTTTTTCTTATCAACAACTTGAATGAAGACATAGAGAGAGCATAGCTAGGAAATATATGAGTAATACTGCACAACCCTGAGGAGGACAGACTACGCACCAGTGGAGAATCAGTATCAGAAAGAGTTCAGTGGGCTCAACCTAACAGGGTAGAATGAAATCAGGACAGGTATAGAATCCTCCTCTTCGGTTAAAAAGTATACAAGATCAGCTTAGTTTCAGTATGAGCCAACAGTGTGATGTTGTGCAAAAAAAAAAAAATGTTAGTACTTAGGACAGAGCCAAAGAGAGACTGTAATCCTGCACTTAATAGCATTTCCACTGCTATTATCTGCTGGAGAACATTAGGGGAGAAAGAATGTAGTTTCCCTGCTGGTGTTTTGAAATTGGATACTACATTGTCTTTTAAATTTCTCTAGGAAATCAGAGTCTTGTTTAGGTTTTCAGGTTTGGAGAATGAGGTGGTTGACTTGTGGGACTTCCCTCAAGTCCCCTGCCAGCTTTGGGTGTATTTCTGTGTGTTTCCTTCAAGATTCTGATCTCTGGGAAAGCGGTCCAAGGAGCCTCATTGAGTCATCCTCCATCATCTTTTGGCCTCTCATTTGTTGAGGATACACTCTGTATTTGTGTACCATATCGTCTCTGTCTTTGTGTGTCTGGCAGAATCTACACCTGAGGGTAATTGAGGGTTTTATCTTTAATGCTACACTAGAATGTTACACTAAAGAGCTTGGGAAATGTTTGAAAGCCAAAATCTGAGCGAGTGTGTGTGTGTATGTGTGTGTTTGTGTACTTCTTTACAGTTCAGAATCAGGGAGCTAATAGGGTCATTGGACTCTGTACCAGTCAGGCCATATGTGTTCAGTTCTGGGCACAGCATTTTAAGAGGGACAGTGATAAATGTGAGTGTTTCCAGAGCAAGGTCACTAGAATTGCAAAGAGTCTGTAAACCATGTCATGTGAGTAATGGTTGAGCTACTGGGGAAGATTAGCCTGGAAAGGAGAAGTCTTAGGAGAGACAAGATCACTGACTTCTCATATTTGAAGGCCTGTCATGGAAGAAAGATTAGACTTATATTGTAGTGTTTCAAAGGACAGAAATAGGATCAATGTTTGATAATTACAGAGATACAGTTTGGGGCTCAATATAAAGAAGAATTTTTCAACAATTAGACCTGTTCAAATATGGAATGAATCATGTGGTAGTAAGTTCCCCATCACTATAAATGACTGAACAGAGGCTGCATGATTTTTTGTTAATGTTCAGTTGTTTCAGTCATGTCTGACTCTTCATGAACCCATTTGGGATTTTCCCGACAAAGATACTGGTGTGGTTTGCCATTTCCTTCTCCTCCTCATTTTGCAGATGAGGAAACTGAGGCAAAAAGGGTGAAGTGATTTGCCGAGGATCACACAGCTAGTTAGTGTCCGAAGCCAGATTTGATCTCAGGAAGATGAGACTTTCAGGAAGATCTGCTGTGCCGCCTAGCTGACTGGATGATTATTTGAAGGGAGTACCTTCAGTCAATGGGAGGCAGTTAGGTGGTTTGGTGGATTAAAATGCTGGATCTCAAGGCAGGAAGAACTGAATGCAAATACATCCTCAAACACTAGCTGTGTAACCTTGGACAAGTGACAGCTTTTCTGCCTGCCTCAGTCTCTTCATCTGTAAAATGAGGATAATAATGGCACCTACTTATCAGGGTTGTTGCAAGGATGAAATGAGATAATATTTGTAAAGCAAACATATTTGTAAAATGCTTGACCATCCTTAAAGTGCTATATAAATGCTAGGTACTTTTTACTATCTAAGAATATACTACAACTCTTAAGACTTCAACTCTAAATACACACCTATCCTCTGGTTTTCCTAAAATAAAGCTTATGATTTATACCCTAGTTCCTTAATGACTCATTTTTTCCCTTGTTCTTACAGCTTCAACAAGCATTCATTAAACAATAACTATGTGCCAGGAACTGTAATAAGCCTTCTTACACCTTATCTATCCTCATGTATTCTTCCATCCAGTGACAATGGACTCTTTGTTGTTCCTCAAACAAGACACTCCATCCATAGACTTTGGGCTCCCATGGCTGTCCCTTATACTTGGAATACTCTCCCTCTTCATCTCCATGACCTGGCTTTCCTGGCTTCCTTTGAGTCTCAGCCAAAATCTTCTATAGGAAACTTTCCTCAAGCCCTTGTAGTTCCAATGCCTTCTCTTGCTTAACTATTTTCTATTTCTCCTGCTTATAGTTTGTACATATTTGTTTTCTTATTGTCTCCTCATTAGATTGTGAGCTTCTTGAGGGCAGACTGTCTTTTGTATTTCTTTATATCTCTAGAATTTAGCACCTTGACTAGCACCTAGTAAGCACTTAATGAATGCTTATTGATGATGATTAAATGTTGGAGATAACAACAAAGATGACAATTGAATATGGAGGGGGGAGATAATGAGATCACCAAGAGAATTTATATAGAGGCCCTTGTGGAACACTTATGATTGGGGGTGGGATCTGGATGAAAACCCAGCAAAGGAGATTGAGTAAGTGAATTCAGATAGGTAGGAGGAGAACCAAGAGAGAACAATGTCATGGAAACCTAGAGAGAAGAGATTTTCAAGGAGAAGAAAGTAATCAACAGCGTCAAAGACTGCAGAGAGGTCAAGAAGGCTAAGAATTGAGAAAACGCCCTTAGTTTGGGAGGTGAAGAGATCATTGTCAACTTTGGAGAGAACTGTTTCAATTGAATGATGAGGTCAGAAGCCAGACTGCAGAGAGTTAAGAAAGTGAGAGGAAAAGAAGTTGAGGCATTGATTGTAGAAAGTCTTCTCAATGAGTTTAGCCATGAAAAAGATGAGAGATATAAGACAATAAATATTGGGAATATGCAAGTCAAGTGAGTGTTTTTTTTCAGAATGGGGTAGATGTGAGCATGTGCAAGAACAGTAGGAAAACAGCCAATAGATATGGAGAAATTGAAGATTACTGAGACAGTGTGGATGATAAAGGGTGTACTCTGCAGGAGGAGACAGGATGGAATGAGATCTCTGTGCATATGAAAGATGTAAAGGGAATTGACATGACAAGGAGCAGGACAACTTATTCATGTGAAATAAAATTGAAGGAATAAATAGTAAGGGAAAACATCTGAGTGATAGGAAATTAATAGCAAGGGAAAAGAGGGAGCTCTCTTAAATTTTTCTGTGAAATGAAGTATGGTTCTGTCTGGTCCTGAGCTAGAAGGAAGGTTTTAGAAGGAATGAAAAAGTTTAGAAAAGCTGTTTTGGTGATAGCAAATTGATTAGGAAAATATAAATGGATTGCCTTGCTATGGTGAGAGCTGTTTTAGATTATGCAACGTTAATTTTTAATGGACCTGTAATTTTCTCCAGCTCCATTCAGGAGCACTAGAATACAACAAAGGGTAGCGGATGGTAAAGTAGTAATCCATGGCTGGAGCTTGGCAGGATATGATGGGCAGTAAAATAATAAGAGTAAGGTACTTGAGAGTATAGTATAGAATTAAGCTGGTTCACCAAAGAATTAGGATGGGGGAAGGATAGGGGAGTTGGAATACTCCTTGCTCTCCATTATCACTACTATGTTCTCAGCCCCTTCCTCCCTCACTCTCTTCCCTTGAGGTTCATGCTATTTATATATACCACACAACCAAAATCCTGGTACAGGTTGCCTACAGACCCCCTTCCTTCTTCAATGAGATTCATACCAGGATTACAGTTTTTCTTTTCTTTCCAACTCCTACCCTCATACTAGGAGACTTCAACATACATAATTGATTATCCCTTAAATACTCTAACCACTCAGTTCCTCATCCTGCTCTATCCTCATGAGCTAGTCTTCCACATCACCTCAACCACACACAAAGATGGTCATGCCTTCCGTCTTACTATCCACCAGAAATGTACCACCTCCATGTTCAAGAATTCTGAAATCCCTTTGTCCTACTGTAATATACTGACTTTTCACCTCTTCCTCTGCCTTCTCTTAAATGACCTCAGTGTTCTTCCTCAATGTGACCTCTAATCCCTTGACCCTCAATTCTCAACCATCTCCCCTGCATTACTTACTCTCTCCATTCTTCCTCTTTGGTGAACCAAATCAACTCTACACTGTCCTCTCTTGAATCCCTCTCTCCCTTAACATATCACCAGTTAATTCCAGCCAAGCCTCAGCTGTGGATCATTTCCACCATTTGTCACCTTTGTGCCTATATGTATGTTGCTGAATGAAGGTGGAGAAAATCATTCAACTATTCTGACTGGATCTACTACAAATTTATGTTACAGAATCTCAAGTGAGCCCTCACTGCAGCTAGGCAATTCTACTATACCTTCCGTATCTTCTCACTATCCTACTCTCCAATGGCTCTTCCAAATCCTTTTCACTCCTTCTCAAACCTCCCATGGCTCTCCTTCTCTCACTTTCTTAGTTGAGAATCTTACCTCATATTTTCTGGAAAAAAAATTAAGACCATTTGTCATGAACTCTCTCTTCTCCCTTCTTCCTCATCTCCTATCACTCAGGTGCCTTCTGCCACTGTCCTCTCCTTTACCCCTGTCTCCCATGATGAAGTGGCTTTACTCCTTAATCAAGGCTAACCCCTGTCCAAGTGATTTTATTCCATCCTGTCTCCTACAACAAATTGCCCCATATGTCATCCCCACTCTCTCATTTATTTTCAATCCCTCCCTCTCCTACTATCTACAAACATGCCCATGTCTTTCCAAAGCTGGGGGAAAACCTGTCACTTGATCCTTCTACCCCTGCTAAATCCCATCCTATATCTCTTCTGCCCTTTGTAGCTAAACTCCTCAAAAAGGCTGTCTGTAATAGGTACCTCCACTTTCCTCTCTCTCTTAACTCCTTACAATCTGTCTTCTGACCTCTTCATTCCACTGAAACTGCTCTCTCCAAAGTTACTAATAATCTTGTAGTTGCCAAATCCATTAGCCTTTTCTCAATCCTCATTCTGCTTGACCTCTGTAATGCAGTCTTTGAGACTGCTGATCACTCTCTCTTCCCTGATACTCTCCTCTCTCCAGGTTTTCAGGGTACCATTTTCTCTTCTGGTTTTCCTCCTCCCTGTCTGACTTATCCTTCTCTGTCTCCTTTGCTAAATCCTCATCCAGATCACAATCTCTAACCATAAAGGCCTCTCAGGGTTCTGTCCTGGGTCCTCTTCTCTTTTTCTTCTATACTACTTCACTTGATGATCTCATCAGCTCTCATGGATTGAGTTACATCTTTATGCTTATGATTCTCAAATCTACCTATCCTGCCCCAATCTCTCTGCTGACCTCCAATCTCAGTCCAGCTGCCTTTCAGACACCTCAAACTGGATGTCCATTGGACATCTTAAATTCAATACGTCCAAAACAGAACTCATCTTTCCCCCTAAACTCTCTCTACCTCCTACCTTCCTTGTTATTATAGAGAGTAACACCATCCTCTCAGTCCTTTAGGCATACAACATAGGAGTCATCCTGGATTCCTCACTCTCTTTCACATACACACACACACACACACACACACACACACACACACACAAAACCTTATCCAAACTGCTGATAAGTCCTGCCAATTTCACCTTTGCAATATCTTTCTCATACACCCCCTTTTCTTCTCTAACACAGTGACCACTATGGTGAATCCCTCATCACCTCATGCCTGGACTTTTGCAATAGGCTGCTGGTGGGCCTGCCTTCCTCAAGTCTTTCTTCAGTCCAGTCCATTCTCCATTCAGCCACTAAAGTGATTTTCCTAAAATGCAAGTCTTATCATGTCACCTCCTATTTAATAAACTCAAGAGGTTTCCTATTGCCTCTAGGAGCAAGTACAGAATGCTCTGTTTGGCATTCAAAGCCCCTAGCCCCCTCCTACCTTTCAAGTCTTCTTATACCTTGCTCCCCATGACCTATTCTTCAATCCAATGACACTGGTCTCCTGGCTGTTCCACAAACAAGACACTCCTGCTCTGGGTATTTTATTCTTTCTGACTGTTCCCCATGTCTGGAATGCTCTCCTTCCTCCATTCTGACTAATGACTTCCCTGTCTTTCTTTAGGTCCCAACTAAAATCCTATATTCTACTGGAGGCTTTCCCCAATGCGTCTCAATTCCAGTGCCTTCCCTCTGTTGATTATTTCCCATTTATCCTGTATTGCTTTGTACATATTTGTTTGCATATTATCTCTCCCACTATGTCTAAGCTCCTTGAGGGCAGGGACAGACTGTCTTTTACCTCTTTTAGTATCCCCATTGCCTAGCACAGTGCCTAGCATGTAGTAGGAGGTTAATGAATGTATATTGAATTGAAGCCAGTACAGGTCTGAAAAAGAATTGAGAGGCAGAGGAATTAGAGGTCATGTCAAGAACAAAAAACAGGGTTAAGGATTATAAGGTAGAGAAAAAGATGAAATCTTAAAAGATTATGATCAGATGACAGAATTGCAGAATTCATGCATATGAGAGGTGAACATTTGTGAATGAATGCAAAACCAAGAGTATGACCAACTCTTGTGTGTATCTGATATGGGGGAGAGAAATAGTTAGTGGGAAATTAGTAAATTGAGAAACTGGGAAGTTAGGGAGCTTAAGGGAGTGTCAATATGTATTCTGAAGTTCCTTAATACAAGGGCAGGAGTTGAGGAGATGAGATACTGTGAGTCAAGCATTGACCTCAGTGAAGAAGTAAGCAAGGTGTTCTGATGATCATTAGAGGACAGCCACCAGAGTTTTTTTGAGTAATAATTATGGATTAAACTAACCTTAAAAGAAAAAAGTTTACTGAATAGTGGTGGTAGCAGGAGAGTCAGCTGTTGGATATCTTTTCTCTGAACCCTAAGTATCCCTGTAACAGAGCCACTAACCTGCTGCTAGACCTCAGTAATTTTCAACTGCCTCCATGTACCTTATTGGTCATCAGATGATAAATTTAGAACTGAAATGAACCTTAAATATAATCTAATAAAACCCCCTCATTTTAGAGACTCTGAAAAAAGGAAGTGACTTTTTCCAGTTTTCATAAGTAATATAATGGCAGAACTAGGATTGTCTGCCACTTAGACCTCCATCAATCAACTTCCTTGTCCCAGTTTGCCCTTTCTGTTCATAATAATTGCATCCTGCCTGTTCCTTGCTTTATTGAACTGACCTCCTAATTTTGAACCAGTCTTTGGACATATCTCTGACAGATTTACTCTACTGTAAGTATACGTGTGCATGTATTTTACATGTGTGTGCATATATATGTAAATGTGCATGTGTAGGATCATATATAATACTATTATAGATATATAATCATATGTATAATACACATAAATATATATACAATACATAGATATACACACATGCACACATACTCACATATGTAAATATTCACTAGACCTGCAAGTCTACCTTGCACTACTGGTCCTGGCTTCATTCCTATATTTTGCTCCCCATCTCAATCTGCATCTATAGGTGTGACAATAACCAGCATGCATATGAATTCACAGATCAATATACATTTGTTCAACATATATGGAGTCCTTAATATATGCAAGGCACTACCCTTGGTGCTGAGGAAGGGGCCTATAAAGATGACTAAGGTAAAAACAAACACTCACATCATATTTCCCTAAATTGTCCCTGGTATACTGCTTCAGTAAAAAATGTGAGGCTTTCTGCTAAGACACCATATTAGAAAATCTATACAGGAAGCAATAAAATCTCACTATTTTCAAATAATTGGGAGAAATCAGTTGAATTAATGGGTAGTCTGAATTGAAGAATGTAAGAAATGCAGTCCTTTCATTTTCAAATGCCTATAATAACTACAATTTTTAAAGTGTTTCCAAGCTTACTTTAATTGACTTGTTTGTCAATTAATAGTACAATTTGCATATAGACATTTAATAAGCTAGAGTCTTTACATTCAAGCAGGTTGAATAGTACCTTTATGATCTTGTTAGTTCTATTACTGCTAATTCGTGTTAACAGACCTCTGTACAGAGAGTGTCTAGCCTCTGGGGAATTGGTTAGTGGGGTCCAAATTAATGGGATTTTATTCCTAAGATGAAGACTGCACATTTCATGTGTAGACACAGCCTGATAATCAGAATTCTGGTCCTTCTAATATTAGGACCCAAGAGACCTCCTTCAAGCAAATTTGTCATTGCTTTGGTTTATAATTGACATCAAGCTAAGATTGAAACACAAATATTCACAATTTGGTACGTGTAAGAAACTACTGAATGAAAGACTCATAACTATTCAGAAGCTGTAAGAGCTGCATGTTCAAGATTCCCAGTTTACATCTTTTAAATCTGGTCCTCAGTTAATTGTGCATTGTCTAGTCTATGATTGGTCTTCAATAGTGATATGGTTGTACTAAGTAGCTGGATGGTGCTAGGACTGTGATCTAGATTCAGTATTCATATTCTCCCATAGAGTAAGTACTTGTTAAAGATGAAGACCAATAACACCTATAGATGCAGATTGAGATGGGGAGCAAAACATAGGAATGAAGCCCGGACCAGTAGTGCAAGGTAGACTTGCAGGTCTAATGAATATTTACATATGTGCCTATGTGTGCATGTGTGTATATCTATGTATTGTATATATATTTATATGTAACCTGTTTTTTTCCTAACAAAATAAAAACTGGGGGTTAATAGCCAATTTCACTGGCAGAGGGAACTCCTAAACTAGGAAGTACCTACTACCTACTCTGCACTTTTCTGGTATGTATGTAATTATTTACACACCTCCTCCATTCGAATATAAGCTCCTTAAGTGTAAAGATTGTTGACCTTTCCTGGTATTCCCAATATTCCTGGTCTATAGTGATAGCCTAATAAGTGTTTGTTAATGATTGATACTGATGCAGAGCTGCAACTATTCTTTAACTTTTCATTTCAGAGAATTTCTGAGAGGACAATGGAACTGGGAAGTTAAGTAACTAGCCCAGGTTCACATATGCACGATGTGCCAGTGATGAGGCTGGAACCCAGGTGTTCCTGTCTTTGAAACTAATCTCTCTGTCCACTATACCATATGCCATAACTTCTTTGTCCACATACCATAGGTCCTCCTGTAAGCCTTAAAACAGTATATAAATGTCAGCTATCATGATTGCAATGGAAACAATTGTTTGGATTCGGCTTGATTTCTCATATAAGATGTGGCATCTGGAATTCCGGCACAAAGGAAAACCCATTTTTCAATTTGCCGAGCATTAATTGAACAAGTATCATGTTCGGCTCAGGGGATGCAAAGATAAAGACAAACACGGTCCCCACCCTCAATGAGCCAGTGTTCTCCTGGAAAGAAAAAGCAAGCACACAGATAGGTAAATAACACGACAGCCAGAGTCAGAATGAATGGGAATCCTCAGGGAGATGATTTTATAGCCAGTTTTTGGCTATAAATTTCAGTTTTAAGTCTCTCGACTGTCTCATGATATTAATTGATTCAATGTGCAAAATAAGAGGAGGCATGCTCCTTGTTTCAGTAGGTTCACCAACCCCATGGAGGGTGTGGAATCCTCCATTCCATAGGGAACATAGTATAATTACTTTCCTATACTATAGTATATAGTAGAAAGAAAACTGGTAGGATTCAGGACAGTCCAAGCTGTTGCTAAATACTTGTGTGACCACAGAGAAGTCATTTAACCACATAATAAGAATTTAATAAATAATTATTTCCCTCCTCCCTCCCTTCTTCTTTTTCTACCTCCCTCTCTTCTTCCTTCTTTTCCTCTTTTTTCCTTCCTTCTCTCTTTTTTCCTTTTTTCCTCCCTCCCCTTCCCCTCATATCCCTTCCTTTCTCCTCCTCCTCCCTCCTCCTCCCTCCCTCCTCCCTCCCTTCTTCTTCTTCCTTCCTTCTTCCTTCT
The DNA here is from genome assembly GCF_003287225.1 of Phascolarctos cinereus. Taxonomy (NCBI): domain Eukaryota; kingdom Metazoa; phylum Chordata; class Mammalia; order Diprotodontia; family Phascolarctidae; genus Phascolarctos; species Phascolarctos cinereus. The sequence goes on from NW_027555514.1 coordinate 159,661,604, forward strand.
TCCTTCCTTCCTTCCTTCCTTCCTTCCTTCCTTCCTTCCTTCCTTCCTTCCTTCCTTCCTTCCATCTTTCCTCCCTCTCCAGTATTCAGTTTCTTTACCTATAGAAATGAGAGAGTTGAACTAGGTGATCTCCAAAATCTGATTTAAGTTTAATTTATTTACACAAACCTATTTTCTTTATAAGCTTCTCTGAAAACACTTTTCTGGGAATCAGGAGAGTTGGCTCCTAGTGCTGCTCTACTAATGACTTTTTCTATGACCTAAGGCAAATCACTTAAAACTCTCTGGATCAGTTTTCTATAATATAAAAATGGGACTAAAAACTCTCATGTCACTATATTTGAAAATAAGGTTGTGAGAATGAAATGGAATGACAGATGTGGAAAAAAAAATATTTGCAAGTAAAATCACTGCACCATATAAGACATTGTATTGTTATAACTTTGGGAGAAAAGGAAAACATATGATAGGAAAACATAAATTTTCTACTTGGATCGACCCCCTTCCCATTAAACCTGTACAGTTCATATAACTTAAGGTAGCAGAGGAGGGGAAGGTCCCGATTTGTTCCTGCACACTACATCTCAGTCCCTTACTCCTATTCCATCTTTGGGCCATGTCATTGCTCTTCGGAGGGGCTTGATTCAGCAATTCAAGTAGAACTCATCGTCTCGTGGGCCAAGGAGTGTGAGTGGAACTTCTCTTTGTTTCCCTAGGAGGCCGGGTCCAGGAAATCCTCCACTTCTCTTCAGGAGGGTTGCCCCAGAAGTTCTTTCTGTTCTGCTGTTGCCACCTCCGAAAGGAGTGGCCCCCTGAGGGAGGGTCTAGGCAAATTGACAGTGTTTTCCTCTTTTCAGGAACCCAAGTTTGTTTTCTAAAAGCTCTCTTTGCATATTTCTGTTAGACCTGTATGTGCCCTTTGTACAACAGCCACAACTCAAACATCCTCAAATCCCATAGTTTAATCTTCCTCAAAGGACCGACAAACAGTAGTATAGCGGGTCATTCATACTTCTTCAAGGAGATGTCATCAATAATTTCAATGTGGCATCAATGGGGATGTCAATACTTTGTACAGAGAGGAAGATGCCTACAAAACCAGAACAAAGCCAAGACAAAGGCCTCATTCTCTAACATTGTCAGGGTCAGACCCCATCAAGGAGGTGCCATCATTCATCTCAGTGGAGATATCTACACCTTGAATGGGGCAATGTCCTCAAAGCCAGAACAAAGTAACGAAAACAAATTTGCTTTATTCTTTAACCTTGTTAGGTTAACCAGATGACTTCTGGTCACAGTCTGTACACTTGTTATTAATCTTATCCCATAGATGTTTAGACAATTTTTTTTTCTTAAGGTTTAATATGAAGGGGGGAGAGAAACAGAGAGATGACTTGTTCATCACTTAAATGAACCTGAAGAAATACAGAGGAGTTTGTCTGAGACATCTATTTCAGAATTTTGGGTTAACTGTTAGTAAAGAGTGAGTAAACTAAGATATGGATTAGTACTATCCAAAAGAATATTTAAAATGCAGAAACATACATTTGAAAGAGATACATTAAAATGTTTCTAAAATTTAAAAATAAGGGATGATTTTAAAAGTATTAGGCTTGAAGCAAAACTTCGTGCTTTTAACACCTACAAGAGAATAAACATTTCAAGGGCAGGGCTATTCATTCCTTCTGCTTATCTAAACTCCACATATACTTTCAATGTATGCTTTTATTCAGGTAATGTTAATTCAATAGTCATTTTTAGAGAGGAGGAAGAGATTGGGTCTCTCCATCTCACCTAGACTGGAAGTATAGCAGCCTCTCATGAACTTTATATCACTGCTGACTCTACCAGAAGCTTTGACTTACTTCTGACCTGGTTTGATTCACCCTGCCTTAAGCAGCCTCTGGGCCCCTCCTTTCTAGGGGTTCACCACATTGGTACAGACCTAATGGAAAAACCCCAAAGCATAACCCACTGCAGTTCAGAACTCCCAAATCCAAGTGCTTCATCAGTCTCAGCCTCCCCAAGAGCAGAGACTACAGTCATGTGCCACCATGCCTGTGTTAGTCAATACTTATTAAAGGAGTAATACATGCAAGACACAGCACTGGGTGCTGGGGTAACTAGGAAGGCAAGTAAGATAAGTCACTGCACTAGACAAGTTTATAAACTAATAGATAAAGGGGACAAGGGATAGTAATAGTCACTTTGATAAGTAGTTTCACAGTTTTTAAAGTCTTTTTCCCACCACAACTTTGTGAAGTAGATGAAATATTATTGTCCCCATTTTATAGCCAAGGAAACTGAAGTTCAGGTTTAAGTGACTAGTTCATCATCACATGACCAGAAGTCCCTGAAACACCTAGCAAAGTGCCCCATTGTAGCAAGCATAGCATTTAAGAAATGGTTGTTGAATGATTAATGTTCTGAGATTTGCTGCTATACTTTGTTCTTATAGGAAATAACGAGACATCTGTTAGCCAATGAGATCATATGATCACACTTTTAAAATCTGTTGATAGTTTTGTTTTTAAGCTGCCATCATTGAAATACAGATAAATACACACATGCATATGTGTGTGTGTGTGTTCTATCTCCCTCTGTTCTGCTACACAGAGAGCTTTCCCTTGTAACAAAGAATGAGAAGGGGGGCAGGGAGAGAAAGGCAATTCAGCAAAAATAACCAACATATTAGCTGAGTCTAATAGAGTATGCAGTGTTTCTTACCCATAGTTCCCACTTCTGCAAAGATAGGAAGGAGAGAAAGATGGGAAGAAAAGGTAAATTTTTAAAGCTCTTCACCAGGAGCAAATAATTATACAGTGTTCAAGTTTGTTACTTGGTTTTGGATATTTTCATCTAGATTGTTGAAGTTATTTTGTGTACTCTTTTCCTGATTTTACTTACATTACTTTGCATGAGTTCATGTAAGTCTTCCCAAGTCTTCTCATTATCTGTATTTTTCACATTCATATTTCTTATCGTACAGTAACATCTCATTACATTCATGTACCATTATTTGTTTAGAGGTCACAATCAATGCTCATCAACATTGTTTCTAGTTCTTTGCTACTATAAAAAGTACTGTATTAAATATTTTGACTTATATCATAGGATCAGATTTAGAGGTAGATGGGACCTTGGAGCTCTTTGAGTTCAGCCCTCATTTTACAGATTAAGAAAATGAAATACTAGTTAAGTCACTTGCCCAGGATCACCTGGCTTTTAAGCATCTGAGATGGTATTTAAAAACAGGTCTTCCTGACTTTGAGACTCCAAGATTTTCTGACTTTATTTAATATGCCATGTTGCCTTTCTTATGTGGGACCTTTGACTTCTTTGGGGTATATGCTTCATATTGAGATCTCTGGATCAAAAAGCGGAGATAATTTATTGGTCAACATGATTCCAAATCATTATTCAGGATAGTCGAGCTTAAGTACATGTTCCACAGTAGCTTCTTAAAATTTGTGTAGGGTTTATCATCAGAGGATGAACTCTTCATGTGAATTCCCAGAGTGTTTTGAGAAGCTGGAGTTTGTTACCTAGTGGTCCACACCAGCTAAGCTGTCTTTGACGTCATCTAATTTGTATTCTTGCACGCTTCTGCTTATCTAATCTCCTCACTGATTATTTAGTTCCTCTTCTGCCTGGTTAATTCTCTTATTGCCCATCTGAATTCTGCTCCAATCTCACATCATCAATGTAGTCTACCCTTTCTATTCCAGCCTTCACTGGTCTTCTCTTTTTTGAGAATTCTACAGTATATCTGGTGCCATATAGCATTTACTGATAGTCTGCTTTCTAGTGTTTTCTAACTATTTTGTGTTTCTTGTGTCCCTCTGTGGAGTATGAGCATTGTGAAGAAAAGTCTTATTCTCTATTTTTTCCAATCATTGATTCATTCATTCAACAAGTACTTGTTAGACACTTACTATGTTATATATATATATATATACATATATGTATACACACACACATATATGTATGTATGTATGCTAGGGGATAGGAACTGCACTTGTGGTATTCTTGGCATAGGGAACTCCCAGAAGAGGAAACCCTCTCCACTGTTTCAGATCAGCACCTTCTTACAACTTTTATTGTCTTATGACATTGTCTAAGATCACAGAGCCACTATGTATCAGAGGGAGGACTTGAACTTCTGGTTCTGAAACTGATTCTTTATCTACACTACTTATTGCTAGATATGACCAGAAATTTTTAAAAAAGTAATATACACTGATATCTATATGATGAGAAATTTTAAAAAAAGTAATATACACTGATATTTGCTTTCTGGGAACTCAAAATTTAATTAGACAGGAAAACCACTTGAAATAACAATAGCAAAAAGCCATGTATGACTCTCTTAGCCCTAATACTGTACTAAGCACATAAGAAGAACAGAAAATATCTTTTTGGTTTGACTGATTGAAATTCATCCTGCACAGGGAAGAAGCAAATGAGCATGCTAGATATTGTTTTAAAATCAGCTGCGGTGAGCTTGTATTTCAGTCTACAGAGGCACTGTTGTCTTCCCACAATCATAATGGCCAGAAGGGAATGTTCAAATAGAGAATGTAATAACCATGGTTTATCAAAGTTGAATCTCTGAAAACGGTATTTAATTTGACCTTGATATTGACAAGGATAACAGTGTAGTCCTTTGACATTGCAGTCTGCAAATACACCATGCCCTTATTATTATTATTTTAAAATTTCTTGGTGTGGGTGCACCGTGCAAATACATTTAACTTGCTTTGCTATGTACACAGTGGTGAACACTGTGGTTTGTTCGAAGTGATTATCAGTGTAAAAGTGAATGAATAAATCATTCTTTGCCTTCCCACCCTCCCAGGATGAGGTGACTCCAATGAAGGTGGTTCAAATGAAACACACTGGGGAGCTTTGACTTAAAGAAGTCATTAAATTTTACTTGTAGCGGTAGCAGAACAGAATGAAAACAGGAAGAGCAGTTCCTGGATACTTCAGAGTAAAAGTGAAAAGAGCAGAATGCAACTCAATTAATCAGTCAAACAATTAAGAATTTTTTTTGGGGGAGCAACTTTCTTACATGCCCAGTTTTGTGTTAGGGTACAAAGGTTATATAGCAGAATTATACATAACAGAAGTTCATTTCACTGTCGATAACACTGCCGTCTTTGAATTGGGTTTGTTGTTTTTGAGTGCCTGGGGGAGGAGGGGCTGGTTACTCTGATTTCACTGATACGGAAAGTTCAAGGTATGAAAACTGCCTTAATGGATGTAGATGAGCAATTCATCTGCAGCTTATAGTTTTGCCTGGGCCCTGGGCAATTTAGTGACTTGCCCAGTCATACAACTAGGATGTGTCAAAAGCAGATCTTAACCTAGTTCTTCCTAACTCAAAGATTAATGATCTTTCTACTAAGCTGTACTAACTCTCTTTGAATAGGCAGGCCCTAGTTATTATGAAAAGATAAAGTATTATTCAGAGTCAGTGGATGGAGTATTGAACCTTGAGTTAGGAAGTTGTGATGTTTCAGTTGTATCCAACTCTTTATGACCCTATTTGGGGTTTCTTAGGAGAGATTCTAGAGTGGTTTGCCATTTCCTTCTCCAGTTCGTTTTACAGATGAGGAACTGAGGCTAACAGGATGAAGTGACTTGCCCAGGTCGCACAGTTAGTAAGTGTCTGAAGGCCAGATTTGAACTCAGAAAAGGAGTCTTCCTGACTCCAAGCTCGGCACTCTATCCACTGCACCACCTAACTGCCGCTCAGTTAGTAAGACATGAGTTCAAATATGGACTTAGGTATTCATTAGCTGTGTGATTCTTTACAGATTCACTTAACCTTTGTCAGCCTCAGTTTCCTCATCTGTAAAATAGGGATAATAATATCACCTACCTTCTACTGTTGTTATGAGGAAAATATTTTAAAAAATTGTAAATGGCTTTGTAAAACTTGAAGTATTATATAAATGCTAGCTATTATTATTGCTATTGTTAGTACTAAAATGAATACTAACACATTTACATAGTGACTTGCTGTTACAAAGCTCTTTCTGTTATACATTTTCTCATTTTATTCTCACAACCCATCTGTGGGAGGTTGCTAGTATTACTATTATGGTTCTCATTTCACAGATGAAGAAACCAAGGCCCAGGGAGGTTTAATAAGTCCTGTCGGAATAAAAGCTTGTGAGTAGGGTGTGTTTCCTTCTTTTTTATTTGTACCCTCAGTGCCTAGTACAGTGGCTGGTGCAGAGGAGGCACTTAATAAATGCTTGCTGATTGATTATTTGACTGTCTATTAATTTGACTGGATAGGAAGCAGCAGAATTCGGACTTGAATCCAGAAAGGAGCTGCCATTGAGCAGAATAATTCTGTATAATAATAATTAATTAATTAATTAAAAGAAATTTTTAAAAAACACACAAAATGAGAGGATGCAAAAAAAATCTAAGGAGAAAGGGGAGCTTTTGTTTGGAAAGAAGCAGAGAATAAATGGGGTAGAGAGAGCTCCGAAAGCTGTTCTTTGGCACTAGGCTCAGCAGAATAGGTTCTTGTATCAAGTGGCACCAGATGGTGTGAAGAGGCCAGTGTTAGATAAAGGAAAGTGGAGGAAATTGATCTACAGCAAAACCCTCTTAAACAAGTTTCTCTTTGGAAAGTTTTCCCATGTGAATTCATATATTCTGGCCTTATAACTATATTTTCTCATTTTACCTCTAACAAGCTTCCGCTGTTAAGAAGGAGTAGGCTGATGTGGTGGAAAACTCTGTTCGGGCCCTGGCCCTGGCCCTGGCCCTAGCTGGCTAGGTAGCCTTGATCAAGTCTTTGTATGGCTTGGGAACATAGCTTCCTCATCTACGAAGCTGAGAAGTGGGGCTCAATGTATTCCAAGACCCTTTCCAACTTTCAGATTCTTGAGCCCAAGTTTTGATTGTTTTAATGAATCACCTGTAAGCAATTTGTGGTGAGTGACTGTGCCGTCTGTCATCTTTATATGAATAGGTCCAGCACTTAGCTTTGTAGATAGGGAGTGATTAATAAACATTTGTTGAATTTAATGAAAATACCTTAAAGGGATTTTACTTCAAATGCATTCCTACTCTACCTAAGGGCTGTGTTTACAAGGGGCACATGTGACAGTTCAACCTAATCCTAAAATTAATATTTCTCAGAGTGTAAAATCAAAGGATTATTTCTGGTTCAAGTTCAAATTTAAGGGAAGAAAGAAAGATAAGGGAGTGGGCCTGAAAGCCTAATGAATAAGGGTTCCCTTAGGCTAGGGGAGGGCAGGAACTTCAGAGAGAAAAAAAAATTTCTTAGAAATCATGGCACACCTGTTCGCTGGGACTCCACATGTGTTAGACTAGCAACTGAGGCTTAAGCTGTGGTTTGACAAAGGTTTGAAAAGATGAAGGCCTGAATGAGGATTTCAGGAAGGAATGTGAAAGGGCAGCGTTGTGCAAGAGGAGATAGCCAGGGAAAGGATGATTTTATTTATAGAAGGGAAAGTAAACAGGAGATGAAAATGGAGTAACGTCTCTGGAATGAGGGGAGTAGATAAAGAACTGCATTCACAAAAAAGCAGATGTGAAATTTATTGGAGGAAAAGGGAGGGAAGAAATCTATCATCAACCCAGACTACTCAAAACTCCCGACCAATGCTGAAAATACAGATTATATTCTGAAGCTGGAAATATTCATCAATGTGTTAAATGTCACACATTCTAAAAATAAGAGATGAGTTTCAACAGCCCCATAGTCAAAAACCAATCATTGCAATTTTGCTTATATGATGCCATAGCAATTCAGATGGTTCTTGGGTCTCCATGGCAACAGTCTGATGCTACCTTTTGTTCAGCTGGTGATCTGTCTGGTCACGTGATGCCTGAGTGCATTGCATAGGAAATGAAGAGCAGCAGCTGATCTGATTTTCATAATTAGTGGCACAGTGAATGTAGGTCACTGTGAGGGACTTTTACAAGGATTCATTCTAGGCTTTACAAGTCAGACCTGATCCTGCTGATTACCTTTCCACTTGGAACTGACTAGCCTACTGGATACTTATCTGGGCCCCACTTTATCTCTTCTTTCTTAAACAGTATCTTGCCAGCTTGTTAAAAACCATATGTCTTTTAAGGTAAAGTGCCCCTTCCCCCACTGAAGAATCCTTCTGACTATCTCTGGTCAAATTGGACTTCAAATCCCTGGGTCTCCCCACTTTGGGAAAATAATTTAACCCCTCTGGGCCTCTATTTCCTCATCTGTAAAGTGAAGATATTCAACTAAATGGCTTCTGAGGTCTCTTTAATTTTTAAATCAGGAATTCTTTTTTTTAAGGCAAATGGGGTTAAGTAACTTACCCAGGGTCACACAGCTAGTTAGTGTCAAGTGTTTGGTCTGAGGCCAGATTTAAACTCACCTCATCCTGACTTTAGGGCCACCTAGCTGCCCCTTAAATCAGGAATTTGTAACCTGGGCTTCACTGACCACCAAAGGGTCTGTGTTTCTGGATAGGAAAAAAAAATACATCTTTATTTTTACTTATCTTTAACTGAAATTTAGCATTTCCTTTGATTATTTAAAAATATTATTCTGTAGGGGGCAGCTAGGTGACACAGTGGATAGAGCACTGGCCCTGGATTCAGGAGGACTTGAGTTCAAATCTGGCCTCAGACACAAAACACTTACAAGCTGTGTGACCCTGGGCAAGTCACTTAACCATTGCCTAACCCAAATTTGTGTGTGTGTGTGTATGTATATGTATGTATGTATGTATGTGTGTATATGTATATATGTGTGTATGTGTGTGTGTATGTATATGTATATATATAATTCTGAGACTTTTAAAGACGTCTATGGCACACAAAAAGTTAAAGGACTTCTGTTTAAAATCTCTAATCTTATGGCCTTATAAATTGTATCAGAAGATGAGAATGATAGATGGTCCTAACTGATTTCCATAGACACAATTCATACTCCATTTTACTTCTTGACAGCATAGTCTGTTGGGCAAGGGAATGATAGTGTATGCTGGGATTTGGGAGAAGGCATTTCAATTCTCTATTATCCTATTCAGGGTCATGGTGCCATAAGATGTAGAGCTGGAAGGGAATGCAGAGGTCATCGAGCCATAGGGTCATTAATTTCAAGCTGGAAAGGAAAGAAGCTTAGGTCAACTAGTCTAACTCCATCATTTCTACTTACCTCAGAGGTGGTTTGGGTGGTTGGGTGGAACTTTTGGAAGGTAAACCAGATTAGGAAGCAGCTCTAAAGCACATTCTAGCAGTAAAATTATAATCATTATCATCATCAACATTTGTTAAAGTCCCAATATGAGTAGGACACAACTAGCATAGCTATGATGTAGAACGGTAACTACTATGAGTTGAAATAACACCAGGTTGGGCACTTAGAGATACGAGTTCAAGTGCTGGCTCTAAGGTCAGCCAATTATGTAATCTTGGGCAAGTCACTTAATATCTTTGTATGTCATCTCTAGAATGAGGGAAGCAAAAGTAGAAGCTCTACAGAATTCCTCTCAGCTCAACAATTCTAGATACAAGCTATAGTACCTGCGCTTGAGGAGTTTCCAGTCTAGTTGGGGAGACAGGATTTATTCATAAAAAGATAAGTAACATTATAAACCAGTAGGCCAAATGAGTGATGCAGACAGTAAATACGACAGGAACTCAATGGAGGAAGAGATCAACCTATGATATGATGCTCAGGAATGGATTCAGGGAATAGGATAAACTTGACCTGAGCCTTGATGTGAAAGTAGGTTGGAAGGTTACGGCCATGCTAAATGAAAAAAAAAGTCATCCAAATGTAAATTAAACAAAAGAATGATCAATTCTGGTCTGATTTAATAGAGAATAAATTAGCTGAATATGGACCAAGGAAACAGATTCAAAGCATTCTTTTCTCCTGGTCATTGTTTCCCATCATTTCATGCTTTCCATTTATAGAACTGTCTGAATATATTTAGCCATCCAGGAAAACATCCTGGACTATTTTAACAGTCTTATATGTGGCATTTCCAGGGCTGGCAGGCATTTGTATAGGAAGAGAATAAAACAATCCAGTATTTCCTTCAAGCAAATAATATGCTCCTTTATTTCATGAATGTCCCTCTTTTTATTTCTGACACATGACCCATCTGCCACACATCTGGAATTTCTTTGAGAAATCTCTTTCCCAGAAAGGTGGAAAAGAGGACATGTCCCACTCTATTGGAACTAATCTTGTGCTTCTCATGTATAAGCATATTTCATGAGATGTATATGCCAGAGACAGACCTCTGGCACAGAGGGTAGATTTCCTATAAAACCTTTATGGGAAAACATGGGCAAGAACCACACTGGAGAAGACATGAGTGAATGGCAATCTTCACCAGTGTAATGAATAACCAAATTGATGAGATCCATTGAAGTATCAAAATAGGTCTAGTCTCAAGAATTGCAAAAAAAAATGTGGTGAATTGCAACTCAATAGGAATTTATCAAACAGTATATGCCAAGCACTGTGCTAATAAATGAATAAAAGAATAAATAAAACTTTCTTTTGAAGGCTGCTGAGGATATTTTCCCCCATTATTTAGACCAGAATTTTCTAAGAGAGGTTAATTGACATAACTAAGATTTTTCAAGATTTCAAGAACCTGCAATTTCATTGATGCAAGCCCTTCTTTCACTCATGCAAATCACAACCTCTTTTGTAATCAGTAGTCTTTAAGAGTTGCTATGGACTAAAAATCTACCACCTTGTGGCCAAATTGGTTATAACTCTCTGAACTTTACTGGGCTTGTGCTTGGATACACTCTGCTCCTGGGCCCAGGCTTTTCTGAACTTGGTAATATATGCCCGTAAATAGATACAGTGCAATGGATAGAGTTCCAAGCCTGGAGTCAGAAAGACTTACTTCCTAAGTTCAGATATGGCCTCAGACACTTCCTAGCTATGTGACCCCAGCCAAGTCACTTAACCCTGTTTACCTCAGTTTCCTCATCTGTAAAACGAGCTGGAGAAGGAAATGGCAAACCACTCCAGTATCTTTGGCAAGAAAACCCCAAATGGGGGTCACAAAGAGTTGGACACAACTGGAAATGACCGAACAACAACAAATATATTCCAGAGCTTGAGTTATGCAAATATACCCTTTGGGAATTCAGGGTCATCTTATGCCATGATGAGGTATCAGAAGAAGACTTTAGGGGACAAAGGTCTATCCATAAAGCAGAAATAAAAGGATAAGGGATGAGAGTTGACCTCTGGTTTTAAAGAGACCACACCTACCACAGGCCCTGAAGTCAGGAGGACTTGAGTTCAAATCCAGACTCAGACCAAACACTTCACACTTACTAGCTGTGTGACCCTGAGTAAGTCACTTAACCCTAATTACCTTAAAAAAAGAGACCACACCTCTTTTCCCAGAATATAGCTAGGTCCTGATTGATTTGAATAATTAATCCTTTGAAGTATTCATATATAGATTCAAATTCACATTATTCAAAGTTATAATTATGTAAAATTTGGTCATTGGTTCCAGCCCAATGGAAATATGCAGTGGGGATTCAAGCAATGCAACCCCACTTTAAACAACAAAAAAGTAATCTAACCCATGGCTTACTTCTGTAATTCATGTCAATTGTTCTCCTCTTAGTAAGTGGATCAGGTTAGATCTTGGCAAATTCTCAAAATTCTTTTGTAGCTCGTGACTGGCCATTAAGCAAATGGTTTCTCTGTCCCTTTGGGAATGATTCATGTGCTAGAAAATAAGCTTCTAGTCTGCATTTAAACATAACTATTTATTCCAAACAGTGATTAATACAGAAGTAGTATCCTAACCACCTTAGTAAAAGCAGATGAGGAATAGTTATTTTTTTTTATCTCCCCAATGAGTGCAGTTTCCTACTTCTCCCTTTCCCAGAATGGTCTCATCTCAGTCATCACAAAAGAAACATAACATCACTGGGGAGAATCCTAATAGCCTTAGTGCACAGAGATTGCTGCTGCCATGGAAAGCATCATTTCTGCTCCATCTTATACCAACCCCAATAAATGCTACTGCACTAGTAATTGCAGCTTCTGCTTGCCTCATACGCTTCTGTTTCTGATGCTGATGAGGCCATGGTCACAATCTGGTTCCTGCAGGTTTGCCATAGGAGAACCCAATGTTTGCCCAGAGGCAGCCATTGCCTATGCTTATCATCTTTCCCTGATATCCCCTCTTTCTTCCTTCTTTTCTCCTCTTCACAGTGTCACCTGAAGGTACTATAGGCCTCTGGCATACAGCTCTCTGGAAAATGAAGTATTTTCTTACCATTCCCCTGCCCGCGGCAGGAGTCACTTGGGGGGACTCCTATTCAAGCTTCACAGATTCGTTTGGAGTGAATTCTATTAGTAAGAGAAGTCATCTCTTTTGCCAGCTCCTCTTGGTACAGGGAGCAGCCACCTATTCCACCCTATGGTCACAATTAGCATATAATTGAAATACACTATCTCCTTATATTCAAAATGTTTGTTATTACCTAAAATACTGATATTAAAAAACTGTCCTTCTTTAGCTTTGAAGTGAAGATCTCAGCATGAATCAACATGCTGGCTGACTGTTGGACACCAGGCAAGACACTTAATGACTCTGTTTTGGTTTTTGTTGTTATTCAGTCATTTTTCAGTCATGTCCAGCTCTTTGTCACCTCATTTGGGGTTTTCTTGGCAAAGATACTGGAGTGGTTTGCCATTTCCTTCTCCAGCTCACTTTACAGATGAGAAAACTGAGGCAAACAGGATTAAATTACTTTCCCAGGGTCACACACCTAGGAAGTGTCTGAGGTGGGATTTGAACTCAGGAACATGAGTCTACCTGCCACCTGGCCTGGTGCTCTATGTACTATGATGCCTCCTAGCTGCCCTAGCTATTTTGGCTTAGAGGTCTATAAAATGAAAGGAGGACCTTCACACCATGCACCTAAAATAGCTACAGACATATATCATTTATAAGGCAGTTTCTGTGTTTCGAGATCGTTAAATGAAAAATTCTTGTGTCTCTTATTATTTTGATTGTTATGACACATAGTAACAGCTTGACTCAAGCAATTATTTTCTTTTGTGTCTCAAACCTAAATTGGCTAAGTGTATTTAAGCTGCAACATTGATTTGACAAAATAACTCATGGCTGTGAAAATAATGAATTCTACAGAAGACTTATTTTTTGACTGGTCACATTGTAACCTTAATTCCTTTACCACAGGATTTCAGAGTTACAGAATTTTAGATGTGGAAGGGATATCAGTAGCCATCTTAGCGAAACCCATAAATGAAAAGGAATCCCTGCTACAAGGAGCCCGACCCCTGGTCATCCCACCTTGACTTGAAATCTCCAATGAGGGAGAAGCCACGACTTCCTGAAATAGTCTGTTTCACTTCTTGGACAACTTGTATTGTTAGGAAGTCTTTTTTGATATCAAGCCTGAATTTGCCTGTTTGTGACTTCTATCTATTGCTCCTTGTTATGCCCTCTGGGGCCAGAGTAAATCTAATGTGTCTTCTACATGGCAGCCTTGTAAATAACAGCTCTCACATCTGCCTTGAGTCTTTTTTTTTTCCTCTGGGATGAACATTCCTAGTTCCTTTCATTGATTCTCCTATGATATGGTCTCTTGACACTTCGCCGTCTTGGTTACCATCCTTTGGATGTGCTCTAGCTTATCAATGCCCTTCCTTCCTAATAACTGCTCTTTTACTGCTAATAACTGCTTTCTTAGACTATGGTATGTAGAACTGAACAAAGTGCTCCCTGTGTGTTCTTATCAGAGGAACTAGAACTTCCTTATTTCTGGAAGCTATGCTTCTTAATGCAGTCCAAGATTGTACTAGCCTTTTAACTTCTCCATCAGATAGATAGATAGGTAGATAGATAGATAGATAGATAGATAGATAGATAGATAGATAGATAGATAGATAGATGGATGGATGGGTAGATGGATAGACAGACAGATAGATAGACAGACAGACAGATAGATAAATGGATGGATGTATAGATGGATAGACAGACAGATTAGATAGATAGATAGATAGATAGATAGATAGATAGATAGATAGATAGATAGATAGATAGATAGATAGATAGATAGATAGATAGGTAGGTAGGTAGATAGATAGATAGGTAGGTAGGTAGGTAGGTAGATAGATAGATAGATAGATAGATAGATAGATAGATAGATAGATAGATGGATGGATGGATGGATGGATGGATGGATGGATGGATGGATGGATGGATGGATGGATGGATGGATGGATAGATAGATAGATAGATAGATAGATAGATAGATAGATAGATAGATAGATAGATAGATAAGATAGATGGACAGACAGATGGATAGACAGACAGACAGACAGATAGATAGGCAGATGGATGGATGTATAGATGGATAGACAGACAGACAGAAATAGATAGATAGATAGATGGATGGATAGATGGATAGATAGATAGATGTATAAATGGATGGACAGACAGACAGATAGATAGAGCTAGATACTATGCGAAGTACTGGGAATATAATTATAAAAAAGTGAGACAGTCCCTGCTCTCAAGTAGCTTACATTCTAAAGGAGAAAGAGAATAAATAAAGGAGTGATAGAAGGGGGAAAGGATGAACACATGCAGCACCATGGTATAAAGATAGTCTGGAAGTGATGTGGAGGAAGGGCCTGGAAACTGGTGATATAAAGTAAAAGCTCACCTATCAGAGCCCAGGGTTCCAGAGACAGACCCCAAGGTTCATATTGAGTTTGTAGTCCACTAAAACTTCTACATCTTTTTCTTCTAATCTGTTCTCTAATATCCCTACCTTGTACTTATGAATATGATTTTTTTAAAACTCAAGTGTAGTGTAGTACTTTATATTAATCATTATTGAGTTTCATCTTAATCAAATTCAGATGTTGTTCTAGTCCAGGGATTCTTAACTTGAGTTCATGAACTCAGATAGAAAATAATTAGATCTTTATTTCAATATAATCAGCTTTCTTCATAATCCCATGTATTTTGTTTTATGAGTTTAAAAACATTATTCAGTTGTTGTTCAGTCATTTTCGACTCTTCATGATCCCATTTAAGGTTTTCTTGGCAGATACTGGAGTGGTTTTGCCATTTCCTTCTCCAGCTCATTTTACAGATGAGGAGAATGAAGCAAACAGGGTTAGGGAACTTGCCCAGGGGCAGATAGCTAGCAAATGTCTGAGGTCAGATTTGAACTCAGGAAACTCAGGTCTTCCTGACTCCAGGCCCAGCACTCTATCCACTGCACCACCTAGCTGCCCTACATTATTCTGAGAAAGGTTGATAGATTTCACCAGATTGCCCATGGGGTTCATGACATGGAAATGGATAAGAATCCTTTCTGTATCCTATCGAGATCTTTTTGGATCCTAACTGCTAGCCAGAGTATTAGAGATCCCTCCTAACTTTGTGTCGTCTGCAGATTTAAGAGGCTATTTATGCCTTTTATTTCTTGATTAAATATTATATTATTTTTATATTATTATTATATAATATACCATACATGTATATTATATGTCATATAGAAGACCAGACACCTGAGGGACTCCACTGGGACCACCTGCCACATTTACATTGTACCATTAATGACTCTTTTTTAATTCAGCCACTCAGCCGGTCTCAAATACATCTGCTTTGATCATCTAGTGTACACCTCTCCATCTTTTCCATAAAATAGTATGAGATACTCTATTAAATATTTTGCTAAAAATATAAATAAACTATGTCTACAGCATTGCCATGATCAGTACTCATTTAGTAGCTCTGCCAAAAATGGAAATAAGGTAAGTCTAGCATGACCTGTTCTTGATGAAACTGTGCTCTTTGTAATTGTTTCCTTTTCTAGCTGTTCCCTAGCCATCTTTTTAATAGGATCTGTTCTAAAATTTCCCCAGGAATTAAATTAAGTTTACTAACCTTTATTGAGCACATTTTGTTATTTTTCTTTTTCTGAAAATCAAGACAAAAGGAACTCTTTCCCCTAGCTGTGGTACCTGTCCTGTTCTCCATTAACTTTCAGGTATCCTTGACTCAGTAGCCATGTTTACCAGTTCTTTCAGTAACCGAGGATATGGCTTGTTAGTGCTAGGTAATGTGAATTCCTCAAAAAGAAGCTATGTCCAGACTTGTCTTGGCCATCTTCTCCCTGCTTGCCATTTGTGTCCTGTTATTTGTATCATTCTCATGAAGAAACGATTGGAGCAAAATAGGAACCACACTGCCTTCTCCCCATTGTTATTTATCATGTGGTCCTATCCATTTCCCCATCCCACCCCACAAAGTAAGCAAAATTAAAAATACTTTTTTGTTGTCATTAATTTTCCTTAATGTTCTTGTCTCATTCTGAGTCCTTTGTGGTCCTAGCACTGATTTTATATTCATTTTAATTTTATAAGCTTATATTCATATTCCATTACCTGCCCTTCTTCTGTATGTGTCTTTTAAAAATCTGGATTGGTGATGTGTATGCATCAGACAACCTCCATTTTTCCTCCTCATCAAAACTGTTTCCTTTTGTGTCTTCAGGCATTTTTTGTCTCTTAAGTAATATATGACTAGTATTAAGTTGAGGGGAAAACTATGCTTAGAGAGTTCTCATTCACAGTATTTTGTGATACAGAAGCATTTGGTGCAAGCTAAGTAATTTCTGTAGAATACAGAAAAGGGACTGGATTTGTGATTTCATTGGTATGAAGGAAAAATCTCTTCTATCATTGCAAGTATCACCTTCTCTCCAACTTATGATCTCAAAGAGCTGTTTAAAGTACTGAGAAGTCAAATGGCTTACCATGAGTCACACAGTTGGTTTGTCAGATGAGGAATTTCAACTCAGATCTTCCTGGCTTCAGGGCCAGACTTCTTTCCAGTTTACTACTCTCTAACCATTGGATGATATGCGTTATAGAACAACCAGCAAATATAATAGCAGTTATGTTTTTGGATCAGTATGGTTCTCTGGCTCTCTCTGAAATTGGTTCCTTCTGGCTTCGCTATTTCTCCTGGTGGCACCCAGTCTTGTATGCTTCAAACCTTGATATCATCTTTCATTCCTCCCTCATCTAACCACTTCCCTGATAGAACCAGTTACCAAGGTCCTTCCTAGCTAATTCTACCTTTGCAACATCTCACGCTATTTCTTATATCCACGTGCTTTCCTTTTTCTTCCACCAAAATATATTGATTACCTCTTGGTCCTCTTTGAAAACACAGGGAAAACAACAACCACATTGATTACTACCACCTCAGGACAATTGCAAAAGCCTAACAGTTTATGTTTCCAATTGTCTACCAATTTACCTAGGGTTGTTGTGAGATTCAAATGAGATAAGATATGTGCTGTGCTAAACTTAAAGCACTATATAAATATGGCTACTATTAATGGGGCAGCTAAGCGGCACAGTGGATAGACTGCCAGGCCTGGAGTCAGGAAGACCTGAGTTCAAATCCAGTCTCAGACAATTATTAGCTATGTGACCCTGGGCAAGTCACTTAATCCTGTTTGCCTCAGTTTCCTCATCTGTAAAATGAGCTGGAGAAGGAAATGTAAAAACCACTCCAGTATCTTTGCCAAGAAAACCCCAAATGGAGTCACAAAGAGTCAGAATGACTGAACAATGACAATGAAGTATTATTATTATTTGTAATATAGATATTATTATTATTATTACTTACCAAGTAAAGTTTGAAAATCTCAAAATTTTTAAAAATTAAATTTTTTAGGATCACATCAATTATGGAAAATGATATTATTCATTAATTTTTTAAAATGGTATTTGGCATTATGCAGATCCTAATGTATCTAAGACCTCCAAAAAGTCCTAATCCAAAGCTTTTCTAAAGCATGAGGATAATGAGTTCTTTGAGCCAGTGCCATCAGAGTTTGAATTCCAACAAGTTTTGTCATGCTAGAAAATTTTCAAGTATAGCCCAAGCAACAGGCCATCTGTTTTCTGAGGATAAACCCAGCCTAAGTATGGAAATATACTGCACCAGGTGTATTACCTGGTCATGGAAATCCATGAATTAAAAATAGACCTCAATCTTTTGTGACTTCCTTCCAGTTTTGTAGTAATAATAGAATTGTTCAATTGTGTCTGACTCTTCATGACCCCATTTGGGGTTTTCCTGGCAAAGATACTTAAGTCTTTTGCCATTTCCTTCCCCTGCTTATTTTACAGATGAGGAACTGAGATAAACAAGAACTGAGATAAATGACTTGCCCAGGGTCACCCAGCTAGTAAATGTCTGAGGCTGGTTTTGAACTCAGGTCTTTTTGACTCCAGGTCCAGAGCTTTATCTGCTGTACCATCTAGCTAGTAGAGAGGCAAAAAATGGGCTGGCTACAAGTTGCTAAGTATCACACTTTTAAAATGGTAAACATCAACTTAACCATTGACTCTCTAAGTGCAAGGTGTTAATCCAAAGACCAGCACATTGACATGGTTTTGGAAGAAAAGAACCACATCCATATTGACAGTCTCAAGATAAAAACAAAAATAAAAACCCCGCAGACAAAAGGAAGAAGCAGGTAAATGGGGAAAAGAAATGATTCAAAGATTTTCTTTGGAGAGGTAAACAGACGTTTTGGTAGAATTGGTTTCTTACAATTCAGAGCAATAGAAAACATTATTTCAGGAGACCCTTAGCCGTGTCATTTTGTAAAGTTTGTGATGAGCAGAAGCAAAAACAAACAAACAAAAACTGCTATGATCGTAACTGTAACTTATGTGTCATCTATTGCAGATAATGAAGAAGTTAGGAAATGTTACCAAAAACATTGACAGCATCCTCCAAACCAAGCTAAAGTATATTCTGGTACTTAGTGACTTCAAACTGAAGATGAGCTTGGGGGAAGGATGGTAAAAAAAAACAGTTAAATGAGATGAAAGATGAAACATGTGAGTGCTACTCAGAACCCTTGTGAGAGGGTCAGCTCCCATGGGAACAGGACTTTAATGAAGAGTATTTTGACATATGACACATTCATTGCACATATCATGAGCAATTTCTTTCAGAGGAGTGTCAGAAGGTTTTGGTGATCACCAAATCTCAGAAATGTGAAATTGAGCCTTAGTAGACTGGAGAAAAAATGCTATTACTAATGTGGAAGTCATATCAGAATCAGCTGTCTCTGTGCAGTCAGGCATTACCAAGTTGGAGCAAAGGTTGAAATCAAGACCACGTGGCCTTCATCAACCAAAGGCTTGGAGAAGGGCTTCTTAACTTTTTCCACTCACAACTCCTTCAGTTCTTCTTAAACTGTGGTGACCCATATGGGGGTCACAGCCCACAGTTTAAGAATCACTGGTAGAGTAAAATCGGACAGAAATCAATATATTCCAATCCAAGGAATAGTGTGCGTTATAACTGCCCTGGGAAAATACAATCCCTTCATCCTGAAGGGAGGGTAAGGGTTGAAATCTTGTGAGCATCTTGTGAGTTGGTCATGAGGACCTCTAGAAACAGAAGCTTAGAGCCACTGCAATGACCACGAGAGATTGCAGACATTTCTACCTTTTTAACATTATTATTTTTCTGGTTATGCTATATGGGATAATATAGTATCCAAAGAATTATAGGTCACCAAAACAGTAATAGAGACCCATATAGTGGATGTGATTGGGGGCAACCAGCTATTATTAAAGAAATGCATAAGAGGAGTGGCATAGGGTGTATTATCAGGAAGATGTGTGATGGGACAAGGAGGTAGGCCTGTCATTTAGCAAGAGCAAGGGTGACTGATGTACAGCCCACATCCTCTATTTGTATTCTGAACATCTCTCATATCCTTCTCCTCCCCACTCCGATGGCCACTGCCTTGGTTCAAGTACTTCTCACCTCTCTCTTAGACGATTACAATAGCCTTCTAACTGGTTTCATCGCTTCAAGTCTCTTCTCTCTCTGGCTCATTCTCTGCACAGCTGCCATGGTGATATTCCTAAAGTGCAAGCATGACCATATCACTCCTCAATATATGGCAGTGGCTCCTCGTTATCTCTCGGATCCAAAACAAATTCTGTTTTTTGACATTAAATGCATCACAAGTTGGCTCCCTCCAGACTCATTACACATTTCTCCCTTTTACACATTTTAAGTCCAGTCAAACTTTAAGTCCAGTCTTATTTCCCATCTTCCTTCCTTTGTATAGGAAGTCACCCATGTTTCATTTGGGTTTCCTCCTCACCTCCACCTCTTAGAATCTCATTTTCATCAAAGTTCAGTTCAAATGCTATTTTCAACAAGAAGCTGTTCTTGACCCTCCCCTTCCTAATTACTAGTGCCTCCACCCTGAAATTATTCCATATTCACTTTGCATATATTTTGAATATACTTGTATGCATATATGTTGCCTCTTTCTATCAAATTTGAGCTCTTTAAGAACAAGGGCTATTTAATTTTTTGTCTTTGTATCTCCAGCTCCTAACAGACTGCCTGGAAAGTAAGTGCTTAATAAAATACTTGGTGATTGTCCACACAATGACAAGAAACTTAGAGGAAGGTTCTCCCCCCACACTGTGTTTACCCCAAAGGAAGAGATCTTGGAAGACATTCGCAAGACTCATGTAGGATGAGAAGGTATGGCAGGATCATGACTTAAATTGCTTGAGGGAATATTCATATCAACAAGGTCTCAGATTTATTGAAATTTCTCAACATCAAGGTCTTGGAACTAAAACATAGATTCATGCTGATGGAATGTACCTTGAAATATCATCTTAGCTCATATCCCTTCATGGGGCACTAGCATAACTGTATCCATTTGTGTGTATGCTATAGTGAATACCTTGAGGATTTATAGTTTTTTTGGTGTAAGCACTCCCTCCCAGTGAAGATTGCAGCTCCTCTTTACCTGAGTAGTTGGTCTTTAAGAGTTGACATAACAGAACAGTCAATCACCCTATAGCCACGCTTCTTCTGACTCTGGACAATAGCCCCAAGCGTGGGTGCTTTCTAGCTTGATGAGACGTGACAGAAATTTCCTTCTCCTGCATTAAATACTGGGAACCAAAGAGCCCCCATGGGAACAGGATTTTAATGAAGAGTATTTTACGTATATAACATATTCATTCAAGTAATTAGATAGTAAGTAGTGATCACACCTCATAGGCTTTCTGAGCACTGTAACAGTGCATCTCAGGGAAGTCCAAATATGAAGAATTCCCTGAGATGTGTGTTGGGTCCCTGTTTTACCAACAGTTAAACTGAGTTATCTTTGAGGAAAAATGAATATAATTAAATAACTCTCTCTAAAGTTATCACACAAGATGTCAGCAGCCAATTCAAGAATGAATTTCTATTCTTTCTCACTGTGAAGCTCCACTATTAGGTTGTGCTTTTAAATAAAAAATAGAGAGTGATAGGAAAGTTATGAAGGCTAAAGCAGAGATAGTTGTAAGATTGAGATAAATAAAAGAAG
This sequence comes from Phascolarctos cinereus, assembly GCF_003287225.1. Taxonomy (NCBI): domain Eukaryota; kingdom Metazoa; phylum Chordata; class Mammalia; order Diprotodontia; family Phascolarctidae; genus Phascolarctos; species Phascolarctos cinereus. The sequence goes on from NW_027555514.1 coordinate 159,683,078, forward strand.
TTTTCAAACTCTTTAACTCAGTAAGTTGAAAGCAGTTTATGAAATAGGGCAATTCAGTCCTCTCATAATGAATATTAATTGTATAGATATAGTGTTCCCCAGTGATTACAAGGATCCTGAAGATATTAACCCCCAAAATAGCAAAAGGTAAAATGGAGAAGCAATCATTTGTTAATGCAGAAAAAATAGGAAATCTGAACCCACAATGTAAGATGACCTTTGTGGCTTAATAGTATTCCAGGATAGAGAGATTTTACTCTCAAATCTTTTTTTTTTAAACCACAGTAAGATTCATACTAATTCATAGGGTAAGGAAGTATTTTTATAGAGCCATCGTAGTACAGGAACTCATCTTTATGAAGCAATGGGTTTTGCTTTCATATCTTAACAGCAAGGGAATAATGCCTACCATATAACTATTCATTTAGAGAGCATTAGCTGTTAAATGGTGGGGATCATTCCAACTATTGGAATTAGTCTCATGAACCTAGAACACAGTGCTGGACCCTATCTAGAGGATTAAATTTGATTCATTACACATTCATTTTGAGCACCTACTATTTGGAAAACACTGTGCTAAGCACTGGAGATACAAATATGATTACATCATAGGAATTGCTCTACAGAAGATCTTTACTTTAAATTTGAAGAGGGAGGGCATTTTCAACTGAGAAGAGGTGAAACGTAAGAGAAGATTTCATTGTACCTGAGTTGGACCTTGCAGAAAAGAAGGAGAAATTCTCATGGGCAAGTAGAGAAAAGGACAGCTTAGTTCAGGAATAGGGGAATACATGAACAAAACTATAGTGATGGGAGAAGACAGAAGAAAATGGGGAAAGTAGTATAGGTCATCTGGGATATAGAGTATTTGTAGGAGAATAGAATAAGTTATGTCTAGAAAAGTAGGTGGCAGCCGGATTGTGGAGGGCATGAAAGACTAGAATAAGAATTTTATGCTTTAATTTTGAAGGCTAAGGGAGTCCATTGATTTTTTAAAAAATAAATCAGTGAGATAAATAGAGGAGTTATTTGGAAAATTATTGAGGCAGTGGTGTAAAGGATGAATTTCAGGGTGTAGAGTAAAGGTTCTCAGAAGAACATCTAGTAAGTTATCACAAGTGGAAACTAGACATAATGTCAGATATTAGCAAAGTTCCTTCCCTTCCTCTCTTGACCCCATTCTCCCCTCTGACTTTGGTTATTTTTTCTCTATTTGAAAACTAACTTTAGGTTAGATACTTTTGAACACTGGATTAAATCTTTCATACTATGAGAGTACTTCTCTAGGTGTACCCTACACACACACACACACACACACACACACACACACACACACCCAGTATAAGAAAATCTGAATTTTGCATCAATCCATCATTTATTCATTTGAACAAATTTGAATACCCAGCATGTATGAGACCTTATGGGAAATAGATGTGAAAATGTACCAGGCATGGTCATTTTCCTTATGGAAGTTGATGTCCATTAGGCAGGGCACATACACAAATAACTAGAATACAACATAGAATGTGGAGATTTAATGAGAGAGATACAATGTGGTATGGTAATTTAAATGAAGGAAAGATAACTTTTATTTTAAGGTATCTGGAAAGGCTTCATGGAGAAAACTGAATTTGAACTGGGCTTTTGAAAGATTGATAGGAGCTGGACACGTGGGACTACCTTAAAGGGCTTAGAGTTGATCCAGTTTCCCAAAACCTTCCATTCTTGCACAATCTATTTCTTCTACTACATTTACTTATAAGTAAGTAATTAAAGGCACATATATAAGAAAGCATGGGGCATATTTGGGAAGCAGAGTGTATTCCAGGTTTGTTGGATATATGAAGAGGATATCTGACCAGAAGAGTAATTTGGGACAAATTGTAGAAGTTCTTGAATTCCAGTTAAAGGAGTTTAGCATACTCTCTTTCCTTGTTCTGCTTAATGCTAATGTCTTCCCTCTTGGACTTTATCCAGTATATCCTGTATAGATAGCTTGTTTATACATAGTTGTTTGCATGTTGTCTCACCCATCAGATGTGATCTCCTCTAGGACAGGGGCCGTTTTTGCCTTTCTTTATATCCCCAGCCTTAGCACAGTTCTTTGGCACATAGTAGATGCCTAATAAATACTTGCTGACTTGTTGACATTTGGTAGGCAATGGAGAGCCTTTGAAGATTTTTTTTGAGCAAGAAACAGTCAGAGCTATGCATTAGGAAGATTAACTTGTCAACATTGTGCAGCAAAATGAATAGGAAGATTGGGAAGCTGGAACAAGGTAAAATAATTACCAGTCAATTGTAATCATTCTGGGAAGAGCTGGTAAAGACCTGAACTATGGTAGTGGCAACAAAAATGGAAGCCATCAGCCCGTCATGTCCAAGTTTACAGTGTTTTTATAGTTCAATATGAGATATGTTTTGACTACTGTTAACTTAGAATCTCTCCTATGTTGCTCTGCTCAGAGTATATCTCATATTTTCTAAACTAAATCCTTGCAGTGCCACACAGAATAGGCAGAGTTGGTGACTGAAACACCATTGGAACAATAGTGCCAGTCAATGGAAAACTTGAAGTTATTTTTTACAAAAGCTTACAATATATGCAGTCCTTCATTGTGTAGCAAGAATACTGGGTGCTTTAATAGTCCTATATTTCACTTCACAAAAGTTTAGGTTAGTGTTTTGAAAAACTAATGCACATTTGAAAATGCTGTAATTTAAAACTATTTACTGATAAAAATATATAATTGGCCCCTTATGTGGTTGAGGCCTATTTGGTTTGAAATTGAGTAAGAGTGCTTGATGAGTTGAAGGTGAAAAAATTGAAGGGTAGAGTTTTGTCTCTGTTGGCAATGGCCTCAGAAGATCTGGGCTCAATGACAATGTTGATGGTGATAACTCATATTTATATACCATTTTAAGATTTTTTTAAAAGGTCATCTATAATTTCAGAGACCCAAGTAAGTTTGGGGATCTGGCTTATCCCATCCATAATACAGATAGCTTCATCCAGGGCTTCTGGAGCCACTACAAATATATAAGACTTTAGGGAATAGGCAGGGAAAGATCATAAGACCATAGATTTAGGTCTGCAAGGGACTGAAGAATTTACCTAGTATGGCCTACTCATCTTACAAACGAGGAACCAGAAATGATCTAGTCTTCCCTCGATATTAGATATTGGAATGTAGCATGACATCCAGAGATTCCCCTAATGGGAGTAGACACGTAAGCCATGCCAGCCAGCCAGGTCTGACTGTAGAACCATAGGGTTTGCATGGAATGAACTAACTCTCAACACCAGGCAGACTGAACAATCATTCTCTTCTTCCGTTCCATACATTCCACTCACTGTGTTCTATATACATTAAGCTACAATACTGGGAAAATCAATGGTCAGAAAGAGTACCAAAAGACATAGCCTTACTAAGGAGAAGGGAAGGCAGAAATTCAGCATGGAAAAAAATGGTAAAGTCAACATTAGCTCAATTGTTTTAAAAGATCAGCTTGCTATATTGTATATTAATATATTGCTCCTCAACAAGCCACCATTCTCCTGCACCCCCAGGGCAACATCTCATAAAAATTAAGCAAAACTGTCTAACTTGTAAGTGATGACATATGTTGCTGTCCATATACACACACCTACATATGTACATATATACTATATATATATATATATATATATTACACACACACACATATATATATATATATATATAATATATATAATTTAGCATTCTTTAACAAAAAGTTAAAACAAGGATTGTGCTTTAACTTTAATAGTTGGAAGCTAATATTGTGAATTTTATTTGAACCAGATTTTGTTGGTTTTCAATATTGTCTTCATTTATATTATTTTAGTCATTGTGTGCTCATTTGGCTCTTCTTTTTTTCACTCTGCATCATTTCATACAAACCTTCCCCTGTTTCTGTGAAATCTTCATATGTGTTATCCATTACATTCATATACCACAACTTATTTAGCCATTCCCTTGTCACTGTCAACATAATTTGTTTCTAGCTTTTTTGTTATTACAAGGAATATTACTGTGAATAATTGATCTATATGGAATATATGTGTAAATTACATATATATTATAATTTCATAGATATAGATATACATTTTGGTGTATATATGGGGTCATTATTTTTAATGTTGACCTTCCTGGAGCATAGACTCAGTGGGATCGAGAATTGGATCATAGGGCACAGTGTAGTAACTTCCTTGAAAATTAATTTTTTCCCCTGAGTGTTTGGGCCAATTCTCAGCTATACTTGCAGTGTATTAATGTGCTTATCTTCCCTCAGACCCTTCAACATTAATTTTTTCCCCATTTCCTATAATGTTTTCCAATAAAATGTGTATGAAGTAATACTTCAGAGTTGTTTTAATTGTGATCATTATCTTTTGCAAAGTATCATTGGAAAATCTGGAAAGAATTTCTTTGAATGGAAAATAATGAATTCTAGACTAGAATGATCTGATGAGAAAATTATTCATGGATAGTAGGGAGTAGTACAAGATTCAAGCATTTTGGAATGATGTGTGATAATAGATAGACATTATAAATAGGAAGCGCGATATCTTAAAGATGGAAGAAAGAATGAGCATATTTGAATGTGTCAAGGGAAGGAACGTGGATAAAGTAAGGAACTGATATCTCTGAGAAAGTAAAGCAATTTTTGAGAGAAAGCATGTGAGAGAAGAAAAAACAGATGAAGAAAGAATAGAATTCTAAAGCAGATGTAGTTATAAATCTACTTCTATAGAAAAGAATCATGATGGCTGCAGAGATGAGAGAGGGGACAGGACAGAGTAAGGAACAGAGTCATACTTGAAGCCTAAATTTAATATTAGATTCTGAGAATTAAATGTTACCCAAAAAAGTGTTAGGCAAATAATTCTAGCAAGTGCTTTTGCTTTGAATGAATCCATAGATTCTTTCTCTAGTTGTTCATAAACCATCACTTGTTACAGTCTAGAAGACATTGCAGGACTTTACCAAGAATCAAAGAGAAACTTCTTGGCCTATAGTTTAGTCTTCACTTCCTTCTTATTTTTGAAATCAGCACAACATTTGCCCTTGTGTCCAGCAAACCCTTCATGTCCTCTACTGACTTTGAAAGATCATTGACTGGCTCAGAAATCACATCTACCCACTTTTTCAGTATTCTACCATCTAGTTCATCTTGGTCTTTTTTGGGGCACTTAAGAATGAACTCATCAAAGGACAGTTAGGTGTATTCTAATTAGGTTATCTCCTTGTTCATCTTGGTTGGGAGCTCCCTATTAGCCATATCTCTCTTTGCCTATGTATTCTTATGTCTTCCTCTCCCCCATAGTTAAAAAAAAAAACCCATGATTTCAAGAACAGGTCTATGGGCAGAAATTGCAGAAAGGAAAATCTTGACTAAATGGAAGGAAAAACTTCCTAACATACAAACCAGCACAACTTCATCAAGAACAGATCATGTAAGAATAATGTAATTTCCTTTTTTGACAGAGTTAATAGACTGGTAATAATAATGTGATCTGAAGTTTATATGGCAATTTAAGGTTTGAAAAACACTTTACATATTAACTTATTTGATTCTCCAATACTTCTGTGAGCATCCCCATTTTATAGATGACACAGCTGAGGCACAGAGAAATTAAGTAGTTTCCCCAAGCTCACATAGTTAATGTGTCTGACATAGCATTTGAATTCAAGGCTTCCTGACTGCAAGTCTTATGCTCTATCTACTGTATCACCTAACTGGGAGATCAGAGGGATGTAATAAATAGTTTACCTAAAGTCTTTTCCCCCAAGTCTTTCATACTATCTTTGTAAACAGCATGGAGAGACATAGACTAGACTATAGAATAGTTAGGCAAGTTTAAAACTCTTATGGCTAGACCTAAAGAGTAGACATTGATCAGTCAATGTAAATTTGGAAGAGGGTTCCAAGTAGGGTACCCTGGAGTTCTGTCCTTGATTCTGTGCTTTTTAATATGTGTATCAATGACTCATGTAAAGACAAATGACATTTGTGGAAAACACAAAGCTGGGAGTCATTGCTACCATGCAAAAATGGTAGGATCAGGATCGTAAAAGATCCTAACAGATCAGAACATTGGACCAAATTAATAGGGATATATATCAAGTCTTATACTTCAATTTAAAAAAAAATAAATTTCAAAAATACAAGATGGGGGAGGCATAGCTAAATAACAGCAGTTCTTTGAAAGTGATCTGGGGATTTGGATGAATTGCAAGCTTAATGTTACCAGTGTGATTTGGCAGGAATAATGACAAAAATGGAGGAAGTGATTTTGTTGTTCAGTCATTTCAGTCATATGTGACTCTTTGTAACCCCCTTTGGGGTTTCCTTGGCAAAGATACTAGAGTTGTTTGCTATTTCCTCCTCCAGCTTATTTTACAGATGAGAAAACTGAGGCAAACAGAGTTAAATGACTTGCTGAGGGCCACACAGCTAGTAAGTGTCTGAGGCTAGATATGAGCTCATAAAGATGAGTCTTCCTGATTCCAAGCTCAGTGTTCTGTTCACTGCATCATCTATCTGCCCCTATTCTACTCTAATCAAGTCATATCTAAAGCATTGTATTCCATTCTGGATACTTTATAACTGGCATTTATAATAATCTTGAGGGCAATCAGGATAATTAATAGACTCAAGATCATACCAAATAGAAGACAGCAGGGAAAGGGATATTTATTCTGGAGATTTGGGAAAGGCCATGATATCTAGCTTCAAGTAATTGAAGAGTTGTGATCTGGAAGGGAGATTTGGTATCTCTTGCTTGTCTACAGAGATCAGAAAAGGAACACTGGTTAGATTTGTAATAAGCCAGGTTTAACCTTAATGGAAGGAAAACTTACCTAAAAATTCAAGCTTAAAGTGAAATGGATTTTCTCAGAATATAGGCGGTTTTCTGTCATTAGAGTATTCAAACAAGGAGTGGATAAATATTTGTTTGTGATATTTTATCAAAGAGATATGAGATGGATCAGAGGGCTTATAAAGTCCCTTTCTTTTCTAAAATTCAGAGATTCTTTGAGATTATGCATTCATGATTTTTGAGTTTGTCTCTATCTCTCTATATAGGTAGCTAAATCAGTCAGTCAATAAATATTGATTAAGCACCTACTATGTGCCAGGTACTGTGCTAAGCACTGGGGACACAAAAAGAGACAAAAGACAATCTTTGCCCTCAATGAGCTCACAGTCTAGTGGGAGACAATAAGTTTACAAATAGGTGAAAACAAGCTATGCATAGGCTAAACAGGAAATTATTATGCAAAGGAAAGAACTGGAATTAAAAGGGGTTGGGAAAGGATTCATATAGAGTTGAAACTTAAAGGAAAACAGTAGGCAGAGATGAGGAAGGAGAACATTCCAGGTGTGGGGGACAGCCAGAAACAGTGTCTAGAGTCTAGAGATGGAGTGTCTTGTTTGTGGAACAGCCAGGAGGCCAGGGTCACTGGATCAAGGAGTGACAGGGGTAAGTAAGAAGAAAATTGGAAAGGTAGGAGGGGCTTAGGTTAGGAAGGGCTTTGAAAGCCAAACGGTGAGCTTTGTATTTGATCCTGCAAGTGATAGGGAACCTCTGGAGTTTCTTGAATAGAAGGGCAACATTGTCAGACCTATGTTTTAGGAAAATCACTTTGGTGGCTGAATGGAGGATGGATTGGAGTGGGAAGAGACTTGAGGCAGGCAGACCCACCAGCAGGCTATTGCAAAAGTCTAGGCATGTGCTCACTGTCTTGGGGAGAGGGGGAAGAAAAATTTTAAACTCAAAAGCTTATGGAAGTGATTGTCGGTAATTCAAAATTAAATAATAAATTTTTTAAAAAATTTAAGAGAAGTCTAGGCATGATTCCTCCTATTGGTTCTAATTCTTCTTTATAACATGACTAATGTAATAATAAGTTTAATAGGAATGTATGTGTAGAGCCTATCTTGGGGAGGGAGGTAAGAAGTGAGGGGGAGAAAATTTAAAACTTAAAAGCTTGTGGGGGGCAGCTAGGTAGCACAAAGGATAGAAGCTCCGGCCTTGGAGTCAAAAGGACCTGAGTTCAAATCTGGTCTCAGACCAGACACTTGACACTTACTAGCTGTGTGACCCTGGGCAAGTCACTTAACCTGATTGCCTCACCAAAACAAGCAAACAAACAAAAACTTATGGAAGTGAATGTTGAAAACTAAAAATAAATTAATAAAAAATGTAAATGTCATCAATAACAACAAAAAGTCTAGGTATGAGATGATGAGGGCCTGCCCTAGAGTAGTAGCAATGTCAGAGGACAGAAAGGGGAGTATTAGAGAGATGATATAAAGGTGAGATTGACAGGCCTTGGCCACAGCTAAGATAAGTGGGGTGAGAGTTAATGAAGAGCTGAAGATGACATCTGGGTTGTGAGCCTGAGTGACTGGAAGTGTATATGTATATGTGTGTGTGGATACACATATATATGTAATCACTGATGATTGGAAAGATAGCATTAGAGGTTCATTTTATGACTCCTCTGGAAGGACAAGTTGTTTCTCTTTTCTTCTTAGGGATCTACTGGGAGCTGGAAATCAAGGGAAGGGAAAGAAAAAGAGAAAGGAAACAACAATAACAAAGTTTCTGATTACACCAAAACATATATAAGTAATTTATTTGCCATTGTTAACCTAATGTTCCTGCAAGGCAGAAGTTAGATTGATCCAGCCTTTAAAAATAGTGACTCCCAGCATAATGACTCTTGGATTTCTTGGAATGGCATTGATGTTCTCAGCTATAACCAAAGAGCCATTATTTGAAGTGGGACACTTGAATCATTCACATAATGGAAAGTTACCTGAGACATAAAAAGGAGAAAGAGAGAAAGCAGAGAAATATTTCAATCAACTATTGAGTCCTATTTCCTTTGGCACAGGAATGTGCTATACTTGTTTGTTAATTTTGTACTTTTTTATGAGTGAACAGCAAATCTGAATGAAACAGACAAATCCTGATTTCTTTGGTGTCCTCTTTGATATCATAGACACTTGATGCTTAATGCGCAGCTGTTCAGGGACTAAGTCCATGAATCTCTATTTGAAAAATCCTTTACATGTGAGTAATAGATAAGGTTGTGCCTTCATGGCTTTAAAACATTTGGATGAATAATGAAAACCCCAGTCAATCATCCAGATGCATAGTTGAGAACAAAACTGCCTGAAATTTTCTTTTTCCTTCACATATTTAGATATCTATATTGACACAGAAGTTATGATTTTGTAAGTAGTGAGCTGGCCTTGCAGCTGAAAAATTTGGATTATAGTCCAACCCCTGACATACATTGGTCAAGCCACTTAACCTCTAATTGTTCTAAGCAACTTTCCGAGACAATCATTTGCTGAGAATTCAATGATCTGCATTGGTAGAAGCAGTTTTATCAACCTGTAGTTTCCTATACTATTGAAATAACATGGGGGCAGCTAGATGGCACAGTGGATAGAGCACTGGCCCTGGATTCAAATCTGGCCTCAGACACTTCACACTGACTAGCTGTGTGACCCTGGGCAAATCACCCCTACTGCCTCACAATAAATAAATGAATGAATGAATGAATGAATGAATGAATGAATGAATGAATGAATGAATAAATAATAGGTCCAGTACTTCTTTCTATCCCCTATGCACACATGGAGGTGACACATGAAATTAATGGATAGAAGATTAGCTTTGAAGTCAGGAAGACCTGGCATATACCAACTGAGTGACCGTGGACAAGACATTTAACCTTTCAATATCCCAAGCAACTTTTTAATATTCTAAGTCAGAGGTGTCGAACACACTTCCCTGGGCCACTTGCTCCAGCAATACTCCTAAGTGTGACTGAACTAGATTAAGAGGGGAAATATCTAACAAAATAAACAAAAACCACAATAAAACATATTTAAAATTACTATCTGCTTTTCTAAGTCGATATGCACCAGCAGGGTTATATGTATATATATACATACATACATATATATGTATATATGTATGTATATATATATATACGTATATATATATACACATACATATATACATATATATATATATATATGTATATATGTATGTGTATATATATATACATATATATATATATATATATATATGATTTAGTGACCCTTGTTTCTATTTGAGTTTGACACCACTGCTCTAAGTTATAGATAAGCAAAAAATCAGTAACTCATATGCATTGGTAGAGGGAGTTTCCACACAAGAAGTTCCTTGCATGTTTGAAATCACGGATTCAAAGCACCTCCCACCACCAAAATGTAGACACAACAAAAGCAGGGGAAAAAAAATCTACAAATCAGGAAGCTTGCTGAGTACTACTGGTGACAGCTGTAATTCACCCATTCATGCCTAGGTCCCTTTTTAGAGGAGGAAACAATAAGATATTCTTTAACCTACCGTTGCCAAAGAGACCCAGCTGTAAGATTAAGGACTTTCAAATCCCTGCAAAGACAGGACACTAAAACAAAGTCTGTTCCCCTCACTTGTCTGGATGACCTGTTCCCCGTAGTTTGGTTAAGATCACTTTTCCTTGGCTTGAATGCATTACGTAAGACAGTGATCATTTGTCAAGTGAGAGGGTTGTACAGAGAGCTATAGGCAGATTATGGGGAGGTGGGGAGAAAGAGAGAGGGAGAGAAAGAGAGATAGAGAGAAAAGGGAGGTGGGGAGGCTTTTCCAGAAACAGTGCTTTCCAGACACTGGGGATTCAAGTTAGACAGGTTGACTGCTGGGTGCCGCGCTGAAATGCGAGTTGCTCTTGGTTCCTGACATGGCTTTCTTCGTGTGGGATGCTTGAGAAAGGGAACGGAGAGGGACTAACTTGGAGAAGAGTGGAATTGGCATGAGGATTAAATCAACATGGAAGGTCTCCTGTCTCCGATGAGGACCAAGGTAGGGACGAAAGATTCTCAATGTATTTTGAAGCTGCTTAACTGTGCAAAAAAGGAATGGGAGGTGTAACCGTGCCTCCGTGAGCAGGAGGCTCGCTGAGCTTTTGTCTTATTTCGGAACTATGCTGCTGAATGAGACGAGATCCTTTGGGGAATAGGATTGCTCCAAAGGCATGGAGAGCTGGGGCAGGGGCACGGAGGTCTTGGGGAGGGTGAGGTAACCATTCCTCAGAGGAGACAATGAGAACCTTAGCAAATGACTTTGCCTCTTAGATGATTAGACAGCCATATTTTAGTGGGGTTTCCGTTACAGCCCTATTCTTTTGGTCGGTGCAAGCCTCGGAGCTGTTCACTAAAAAAGTACCAATCTGTGGACTGCTTTGCAGCTCCAGAGTAACACATTTAAGGGACCTGCATGCATATCTTCCCGTGCCACCCCTCCAGCCTGCACCCTGTGATTGTCTTTTTCGTCCAACTCCGGGCTCGTCTATCCTCTTTTAGTATGGAAAAGACCTTTTTCTGTAAAGTAGGTTAATGTAGTCTTTCCTTGGAAAAGTCATGAAAGATGTACAAGAAAGATTTTGGACCTTATGTCCCAGGGGCTTGTCCCTGCAACACTTCTAGCCTCTCTGTGTGGGAACCATCCGGACTCTATCAAAAGATCTGGGCAGTCATTGCCCTCTGGCTGAAAGGGGCTTTTCACTAGAGAATGAGGTTTCTTAAAAGTCGAGCTTTCTATGACAACTGATGGATGAGGTGGGCATTTGACATGTGGTAGTCTTTTACAATGAACTCTAAATGTATCTGTTGGAAGTTCTACCCAGTGGTTGCAATATTTATTTTATGATAACTTTAAAACCTGCTGGAAAAAAATATAGCTTTATTCACTTATCACAGTAATTGAATAAATGAGGTAGGGTCTTGATTTATACCTTGATCGTTTAATGTGTATTTAATTATTTGTACTCAGGCAGGACCTCTTGCTACACCTCTTTGTCTTAATGTATTTTCCCTTTGCTGGTCATTGAATTTGGACAGAGCCTTCCAAGGTACTTTTTGAACTGGGATCACATATAAAATAGTCATTTCTCATTGGATGCTATGGTTCTTTCATATAGTCCTTTGGTACAGTAGCTCCCCAAAGCACAGGTTATCTAATTTTCTTTTACTGGAAGTGCAAAAGAGACCAAAGTGAGAGTACATTGCCAAGGTTCTAATCTTGGCTGCCTCAATTGACTTACTGCCTGATTGCTCGGCAGACCCCCTGCCTTGCTCTTCTTGTCCAAACAGCCAGAGTAACAGTGCTCACAGACACATTTCAATACAAAGTGCTATAAAAACAGAAGATATTTTTACAAGCTGGTTTTTGTTGTCATTGTTTTTAAAAGAGAATATGCTTCCTAACACATTAACCATAATAGAAACTGATTCTTATTTTCCTTTATTGACTAGGTGAGTTTTAAATGCTTTGGGTGATAGCTCTATAATCTGTTCATTTCTTCTCGTGTATTGGAATTATCCCCTCAGGCAAACTGTCAGGGTAGTGTGCCCTCCTAGGCTCAGAATAGAACTGCAGATCTATTGGTCTGAGCTCATATTCTTACACAAATGGAACTCTCATTGACTTCACTGGGAGTTCCCTCCATAAAAGGATTCAGAATCCAGGCACTTTGGAAATCACATTGGGGAGCTACTAAAATGGCACTCCATAGTCAGAAAAAGGAATTGAATGTCAGTGTCTTGATGTTTTGTGGTTTATCATCAATTGAATTTGCAGTTCAGCTACTCTTAGCAAGAATTCACCTTGTTTCTGATTGCAAATCAAGCCTATGGGTGCAAAGATTTTTTTATGGAATTTATAGAATCCCCACCACATAGGGATTCCCACTCAGGCATTATTTTACCTTTAGCTTGGGGGATTCCAAGAGATTTGTGGTTTTAAAATAGAAACACCTTTAGTTTTCTAGCATACATGTGCTGTAGCTGGAAACTGTCACTTAACCCATCAAAAATTTTAATCTCATTTGAATCTGGTAACTTGCCATATTGACTCAATTCATAGGGCAGGAACAGATTGTTGGAGTAAATTCTTACTATGAAGGATGTTCCCTTGAATGTGTTTGCTTTCAGTTCTTACACTTCCACATGCTAGCTTATTGAAGGCTTTCAGTGTAAGCTGAATTACCCAGGAGCAGGATCAATGACAATGTGTTTTTATTTCTAAATTCTGTGCTAAGTGCTTTATTCAGGTTACATTTCTAGTTGAACATTTAGTCTGGGGTTTTTCCCTGTTAATTTTTGCATGGGTTTGCATCATCTTTCAGGGTATTGGGCATTGTGATGGAAATGACAAGTGAGGCTTCTGAGAGTGATAGTCAGGTATGTTATGGTTACTTAATAACTTAGTGACAGTTTAAAGCAAATGTTAAGGTAAATTGGACATCAGGCTATAATTTCATTATACCATGTAATAGATTTAACCAGACTAAATCATGGGTGCTTAATTCATTTTTTTGCCTTGCATAATTGGCATATAAATATGCATGAGATTAACTGGAAGTGCCAAAATGGGGTGGCAAAATGGTCTATCATGTTAAATCTAGGGCAGTTGAAATGAAGGCACCTGAGCACCCAGTGCCTCCCAGGGTAAGGTGGCTACACTTGACATAGCCAGAAACAGAAAGAAGTGACAGCTGGCCTGTCGCTTAATCACAGGCCCTGTCTTGTCAGTGATACATGGACTCAGCACGTTCTGGCTGGATTCAGTTGGGTGTTCATGTTATTTTCCTTTTATACATAATGCAATCCCCAAAGGTGCCCAGTCTAATGGACATACTTCCAACTGTCCTCCCAGCAGACTCTGACACAAAACTTGAGACTCTTACTGTGACAAGGTAAAACACACAGATACACACACATAGAGGAAAGTGACTAATGCAGTAGCTGCCACTATAAAGGCAAAGGAAGGAATTTTATAATTAATCTGGTGGGTGCATTTTTAAGTCTCTTTTTAATTTGCTTTTTAATCCTCTGTCCTTCATAATTCCTTTTAATCCTCTGGGTTGCTTTCAGCAAATGATGCGGGCAAAAGAATTTCCCTCGTTTCAGCTCTCTGCGCTGCTTTCTTGCCAATGCATGCTTCAGGATTTGCAAAGAGCACCTGGCCAAGGCTGCCTAATACCAAGCCAATTCTTTACTTTTCTGTGTGTGCGTGCACAGTGTGTGCCAGTGAGAAAGCTGCAGGACAATTTCAGCATCAAAGAAAAAGCTTGGTTGGGTTGTTGGGCTGGGTATTTTTTCTGTTCATCTGAAAAAAAAAGTTTGACTTTGTCAAATATTTACATCTATCGGTGAACAGTTGGATGAGATCAGCTTTCTATCTAGGAGCATTGAAGCTGAAACCTTTAAAAAGTTCAATTTTGCATATCAGCAAATAATTCAGGAGATTTCAGGATGCCTTGGTGGACCTTCTCTCTTACTATTTAATCCTTTCTTTTAGAGGGGTAATATTTTAAAAGAAATTCTTGTAATCAGAAAAATTCCTTTGGCGAGAGATTATTTGTTTTCTTGGCCAATCATGAAGCTAGCACAAAGATACTATGTCATTTGCTTATTCTAGCGGCATCAGTTTTGATCTGTAGTATGAAGGCTTCTTAGGCACGGTCTCTGTGGAAACTCACAGGGAAAAGAGAGGGAAGTTTGAGAAGTGAAATAAAAGGATCACTCATGAAGATCCGCTGGTATGTGAGAATCACTAACTGAGTTGTATCGTGTTTATTAAATACTTTCCATCCTTGAGTGACAAATGTCATGGAAGTTTATAGTTAGTTCAAATGAACTTATGAAAATACTGGATTTGGGGACAACTATTAAATATAGATTTAAGATCAGGCAGTGTCATCAAATACAAAAGGCACACTGGTATATAAAAGTTTTATAGCTTGTTAGACTGGTTATTATGGAGTATATGAAATCCCTGAAGCCATTTATAGTTATTATAAATATGTTTGGCACTTTGCAGAGACAGATCAGTATATATAATGTTTTGGTCCTTCGATTTTGCAGATAGTATTTCTGAACTGCAGCAACTTTTATGCATAGAGTGTGGCATTATATCTGTAAGTGTAGGATTATTTTTGGGAGGATTATATAGGCATAAAATCAGGACTTATTTTTAGACCTTTGATTTCATTAATATAGAGAACTCCCAGTGATGAAACTCCCTCTACCAATGCAGATGAGCAGCTGTTCTCCAACTTACAGTCTTAGAGAGTTGTCTGGGCCACTGAGAGATGAAGTGACTTGACCTGAGTCATACAGAAGAGTGGCTTGAACCAAGATCTTCCTGATGTCAATTTTGTGTCTACTACACCATGCTTCCTCTCATGTTAAAGGATCATTTAACTAGGGTGAATGACTACTGGGGAGAATATGTTAATCATCAGTGATAGGAACAGAGATTGAGAGCTAGAAGAAATGTTAGAGGTCATCTAGTCCAATGTCCTCATTTTACAGATGGAGAAACTGAGACCTTGAGAATTTAAATTACTTAACCAGGGTCTCACAGGCAGTAAGTGGCAGAATTGTGATTTTGAACCCAGGTCCATTGACTCCAAATCCAGTGTACTGTATTAAAAGCATATTTGTTAAATGTGTATGTGCATACATATATACAATACACATACATGCATATATGCATACACATGTATAGCCCAGGTGAGTTTCTAAAACTGTAAATTGTAGAACAGTGGCTCATCTATATTGATAAAAAGAGTTTCATCACTGGAAGTTCTCTATATTAATAAAATCATAGGTCTAAAAAAAGTCCTGATTTTATGCCTATATAATCCTTTAAAAAACTGTGTGTATAAATGTAATGCATATAGCATATGTACATATATGTGAATATATACATATATGTAGTATATATCATATTTAGCATTCATGCCTTCCAACATGTGTGTTATAAACCTACTCTTATTCTTGGCTCCCTGTGTAGCCTTGGAAAACAACACCTTTTAGTCTTGGTCCACATCTGCCCATGCCACATTGGGTACGATGTGCTGGGAGGTTTCCTTGCTTTTTTATCTAGTGGCACATGCAACCTATAGATTGGTCCTTCTTTGCACGATCCATGAAAGAAAAGTACTGGGTATATAGTCACAAAGATGAAACAGTCCCAGCCCTCAATGAACTTACATGCTACTGAACTGAACAGCCACCATATGTGTACAAATTCTAATTTTAAAATTATAGTTGGACCAGCTCCACAAGAACATTGGGTGTATTTCCCAGACATGAGGCCATAATGACAGAATTTCCAGGGCTGGCAGGTCATTGTTGCTCCCATCACCTCTCCACCATTGGATAAGTAGGAAATGTTCATGTTAATTTATGGACCGTGGGAAAATAAAGGCACTATTACACTTTGAGTGTAACTCAACCCTGTTTAGATATGTAATGAAGAAATCTATAACCCATAACTAAGTGGCTCTAGCTAATTAGTAAACATTATCTAAAATATGTAGAACATTCTACATTTGTGAAATGATTTGTGATTTAGATGCCCTCAATTAGAAGGTAGGTGACTACTTTCAAGAAGAAACAAATAAGTCTGGAAGAATTATTAGTCAATCCTAGGAAGCAATTCAATGTATATAATTGCCATGTCATCTTATCCAGGGGTGGGGAACCTGTGGCCTCAAGGCAAAAGGTGGCCTTCTAGGTCCTTGGGTGCAGGCTTTTGCTGAGTCCAAGTTTTACAGAACAAATACTTTTATTAGGGGGAATTTGTTCTGTGAAATTCGGATTCAGTCAAAGGGCCGTACTTGGGGACCTAGAAGGCCACATGTGGTCTTGAGACTGAAGGTTCCCCACCTCTGTAATATCGATGAAGGACCTGAAGCACAGAAGTTGAATTTTCCAAGGCTACACAAAAAACGGAATAGATATAAGGTCACAATGGACAAGTTTCTAGGATATTGCTTAACGACCAGTCTCATGACTTCCCTGATCATATAAACCAGCTGGCTGATGAGCCTGAGTCCTACAAAATCCTTATAGCATCTATCAGAACTTATTTTTTTGATTTTGCCTGGGGTTCAGAACTCTGTCTAAGTGGATGATTCTGAGAGTGGGTGAAAACAAGAGAAAAGGAAGAATGTCATTGTTCAGTTGTTTCAGTCATGTCCAACTCTTTGTGATCCCTGAGAGTGGGTGGAAACAAGAGAAAAGGAAGAATGTCATTGTTCAGTTGTTTCAGTCATGTCCAACTCTTTGTGACCCCTTTTGGGGTATTCTTGGCAAAGATACTGAAGTGGCTTGCCATTTCCTCCTCCAGATTATTTTACAGATGAGGAGACTGAGGCAAACAGGCTTAAGTGACTTGCCCAGGGTCACAGAGCTAGTATGTATCTGAGGCCAAATTTGAACTCAGGAAGATAAGTCTTTCTGAATGCAGGCCCAGTACTGCATTCTGTACCACCAAGCTGTTCCCACAGGAAGAACAGAAGATGTTTAAAAAATAAAAAAAATTAAAACTTTCTTAGTATAGTATAGGATGCCATAGGATGACAAATGTTAGAACCAGAAGGGTTCTTAAAGCTCAGAAAATCAAAAGCCCTCATTTTATAAGTGAGGAAACTGAGGCCCAGAGAGTTGAAATAGTCTGATTAAGTCATATTATTAAAAAGAAGCAGAGACAAAACCAAAAAAGAGAAGATGTAGGTAGGAGGATGGAGCAGAGCAAAGAGAATTACAACTATCTTAAATTTTGTAATAGAAAGGCAAATTAACAAATCCCAGAACAAATGTGCCTTCATCTCAATCTTGGTTTTCCAATTCACAAAAAACTTTAATCTTTGCAAGATACTTTACAAACAGTATATCATTTGATTCTCACAACAACCTTGCGAGCTAGAAGCTATTATTATTACCCATGTTCAGATGAGAGAATTGAGGTAGATGGGTTAAGTGACTGCCCCAGGTCACACAGCTACTAAATGTCTGAGGCTGGATTTGAAGTTGGGTTTTCCTGACTCCCATCCCAGTGTTCTATCCACTGTGCCACCTTTCTGTCAACAACTATAAGTTTAACTTGATTTATGTGCTAGGATCTACAATGCACTGTTATATTTCTCTAATAAAGCCAAGCAAGTTAGGTTTGGGCTTTCACAAAATAGCTGGGTTCAAGCCCTTTCAATAATTCGCCAGAGAAAGCTAAGCTTATGAGCAATTCTCAGGACCTGCTATAGGCAGAATCATAAAATTACAGCTGGAAATCATCTTGTCTCACAGGCCTAAGGTTGGAAAAGACCTCAGAGGTCATCTAGTTTACCTCCCTCATGTTAAAGATGAGGATACTGAAGCCCAGAGAGATTAAGTGATTTGTTCATAACCACATCACAGAGCTGGGCTTCAAATCCAGCTCCTCTGATTCCAAATTCAGTCCTCTTTCTACTATATCACACTGCCTTTTATGTCTTGATCCCAAGATGCCATGATCAGTGACCACAAGACCACAGTTGCATGCCTCCATCTAACTAGAATATGAAATTGACAGATACCATGTAACACAAGGCAGGAAAACATGCTATTTTCTTAGTGAATGTGGTCTTATACCTGTAGGTCCACTTTGCTAAATCTACAACTCAAAGAGAGAAGATGGCTTTAAGACGCCAAGATACTGGAAGAATCTGGGTCTGATGTAACAAAATGGGAAAATTTCCTATGGAATTGTACAAATAAAAAGGAGAAAATGTTTTCAAAGTCCAAACGTTCACCAACAAGAAAACCCAGCCATTTTTATTTGGACTCCAAAGGAGCACAGTTTTTAAGACAAAAGCAAAGAGAAACTTGTTTTGAAAAGAGGTCCCATTGTTTTTCACAATGGGAGAAGCTTTTAATGCAAATAAAACTTTACATTTGGAGAAAAATTAAGTCCACATTGATATATGAAGAGAACAAAAGCTATGATATATAATAAATATAATAATAAAAATATAAAATAAAAGTTATGATAACGATCACCTATCTCTAAAGGGATAAAGATGACTTAAAGGGAATGTCTTTCATGTTTATAGTACCCCTTCTAAGACACTTGGGGAACAAGTACAATAATTTCTTTCTTAAATGAAAGGGAAAAAAAGGAGATTATGTGATATTCTAGAGATTAGAGAATGAGTCACAATGAAACAAGGAATTAAATATGCTTCTATTCAATAATTCTCGAATTTCGCACTGGGCAACCAGCTTCAGAAAGCCTGTGTTCATCTGCTAAGACCCCTACTTAAGACAGAGGTACTGGTTTAAATAATTCACTGGAAGATAGAAAACATAAAAGGATATTTTGATTATTCTTCCCACCTGTAATTCATGGTAGGAATTTTGTCTTGAATTATGAGAGATGTATTACTTTCTTTACTTTTCAAAATGGTGATTAGAGGTGATTATAATACGGCAGGTAGATGACTAGCTGTAAACATGGATGGAGGCCAATGGTATTTTCCATAATGTGTGTTCATAATTTTCTTTTTCTATAGAGCAATTATTCTGCAAGTTGAGTAAATAATGAGTGTCTCTTGAACAGAGAACTGACTACTTCATGTGGCTTCAAGGGGTATTAAAATTTGCTTTGATCTACTTTTTTTTGCCTTGAATTTTAGAGATAATTAAGACAAAGTAGGGCATGTTGCAATGGTATGTGCCAAAGAGTTGAGAGCACTTAAGCTTTCTCATTGGTTAATGCCTCAAACGTTAGCTATATTAATTCTATGATTTGTTAAATAGTAATAAATTACATTTTCTATTGGCAACATAACTTCTCTCTTCCTTCCCCCTTACACTGTATCTATGATTAGGAATATACAAACTCTTAAACCTTCTATTCAGGGATATTTTGGAAGATTAATGCTGTTAAATCCTCTAAGCTCTGCAATGATAGCTGATCATTAAATGTAGAGTTGCTTAATTCAGATCTCTTATTGTTTCACACTTAAACTTTTCATAACCTGGCTCCAGCCTACCTTTCCAGACTTGCTACGTATCATCTCCCTTAACGTACTCTGCAATCTAACCAAACCAGCTTTCCTGCTATTTCTCAGACAAAACATTGCGTTTCAAGTTTGTGTGTCTCTGCAAAGACTGTCCCACTCCATGGAATCTACTCTCTTTTCATCCACCTCTTCAAATTCCTTGTTCTCTTCAAAGCTTTGGGGAAGAGCCACTTTCTAAATGAGGGCTTCTCCTCACCTCTCTCATCCGAGTTGTAACAGTCCTTCTACTCTAAAGTTACCTTGTATGTGTTTTCACCAGTGGAATATAAGCTCCTTGAGGTTAGGGACTGGTTCATTTTTTGAAAGAGCAGTGCCTGGGGTGTGGAGCCAAGATGGTGGCGTGAAAGCAGTGACTTGCTTGAGCTCTCCCCCAAACCCCTCCAAATACATGTAAAAAAAATAGCTCTAAACAAATTCTAAAGCAGCAGAACCCACAAGAAGACAGAGTAAAACAAATTTCCAGCCCAAGACAGCCTGGTTGGTTGATTGGAAACACATATCATGCTGGGCTGGGAGAGGAGCACAGTTCAGCACGGGCGTGCAGGCCACAGCGAACCTGGAGGAGGCCTTAGAGGAATGAATCACAGGCAGCTGTGGCAGTTTCCAGACTCCTCAATCCATGAACGCAGAAGAAGGTCAGTGGGAAAAGTCTGTTTCTGCGGTGCTGAGAGAGGAGCTAGGTCAGAGCTCCAGAGCGCAGGGGCAGTGCTGCTTCCAGCCCACAGACTGATGGGGAATTGAGTGGCTGATCAGAGAGGGACTGCAGGGATTTCTTTGCTGGTGCTGAGACAGGAATCTCTTGCTTTGCCCGTGCTTGGATCTGGGTCACAGTTCTTGGTGGCGGTCCTGGGGTGAGGAGGAGTGCTGGCTTGGTGGAACTTGTAGCGGAGGTAGAGAGAAAACCCTCCTCACAGTTCCAAGAGAGAAAAGACTGCTTGGGGCCAGTCACTCAAAGACCAGAGCACAGGCCAGGAAAAGAGTAAACACCTCAACCCTCATCATACCACCTTGGAAGAACTGAAAATTTATGGGTCCCTACAAGTATCTCTGAAAACAGCTATACAAACCCCCGAAGCTTGGGACAGTACATTCTCCACATTGGAAGCAGACTCTTACCTTAACAAAGAGTTTAAAACCCAAGTAGTTGGCTGGGATCATGAGCAAACCTCACAAAAAGAGTCAGACTATATTAACTCACTTTGGTGACAAAGAAGATCAAAACATACAACCAGAAGAAGACAACAAAGTCAAAGCTCCCACATCCAAAGCCTCCAAGAAAAATATGAATCCATTCGAGGCCTTGGAAGAGCTCAAAAGGGATTTTGAGAAGCAAGTAAGAGAAG
This sequence comes from Phascolarctos cinereus, assembly GCF_003287225.1. Taxonomy (NCBI): domain Eukaryota; kingdom Metazoa; phylum Chordata; class Mammalia; order Diprotodontia; family Phascolarctidae; genus Phascolarctos; species Phascolarctos cinereus. The sequence goes on from NW_027555514.1 coordinate 159,704,409, forward strand.
TAGAGGAAAAACTGGGAAGAGAAATGAGAAGTGATGCAAGAAAATCATGAAAAACAAGTCAACAGCTTGCTAAAGGAGACCCAAAAAAATACTGAAGAAAATAACACCTTAAAAAATAGCCTAACCCAAATGGCAAAAGAGGTCCAAAAAGCCAATAAGGAGAAGAATGCCCTAAAAAGCAAAATTGGCCAAATGCTTACTGAAGAAAATACTTCCTTAAAAATTAGAATAGAGCAATTGCAAAATAGTGACTTTATGAGAAATCAAGACACAGCAGAATAAATCCAAAAGAATGAAAAATTAGAAAACAATGTGAAATATCTCATTGGAAAAACAACTGACCTGGAAAATAGATCCAGGAGAGAGAATTTAAAAATTATTGGACTATCTGAAAGCCATGATCAAAAAAAGAGCCTAGACATCATCTTTCAAGAAATTATCAAGGAAAACTGCCCTGATATTTTAGAACCAGAGGGCAAAATAGAAATTGAAAGAATCTACCGATCTCCCCCTGAAAGAGAACCCCAAAGGAAAACTCCTAAGAATATTGTAGCCAAATTCCAGAGTTCCCAGGTCAAGGAGAAAATATTGCAAGCAGCCAGAAAGAAACAATTCAAGTATGTGGAAACACAATCAGGATAACACAAGATTTAGCAGCTTCTACATTAAGGACCGCAGGGCATGGAATATAATATTCGGAGGGCAAAGGAGATAGGATTACAACCAAGAATCAGCTACCCAGCAAAACTGAGTATAATCCTTCAGGGGAAAAAATGGTCATTCAGTGAAATAGAGGACTTTCAAGCATTCTTGATGAAAAGACCAGAGCTGAATAGAAAATTTGACTTTCAAATACAAGACTCAAGTGGAACATGAAGAGGTAAACAGGAAAGAGAAATCATAAGAGACTTATTAAGGCTGAACTGTTTACATTCCTGCATGGAAAGATGATATTTATAACTCATGAGACCTTTGTCAGTATTAGGGTAGTGGGAGGGGAAAAATTATATGTATGTATAGATAGATAGATAGAAGAGAGAGAGAGAGAGAGAGAGAGAGAGAGAGAGAGAGAGAGAGAGAGAGAGAGATAGATAGAGGGCACAGGGTGAGTTGAAGATGAAGGGGTGATATCTGGAGAATAAAATTAAGGGGTGAGAGAGGATTATACTAGGAGAAGGAGAAAGGGAGAGGTAGAATGGGGTACATTATCTCACAAAACAGACAAGAAAAGGTTCTTACAGTGGAGGGGAAACAGGGGAAGGTGAGAGGAAATGAGGGAATCTTATTCTCATAGGATTTGGCTTAAGGAGGGAATAACATACACACTCAATTGGGTATGGAAATCTGTCTTACCCTACAGGAAAATAGGGGAGGAAGGGGACAAGAGAGCAGGGGGATGATAGAGAGAAGGGCAGATTGGGAAAGGGGTAATCAGAAGGAAGTACTTCTGAGGAGGGACAGGGTCAAAAGAAAGAATAGAATAAATGGGGGGCAGGATAGGATTAAGGGAAAGAGAGTTAGTTTTTCACAACATGTCTACTGTGGAAGCGTTTTGCATAACTGCACATGTATGGCCTGTATTGACTTGCTTGCCTATTCAATGAGGATGGGTGGGGTGGGAGGAAGGGAGAAAATTTGGAACCCAAAGTTTTAAAAACACATGTTTAAAAAAAATGTTTCCACATTCAGCTGGGAAATAAGAAATACAGGAAATGAGGTACAGAAATATATCCTGCCCTACAGGAAAATAGAAGGGGAAGGGGATAAGAGAATGGGGGGAGAGATAGAAGGGAGGGCAGACTAGGGGAAGGGGTATTCAGAATGCATGGCACCTTGGGGTGGGGGAGGGGCAAGATGGGGTGAAAATTTGGAATTCAAAATCTTGTGGAAGTAAATGTTGAAAACTTAAAATGAAAATATTTATATAAGGAAAAAAAATTAATACAGGTATTATCAATTTAAAAAAGAAAGAAAGAAAGACTAATGCCTGGTACATAATAGGTGCTTAACAAATGCTTCCTTGATTGATCATTCTGAAGTTTCACCAGGATAAGTGCAAAGAGCTAATTGAAGCAAAGGGAGAGGAAGGGAATAATCATTTATAAAGAACCTACTATGTGCTAGGCACTGTGTAAAGTGCTTTCACAAATGTAATCTCATTTGATCCTCACAACAACTTTGCAAGGTAGGTGCTATTACTAGTCCCACTTTACAGTTGAGGAAACTGAGGCATGGAGAGGTTGTGACTTGCCTGGGGTTACACAGCTAGCAAATGTCTGAGATCAAATTTGAATTCAAGTTTTCTTGACTTCATGCCCAGCTCTCTATCCACTGAGCCATTACTACCTCAAAAACATGAGGAAATAGTAGAGATTGCAGGTGTTTAAACCTTCTTTGGTATTCCCAGAGTGCTTAGTACATAGTCCTTGTCCCATTGTTGTTGTTCAGTTACGTCCAACTCTTTGTGATCCCATTTGAGGTTTTCTTGGCAAAGATACTGGAGTGGTTTGTCATTTTCTTCTCCATACTTGTCCCATAGTGAGCACCTAATGAATGCTTGTTGACTTCTTTGCTCAATTTAACTCGGTATTGAACCTGAATTTCTCTACTTTTTTAATATGAAATTATAAATCTGATGCTCCATATCATTGTGCTCTTAGGATTTTCTTGAGTTCATCTGAAGAAGCTGTCAATAAAGACATGTGACAGAGAATCAAATTAGGGCTCCATGCACAGCCAAGGTGAACCAGCTCCTCATTTTTCCTAGTGCTAAAAATTAACTTACTATCTCTCTCTTGCATATAATTCCAGAATCTTCTCACTCTGAGATTGCTCTGAAAGGAGCTTGTGTTTTCTAAGCTCCCAGGATGAAACCTCTCCAAGTTTCTTTTCTGAAACCAAAAGCCAAGTTTTCACCTCTCCCTGAACTAGTATCTCTTTGCTCTATAACCAGCAATGATCCTGGACTCCTTAAGTAGGCTAAAGGAAGAAAGAATCATAGCCAGCTGGACACTCCTGAAGGCTTGGGCACAGACTTATTCCTCCTTTACCATTCTTCCCTGAACATTCTCAAATCCTGACACATATTTCTGAATCCAATTCTTTTTCCTTCTGTCTTCAGATTAAATTTTCCTCTCCCCCTGTACTAATGCTGTTGTTTTCAAGTGCAATCAACAGTATAAGTATGATCACCTGTGGACATAAAATTACAGTTATCCCTCCCATATCAAGGACTTTCCCCATTGCATTTTTGACATTTCTCAGGTCAGTATAAAAAATGAAATGGGAATTTTTTGGGAATTTTGCAGAAGCCACAAACTACACACTAAGACCAGGAGATGATACAGAAAAAGCTTAGAAAGTCAGAAATGCATTATACACACACACACACACACACATATATATATATATATATATAGTATTGTTTAATGTCAACATATTTTATCTTTTAATACCATAACAATTCAGACTTCTTCTCTGGCATGAAAGGAGGACCAAAATATTTTACACGGATTCCAGATTGCAGTGGAGAGGTGGGGCACACTCCTAACTCCCATGATATGGAAGGGATAACTGTAATCACATTGGTGTTACTTGAATGAGAAACGTAAAAATAGAAAAAAAGAAATGTCATGACTTAGTGGATAGAGTGCACAAGTTGGAGTCGGGAAGTCCTGAGTTTAATATTTACTATACTAGAGTTACTTACTAGCTGTGTGACCTGAGAAAGCCTCTAAATCTCAGCATCAGTTTCTTCATCTATAAAATGAGAATAATCACAGCACTTACCTCAAAGCATTGTTATAAGGGATAAATGAGATAACATAAACAAATTAAATGAGATAACATAAGTACTTTAGAAATCTTGAAGTTTATATATATATATATATATATATACATATACATATATATATATATATATACACACACATATATACATACATACATACATACATAGGGACCTATCATTGTTGTTCAGTCATTTTTCAGTTGTGTCCAATTGTCTTTGACTCTATTTGGGGCAAAGATTAGTATCTTTGTGGTTTGCCATTTCCTTTTCCAGTGGATTAAGGCAAATTGAGGCTAAGTGACTTGGCCAGGGTCACACAGCTAGTAAGTGTCTGAGGCTGGATTTTAAGTCACAAAGATGAGTCTTCCTGACTGTAGGCCTGGTGCTCTATCCACTTCACCACCTAAGTGCAATAGAGAGAGAGAGAGAGAGAGAGAGAGAGAGAGATTTAGCAATAGATTTTATATATATGTATGTATGTATGCGTTATATATGTATGTGTGTGTGTGTGCATATATATATGAAACAACAGATATTATTGTAGTACTAGTATAATAGCAGCAGCAGCAGGAGAAAACCTTCTTATGCTGGTTCTTTTCCTGCTTGTCTGACCATTTGTCCTCAGTCTTCTTTTCTGACCTATGTGTTTCTTGCTTAGTATCTCCTCCTGAGCTCTGTCCTATATACTTTTATCTTCACTCTGCATACTCTGTCACTTGGTGAGCTCATTTCTTCCTATGAGTTCAAATGTCATTTCTATACAAATCTAATTCCTAAATCTTTTTATCCAGTCCTAATCAATCCACTCCTAAACACATGTAGCAAGGAGAAGACAATGTTTAACTGGTTAGAATTCCGGTTAAACATTGTCTACTCCTTGCTAGATATGTCTTCTCCATGCCCTGTAGGCACCTCAAACTCAATACTTGCCTGGACCATTGCTGCAATTCCATGCTTGGTCACCTTGACACCAGTCTTTCCCATATCTAATCCATTCTCTAAACAACTTCCAAAATAATCGTTCTAAATTATAGATCTGATCATTTCACTTCCCAGTTCAACAGCCTTCTGTGGCTGCCCATGACCTGCAGATTAAAACACAAACTCCTTAGCCAAGCATCAAAACCCACTAGTCTGGCTTCCACTCACCTTTCTAACTTTAATCTGTGATACAGCCATTGAAATAGGAGTTTTGTGGAAGATAATTGAAGATAACAATAATACTGCTTCATAGCTCCCCACCCCCAACATAGGATTATATTTTAGAGATGAATGAGAGCTCAAAGATAGATTATTGGCTATAAAATGCTCTAGATTTTTGCCTATTCATTTGATTTACACATCTTGTTGAATCCTACTTTACAGTTGTGTCAGAGTTTCATGAATTTATTTTTTGGATTAGATAATTTTTTTGAATTTATTTTTTGAAAATAAAATTTCCTGATTTTAAAAAGCTTGATGTCTTTGTACAGAATGAACACTTGCTAGCTATTCAAATAATTATCTGATGGCAAATACAACAGTTTTGAAATTAGTAATTATATACTACTCCCTACATGAATATCTCTTACTGTGCTTATGAGATCTTTCCTTACTAGCTTGCCTGGCCTTTTCATGAATGAGTGAAGCACTGAGGGTGAAAATAGTAACTTTCGATGTAATTTATAAAATGCTTGTGAGGTGTTTTATTAGTTAAATCACACAGGGGAGAGGATAGTGAGGAGAAAAATGGAAATCTGTAGTTTGGGCTTCTGCGCTATAGACCAGTTGCCTAGACAACCACCTGTGATTGAGTGCAAATGCTATCTGAAATGTGGGTGGAAGTTTGAGATATGTAAGAGTTGATGTGCACAATGAAAGGAAAGAATAAATCATTGGCAGAGTCTCTAGGTCTGTAACTGGTAAAGAAAATACTCTGGATTTAAGAGAACTCATGGAACTATTGATAAGCACTGGTGAAAGTGGGTGGGATGGAATATATTATAATGCAAGCTAATATCTTCTAGCTCCAACAATATATGTAAATAATTAAGAAGCCTAGGATAGAAGATTCACTGGGATGGGGAGTTTTGGGGTAAGGAAATTCGCTCTACCAATGTAGGTTGGCCCCTTTTGTGCAGTTTGCTTTCCTAGAAGGTTATCCAGAGCACTAAGAGATTCAGCAACACGCCCAGGATTGTCACACAATCAATTTCAGGATCAGGGTTCAGTATTAAGTCTTTCTTGCCTGGATACCTGATCCCTAGCTACTAAAACGCTGCCTCTCAAAGATTGTAAGTAAAACTAAAATTTGCATGTGAATCCTTCACGTAGTAATACAATGATCCTAAGTCCTAGTTGTTTTCCCAATTGTTTAGAGAGATTTATAGTTCCTTTTGTGATCAGCTACCCATTTTTTTGAGACAAAAAAGCAAGACAGCTGCCTGTAGGGTCTGGTCCAGGGGTAGGGAACCTGCAGTTTTGAGGTCACATGTGGCCTTCTAGGTCCTCAAGTGCAGCCCTTTGACTGAATCCAGACTTCACAGAACAAATCCCCTTAATCGGATTTGTTCTGTAAAACTTGGATTCAGTCAAAAGGCCACACCCAAGGACCTAGAAGGCCACATGTGGCCTCAAGGCCGAAAGTTCCCCACCCCTGAACTGGTCTATGTCTATAAAACACAGTTAAGCAAACTGGCCCAAATTAACAAATGATTCTTGGCAAAACTCTATTCAACTCTTTTAATTCTTCTTATGCCTCCTGATGGGTATGTTTAGTGGAAAGTATAGTGTTGTATAACTATTTCAAATTAATTAATTGGTGGTTCAGTATTTTGGCCTAAGAGATGTTATAATTAAAAGGCTTTTAAACCCCAAAGCTATTGAATGCTGACATATCACTGATGAAATTGAAAATGGTTTTGCTTCATGGTTCCTTGAAAAATAACACCATGAATGATGGAGGTGTGGGAGTGGGAGGAGGCAGTATAGCTTCTTTGTACACATTCATTTGGTCTGTAAGCTAGTTTTTCCCATTTCGGGACATGGCAACTCTGTTTTGGCCAAATAGGTTAAAAGATGAGATGACAGTTTCTGTGAAAGAGCTGGGAAGAATAATCTAGTTCCTGACTGTGAAACTCCTTTAAGCACATTCAACTGGAAAATGTAGAGGGGCAATTAAAATACTTTCTCCTTTTTCAGATATCTGAATGCAGTTTCAGAAATATTGGAATGTTAATGGGGCACATGTGCCTGCCAAATACATATCTAGCTGTAAATCTTCTCCAAAACCTTCTCTGGTTCAGGCCATACCTTGTATTACCACACAAAAAGACGCTGAAACATAGTCTATGAGTGGAAATAAAGTGGGGCTTTAGTTGACACTAGTAATTAAAGAGGGAAGCTGGGTGGCACAATGGATAGAGTACTAGGCCTGGAGTCAGGAAGACTCATGCTCCTGAGTTCAAATCTGGCCCCATATACTAGCTGTGTGATGCTGGGCAAGTCACTTAGCCCTGTTTGGCTCAGTTCCTCATCTGTAAAATCCTCATCCTTATCTGTAAAATGAGCTGAAGAAGGAAATGGCAAGCCACTCCAGTATGGGGCCATGAAGAATCAGACATGACTGAACAGGAACAGCAATTAAAGAAAACCAGCCCATAGGAAGGACAGAAGGAAGGAAAGGTGCAAGTTTTTTATATAGTGCTTACCATGCGCCATGCAATGTGCTAAGTGCTTTAAAAATATCATCTTATTTGATCCTCACAAAACCCTGTGGTAGGTGCTGATATTGTCCTTATTTTATAGTTGAGGAAACTTAAGCAAGATGAAATGACTTCCCCAGGGTCACACAGTTAATAGGTGCCTGAGGCCATATTTGAGCTTATGTTACTGCTTCCTGGCTCAGCACTCTCCAGTGTGACACTTAAATATCTTCCTGTATTTAAAACACCTAAATGCCTACATTGTGTTTTCTTAGTCCCTGCCACCTCAACAATCTTTTTTATCTGTTGTTGTTCAAAACAAAAACAAGTTATTCTTGAAGGGTGGGTTGGTGAAATCAGAATGAGTATATACTACTTGTCAATTAAGAGAAAGATCCTATGGGTTCCTTAATCTTTAGGGCATAGAAATACAGAATATCAAAGACAGAAGAGACCTCAGGGTCTCCTAGTCTACTCCCTGAACCTGGAGAAGAATTCTCCCTACAGGACCCTTAGAAAATAACCAGCCAGCCTCTGCATAGTCTGTGTATAGGGAAGGATTAGGGCTCACTTCTCCCCTCCCCCTCTCCCTTTCCTTCTCTTCCTCCTCTCTCTCTCTCTCTGTGAAAGCCTCTATGTCTATCCTGGGAACCTGTGCTTTTCCTTCCATTTTGCTGATCTCTGAGAGAGTTTGGGGGAACTTGCACAACCTGGCTCAGTTGCCCTGGACGAAAATCAAGGGATTAAGAAAAAAAGAGAACACACCTCAAAAGACTAGGTGGGAAATGCCAACACAAGAAGGATAGATAGATAGATAGATAGATAGATAGATAGATAGATAGATAGATAGATAGATAGATAGATAGACAGACAGACAGACAGATAGATAGATAGATACATAGATAGATAGATACATAGATACATAGATACATAGATACATAGATACATAGATAGATACATAGATGCATAGATAGATACATAGATCTGTCTATCTGTATCTATCTATCTATACACACACACACACACACACACACACACACACACACAATCTCTCAGACACAAAAGGACAAAGAAGGTACACAACTCTAGGTTCACTATGAGCCCGTGCAGAATATTATATAAAGAGACTTACCTTTGAGTATAGGGTGGGATTATGGAATCTGGTAGTTTTATATAAGCTAGAGTCATTCCTTGGCCTGGGTGTGGAAAAGAGCTTGAGGACTCTAGTGTAATTGCTTCCTGGTCCACCTGTTCAAGAGTTGCTATCTGATTGGTGAGAACTGACTCTTCCTAACCAGCCCCAGACCCCTTTCATCCCAGATATCTTCTCATATGCTGCCCTGCCACTGCCTGGAACAGCTACTCTGGATCCTTATTGTCATGAGTTCTGAGAGCCTGTTATATCTAGCAGGCCCTAGTCTCCATCTATGTCTACCCAAGGCATCTTTCCGCTATACTGCCCTACTGCTGCTGTTCCTGCAACTCCTCCCTTGAGGCCGTGGTATTCTGGTGTCTAAAAGTTAATTGTGTTTGGCCGGCCCCAGCCCCCTGACCATGCTTCACTCCAGCCATCTTCCTGCTATGCTGCCATGTACATAATATCCCCCACCTTGATTTTAACCTCTTGCTCTGGGAATAATAATTAAATCAAAACTAATGATATGCAATGAGCATATCACTTAACCTCCATGTCTCCATTCACTTTCCCTGTGACATACCATACCAAAATGACTTTCTCTAAAGACTACTTGCCTAAATAGGTTGTTTCCCACTATTAGAATGTAAACTCCTTGAGGACAGAGACTGAATTTCTTATGAATTTGCATTCCCAAGACTTAGCACAATACATAGATATAAGTACTTAGTAAATAAATTATTTTTCATTGATTGGTTGATTGATTCCATTCATTCAGGAGAGGAGACAATTAACACCCTCTGCTAGAGGAGAACTAAATATCAGGGAGTGGCAAAACAGAACTGAGAATGGCGAAAGCCATGAAGAGGGATTCCCACTCTGTGTAGCTACCGGTTAACTCAGATGTTATGTTCTCTGTCTTTTTCTGTAGAAATAAATTTGTTGGGGCAGCTAGGTGGTGCAGTGGATAGAGTACCAGCCCTGGAGTAAGGTGGAACTGAGTTAAAATCTGGCCTTAGACACTTGACATTTACTAGCTGTGTGACCCTGGGCAAGTCTGTTACCCCCATTGCCTACAAAAAACCAAACAAATAAAAAAACTTTAAAAAAATTCGTTATATGTTTATGGCAACAGTGGATAGAGTGCTGAATTTGGAGTCATGAAGATCTAATTTTGAATCTTGGCTCAGATATTTACTAGCTCTATAATTCTGCACAAATCACTTATAATGACACCTATCTCACAGGGTTGTCACCTCATTTGAGCTTCACAACAGCCCTGTGAGATAAGTGCCATCATAATCTCCATTTTACAGACGAAGAAACTGAGACTTAGAGAGATGAATTGATTTGCCCAGAATTTATTCTCTCTCAAAACCTCTGTTCTGCAGGCTAAACATCCCATTTCTTTCAACCAATCGCGAGACTTAATATTCCAGACACCTTACTGTACTGATCACACTTCTCTAAATACATCCCTGCTTGTCAGTCAGTGGTCCTCTTGAAATATATTAAGCATGAGACCAAATATAATATTGCAGTTGAGATCAGGCAACTGCCAAGGACAATGGGACGATTGCATCTCTTCATTTGTAGCCTAAAATTCATTTGATGTAGCCTAAGATTTCATTGCCCCCCACCTTTTCCCCAATTGTGGGAACCTTCTTTGTTCACGTTAATTAAGCTTGTGGTCAACAAAACCTCTTGATCTTTTACATATGAACTTTTTTCATATGTAAAAGTCTTCCCCATCCTTTACTTGTGTGTTTTTTTTAAAAACTCAAATGTAAGACTTTTTGATTATCGCTATAATTTTCCTTTTTTTTTTTTGAGTTTTTGCCCATTGCTCTAACCCCTTGAGACCTTCTACAGATTAAGAATACTTAAACATGATCCCTCTGGATGCCACATTTGTGCTATATTACAAACAGGTTGAAAGAACCAGGGATGCTTAAATTCAAGGAAAAAAAAACAACTGGAAATATGACTTTTAAGTGTTGAAGGGCTGTCTTGTGGAAGATGTTTTAGATGTACTCTGTCTTTCCTGAGTACAGAACAAGTAGAAGTTACAGGAAGGCAGATTTGGTCCTGATGCAATGGGAATTTTCCTCATGATTGAGGTTGTGGAATGGGCTGCCTCCAGAAGTAGTGGGTCTTTAAGCAGAGGTTAAATTAGTATTTATCAGGGATGTTACAAAGGGGATCCCTAAGCGGACAAGTTGGTCACTGAGATCCTTCACATCATTTGAATTCTGTGATTTAAGAATGGGAAAGATGCAAGGAATTAAAGAATTTGATTTAGATATTAATATATTAACAATATGTACAGTATTTCATATTAAGAATTGATTTATAAATTGATTTAAGAATGAGGAAGATGGAAATATAGTGGTAGTAGGGTTCCTAATACTAATCTTTGGCTATAAATTATCAGTAATCTTTTAAGTTTATATGAAAGCTAAAAACCTTAAATCCCTGTCCTTCTCCTGATACCTTAGCTTCCCATTTCAGAAATATAGCTGACCTCCTTCATATATTTTATAGGTTAATCCTTCAACCTTCTCACAATTGCATCATCTCTGGCGAGATCATTTTTATATATACTTGATCCAATCTGGCTGCTGTTGCCATCTTTAGTGTCATTTCTTCCTCCTCTATAAACAGCTGGGTGTGTGATTGTATGATCCAAGTGTAGAGTTGCAGCAGACCAGCCTCATGTTTTAAAACAAAATCTTCAATAATTTTTGAAACTCACATTGGTGATACCAAGCCAAAAAGAATACTTGTTATGTATTTGTCTAGCACTTGGTATTTTATAAATCACCACGTGGATAGATTGCCCTTCATCTGGAAAAGATCTGGGGGCTTTAGTAGACTACGTGCTAAATATGAGTAAGCAGTGTGAGATGGCAGACCAAATGCTAATGTGAATTTCAGATATTTTAAGAGAGGCATAATTTCCATGAATGAGGAGATAACAGTCCTTGTGTTTGTTGTGTTCTCCATTTTCCATCAGCAGCTGTGCTTGACTTGACCTTATGGAAAATCATGGCCTGGGATAGGGCATGGGGGAAATCTCATCACCATGCTGATTAATAGAGCTCTTGATTCTCCACACCTCAACTCCATCAGGTACCTCTCCCCTCTGACTGGAGTGCTAAAGGGTGGAGCACTAAAATCCTTTCTTTAGAGAGGAATGGTATCTGGGCTTTCCAGGTAACTCTCCATTTTCCATTAGCATCTCTGCTTGATTTCACCTCCGCAGAACATCACACCACATTGCTAAGTGCTCTCTGGTGACCCTCCCTCCCACACACACATTTCTCCTCTTCCTTATGTATGTTGTCTTCCCCTGTTAGATTGTAAGCTCCTATAGGGCAGGGACTGTCTTTCTTTTTCTTATTTCTGTCCTCAGTGCTTAGCATACTGCCTGATCCATAGTTGGTACTTAATAAATATTTATTGAATTATTGAATTGAATTTATTAAATTATTGAATTGAATTGTCCTGGTTATACTACACATAGTATACTCTTACATACAGTTTTATACTATATATATTTTATACTATAATATACTATTATGTACAGTATATAGTATGTATATATTATATATAGTATATAGTTATATATTAAATACAGTATACTAGGCACGACATTTTAGAAGGGACATTGATCAAGTTGAAAGTATCCAGAGGAGGGAAATCAAGATAGTAATTATCAAGATTATGACCTATAAAAATTGGCTGAGGGAACTGAGGAGGTTATCTAGGAACAAACAAAGCTTAGAGGAGCCCTAATAGCTTGTATTCAAGTATTTGAAGAAGTGTCATGGAGAAGGGAGATGAGACTTGTTTCTGCATGACCCCAGAAAGTAGAACTATGAGCAATGAGTAGAAATTGCCAATAGATTTTTTACTTGACATAAGGAATTTTCCCCCCTAAATTATTAGAGCTAACTAAAAGTGAAATGGGTTGCTTCAAGACATAATGGGAGGGAGCAGCTAGGTGGTGGGGTGGATAGAGCACTGGCCCTGGAGTCAGAAGGACCTGAGTTCAAATCTAACCTCAGATACTTATTAGCTGTGTGACCCTGGGCAAGTCACTTAACTCCCATTGTCTCAAAAAAAATTACTTTTGTTTAAAAAAAGACATAATGCGATCCCTATCACTAGTAGTGTTCAAGGAAAACTCCTTTTTTCCAGCCTTCTTCTGTTAGTCCCACAAATTTCATTTTTAATTCATTCTGTTGAAAAAAGGCAGACATAGTTATTTTATTCTTATTTATATTTATTCTGCTTGCTATATTCTTATCATATGAGCATCATTCACTGCTTTGCATTAGACAGGATGGCTTGTCCACATCTGATCTCAATTTTCTCTAGATCCAGCCTATGGCTACCTTCCTGGTAAAGGATGTAGAAATTAGTGCTTTCACTCCTTTTAATTTTCTCTGAGGACATGATGGATTTTCTTGACAGTATTTTGACTGCATTCACCATGAGATTATAGCTTTTGAAGGGTCAGCATCTTACTAGGTCAAATTTTCTGCTTCAGTTGCTTGACAGTTTCCCTTAAGAGCCGAACAGTGCACTTTACTTAGAAAACCTGTGCTCAACAATTTAGTGAATGTCACCAGAACATGTATATAAATGATGCATAAATCTCCAATAACCATTGTGCATGCCAGAGAAGAAGCAAAGTTATAGGAGTTAAAGTCAGAGGCTTGAATTTTCTAACAAAAATCTTTGTATAGCTTTTTGTCCTTGTTTAAAAAATGCCATTGTCTTAGTTTCTCCACCTTGCCTTTCTTCTCTCCCTTCTCTTTTCCTATATGTAGATTTTATTTTGTTTGATCCTAAAAACCTTGCTTTTCCATATGTAAGGTAAATGCAGGAAAAAGCTATTTTGAACTATTTCAATGAATAGAGTATGCCAGCTCTCCATATATACTGAAAACTGAACATGAGTTCTTAGACTTAGACTCCCCTTTAGGGGAGAAATCCTAAGGAAGTATTCAAGGACTATGAAGAGTCACTTTAGCCTTGAAGTCAGTTAAAAAAAAATACCAGGGAATCATAGAACTTTGGAAATGGAAGTGATTTAGGTACAACCTCCTTCCTTTAAAGATAGAGGAACTGAGACTCAAAGATACAAAGCTGTTCAGAATTCCACAGCCAAATAGTAACAGACCATACTTAAACCCATGTCTCCCAAATACTTGTGCTGTCCCTTTATACCTTCATGCAGCAGAACTTTGAATAATGGTTTTAAAGTGTAGATCAAATATTATGTGCAAATATGTATTGTACATATATTTCAACCACATCAGGTATCATGCTTTCGGCAATAGCCCAAACCTAGTTATAGTCAATATTCTGGGTCAATTCCTCCATATCATGGCATCAACCCCACACACACACAAAATTCTGCACTAGAAAGTTAGTTAGTACCATAGTGTCATACTCAGCGTAGTGGTGGTAACTATATTTTTATGACATGAAAACCTCTAGGGCTGAACTTTTAAATCCTTCCAAAAAAAATTAGGTCAAGTTCAATGAGAAGAAATTGATTAAAATGGACAATACTTTGGCTAAGCAGTCTGTTAGAAAGGGAATCCCCTACTTCTGACACAATAGTCTGGTTATCTCTTCATCCCATAAATTTGTTTGAGGGCAGTATTCTCATAACCTAGTTAGGGCATAGATTAGTGTACCTGAAAAGCTGAATTCCATGAAATATTTAAATGATGTTTCTCTAGACAGAGAAGCATTTAATAAAGGTCAAGTGCATGGGAATTCCAAAATCAGCTAATTTACTATGTCACATAAGTCATCAAAAGAGTAACAAATATAAAAATGTAGGTAGAATTACCTAGTAAATGGAGTGCGGGAACTATTAACTCCAGAGCAAAAATGCAAATCTATGAAAAATGATTTCCACGTAATGAAAATATAATCCTCAATAGTAATCCTAAACAGAGAGGGAAAACAATTGTTCCTGTGAAAAAGATTACTACAAATCACAATTGATACCTGTCAGCCTGCCTGGACATGAGACCCCTTGAACTCCCTTAATTCTGGGGGGGGGGGAGAGAGAGAGAGAAAGAGAGAGAGAGAGAGAGAGAGAGAGAGAGAGAGAGAGAGAGAGAGAGAGAGAGAGAGAGAGAGAGAGAGAGAGGGAGGGAGGGAGGGGAGAGAGAGAGAGGGAGAGAGAGAGAGAGAGAGAGAGGGAGGGAGGGAGGGGGAGAGAGAGAGGAGAGAGAGAGAGAGAGAGAGAGAGAGAGAGAGAGAGAGAGAGAGAGAGAGAGAGAGAGAGAGAGAGAGAGAGAGAGAAGATTGTGGCCAAGCTTCTAATTTTCTGCTATCCTAGGGAAGGGGAAAGTACATGAGAAGCTCTTCTCCTCTGCTCAGTCCTGGAGAAGGAAAGGATAGGAGCAAAGTTAGAAGGTTGTTCCTTCATAGATGAGAAATCCTAAGGATAGGAACAATACAAGAAGGCTGTTATCCTGTCCTTTGTTGAAAGGAAAGTAAAACCCCAAAGTCTAGCCAATGTCAGAGAGTGGCAAGATCAGAATGGATCATTAGGAGGGAAGGGAAAGGAAAAGTCCTGGGAAACAACTGTTTTCATTGCCAACTAGAAAGAAGAGAGACAGACAGGAAACAGGTTGAAGACCAAATTGCATAAACACTGGCCTACTACTTTCAGTCGAACAAGATCACATGTTTCCAGGCATAGGTTTTCCTGCTTACAATCTAAAGCTATACACCTTCAGCTCTACCTCTGTATTGAAAGGTCTGTCAGGAAGAAACCATTTGTGAATCTTAGGAAGGTTTGCCTATAAAAACACATTCTCAATCCATTCTACAAAACTAATTGGAGACCACAGTATTAAATCAAGTGGACCTTACCCCATTGGAGAATAGAAAGGCTCTGAAGGCTCTTCTTCAATTCTGTGACACTGGGGCATGAGTTGTTAAAATGGCTGGAGCTAGTCAGCTTACCATCTTCTCCAGGTCAAGTCAATAGGAATTTATTAAGTAATTACTATGTACCAAGCAGTGTGCTAAGTGCTGCGGATGCAAAGAAGGGCAAAAATTGTCCTTGCCTTTGAGGAGCTCACAACTAAATGAATGAATGAATGAATGAATAGATAGATAGATAGATACAAAAGTGAATTAATAAATGTAGTAATAATAAGAGCTAGTATTTATATAGTATCTACTGTGTGCCAAGCACTGTGCTAAGTGCTTTACAAATAGTATTTTATTTTTATACTCACAACTCTGGGAAGTAAATGCTATTTTCATCCTGATTTTATATTTGAGTAGACTGAGGCAAACAGAGGTTCAGTGACTTGTCCAGGGTCGTGTATCTTAATAGGTATCTGAGGCCAGAGAGGTCTTCCTGAGGCCAGGCCCAGCCAACCATCCTTTGCACCATCTACCTGCTGCCAGTGGAGGAGACAATGTGAAAATAGCTATGTACAAACAAGATATATGCAGGATAGATTAGAGATAATCTCAGAAAGAGGGCACTAAGATGAAGGAGACTGGGAAAGGCTTCTTGCAGAAGGTAGGACTCTAGCTAAGAATTAAAGGAAGCCAGGAACAGCTCTATGGCATGAGCTTTTAACTGTGGCATTACCAAGGAGGGTAGAACGGAGGAGGCCCACTTGTAATAATTTTACCTAAAAAAAAAATTAGATGTCTGTGAAGAGATTTATCATTTTTAAACAGTACATACAGCCAAGCAAGCAAGGGGGTGGAGTACAGGTGGGGAAGAAGAAACAGGAGTGCCTTCTATAAACAGAAATACTGTGATTCAAAGAAAAACAAACTTAGCAATGTTTCCGGAAAGAAGCATGTGCCAATTCTAGTGACCAAGGATAAAGTATCTCATATAATTGGTGTTACTTCAGTGAAATTTACTGCCTTTCCCATTAACACACACACACGGGTTAGCCTACAACTTCAGAAATGTATATGGGGCATTTTCAATACTAAATGATGTATCTTTCTCATGGTGATCTCAAAGCCCCTTTGTTTTGTTGTTTTACTTTTTTAAAAATAATCAACAAGATATGAAAAAATGCTCTAAATCGTTATTGATTAGAAAAATGCAAATCAAAACAACTCTGAGGTACCACATCACACCTATCAGATTGGCCAACATAACAAAACAGGAAAATGATAAATGTTGGAGAGGATGTGGGAAAATTGGAACACTAATACATTGTTGGTGGAGTTGTGAAATGATCCAACCATTTTGGAGAACAATTTGGAACTATGCCCAAAGGGCTACAAAAGTGTGCATACCCTTTGATCCAACAATAGCACTTCTAGGGCTATATCCCAAAGAGATCAAGCAAATGGGAAAAGGACCCACGTGTACAAAAATATTCATAGCAGCTCTTTTTGTCATGGCAAAGAATTGGAAATTGAGAGGACGCCCATCAATTGGGGAATGGCTGAGCAAGTTGTGGTATATGAATGTAATGGAATACTATTATGCTGTAAGAAATGATGAACAGGCTGACTTCAGAAAAACCTGAAAAGACTTCTATGGTCTGATGCTGAGTGAAGTGAGCAGAACCAAGAGGACTTTGTACACAATAACAGCCACATTATGCGATGACTAATATTGTTAAACTGAACCCTTCTCAGCATTACAAGGATCTAAGACATCTCCAGAGGCCTCAGGATGGAAAATGCTATCCATATCCAAAGAAAGAACTATGGAAGTTGAATCACTATCACTTATTTTTACCTTCTGTTAAGTTTTGTTTCATCTTTCTGATGGTTCCTCCTATTGGTTTTAATTTTTACTTACAACTTCACTAATGTGAAAATATGCTTAACAGGAATGTAAATGTAAAACCTATATCAGATTGTGCACTGTCTTGGGGTGGGGGGGAGGAAGGGGGAGAAAAATTTTCAACTCAAAAGCATATGGAGTGATTGTTGATAAATCAATAAATTAATAAAATTGGGGAAAAAAAGAATAATCAACAAGGTTAGAAGGAAAGTTCATAGAATTGTAGAATCATAAATCATCAGAGTAAGGAAGGATCTTGAGGGGTTACCAGTCCCAATCTCCTACCTAAGGCATGCATCTCTTCTATAACATCTTTGATAAATGGTTATCTCCTTGAATACTTATAATGACAGGAAACTCATGTCCTCCCAATGAAATCTATTCCATTCTCAGAGAGTTCTAATGGTTAGGAAATTAGTCCACATGAAATTTATCTCCCTGAAACTTCTACCTATTGAGCACAGTTCTGATAAAATATCAGTAGAGTTTCCAGTTTGATTCCCCATCTCAGTTACTGCTGTTTGTAGAGTCCTACTTAAGCCCTACCGTTAAATGAATGAATTGAGAAGTATTTGTGAAGCACTTACTATGTGCCAGGTAGGCACTGTACTAAATTCAGGGAAGACAAAAAATGAATAAGAATCTCTTATCTGAAGAGGCATACATTCTAATGGAGGAGACAGCATGCACATGTATAAGAGTATACAGAAGATACACAAGATGCACTAGTATTTGGGGGGACGAGGAAAGGCTTCATTAAGAAGCTTCAAATGTGTTGCTTCAGCTATTCCACTGAGGCTTTGCCATTCCCACATCCTTCCTTGAACTCAGTTTCCTACTTGGGGGACGCACACGTGCGTGCATGTGTGTGTGTGTGTGTGTGTGTGTGTGTGTGTTTGTAAAGGAGTGTACTTTTCTCAGATTTCCCCCAATTTTCTATCAACCCACCATTGTCCAAATTGGTAGGCAGAGAGTAAGGCTTCCTTATTTTATTTGTTTTCTAAATATCACCAATATCAAAAAACATTAATTGAACTACTTGTATAGCATACACACACTCTTTAGAAGGAAGATATGCTGCCTACAAGACCATCCAGAGGAGTGTTTCTCAACCCATAGAATGTGGACCCCTAGGGACTCTGGAGTTACCGCAAGGGATCCATCTCATTAAATGACAAAGAATAGTAAATAATCAAACACACCTTTAGTAGACTGAATAAACAATAATTCTCATACATATATGCATTAATTTTATCAAATGTGTATAGATTGGGAGGTAGAGAGAGAAGAAAAAAGAAATTTATATGATAACTTTATTATATAGTTAAAAAGAATAGCAAGTTGTGCATAATAGAGTTGCGGTTTCATGTGCAATAATTCTTTAAAATTATACTATGTTATGGAAATGCTTGTTTTATCCCATAAAATAAAAATTAAATAAAATTTTAAATGCTGAATTCATCATAGCTTCCTGACATTATGTTCCTCTCACTCCATTCCATCTCATGTTTTCTTGTGTCCCTGAGATGATCTTTGTCTC
Organism: Phascolarctos cinereus; assembly: GCF_003287225.1. NCBI lineage: Eukaryota > Metazoa > Chordata > Mammalia > Diprotodontia > Phascolarctidae > Phascolarctos > Phascolarctos cinereus. The sequence goes on from NW_027555514.1 coordinate 159,723,372, forward strand.
TACTCCCTCCCTTCTGAGCTGGAATACACGTGTGCACATGTGTGTATGCACATGAGTGCATTTGTGACTAACAGTGCATAGTACAAAATAGCTTCATTCAATGTGCTTTAGAGTATCCAGATCTCAAAACACTTTTGTGAAAGTAATGCATTTAGGATTTAATAATAACATCTTTTGAAATCATTAGAGAAAGTGAAAAATAAGAGAAAAAAATGTTTTCTGAAAAGATTGAGATTAATTGGGAGAATTGATGAAGGGGAGAAGTAGAAGTCTCTAGTTCCCAAAAGGAGGCTGCTTGCATCAAGTGAAGAGAGACTGCAGAAAAAAGTGAAGTAGTCCATTTTTAATGAGAGGAGAAAAGATAAAAGAGAGAAGAAAGAAGGGAAGGAGGGAAGGAGGGCTCCATAGAAAAGGACACCTCTCAGAGGTATTCAGATCCACTGAAGGCCAATTTTCCTGGGCTCTACCTGCAATGAGAATTTCGATTCTATAGCTTCAATCATTTTCATTTTAGACAATTTCTTAAAACTGAAGTCATTTCGACCTGTAAATTCAAAGGCTAACATTCTCAGTGAGTTGTGGTGGGAAGGGGAAGGATAAATGATAAAAATGCAGTCCAACTCAAAGCTTCCATCAAGGTAAAACCCAGTACCTTTTTGTCATGTTCTGTCACTTCAAAATCTGCATTTTGTCAAACAGAATTAAAAGAGTGTTTTTCAGGTAATTCCTTGGATTTTGCTTTAGACTCTTCAGTCAGGTTTGGCATTAGAATATGTCCTTGATGTAGGAAAGGAAGTATATTTGTATTTCTTTTTTTTTTTTACAGGAGAGGATGATTTTTCAGGAATAATGCCATAAATAATAATGCCATTCCAATCAAATGAAAATACAATTAAATAACAAGAACCTCCTTCCAGGAACAATGTTGTTGGCTTTTGTACAAGGGGGCTTCTTGGAAATAAGCTAGAAGGGTTACGATCCTTGAGGGTGTTCCCTTAATCATGGTAGGGTTTCCATCCATTTGAAGGGCATGTGCTATCTTAATAATGGGAAAAGAAGAGGGATAATATTAATCATTGGTACCTTACTTGGAATTAATATGGATAAAATATGTAATTCACAAGAAGTTCACTGTGATTTGGCACTAGCCCTCTGGCACGAGGTGCATGGTTTCCTTTGCTTCATCACAGTAAGGCAAAATGGGTAATGCTAATTATGGGGACTCCAGACTTGCTGGTTCCTAGGGATTAATTAACAACAAATCCCTAGGATGTGAGAATGTTGCAGAGTTTGCTTTGAAAGGGGGGTGTAAGGGGCAGGGCTGCATTTGATAGCTTGGGGAAATTAATACCAGAAAGTAAGCAGGGTGTATTTGCAATAATGCTTGGAATGATTAGGTGTCCATCCCATGACTTAAGCCTCTGGCAGACTAATGAAATAAACCAGGAAATCATATCTTTAATAAGTCAATGAAGATTATGGAGTTTCTGCTTTTTCATGTTTCATGGAAGCTTGTTAATAATCACAGGGATGGAGTTATAGAATGGGACATTACTTACCTACCTCCTAGTACTGCAAACCAACTTCTTGCACTCATTTCCCTTGTCTTCCCATGCATATATTTGATGAGGACATTGATACTAGACACATTACAAATTTGTGCTGTTCAACCTCAGCTGGACCCTGAAGGTTATTTAGCTCTCTTGTTAACTCTTGTTAAGTTCTACTTGGTGGTCTTCAGACAATTCAATACCTCTTCCCCACCCACATACCACTTCTGAACCCCTCCACCTCATCCTCAGCAGGCAGCCTATTGAGGACATTGAGATCATTTAGTTATTTATCTGTCACCACACTCTTCTCACCACCTGAAAATTCTTTATCTTCACACACTCTTTTCTTTCTCTTGCCAATCCCAAGGAAGCCTGCCCTCCTGATGTGTTTGCTTAATGTCTGTCTATTCTCTCCAGGACCTTTCTGCATCATTCATTTCCTCTGTCCTTGGTATCAATCAACCAAATAGATAAACATTTATTAAGTTCTTTGTGACCCCATTTTTGGATTTTCTTGGCAAAGATATGAGCTGGAGAAAGAAATGGCAAACCATGTCAGTGCCTCCATCAAGAAAACCCCAAAAGGGGGCCACAAAGAATCAGATGTGACTGGAAATGACTAAACAAGAACATCAAAAAAGTTCCTACTCTCTTCTAGGTACTCTGCTGAGATCTCAGGAAAAAAAAAAAGCAAAAATGGGCCTCTCCCTCAAGGAGATTGCATTCTAATGGGGAAAAAGTATATACATTAATTGGTATATGCAAAAGTAGATATACAAGCTAACTTTAGAAAGATGTCTTTAAACTCTCCCTCTACATTGGTTTCAGAAAGAAAGCTGAGGAGAGGAGAGGAGAGAGGAGGGGACAAGAAGGGAGTAGAGAGGAGATGAAGAAACTTAAGCCTTCATTTATATCCATTCTATCTTCTACTATTCTCTGCTATGCTAAAAATTAAAATCTACACTTGATGTGCATTTACTTTTTCGCCATCCATTTCCTCCTTCTATCATCACCATCTTTTTGAAACTGTTTTCTTAAAGTACATAAAAGACCTTCTGGTGGCCAAGTAAATGAGATTTTACTCTCTGAAATATTTGGTGCCAGTAACCCACCCACCCCACCCCCATCTTGTTATAGCTCTCTTGCCTGGATTCTAGGAATTGTACTCTCTTGGTTATTTGACTCAACTTTCTTTTACAACCATTTCTCCTTCTCTGAAGACATAAGATATTCCTTAAGATTCTGTTCTTTATCTTCTTTTCTTTTCCCTACAATCCCACAGCTTCAACTTTCATCTCCTGGGGATGATTCCTTATCTACTGATCTCCTAGGTTTCAATACCAGGTTTCCTCCTGCTTACTCAATATTTTGGTCTAGAGGGGACCCACTGGATAGAGCATCACAGCTCTTTGTAACCAAAGCTTTGGCCCATCTTCCAAGAGTTAAAAAAAACTGGCAGATCTTACCTCCTTCTAAGTCCCCCCCAAAATTACTAGTGCTATCCCTTCTAATGTTACCTTCCAATATATTCTGTATTATAGCTTATATGTACCTGGTGTTATCTCTTTTAGAATGCAAGCTCATTAAGGGCAGAGACCGATTTGCTTTTTCTTTGTATCCCTTGATGCTTAGCATATAATAAGCCCTTAAGAAATACTTGTTACTACCTGCCAAAACAAAATCAAGAACTGTATGAACACAATTACAAAACACTTTTCACACAAATAAAGTCATACCTAAATAATTGGAAAAATATCAGTTGCTCATGGGTAGGCTGAGCTAATATAATAAAAATGATAATTCTACATAAATTAATTTGCTTATTCAGTGCCATACCAATCAAACTACCAAAAAATTATTATATAGAGCTAGAAAAAAACAATAATAAAATTCATCTGGAAGAACAAAAAGTCCAGGATATCAAGGGAACTAATGAAAAGAAATGCAATGGAAGGTGGCCTAGCTGTACCAGACCTTATATTGTATTATAAAGCAGCAATCATCAAAACAACTTGGTACTGGCTAAGAAATAGAGTGGTGGATCAGTGGAATAGGTTAGGTATGCAAGATACAACTGTCAATGACTATACCAATCTACCATTTGATAAATCCTAAGACTAGCTTCTGGGATAAGAATTCACTATTTAGCAAAAACTGCTAGGAAAACTAGAAAAATATATGGCAGAAACTAGGCATAGATCAACATCCTACACCCTATACCATATAAAGTCAAAATGGGTACACAATTTAGGTATAAAGACCAATACTATAACCAAACTAGAAGAGCAAGGAATAGTTTACCTTTCAGATCTATAGAGAAGGGAAGAATTTATGACCAAACAAGAGATAGAAAACATTATGAAATGCAAAATGGATAATTTTGATTACATTAAATTGAAAAGTTTTTGCACAAATAAAGCCAATGAATCCAAGATTAGGAGGAAAGCAGAAAACTGGGACAGAACTTTTACAACAAACGTCTCTGATAAAGACCTCAAACTGAGTCAAATTTGTAAGAATACAAGTCATTCCCCAATTGATAAATGGTCAAAGGATATGAACAGGCAGTTTTCAGAGGAGGAAACTAAAGCTATCTATAGTCAAATGAAAAAATGTTCTAAATCACTATTGATTAGAGAAATGAAAATCAAAATGACTCTGAGGTACCACATCACACCTGTCAGATTGGCTAACATACAAAACAAGAAAATGATAAATGTTGAAGAAGATGTGGGAAAATTGGAACACTAATGCATTGTTGGTGGAGTTGTGAAATAATCCAACCATTTTGGAGAGCCATTTGTAACTATGCCCAAAGGGCTATAAAATTGTGCGCCCTTTGACCCAGCAATACCACTTCTGGGTCTGTATCCCAAAGGGATCATTAAAAAAAGGAAAAGGACCCACATATATAAAAATATTTATAGCAGCTCTTTTTGTGGTGGCAAAGAATTGGAAATTGAGAGGATGCGCATGAATTTGGGAATGGCTGAACAAGTTGTAGTATATGAATGTCATGGAATACTATTGTGCTATAAGAAATAATGAGCGGGCAGAATTCAAAAAAACCTGGAAAGACTTACGTGAACTGATGAAGAGTGAAATGAGCAGAACCAGGAGAACACTGTACACAGTAACAACCACGTTGTGGGATAACTGACTTTGATAGACTTGGCTCTTCACAGCAATGTAAGAACCTAAGACAACACCAAAACACTCATGATGGAAATTGCTATCCATACCCAGAGAAAGAAATATGAAGTCTGAATGCAGATGGAAGCATATTGTGTGCTCTCCTTTTCCTGTGTTGTTCTGTTTTATTGCTTCATTCTTATGGTTCCTCCCATTAGTTCTAATTGTTCTTTACATCATGAATAATGGGAAAATATGCTTAACATAAATGTAGAGCCTGTATCAGACTGTATGCCATCTTGGTGGGGGAGGGGGAGAGGGAAGAAGTAAGACAGGAAAAAAATTTAAAACTCAAAATTATATGAAAGTGAAAGTTGAAAACTAAAAAAAATTAATTATTTTTTTTAAAAAGAAATACTTGTTGGTTGATGAATTGACTGATCATTAACCCTGTGACCTATCACTTAACCCCTACCTCAACTTCTTTATCTATAATATGAAGGGTTAGAGTCAATTGATTCTAAAGTTCCCTTATAGATCTAAATCTATGTTCCTATGGTTCTATGGCAATTATAAAAATACTGATAACTTACTATTACATAGTATTTTAAGGTTTCACAGTGTTTTCCTTACGTCTCTGAAATGGATTGTACTCAAATAAATCTGTAATCTCATTGATCCTGGGGCGTACAGACACACACCCCAGTGATGTAATTTGAATATTGAGACTCATCTGTACCTGCTCATCCTGTGTGATCTCATCCATAGCCTTCCAGAAATTTGCCACAGGAGTGAATAGCACACAGTGTGTTAAAGGTCTTCCTCACATTTCCCCAATATCACAAGGATGCCAGTGGAGCTTTCTGGTCATCCACCCACCATCTCTCACTCTCACCATGTGATCATCCCATCTTTTCTTTCATTCTTTGATGACATCTTTTGATGACACCTTTACTCTTGTTCTTGTCCAGAGTTCCTCACTTGGTTATATGTTACAAGCTGTTTATAACCACCATGAACTTTATCATTTCCCTCTGTGTCCCACTAGTCCTTTGGAGACAGTGGTGTCCCAGATCTTGCTGCTACACAGTGACATTGGTAAAATGCTTGTATTGAAAAAGTAGACCTTTGATTTTATGAGACAGCATAGTATTGTTACTCATATTTAATGATGGAGAACCAGAATCTCAGAAGCAATAAGTGACTTGTCCATGGTCACTTAACTAATGGTCCCAGAGCTGGCAAGTTCCATGTGCATTGCCCTTCGCCCTTCTCCCAGTCTTATGCCCATTTCTGTATGTTTTTGTCCGAATTCGTCTAAGATAGATCTCCATTCCTGTGAAAACAGGTCAGTCCTCAGTACCTCCTAGGCTACAGGAAAATAGGTTATTTTTGGTATCTGACTCTTTGAGGGAGGGAACAAGGAGAGATAGGGAATGAATCTTGCTTCAGTCACAAACAAGTCTCTTAAATGCAGTTGTCTTCCAATCAAGAAGCCTTGATTGAGCGGATCCTGATCTATATCTTGCCATTGGACCCAGATGGCTCCAGAGGAGAAAGTGAGGCTGATAACCTTGCACAGCCTTCCCTCACTTAAATCCAGTTCACTTGCAAATCATGACATCATCTTCCTTAATGAAGGACAAACAACAACAATTATTTATTAAGTAACCAGTATGTATCAGGCACTATTGTTAGGCCTGAATATAGGTCCATTCTCTTGGGTGGCAATGCCACCCATTTCCTTCAGTAATCCATGGGCCAATGCTCTATCTCCTTGTCACTGGCAAGTAATAGTAGGGGCTTTGAAAAATGTGAATTCAATTTCAAACAAAAGATGATGGGAAAGAAAACAAGCCACAAATCCAGCCACTCTCCTCCTGAATGGGTTGTTTTTTTTAAATCCCATGTGTCAGCGGCAGGGGTGGGGGTAGGTGGTGGGAGAGCCTGCTGGGGACCAGGGCTGAATGTTTGCCAACTCACTCAGTGCAGTCAAGGATATTAAGAGGTGAAAGCCGTTTGCCTTCTGTTCTCATAAAACAGTTGGCAACATTCCTTCTCCACAGCACACTTGTCCTGTTCTCCATTTTCCTCTTCATTTCCCAGTCAGGTTGGTTGAAAATGAGGATACAGAGTACACTCCTCTGCCTTGGTTTGTGTGAGCTTTATGCCCCATTGAGCAGGGATAAGGAAATGGGAATTACCATTGTGGCTGGCAAACCGAAGGGTGGCCTCAAAGCTAGGATTGTCAGTCTGGATCATATGGGAGCAGTCACATCTATTTGGGTCAGAAGTGAAGAGGTTTCTGTGGTGGTTAAGAGAAAAGGAGGAGGCTCCATGATTATAACAGCCTGACCTTAGACCATGCCAACATCTCTCAGCCACTCCAAGTGGCGATTAAGCACCTGCAAAGAAGGGTTTCTTGGATTAGTGTGGCACAAAACCTAGTGTAGAAGTTTTAAGAGGTACCATAGCTGGGATTTACTTTATGAGGTTTTCAAGTATACCTTATCCTAAGCTCACTTGTAAGCACTTGCTAATGGATCAAGGAGTAGCTTATGAAAATCTAGCCATTTTCCTTTCAGACATTGTGTTTAGAACGAAGCACAGTGGTACAATGCAAAGAGAATTAACTCTGGTTTCAGAGATCCTGGGTTCAAATCCCACTTCTAATACTTTCTACCTATGTGACTCTGTGCCTCAGGTTCCTTATCAATAAAATAGGAGATAGCCTCTGAGGTCTCGATCAGATCTCTGACACCTATAAGTATGTGGTGTCAGAAACTAGATCAAGTGAGGAAGTAGAAGGAGGTTGGGAATTGGGAAAAGGAACAGAAAAGTTATATTGAGGAGCTTCAAAGGTACTTAGCTGATTTTTGTTAGCAGATGATTATTATGGACCAATATCCTTCAATATTGAACAAAATATTCTCAATTTGACAAAACACCATCAAACCTGGACATTTCCATAGATAAACAAAGCACCTCTGTGTATGTGTGTGTGTGTGTGTGTGTGTGTGTGTGTGTGTGTGTTTATGTGTGTGTGTGTGTGTGTGTGAGAGAGAGAGAGAGAGAGAGAGAGATTAAATTTCAATATAGGCTTACAGTTAATTCTAGAACTATTTGCCCAAGAATGTCCTTCGCCATTGTGCATTCCACTGCTTTATAGCAAACACTCAGAATACAATACAAATCTGTTTATCTTTTTCTAGAGAGAAAATCCATTAAAAAACTACATATAGCAAATACAGTTCAGAGAGAGTAGGAAATTTGCCAGTCAGTGATGAGGCAGGGGAGGGCAAGAAAATAGAGAGGAAGTAAATTCACCAGGTCCCAGTAGCACAAAAGTCAAGGAAACTGCAAAATTCTGTCCAGGCAAATTACTCCTTAAATAGGTCAGTGAACCATGCAGCCCTTCAAATGTTCATGATAATATATAGTTCAGGGTAGCAACACTCTTTCCTTATTATTAGCTTCTGCCTCCTATGATCCTTCAGTCCCCGCTTCAGGCTAGGAAAAACCATACTTCCCATTAACTCCCTTACCAAGAACTGAAAAGCATTGTATATGTTACTCATGAATCACGCATTCTGCTCATTTGTTGCTTTTGTTATTGTTTGTATGTTTCCAGGGCCCTTTGTAAAACAAATCTGAGGGATAGTGATTCCTAACTGGGTTTTATCAGAATTGAATGGAAGTGAACCAGATAACACAGGAACAGGAGAGGGTGTTGACTGAAATATTTCCTGATTCCTCTCTAGGAACCAGGAGGCACATTCTGCCCCTATTCTCATTCCTCTTGGCTCCAGGCTTCCAGGGCTCTTCTCCAAGTAGAAGAATTTGTTCTTTATCAGCCAACTTTCTCCTTGATGTCTATCTTCCTTGTCTCCATATTCTGGTAATATCATAATCCAGAGTGAAAAATATGGACTTAAGGATGTCTGAGATCCCGACTTCACATTGCCATGTTGGTGGTATGGATGTTTGGCTCAGAATTGACTCAAAAAGAATGGTGTACATGTAATAAAAATTCTGCTTAATCAGATGCTGATTTTTAATAGGTATGCAATATTTTTTGTCCCCTTCATCCACAGGGCTAGGATCCTTGGATTCTAAAGGTTCTATCATATCATATCATATTCAACCTGGACCAAAAGCTAAAGACTCTTAGATTAAAGATATAAACTTAAATATTAATACTTGAGATCTCAGAGGCCTAGCCTTTCTAGGAAGAGGCTCTATAAGGTTTTGAGAGCTCCAGAAGTCACTTTTATTTAATTTTCATTTCTTAAATCATTTGCATGTTTGCCTAGAGATATACATGTATAGGCAGGCAACATACATACATGTGCATAAATATATATATATTCACTATATATATATGTATATAATATACATATATATGACATACTTACATATAAATCCTTTGGGGGGGGTCCTAAGGCAAAGAAGAGGTAAAAGGAAGAGGAGGAAGAAGAAGAAGAAAAGAAGGCAGGAAAGACAGGAATTATATATAATGGAAAGAATACTGGGATTGGATTTAAAATAGCTGGGTTCTAGTTCTGCCACTCAACTAGATGTGTACCTATAAAGAACTCATTGAATTTCTCTGAGCTCAGGTTCTTCATCTGTAAAATAGGATAATAAGAATTGAATTATCTCCCTCACAAGTATGTTCTTAGGAAAGTACTTTGAACATTATAAAGCATTACATAAATATAGGCACCTAGAGTAGGTATGTGGTATATTGCAGGTATCTGTCATCATATTTCATCATCTGATTCTAATTTTTTGGTGCCAAAGATGGCTATTGTCATCCATGTGTGATCGCTTATCCTTGGGTTAGCACACACTTCTTTTTTTCCCTAAGGAGGAGAATTCTGCAAGCTATTTTTATTACTTTTAGCACACATTTTTAATATGGTTTTCAAAGAGTGGCCCGAGACCAATTCAGGGGGTCTGCAAGGTCAGAACTATTTTCATAATAATGCTAAGACATTTTAATTTCAATATAATATTAATATTTATACTTTATAATAATTTATGTTATAATAATGTAATTCACAATCATTATAATTTATAATACATAAATGAAAGGTTTTTTGCAGATTTTCAATAATTTTAAGAGCGTAAAGGGGTTCTGAGATGCAAAAGTTTGAGAGCTCTTGCTCCAAGACAATAACTCACCAAGCTGGTATCTTCCTAAATTGGATGAGTTTCTCTACCTGCAAGTTCCCTACACCAAAGAAATCATAAATCCAGTCCCTATTCCCTCCCCAAGCCTGCTATTATTATTGCGGTGTTTTTATCAGCTTTTCCAGAGGCTTTTAAACAAAGGGCTGCTCAGTTGTTGTTGTTTTTTTAATTGACCAAATAAAGAAAACGCAGAGTCCACATTTTAGTAACATCATCTATCCTGCAGATCTGCTCCCTGACAGTGTGGGAATGCTTTCCCCACAAACTCACATGCTCCAGTTTTCCCCCAAGTCTCTGTGTCTATCTAGAAAGAATACTTTCTTCCCATTATGTAGTACTTTAAAAAAAACCACAATAACAATACAACTATTCCGTAATGCCTTTTTAAAACTCTTTTCTCATAATTATCTTCTATCTACACATGTATTCATGCTGTAATGTCTCAATAGACTATAAGTTCTTCAAGAACAAGAATTGTTTCACTTTTTTCTGTTTCCTCAATACCTTGCACATCATAGGCATTTGATAAATATTTGTTGAATTGAATTAATGAGAAAGAGAAAACAAATGGCATTAGCCTATTGGGTTTTTGATGGGCCTGGAATCAGGAAGACTCATCTTCCTGAGTTCAAATCCAGTGTCAGACACTTAACTAGCTGTGTGACTCTGGATAAGTCACTTAACCTTGTTTGCCTCAATTTCCTCATCTGTAAAATGAGCTGGAGAAGGAAATGGCAAACCATTCCAATATCTTTGCCAAGAAAAGACTAAATGGGGTCATGAACAGTCAGACATGACTGAAACAACTCAATAACAAAGCCTAGTTTTATGGAAATAGAAACAAATACAAAGAGATGAAATCCAAAAACAGAAACATTTAATAAGCCCTACTATATACAAGATAGGTAGATAAAACAGGAGAGAGAGAAAGCAAATAATTTATGGAAGAAAGCCTCATTTTATGGAAATGGAAACATATGCAAAGAGATTAAGTTCAACAGCAACAAAAATTTTATTTAAAACTAGTATGTGCAAGACACTGCTAGGCTTTGGAGATATAAAGACAAAAAAAATAGTTCTTACAGAGATTGTTGCTCACAGTTACCTAAATAGTATCAGGTTTGGGGCTAGAACCTCACGTAGATGGTTGAATCTGAGGCAAGCAGTCTGGCCCAGATGGTAGAAAAATGGCCTGAAAGAGAAGAAACCAGTGCTTCTGGATTCTTTCATTCAATGGTGGGAGACAAAGAAGTAGTCAGTAGACCAATGTGGCTAGAACTCAGGTTCTGCAAATCAGAGTAGCAGGTAGCGTCAGCTTCCGTGAATCTGATCAGGGTAAAGTGTATGAATTTTACAGGAAAGCCACAGATCTGAAATGGAGTCATTGGTAAAATCATTTAAAAGTCTTAATCTCTCCATCGTCAGCTCCCTGATTGTTCTATAGACTGCTACTTCCTACCCCCCTCACAGGATTAATGCAATTCAATTCCATAACTATCTGTTAAGTTCCCTTTCCTTCTGCTAAGGAAATACTGGGAACACAACGACAAAAATGAAATGTCCACATCAAGAAGCTTGCATTCTGTTGAGGGGAGGGGGGATACAACCTGTGGCAGATTAAGTAAAATGAATGTAGCCAAATCCCAGAACCCATTGGTGTAGTACTCTTTCCTCATCGATAGAGTTCAGTGCCCCATTCCTGTTTGATTAGGGGTGGGATACAGTTGTAAGAGCACAAGAGAGGAGAGCTCCCCTCCCAAGAAAATATATACAGAATAATTTCAAGAAGGAAAATATGGTAATAACTGGGGCAGGAAGGTGTGAGGGGAAAGAGGGAGCTTGAGAAGATTGGAAAGGTCCAAGTAAGGTGGTACCTAAGCTGGACTTTTAAGGAAGGTAAGGGCTCTAATAAGACACAATTAAAGAAGTAGTGCATTGTAGACATATACGTATTATATAATTTGATCTCCCAAAGCCTTTTGGTTCTTAGGAAAAAGACACCCTAAGAATAAGTTGCTGTGTTATACACAGATTCATGGGGGTCCTTGACTTTCAGAGTTTTAAAGAAAGCATTAAAGGGAATCATCACCCAGACTCAGCAATCCAAATCAGCTCATTATGTCAGCCTGATGGAAGAACATGGCAGCTCCCATTCTAATCTCTGAGTAGACAGATCATAGTAGCCAAGAAGCTGTGCCACTTCTGATTGTATTTTTAAGTGGTTGTGTTTATGGAGCTCAGGACATCTCATTGATCTATTTGAACCTCCATAAACCTCATGATGCTTAGCACAGAGAACAAGAAAGACTTCCCAAAGATCCATATTTTTAAGTGCTGGAGTGAAATCCAATTCAATTCCATAAGCACGTAGTAAGTGCCTATCAGGCATTATGCATAGATGGATGGTTGGGTGGTTGTTTGGATGGATGGATGGATGGATGGATGGATTGATTAATGAATGAGTGAATGAGTGAATGAATGAATGAGAAAGCATGTGTTTGCTTTTGTGCAAAAACCCTGTGCTAAGGGCTGGAGATGCAAATAGAAAAGAAAAACAATCTCTGCTCTCAAGGAGCTCATGTTCTAATGGGAAGATAGTACATAGGGCAGCTAGGTGACACAGTGGATAGAGAACTGGCCCTGAAGTCAGGAGGACCTGAGTTCAAATCTAGCCTCAGACCAAACACTTGACACTTACTAGCTGTGTGACCCTGGGCAAGTCATTTAACCCCAATTGCCTGAAAAAAAAAAGAAGAAAAGGAAGACAGTACATAAAA